>NC_060126.1:163132483-163750399 GCF_021461395.2 Schistocerca americana | reverse complement strand
CAACCGTGTCATCTGCAAATAGCCTCACGGAGCTACCGATGTTGTCAACTAAGTCATTTATGTATATTGTAAACAATAAAGGTCCTATCACGCTTCCCTGCGGTACTCCCGAAATTACCTCTACATCTGCAGATTTTGAACCGTTAAGAATGACATGTTGTGTTCTTTCTTCTAGGAAATCCTGAATCCAATCACAAACCTGGTCCGATATTCCGTAAGCTCGTATTTTTTTCACTAAACGTAAGTGCGGAACCGTATCAAATGCCTTCCTGAAGTCCGGGAATACGGCATCAATCTGCTCGCCAGTGTCTACGGCACTGTGAATTTCTTGGGCAAATAGGGCGAGCTGAGTTTCACATGATCTCTGTTTGCTGAATCCATGTTGGTTATGATGGAGATTTGTATTATCTAAGAACGTCATAATACGAGAACACAAAACATGTTCCATTATTCTACAACAGATTGACGTAAGCGAAATAGGCCTATAATTATTCGCATCTGATTTATGACCCTTCTTGAAAATGGGAACGACCTGCGCTTTCTTCCAGTCGCTAGGTACTTTACGTTCTTCCAGCGATCTACGATAAATTGCTGATAGAAAGGGGGCAAGTTCTTTAGCATAATCACTGTAGAATCTTAAGGGTATCTCGTCTGGTCCGGATGCTTTTCCGCTACTAAGTGATAGCAGTTGTTTTTCAATTCCGATATCGTTTATTTCAATATTTTCCATTTTGGCGTCCGTGCGACGGCTGAAGTCAGGGACCGTGTTACGATTTTCCGCAGTGAAACAGTTTCGGAACACTGAATTCAGTATTTCTGCCTTTCTTCGGTCGTCCTCTCTTTCGGTGCCATCGTGGTCAACGAGTGACTGAATAGGGGATTTAGATCCGCTTACCGATTTTACATATGACCAAAACTTTTTAGGGTTCTTGTTTAGATTGTTTGCCAATGTTTTATGTTCGAATTCGTTGAATGCTTCTCTCATTGCTCTCTTTACGCTCTTTTTCGCTTCGTTCAGCTTTTCCTTATCAGCTATGATTCGACTACTCTTAAACCTATGATGAAGCTTTCTTTGTTTCCGTAGTACCTTTCGTACATGATTGTTATACCACGGTGGATCTTTCCCCTCGCTTTGGACCTTAGTCGGTACGAACTTATCTAAGGCGTACTGGACGATGTTTCTGAATTTTTTCCATTTTTGTTCCACATCCTCTTCCTCAGAAATGAACGTTTGATGGTGGTCACTCAGATATTCTGCGATTTGTGCCCTATCACTCTTGTTAAGCAAATATATTTTCCTTCCTTTCTTGGCATTTCTTATTACACTTGTAGTCATTGATGCAACCACTGACTTATGATCACTGATACCCTCTTCTACATTCACGGAGTCGAAAAGTTCCGGTCTATTTGTTGCTATGAGGTCTAAAACGTTAGCTTCACGAGTTGGTTCTCTAACTATCTGCTCGAAGTAATTCTCGGACAAGGCAGTCAGGATAATGTCACAAGAGTCTCTGTCCCTGGCTCCAGTTCTGATTGTGTGACTATCCCATTCTATACCTGGTAGATTGAAGTCTCCCCCTATTACAATAGTATGATCACGAAACTTCTTCACGACGTTCTGCAGGTTCTCTCTGAGGCGCTCAACTACTACGGTTGCTGATGCAGGTGGTCTATAGAAGCATCCGACTATCATATCTGACCCACCTTTGATACTTAACTTAACCCAGATTATTTCACATTCGCATTCGCTAATAACTTCACTGGATATTATTGAATTCTTTACTGCTATAAATACTCCTCCACCATTGGCGTTTATCCTATCCTTGCGGTATATATTCCATTCTGTGTCTAGGATTTCGTTACTGTTCACTTCCGGTTTTAACCAACTTTCCGTTCCTAATACTATATGCGCGCTATTTCCTTCAATAAGAGATACTAATTCAGGAACCTTGCCCTGGATACTCCTGCAGTTTACCAATATTACGTTAACTTTTCCTGTTTTTGGTCTCTGAGGACGGACGTTCTTTATCAACGATGATAATGTCCTCTCTGGTAAGCCGTCAGGTATTTTATCGTTTCGCCCAAGGGGGTGGGGGTCCCTCTAACCTAAAAAACCCCCGTGTGCACGCCACACGTACTCTGCTACCCTAGTAGCTGCTTCCGGTGTGTAGTGCACGCCTGACCTGTCTAGGGGGGCCCTACAGTTCTCCACCCAATAACGGAGGTCGATGAATTTGCAACCATTATAGTCGCAGAGTCGTCTGAGCCTCTGGTTTAGACCCTCCACACGGCTCCAAACCAGAGGACCGCGATCGACTCTGGGCACTATGCTGCAGATATTAAGCTCAGCTTGCACTCCGCGTGCGATGCTGGTTGTCTTCACCAAATCAGCCAGCCGCCGGAAGGAACCAAGGATGGCCTCAGAACCCAAGCGGCAGGCGTCATTCGTTCCGACATGTGCTACTATCTGCAGCGGGTCACACCCAGTGCGTTCAATAGCTGCCGGAAGGGCCTCCTCCACATTACGGACGAGACCCCCCGGCAAGCACACCGAGTGCACACTGGCATTCTTCCCCGACCTACCCGCTATTTTCCTGAGGGGCTCCATAACCCGCCTAACGTTGGAGCTCCCTATAACTAATAGGCCCGCCCTCTGTGACTGTCGGGACCTTGCCGGAGAATCGGCCACTGGCCCAACAGGCGAGGCATCCTGTGGTGGCTCGGAAACGATGTCATCACCACTAGGAAGCACCCCGTACCTGTTGGAAAGGGGTAAGGCAGCTGCCACGCGGCCAAATCCCACCTTCGCCTCTCGGCCAGGCACGCGCGAGCCCACCACTGTCCGCCATTCACCCTGGAGTGATGGCTGACCGGTAAGATGCTCACTGCCGGAAGACGCAGCGACATCAGCGGTTCCATGTGATTCCAAGGCCACCGAAGTAGGCATAGGTCTCACCACAGTTGCCCCAACGCCACTACGAGCCGACGCCTGCGCCTCGAGCTCGATGAGCCTAACGGACAAAGCCTCCACCTGCCCCCGAAGAGTGGCCAATTCTCCTTGCGTCCGCTCACAACAACCACAGTCCCTACACATGACTATGTTTACCCTACTCTATACGGTGACAAATTCCCAAGATAATCTTCTGATGAGCTACTCTGATAATCAAGAAACACTCACTGAAATACGAGACGCGAAAACTACGCTAGGTTTTCCCAGAAAAACTATTTAAAAGCTAAGCGCAGCAAATAAGTACAAAAACGCTTTATACAAACAGTGCTCGCTGCTGCTGGTGCTCTCGCTCTGGCTGTCACAAGACAACTGCTGATTCAAGTGACTAGTGGCTAACGGCCGCGAAACAAACAAAAGACGGTTTTAGGGCGCTTTCTGTTCTAAACGATCAAGAAAACACTAAGAAATATAACACGAAAACTACGTAAAGTTTTATCAAGAACTGTTAGTTACTATGCAGAGCAGATAAACACAAATAGAATCCCTTCCTTAGTGGAAGGTCGTAAACAAAATGCAAAATAAACGCTTTATACAAACAGTACTCGCTGCTGCTGGTGCTCTCGCTCTGGCTGTCACAAGACAACTCTTGTGTTACCAAGGCAAAACTTCTAAAATTCTACTTCATTCCCAAGCCTATTATTTCGTGTCGCTTCACTGCTATTGACCTCCCTTAGGTCCTGCTCCAACGGTACGACAACAGCTTCGTAGGCTGCGATGCTATGCTTAGAGTACAAGAGTAACGCTTTACTACTTCAAGGAAAGACTGAAGGCAGACGTTATGGAGCACGCAGAACATTATCCTATTTAAAGAACTTGAGCCAATGGTTTGGATTGGCACAGAACCGCTGTTCAGAAGAGCCACGGACAAACAACGGATCATGAGCTGATCTCCAATGCTCTTGGAGGACGAGGCACTTAAAGAACAATAAGAAGACGGACATGACATTTCACTATGTGTTCTCTTTATAATCAGCTAGACTTTAAACATTAATCGTCTTGGTACTGCTATTATCTGTTATTTGCTTCGTGGACTTTCTGCTTTATGTCAAACAACGTACGTCAAACAACGAGCGGTTCCTTGTGCCCAACGGCAGACGGAGGCTTTGCCATGTCTAGAAGTCACGTCGTGAACACTTGTTCAGATCTTAGAAACTGTATATTTCCGGATTCGCGTTTAATGGAGTTGTTTTCCTTTTCTTATGAGTACTGCCAGCTCTCATAATAACCGATGCTTTTTATACCCCATATTTTGTGACTCCACCTTTAGCTCCAGTATGGCCTAGATGTCAATGACATCCTACCAATGAGATAATGCGGCTGGCTGTTGGAGTTCTGCAAGGGTGTTCCATAAGGATGTTCCACAGTCAATCGGTAATGAGTTCTGGAGACAATAACAGTCCATTTGTCAGCATACAACAACCCACATGTTTCACTGTTTGTATGTCTGTCTAACAGGAAATACAGACGTTGTTGAATTGAGATCGCTACTGAATAATGGGGCTTCATCTTGTAGATAAGCTGGCTCAGCAAAAAGAAAAGTTAAACTTCTCACTAGAGACGACACGCTAAACCAAATTGAATGAGACAGAGAATGTGGAGGAAGAGGAGTGTGAATGTAAGCTGAAGTGGCGCAAGAAAACTACGGAAGCCCCAAAATCGGTACGGGTTTATGCAGATATTCACCCTACTTCTGCTGAATTCAAGTCCAGTAACTTAACGACCTACGCATCCATCTGTATACCGCAAACCACCATATCGTGTGTGGTGGAGGTTGCATAGCTCTCAATATCATTTTCCCCAAATTTTTTCCATTCGTGGAAGATAAAGTGGAAGAACAACTGTTCTTACCCCTCCGCAAGCCCAGTTTACTCTAGATCCAGCGAAATGATCACTGTGCGAAATATATTTTCCAAGAAGTAGAATATTCGACGACTCGTTTTGAAACGTCCACTCGTGGAATTTTATCTTTTCACCATGCATAATGCCTCTCCTGTAACGTCCCCGACTGCAGTTACCTGAGCATCTTTTTGACGCTCTCTCGCTCACTAAACAAACACGTGGCGAATCTTGAAGCCCTTCCTAGAACATTTTCTGTCTCTTCCGTTGACTTGTAACGTTACCAGAATAATGAACAGTACTGAATAATTCGTCACTACAGGTTTTTGCAAACGAATTACACTTCTTTGGGATTTTTCGAATAAATATTAATTTGACATCTGTCTTCCGCACAGATACATACACTAACAACTCAAAACGTCATTTTTGCCCTCTGAGATACTGAATGTCGCCCACTGGCGTCGCAGGTACACACTACGGTCCGAAAGTAGTACATACGGAACAGAGACATATAGGTAATCATTCTAGTGACTATAAGGGTTGCAAATTGCAAAATACAATGACATAAGCGACTTTGACAAAGAGCATGATTGTTATCATGCGGCACCTAGGAACGGGTGTTTCGGAAACTGCCACTGTCGTATCTGTAGAAAATGGTTGAAAAACGGTGAAGCCACGAGTAGGCCACAAGTTGTTGGATATTCACGCCTCATAACAGATTTCGAGGTCACCGGGATAGCCCATTCTGTAAAGCAGATAGGCGGTGATCTGTAACAGATCTCATGGCAGGGAACAATGCTACTGCGGGTATAAGTGTTTCAGAGCAAAAGCGCTCATTTTTGAACACGAGGCTCGCTGCTTGTTCCTGTGCTGACCCTTCGCCGTCACCAGTTACGATTGCAGTGAGTACGAGACAGTGGAAATTAGAAATTACAAACTTGTGGCCCGGTCGCGTCAGTGATTTCGTACGAGCTTAGATATTTGTTTTTGAGTAGACTTAGCGCTTCAAAGTTAAATTAATTCGTGTCTCTCATCGAGAATTTGTGTGGTTAGTTAAAAGTTTCTGAAGCAAGATTATAAGTTTTTTTTACATTAGTGTTTAGTTACGTATTAATACAGGTTACGAAACTATTGTGTTGTTGAAGTTATTTTCTGCTTTTGTGTTACGTATTACTATCAAACCATGTGTGACAATTGTGGTGGTTCCCGTAGAAATTTAAAAGAGGGGATATTCTGTATAGACTGTAGATTGTGGTTTCATTGGGGCGAGTGCAGAGGAGAGGAAACGAGGGTAGATAATGAGGCTCTTCCATGGCAGTGTAGGTAATGTGGAAAGGACAGCAAAATCGCAGAACAGGAGGCAAAGATTGGTGCCCTTAAGGCTGAATTAGAAATCGCGAATTTGGAATTATGTAAACTAAGGGAGGAAAAGGACTCTGGGCGCTGGGAAAACGTAGCAAGCAAAGGGAGAAAAAGGGAAACAATTGATAAAACTTCTGAAATTCAGTTAGCACATAAGTTTGGCATGCTATCTGAAGTAGTGGAGGAAGAGCCTCATTCGGATGTAGTTGAATGTAGGATGAAGTAGAATACAAACTTAAAGAAAGAGACAGGTCGCGGTCAAACCAGAATAGGAATAGAAAAATTCTTCTTATAGGTAGCAATCATGGGAGGGGTATGGGCCAACAGCTTCAGGAGAAATTAGGGACAGGTTACCAGGTCACAAGTTTTGTGAAACCAAGTGCTAGCCTTAGCCAGGTAACAGAAAACTTAGTTCAGCTATGCAAGGACTTTGAGAAGGAAGACCAGGTAATTACAGTTGGGGGAGCAGGAAACATCCTGGCTATGAATCCAAGGTATAGTATTAGGAGTGACCTGGATAAAATAGGAGCAGAAACTGGGCACACGAATGTGGGGTTTGAAGGGGTCTTTCAGCGCCATGATCAGCCCTGCATAAACACTGCTGTAAGGCGTGTTAACACTGAGCTGAATGGGATGCTCCAGACGCCGGCAAAGTTTCACATGAGTGTTGTTCCAGTTGATGCTATTGGTAAGTGGGGTTACGCAACATATGGCCTGCACCTTAATAGAAAGGGGAAAGATAAGTTAGCTTCTCTATTAGCAGATATTGTAAGGGGGGCTACAGTCACACAAGGGGTGATCCCTGTTGTTATTGGGACCAGACAGGCAGGTTTTTTAAGTTAACGCCAAATTCCAGACAGACAACAACCAAAGAAAATAGAAGAAAAGAATCTTCATGCACAGCAAATAAGGATAAAGCTAGGAGTGGTCTCAACTTACTTCACCAAAATATCAGGGGAATAAAAAATAAAGTAGAAGAGCTGATAATGTGTTTAGATGGTCTCAAAATTAAGAATGAGATTAATATACTTTGTCTGTCTGAGGACCATGTAACTGTGGGGATGAAAAATGTCAATATAAATGGGTATAATTTAGCATCTTACACTTGTAGATCTAGTATGGATAAAGGAAGAGTTGCCATTTTCATAAAACAAAGGTATAAATACAGAACTGTTGAAGTACGCAAATTTTGTGTTGATCAGCACTTTGAGGTTTGTGCATGTGAACTTCAGCTAGATAATGTAATGTTGATATTAGTAACAGTGTACAGGTCTCCACTAGGATACTGGGAGCTATTCATAAAAAAGTTTGACTTCCTATTATGCTGTCTGTCAGACAAAAAGAAGAAATTATTATTCTGTAGTGATTTCAGTGTTAACTTTCTAAGCAAATTTGATAGGAAAAGTGAACTAGTGGTGTTGTTAACAAGATACAACTTAGTGATCAATTTCCCTCCACATATAGCTCAGGACAATAGTACCCTAATAGATAATGATTTTGTACAGAAAGATGATGTAGAACAAACACATGGTTTCCCTGTGGTAAATGGATTATCTGACCATGATGCACAACTCATTAACTTACAAAACCTAACAGGCTGTACACTTCACAAACCGTTAAGCAAAAGTGTGAGGGTGCTCAACCCGGTCTCTATAGATCACTTCAGAGAAAGTTTAGGAAATGTAAACTGGGAAGATGTATATAATGAGCCAAATACTAATAATAAATGCAGCATATTTCTTGATAAATTTATATCCCTTTTTGAACATTGTTTTCCAATAAATTACTAAATGCAACACCACAAACTTTACAAAGAAACCTTGGATTACTACAAGTATTAAAGTGTCTTCAGAAAGAAAAAGACAGCAATAACTAGTAAAGATCCAGAAGCAGTTTCACACTATAAAAATTATTGTAACATACTGAGAAAAGCTGTAAGGAAATCAAGAAATATGTATGTTAGAGAAGAAATGAATAACTCCAGCAATAAAATCAAATCAATATGGAATGTTGTTAGAAGGGAGACGGGAGAAGTAACCATTGGGTAGGTAGTAGTACTGTTAAAGAGACTGAGACTATCTTAACCAACAGTACACAGATAGCCAATGTATTTAACAATCACTTCTTAAGTGTAGGAGAAAAAATTGGTGAGAATAGTTCAAAAGAAAAAGCCAGGCAGTACATGGAAGAGACAGTTTTGAAAAACTTTAGTCAGATTAAGTTTCATCTAATAACCTCTTGTGAAATAAGTAAAATGATTAAATCTTTGAAAAATAAATGTTCTGTTGGAGTAGATGATATCTCTAACAAATTATTAAAACAATGTGGAGCAATTACAGCTGATGTTTTGAGTCACATATGTAATGCATCAGTGACTCAGGGTATTTTTCCAGACAGGTTAAAATATGCCATTCTCAGGCCTCTCTACAAAAAAGGGGAAACCACAGATGTCAATAATTATTGGCCAGTATCCTTCCTTAGAGCATTTTCAAAACTCTTTGAGAAAGTAATGTACCCAAGAGTGGTTAGCCATCTCAACAGTAATGTGATAAATCACAGTTCAGATTTCAGAAATGCTGTTCCACTGAGACAGCAATATATAATTTCACAGTCCACATAATAGAGTCTTTAAATAGTAAAATGTCACCAGTAGGAATATTCTGTGACTTATTCGAAGCATTTGATTGTGTGAACCATGACATTGTGTTAGAGAAATTACACTTCAATGGTATAAATGGAACAGCATATGAGTGGTTTAAGTCATATCTACAGAACAGGAAGCAAAAACTATCTTTATATGCTTCAAGTGATTCAAAAGAGTCTGCCACTCCATCTAACTGTGGTGAAATTACATTAGGTGTTCCATAAGGTTCGATCACGGGTCCCCTCCTGTTCATGATGTATGTGAATGACCTCCCTTCTTATGTGAAACAAGATGCTGAACTGACACTGTTTGCTGATGATACAAGCATAATTATTAATCCAGTAAAAGAAAGTCCGATAGAAAATGATACAAATAAGGTCTTTGGAAAAGCTACTAATTGGTTTTCGGCGAATGGGCTTGCTCTGAACTTTGAAAAACACAGTACATCCAATTTTCTGCTGCAAAAAGTATAATTCCTTCAATAAACATAACACATCAAAAGAAGTCAGTAGCCAGGGTAGAGCATACTAAGTTTTTGGGTGTACATATAGATGAGAATCCTAATTGGAAAATTCATATTTTGGATCTCCTATAGCGACTAGGTTCAGCAACTTTTGCAATCGGAATAAATGCCAATTTTGAGGATGTAGAAATTAGTAAACTAACATACTTTGCATACTTTCACTCTCTGATGTCATTTGGAATAATATTCTGGAGCAACTCAACACTTAGGCAAAAGGTATTCACTGCTCGAAAGAAAGTAGTTAGAATAATGTGTTGGGTTCATAGACGCACATCTTGTAGGCATCTGTTTAAAAGGTTAGGAATTCATACAACTGCTTCACAGTACATTTACTCAGTAAGGAATTTTTTTCTCAACAACGTGGACCAGTTTAAAATCAAAAGCGACATTCATGATTACAATACCAGAAAAAAGAAAGACCTACACTATCCTTTACTTAACCTATCTTTGGCACAGAAAGGGGTAAAATATGGTGCTACAAAACTTTCTGATAAATTACCAGATGAAACAAAATGTCTGACAGACAGCAGTAACAGTTTCAAAAACAAATTGAAATCATACCTCCTTGACAACTCTTCTATACCATAGATATACCATAGATGAATTCTTGTGTTGTTGTTGTTGTGGTCTTCAGTCCTGAGACTGGTTTGATGCAGCTCTCCATGCTACTCTATCCTGTGCAAGCTTCTTCATCTCCCAGTACCAACTGCAACCTACATCCTTCTGAATCTGCTTAGTGTATTGATCTCTTGGTCTCCCTCTACGATTTTTACCCTCCACGCTGCCCTCCAATGCTAAATTTGTGATCCCTTGATGCCTCAAAACATGTCCTACCAACCGATCCCTTCTTCTAGTCAAGTTGTGCCACAAACTTCTCTTCTCCCCAATCCTATTCAATACCTCCTCATTAGTTACGTGATCTACCCACCTTATCTTCAGCATTCTTCTGTAGCACCACATTTCGAAAGCTTCTATTCTCTTCTTGTCCAAACTGGTTATCGCCCATGTTTCACTTCCATACATGGCTACACTCCATACAAATACTTTCAGAATGAATTCTTGAATATGAGTAAATAAATCTGGAGATATGATATATGCATTCAGCTTGATGTCTTCCCTAGCAGTGACGGTATCGTCCAGCAGAATCGCCGTCCGTGTCAGAAGGACAGAATCGTGCTACGGTGGTTCGAGGAGCACGATAGCGAATTCACTTTGACTTCTTGACCACAAAATTCGCCTGGTCTGAACCCTAGGAAACACATCAAGGAAGCTATCGGGCTCCACCTCCGCTCTCATAAACCACCGGCCGTCAATTCATCCAAACTACGTGACTGTACTTAGACCTCTAGCGCCAGACAAATCCGAAAACCTACTAAATCCACGCCACGCAAAATAGCTACTGTTTAGTGTCACAAAGGTTACCCAACACGTTATTAAGCAGGTGGTAATAATTCTTTGCTCATCAGTGTATATGTGGTCGCTCCATCTTAAATCACGCCTGACAAATACTCATGACTCATTCCAGGACTGATGGCCTATCTCATGGTCACAAGTCGTCGGATCGTTCACGTGTATGACATTACATTTTGATCGTGTGAATCAACAACCTTTCTTAGCACCTTGTGCTCCTATATTGTTATTCTAGAAGATACATTTTGAAGCAAGTTTCTACCGACTTCATCTCCCCGTACAGAACTGCAAGATGTGAGGACAGGCCTCTTTGACACTAACGTTATGCTCTGTCATTTATTTATCTATTTGCGACATCCGGTTTCTCCCTTGTTTGCCTACCATGATTTTAGCCCTCGACCCAATCTCTACAGCTCAAGTTAGCACGACACCAGACATTCTCAGTTTTCTTGTTGTATAAATTCATATCTTTGCTTTCCACTATTACCTTTGTCATCTATGGCTTCGTCTAGTAACACGGAACTTATCTGCCATCGCCTTAGTGTATTCGTTATCAACCTGCCCCTCTTTCTTGTCAGTGCTTGGCACGTACTTTTTACGCTCGGACTTTACGGAGACCCTGCTCATTTGGTACCGAATCAATCTGTTTAATTTACATGATGAGACCACGAGAATAAGGTTAGAGAGATTAGCACTCGTACAGAAGCAACAGACAATCGTCTTAATCTCTCTCAACAGGTGAATGGAAAAGGATACAAATTTGATAATACATTCCTGGAAATTGAAATAAGAACACCATGAATTCATTGTCCCAGGAAGGGGAAACTTTATTGACACATTCCTGGGGTCAGATACATCACATGATCACACTGACAAAACCACAGGCACATAGACACAGGCAACAGAGCATGCACAATGTCGGCACTAGTACAGTGTATATCCACCTTTCGCAGCAATGCAGGCTGCTATTCTCCCATGGAGACGATCGTAGAGATGCTGGATGTAGTCCTGTGGAACGGGTTGCCATGCCATTTCCACCTGGCGCCTCAGTTGGACCAGCGTTCGTGCTGGACGTGCAGACCGCGTGAGACGACGCTTCATCCAGTCCCCAACATGCTCAATGGGGGACAGATCCGGAGATCTTGCTGGCCAGGGTAGTTGCTTACACCTTCTAGAGCACGTTGGGTGGCACGGAATACATGCGGACGTGCATTGTCCTGTTGGAACAGCAAGTTCCCTTTCCGGTCTAGGAATGGTAGAACGATGGGTTCGATGACGGTTTGGATGTACCGTGCACTATTCAGTGTCCCCTCGACGATCACCAGTGGTGTACGGCCAGTGTAGGAGATCGCTCCCCACACCATGATGCCGGGTGTTGGCCCTGTGTGCCTCGGTCGTATGCAGTCCTGATTGTGGCGCGCACCTGCACGGCGCCAAACACGCATACAACCATCATTGGCACCAAAGCAGAAGCGACTCTCATCGCTGAAGACGACACGTCTCCATTCGTCCCTCCATTCACGCCTGTCGCGACACCACTGGAGGCGGGCTGCACGATGTTGGGGCGTGAGCGGAAGACGGCCTAACGGTGTGCGGGACAGTAGCCCAGTTTCATGGAGACGGTTGCGAATGGTCCTCGCCGATACCCCAGGAGCAACAGTGTCCCTAATTTGCTGGGAAGTGGCGGTGCGGTCCCCTACGGCACTGCGTAGGATCCTACGGTCTTGGCGTGCATCCGTGCGTCGCTGCGGTCCGGTCCCAGGTCGACGGGCACGTGCACCTTCCGCCGACCACTGGCGACAACATCGATGTACTGTGGAGACCTCACGCCCCACGTGTTGAGCAATTCGGCGGTACGTCTACCCGGCCTCCCGCGTGCCCACTATACGCCCTCGCTCAAAATCCGTCAACTGCACATACGGTTCACGTCCACGCTGTCGCGGCATGCTACCAGTGTTAAAGACTGCGATGGAGCTCCGTATGCCACGGCAAACTGGCTGACACTGACGGCGGCGGTGCACAAATGCTGCGCAGCTAGCGCCATTCGACGGCCAACACCGCGGTTCCTGGTGTGTCCGCTGTGCCGTGCGTGTGATCATTGCTTGTACAGCCCTCTCGCAGTGTCCGGAGCAAGTATGGTGGGTCTGACACACCGGTGTCAATGTGTTCTTTTTTCCATTTCCAGGAGTGTATTTGCAGGACTACCCTCCGCCATGTGCTGTACTCTGGCTTGCCAAAGATATACGTAGCTTTAACAGCTCGAAAAACTCCACGAAAACGACGTCTGGACCAAATGTCCTTTATAATGTCCCACATTTGATACCTCATCTACATACAAATCGGTAATAACGATACGCCCCTCCCCCCCCCCCCCCCCCACCCCCACCCCTACGTTCCCGTGTTTGCCAAAAGCCACCATTTTAGAACTAAACGAATATTAGTCAAAACCGTGTTTTGGGAAAACCCATGGCGCTCAATGCAGAAATGACTCAACTTTTCTATTTATTTACCATTTTTCCAATAACTATGCAGAAAGTTTGTACCATACTGGGCTATACATGTTACAATGGACAGCGTGTTCCAATATCTTCCAGAATGTGTAAATATTTATTTTTAATTCTGCAGACGGTATACTGGTAACATGTTTCCTGATAAACAAAAGGCTAAAACAAACATTGTCTCATTTTTTGGACTTTGGTTAAGGTTGCCTGTGTCATATGAGTCTGATAGTTGTTTTCTGAATTAAGAGCAAAAGGTGTATCATATCACCAAGGGTAGTCCTGTGTAGTTAAAAGACTGTCTGTTCAAACTACTCAGAATAGTTAACAGGGACGTTTTTTAGCTTTGCTTCGTAAGATATTTAATCATCTTTGCTTGAAGAAATGCACATTTGCGTCACCTTTTTCCGGAAAGTTGTAATCTTAAATTAGTGACACATGACATTTGTACTTCCACGCTGTCGTCCTCGACTTTTTCTGAAGATTTTTTATCATGTACTCTAACTTCGCGTTACTCAAATAGTAAGAGTACCGGTTTCTACGTATTAAAAACCCACCATTAGATAACATGCTTTAAAAAAGGAGTAAAATACTAGGAATCTACTTAACAAATTAACTTCTATAAACATCTATAAGTACTTCAGTACTTTGTTATTCCCGCCGTCCAAGCTGACACTCGGTGCGGTGGCTAATGGGAGCTACTGTAAAGGATTCTGCCATTTAAAGTTGTTCCCGTCAGCAACCGAGCTTAGTGTAACCTTGGACTGCGTGTGTAGCGCACAGTGAATTCTTCAGTAAAGAGTCCCAAACAGGCCCTGACAATGTAAACATATGTGTGCTCTGATTGCTGAAAATGAGGAAAACAGTCAGCTATCGTGATACAATGTCCAGCCACATTAACGTGAGGCCATGAGGTTCTGGAAGGTGCTGAAAGGGATGTGAAGCCATGTCGAGTCCAGTGCCGCGCTGGGTTTTGTCGATTGAGGATCCAGGGAGTGAACAACCCGATTGAGATGGGCTCGCAGATTCTCAACAGGGTTTTAATTCGGGGAGTTTGATGGTAATGGGATTACGGTGAGCTCATCCAGGTGCTCTTCGAACCACGTACGTAGACTAAAAACTGTGTGACACGTTTCATAATCCTGCTGGTAGATGTGTCTCCCAGAATGATGAGACCACCGAGGGAATGCCACGAAAACATTCCCCAGACCATAACGCTCCATCCTTCGGCTTCACTCTTCCTTTTAGACGTTTCACACCCTCCACGCCTATAGCCATCTGTCTGATGGAGCACAAAACGTGATTAATCTGAAAAGGCCACCTATCATCACTTAATGGATGTTCAGATGCGGTACTGGCGTGCAAACTCCAGCCTTCGTTGCCGATGAATAGCAGTCCTTAAGCGTGCATGAACCAGATGCCTGCTACGGAGGCTCATAAGCAGGAACATTCGCTGAACCAGTACGCCACAGATGCCTCAGTGCCGGTTTTGAACCTCGTCGTTTTACCGTGCACGGTATACTTTAATCACAGAGGCACACGAACAGTTTACAAACAAAGCTGTTTCGGAAATGGTTCCACCCTTGGCCCAAAAGCCAATGATCATGCCATTTTGGACGCCACATAAATCGCCCCGTTTCCACAACACGACAATAACTGCACTTTTTTACGCCTCCCCTAGACACTCTTTAGATACTCTCCACTGCTTGTGTTGCAGCCAGCCCATTGTAGTTGGTTGTTGCACTTTGACGTCGAACATGGATGGTGGTCACATTAATGTGACTGGATCGTGTAGTATGGAGTTGCTGATTTTTAAATCTCAACTAAAAGATTAAAAATATTCAAGGTATATAATTGATTTATGGACTTTCTACACTGCGTTGGCGTAAGTACAGTAACTGTATTCAGTCTTATTTTTCTTTACTTTTCTGTCTCAGCTGAACTTACAATTGAGGGTAACGGTGACTAGTTTCGATCGTGGCCATTGTTGAACCCTTACATCCGCTAAAAGGAGATCGTTAGTCAAAATGCAAACTCCTAGTATTAAATTACAAGAACAGTTCTCCAGCACCGATAAAAGTACACCCTTAGTTAAACCGTAAAACATGAATATTAAATAAGTTAAAATAGTTTTCCGATACTGTGTACATTCAAATCACTACAGATCATTTCAGTGGTTGTAACACACCTAAGATGTTCTAAAATGATTAATGAAAGGTGCTTCCATAATTAAGATAGCAAAAGTGTTTGGCGTTTCAAGAGGCACTGTATCGAAGAGTTATACCGCTTTCAGAGAAGGGGGGAAAAATAATCCTCTGTCATAATGTGAATGAAAGTGCATGTTGAGTAATCATGACGGACAACAATTGAAGGTAACTGAGTCGAAAAAGAAGAGGACGACAGCTGCAAAAGTAACAACAGAACTGATTGTCTCACTCACGACCCCTGCCAGCACCAAAACAACACGTAGCTTGCTCCATAAATTGGGAATTGCAGAACTACCTGAAATTCCAAAACCACTCATCAGTGACGCAAAAGTCCGTCAGATGAAAACGCGATGCCGTAGCCATAAAAGCTGTGCTTTGTAGCAATGAAAAAATGTCATTTGGTAGGATGAGTCTTGTTTCACACTGTTGCCAACATCTGGCGCAGTTTACGTCCCAACAGTGAAACACGATGAGGGTTTGGTGATGATTTGGGCTGCCAAGTCGCGTCATTGCACGGGTCCCATAGTTACTCTGCGAGGTCGCTTTACTGGCAAGGTTTATGTGAACGTTTTGGCTGATCATATCTATCCCATGGTACTATGTTTGTTCTCCAACAGTGATGCTGTGTTCAAAGCCGACAGGGTCGCTGTTAAGACAGCTTTCATCACCCAAGTCAGGAGGATGAATTGTCGCGCCTCCCCTGACTAGGTCTCGGTATTATTGAGCCTTCATCCATCATCTTTACTTGAACTCTCCATATTTTGCAGTAAGAATTGTATAAGATTCCCTCGAAAATCATATATATCACAGGTTAATTCAGGCCCGAGATAAAATCTGAAATGCTGGTACATTAATAACCAGTGTAACTGCCAGAATGTTGAATACAAGCATGAAAAAGTGCGTCGATTGTGTTATACAGATGGCAAATGTCAATTTCTGGGATGGAGTTCCATTCCTATTGCACTTGACTTGCCAGTATGAGGGCGGTTAATGCTGTTTGTGAATGATACTGGAATTGTCGTCCGATGTCTCACGTCGGCTCGATTGGACACAGACCTGACAATCAAGCAGGCCAAGGCAACATATCAACACTGTGTAGAGCATGTTGAGTTACAACAGCGGTTTGTGGGTGAGCATTAACCTAACGAAAAATAGCCCCTGGAATACGGTACATGAATGGCAGGACAACAGTACGAGTCACCATATTTACGTGCGATTTTGCGAAATCGCAGCCCAAGACATAACTCCAGGTGTAGGTCCAGTGTGTCTAGCACGCAGACAGGTTGTTTGCAGGTCCTCAACTGGCTTCCTCCTAACCAACACACGGCCATCACTGGCACCGAGGGAGAACCGGCTTTGATCAGAAAACACATTAGACGTCCACCCTGCCCTCCAATGAGCTCTCGCTCGCACCACTGAGGTCACAAATGACGGTGGTTTGGGATCAGTGTAATGCGTTCTACAGGGCGCCTGGCTCAGAGCTGTCCTTGAAGTAACCTATTTGTAATAGTTCATGTGTCACCGTGATGCCAACTACTGCTCTAATTGATACTGCAGATGCAGTATGATGAGCCAGAGCCGTACGCCAAACACTACGGTGTTCCCTCTCGGTAGTACCATTTGGCCGTCCGGAGCCCGGTCTTCTTGCGACTGTACATTCTCGTGATCACCACTGCCAGCAATCACATACGATCGCTACATTCCGGCCAAATCTTTTGCAGTTTCGCAGAAGGAACATCCAGCTATTCGTTGCCCTATTACACGAGCTTGCTCTAACTCAGTGACGTGTTGATAACTGTGTATTTGTTGCGTTAATGGCATTCTTCACTAACATAAACTCACCAAGTCCAGTCTCAAAAGTAAGGAACACTCACGACGTCACGGTATATATTTATAGCAAACCTTATATGCATCCTCGTAGAGGTGCTACTAAAGTCACTGTTCTGCGACTGGGGTGAAATTGGAATAGACATGATCTCTGAGATGTAGCAACACATCCACTAGCTCTCATTTATGTTTCGCGACTCCTTCTTGGTGTTGCGATTTTTTTCGTCAATGTATTTTGGTGTGTGACTAACAGCATGGTATAATCGAATTTCGAATTCGAAGAGTTTGTCGATACAGGGAGCACCTTCTCCTTCGGCACGACAATGCCAAACCACACACAAGTGCTGCGATATCTACAACAATCCGAGGTACTGGTTCAGTGTCATCTATCGTACTGCATTGGTCACATTAGATTGTCATCTATTTCCAAAACTTAAAGAACACCTCCGAGAACTTCATTTTGATAGTGATGGAATAGTACCAGCAGAGGTGAGGTTGTGGCTCCGTCAACAAAGTCAGACATTCCACAATGACGCTATCAAGAAACACATCTCTCGTTGGCAGAAACGTTTTCGTCGTCAGGGTGACTATATTCACCAATAAATATATGGACGTAAAGAAAAACATGTAGAATGTTAATAACGTTTGTTTTCCTTAAAAAGCTTTAAGAACTTTCACGTAAGATTTTCTGAGAGTTTGTGCTTTCTGGCCATCTGAGTCCTTGATATTCGTATTGGTTTCTGGAAAGCTTTCCGTATGTAGTCGCTTTCTTTCTTGTACTCACGCATGGTTCTATAGCCCTCCATTTTTCTTCTAATCATTTTTCTTTTATCATTTGGCATTTTCATTCACATTTTTAGGCTACTGTATTCCCTCTCGCCAGCACCATTTGCTATCTTTTTTTTTTAATATTTTATCCACTTAAATTCAGTATCTCGTGTGTTGTCGAAGAATCTCTGCAGCAGCTTGTCGTTCTGCCTATTGGATCTTCTGCTACGAACACTGTTTCATCTTTCAAAGCTAGCTAATCTATTCTATTTCTTTCCTCTGTTTCAGTCACTTGTTGCCTAATGTTTCGTTTGAAACTCTGAACAACCTCTCGATCTTTCTGATATCCCCCATTTTCCATCCTTCTGCCTTTCCTTGAGTTTTATCTGAAGTTCATTACTAATAAGGTATGGTCAGATTTCGAGGAACGCACCTCTCTCGGTCCAACAAATGCAAGGATAGTTAACTTAACACAAAATTAGTTTCTGGACATTTCTGTCGGCATAAAAAGACGTAGAAAAGTGTAATGTTACATCTAGTAAATCGGAATTATAGATAGGTAGCGCCTACGTTGTTTGTTGTAATAGACAGAAGACAAAAAATATACTCATCTTTAATTCTCGATACTGTTGTTGGTTCGGCACGTAGTTGTGTAAAAATTCTTAGTGTTATCCTGCGGAGACCGTAATCTTGACGTGCTGAAAAGTAGAACATTACCCTGTCAACGACACTTTGTCATACTGTATTCACGAAATCAAATCTGTCAGTAATGACATTTTGTTCAATTACGTAAGAAAATGACTGGATAAAATTGTAGACTTTTGAAACAAATACTTTCTTGAGATCTACTTTTTGTGTATTTCACAATAAACAGATGCAGAAGAATTCATGAATATAGACGTAATGGAACATCGGCAATTTCAACAAGTGCATATTACATTGTCAAATAAAGTAACAAGTCACAGACTTTGCTCCCAACGTCTAATCTCTTTCAACATTTCACACTGACTTATTCAGACTCGTTATTTCGACAGTGCAAAGAGTCCATTAGGTAACACTGCAGTAGCAAGTCTGTGATAATCTCTGTATAGAAAATCTTATTCAGAAAACAAACATATTTTTAGAGACTGAATGATTATATAATCTTAAATATAATTTCCACAACGAAGTTTTAATAATTTGTATATTGCCAAAAGTAAGTTGGTAACTGGCAAAAGAATCAAAACTGATTTCTCAGGATGACTTATGTTTTCAGAGATAAACTGAAAATGCAGGAAAACAGATTACAAAACTGGATAATAATCCGGAAAGCTCCCTTTTAGAACATAACGTATGCAGACTTCAGAGAAACAACGTCAGAATAAGAGTAGTTCTTGAACGGTTCATTTGACACAGATGTATCTTCAACAACTACTGAATAGGCGTCACAAATGTGCAGATTCGTTTCAGAGTCCGCATCTGCCCCTGGAAAAGTTTTATAGTTTGCAACCTCTTTTCGAAACCTTTGTTTTACCACTGGGTTCTTGCGTTCTGTAGTTGATCTTGAGATGCTGTATTTTCACACCGCCACATCTCGTCATATAAAACACTGATTTGAGTAATGAAAGAGGCCAAGAGCCATTTATTTGCCAATGTATAATATTTAACTACGCATTATAATGATGTATTTTGACGATTTACAAGGAGAAATGAAACCAGCGCTACTGACGTGTCTAAGAGACTATAGACTAATTCAGCGCACATGTATAAACATTGATATTAAAGACAGACACTAAAGACATTTGACTACGAAGTCTTTCGCGACGGAGTCCTTGCATAAAAAGTTCTCGGTTTACTTGCCGCGTCAAATTTGGATAAAATCCCAAGCTTTCGATGACTACCTCCGTCATCTTCGTCAGGGGTAAAACTGACTGTAGTGGACCGGTGAGGCTTCCGCTTTTATAAGCAGTGGACGGTTTCTCATTGGCTGGATGACGTCACGGTGAAACCGATGCGTACTGAGGTGGCGGCCTCTATATCCATAGATTTTGTTTGCGCGCTTTATCCAGCGTTGCTTGCAGCGCCATCCATCGCAACAGGAGGAGAACTGCGAGGAATGTAAGAAGTCTCCCTCTGCGCTCTTTCTTTATCAGTTGCGCGCTTCCATGCATTGCTGAGTGCATAACCGGAATCTCTGTTGAAATTATTTTCACAAAGTCTAATTTCAACTGCTTCCCTGATGACAGAGTCCCAATAGTTTGAAGCGTGAGCAAGTAGTCTTGTTTCATCGAATAAAATCTTATGTTTATTTAACAAACTGTGCTCAGCCACCGCTGATTTTTCTAGATACCTGTATTTCAGGTGACGCTGATGTTCCACACTGCGATCGGAGACAGTTCTTATAGACTGGCCCACATAGCTTTTGCCACACTCGCAAGGAATGCTGTAAATTCCCGGTACTCTCAGGCCAAGATTATCTTTCACGGGACGCAGCATTTCCTTAATCTTCCTGGGTGGCCGGAAGACTGGTCTGATTCCTTGCCGGCTCAGGACTCTGCCGATCTTGCTGGTCGTTGCACCGCAGAATGGTAGCCGTGCGATGTGTTGGTCCTCTTGATCTGTAAAAACAGCGTCCTTTCTTGGTTTCTTCGCCAGAGTAGATCTGATATCACGAACAGAATAACCATTTTTTATGAATACCGTCGTCAGATGGTTAATCTCGGAGCCGAGATGATCCTTGTCCGAAATAGTCCTTGCTCTGTGTACCATGGTGTTCAGCATAGCTCTCTTCTGAGCTGGGTGGTGAAAACTACGCGCGTTTAGATATAAATCTGTATGCGTCGGTTTTCTGTGCACAGAATGTCCGAGACGTCCATCTGATTTTCGCTCCACCAGTACATCTAAGAAGGGTAACTTTCCATCCTTCTCCACCTCCACTGTAAATCTTATGTTCTGATGTATACCATTCAAATGTTCAACAGTGCGAGCGTTGAACAGTGCTCCCTTACGTCCATCCTGCTTCTTCAGGTATGTTGACGATACATTTTTAATCTGGCCACATGGCAATGAGGCACTGCAGCAGTTTGGAACATTCCACTGCGCGCATCGTCTTCTGTTGTATGTGTAGATGGATGCTAAAGGAAGTCATCTCGGCATGCCGGCCACGCGCGATAGCGAGTGTGCCAGCCGGCCGCTGTGGCCGAGCTGTTCTAGGCGCTTCAGTCCAGAACCGCGCTGCTGCTACGGTCGCAGGTTCGAATCCTGCCTCGGGCGTGGATGTGTGTGATGTCCTTAGGTTAGTCAGGTTTAAGTAGTTCTAAGTCTAGGAGACTGATGACCTCAATGTTATGTCCCATAGTGCTTAGAGCCATTTGAACCATTTTTGAGTGTGCCAGTCAACGCCCAAACAAATGAAGAAGATTTGAGAACAGTCATTCTATCAGTTCGGTCTCTAATGTCAAAGCTTCACACCTATATGTTACGGTCTATTGGGAGCTACGACTGATGAGGGATGCCCATCATCCGCCGTTGTAACACAGAAGAGTTATCGGAAATCTAATTATGTCGTTTCATTAGCTTAAATACGTCAGAGTTGTCTTTCAGCATTCAACCCAACTGCAAAGGAGAAGATGTTACGTGGCGCAGTTTAGTGGCACTGCATAGCATATCGATTACAATAATGAACTTCAAGAACGACGACCGCAAATTATTCTTAAGGTAAATTTGGCATACACATGCAACTGGGTGACAGATCTACATGGAGTGCACCCTAACAACGCCAGCAGAACTGAATTTGCTGCCATAGAGGAGGACACGAACTAGCGGTGCCAAAAGAAGAGAGCACTGATGATTTTTCAAGAACTTTGACGAGAAAAATGAAAGAGGATATGACATTTCCCAGAGCTGCCCAAGTAAGTAATCGAGAATATACAGGTGGGTACACGTAGGGGTGTTGCTTAAGTTAATTCCAGTAATTAAGAGCAAAATCAGTTTAATTCGGCTAAAAAGAAAGTAGTGTTAAGTTGTCTGAAGAGTCAAGCAACAAATGAACGAATACTAGTTGACCATATCAACGAAGTCAGTAACGAAAGATGTTTGAATGCAGAAGTAACGCTCGGCACCAAATCCACGAAAGAAGTGGCTTATAAGGCGCTTGTTCGCCCGATTCTAGAGTGTTGTTCATCTGTCTGGGATTCCTATCAGCTAGGACTGATAGGGGACTCAGAGAATATCCAACGAAGATCGGCGCGATTCGTCACGGGATCGTTTAGCTGGCGAGAGGACCTTAAGGAGGTGCTAAACAAACTCTACTGGCAGTCGTTACAAGGGAGGCGTTGTGTGTATGACGGAGAGATTTACTGTTGAAATTTCGGGACAGCACTTTTCAGGAGGCGTCGGACAAAATGTTACTTCCCCTCGCCAACATACATCTCATGTATTGACCACGAGAAGAAAATTCGAGAAATTAGAGCCAATACAGAGGCTTACCGACAATTATTCTTCCCACGCTCTATTCGCGAGTGGAACAGGGTTGTAGGGATCAGATAGTGGTACCGAAAGCACCCTCCGCCACAAACCATTAGTTGGCTAGTGGAGTATGACGTAGATGTAGATGTCGATGTATCTGAATAAGAATCTCATTAACAACAAGGAAGAATTTCGCTCGGGGGATCTCGAGGCTACTTTTGCAGCAGCAGCCTTCGACAACACAGGTGAGGCAGTCAACCAGCACGACAACAGTGCAGCTCCGTTTCGCAGTGCAGCAACCGGTCAGCTCGCTAATGGCCCTACCGCACTGGGATGCCAAGGCAGGTCTGCTGACTGAGACGCCAGACAGAAGCGTGGGACGCAATGGAGCCTCCCGCACCTGACATCTATCTACCTGGCTGTGGCAGCTCTGCCGGCAGAGTGCCGCCGCGAGGTTTTGCCGACAGGCCCCTAGCCGCGCTGCCAGTGGAACACACGGCGACTTACGGCAACACCGACTCAAAGGAAGGCCTCGGCGCTTGTTGGTGACGTCACGTCAGCTAGGCACGGCGAACGCCAGGTCTGTTGCAGGCAGAAATGCCTGGGCGTGCTTATCACTATAAATCTCCTATTTTTGGACAAAATGTTTGGTATTGTTTTGGATTCTGCAGTTTCATTTAGATGAAAGATTTTCTTACTATCGTAAAGCTACAAATGAAGATCATAGTTCTGTACTACTGAATCCTGACGAAACAAACGTAGATCAATATGAGAAGACGCTTTGCCCCATTGGAAGCTATATTTATTTGATCCATTTTGTTATCGAAACTTACCCCAACCCCCTTACAATGAACTCGTTTCTTTTATTTATTTTCGTTTGGCATCGTCACTGGAAATGTGAACTAATTTACATGTGTAAATGTCCAACTATTGCCAGTCATTAGATTACAGTCGTTTTCAACGAAAGGAATTCTAAACAGGAAACAAAATAGCTTCATACATCGAAAATACTGCTGAGCTTAAACTTTTTTAAACATGCACATTAGAAAGATAAATATTCCCCTCTTGCAACTGAAATGAGAAACTTTATAAGATAAAAAAAAATTTTTTGATAAAACAAGTATCTCTCTTTTGCCTCTTCTTCTGTCTTCCACCCCCTCAACCAACGTGTACAATCGCAAGATATTTCATTAACATTCAGTGCTCCTCACCCCACAGTCAACCAAGCTACCTAAAAAAGAGCACCAATATGTTCACAGTTTCTTGTAAAAGCAACCCAGTACAAACGTAACTTCCTCAGATCTACAAATTAGGTAAAGAAGCACGAATTCTGTTGCTGCTGGCCCATGAAGTTGTTTCTGTACGTCAATCCTTAAAACAGGTGGAAATTTAAGTTCAGGAGCACACTATTTGTTAAGAAGTGTAATGAATTGCACAATTAATTGATCGCAGAAATCTCTCAGAACAATGTGTGTTGGTCAACTACCGCCAATGGTTTCACATTTTCCTGTGTCAGGGAGGGAGACACCACCATTATGAGTATGCCTGCAACAGACCTGGCGTTCGCCGTGCCTAGCTGACGTGACTTCACCAACAAGCGCCAAGGCCTTCCTTTAAGTCGGTGTGGCTTACGGCCGCTCCCGCACCAGAACGCCAGCAGCGCTTGCCGAGGGCTACCTGCTGCACACCTTCACTCAGTTTTATCCGCCCACGTGAGTTCTATGGATACTTTTGACACCGAATCTTTATCTGCGAGGTTCAGAAGAAATCAGCAACTAGGGACACTCCATCTCAGAATTACTCAAAACGCCAATTGGAAAAACGTGGCCGGCCGTAGTGGCCGAGCGGTTCTAGGCGCTACAGTCCAGGTCCGCGAGACCGCTACGGTCGCAGGTTCGAATCCTGCCTCGGGCATGGATGTGGATGATGTCCTTAGGTTAGTTAGGTTTAAGTAGTTCTAAGTTCTAGGGGACTGATGATCTCAGAAGTTAAGTCCCACAGTGCTCAGAGCCATTTTTTTGGAAAAACGTGTTGAGAATTCCGAGGGTCATAAATGAAGCTGAGTTCGTCACGTTCAGTTGTTGTTGTTGTGGTCTTCAGTCCAGAGACTGGTTTGATGCAGCTCTCCATGCTACTCTATCCTGTGCAAGCTTCTTCATCTCCCAGTACCTACTGCAACCTACATCCTTCTGAATCTGCTTAGTGTATTCATCTCTTGGTCTCCCTCTACGATTTTTACCCTCCATGCTGCCCTCCAATACTAAATTGGTGATCCCTTGATGCCTCAGAACATGCCCTACCAACCGATCCCTTCTTCTAGTCACGTTGTGCCACAATTTTCTCTTCTGCCCAATTCTATTCAGTACCTCCTCATTAGTTATGTAGTCTACCCATCTAATCTTCAACATTCTGTAGCACCACATTTCGAAAGCTTCTATTCTCTTCTTGTCTAAACTATTTATCGTCCATTTTTCACTTCCATACAAACTTCATACAAATACCTTCAGAAACGACTTCTTGACACTTAAATCTATACTCGATATTAACAACTTTCTCTTTTCCAGAAATGCTTTCCTTGCCATTGCTAATCTACATTTTATATCCTCTCTACTTCGACCGCCGTCAGTTACTTTGCTCCCCAAATAGCAAAACTCATTTACTACTTTAAATGTCTCATTTCCTAATCTCATTCCCTCAGTAACACCCGCCTTAATTCGACTACATTCTACTATCGTCGTTTTGCTTTTGTTGATGTTCATCTTATATCCTCCTTTCAAGACACTGTTCATTCCGTTCAACTGCTTTTCTAGGTCCTTTGCTCTGTCTAACAGAATTACAATGTCATCGGCAAACTTCAAAGTTTTTATTTCATCACCATGGATTTTAATTCCTATTCCGATTTTTTCTTTTTTCTTTACTGCCTGCTCAATATACAGATTGAATAACATCGGGGATAGGATACAATCATGTCTCAGTTCCCAACCACTGCTTCCCGATCATGACCCTCGACTCTTGTAATTGCCATCTGGTTTCTGCACGAATTGTAAATATCCTTTCGCTCCCTGTATTTTACCCCTGCCACCTTTAGAATTTGAAAGAGAGTATTCCGGTCAACATTGTCAAAAGCTTTCTCTAGCTCTAAAAAAGCTAGTAACGTAGGTTTGCCTTTCCTTAATCTTCCTTCTAAGATAAGTCGTGGAGTCAGTATTGCCTCACGTGTTCCAACATTTCTACGGAATCCAAATTGATCTTCCCCGAGGTCGGCTTTGACCAGCTTTTCCATTCGTTTTTAAAGAATTCGTGTTAGTATTTTTCAGCCGTGACTTATTAAACTGATAGTTCGGTAATTTTCACATCTGTCAACACCTGCTTTCTATGGGATTGGAATTTTTATATTCTTCTTGAAGTCTGAGGGTATTTCGCCTGTCTCATACATATTGCTCACCAGATGGTAGAGTTTTGTCAGGGCTGGCTCTCCTAAGGCTATCAGTAGTTCTAATGGAATGTTGTCTACTCCTGGGGTCTTTCTATTAATTGCAATAACGCACTTTCTGTACTATAGCTGGCTGTAGATTGTGGAAATTAACGATTTCTTATTTCGTCACAGCTTGTTCCTGATGTTCCGCTCCAATCACGAGAGCTTTACACCACAGACAAAGCACGTCTACTATCCAGGGTACGTAAGTTTTCCTCGAAACCTACTTCCAGACCGACGTAGCACACCTACATATCCTGCTGCAGCAAGTAATGCTAAAGGCCAGATACATCACACACGCTAGAATTATTTTAAGAAAAACGATAAGCAAACAGAGGAGACAGATTTCCGACATCTTGTCTAAAACATTTGTAAATTTAGTTTCAGTTTATAACAACACATTTTTCAAATAAAAACTGAAAAGCATTCGTATGTATACTTTACAGTTACAACTAAATCTGTAAATATCACTGCAGACTACAAATAATTAGCTACCGAGTACACAGGTCACGAAGCTCTTTTTCTCTCTGGTGAGATTACTTTCCTTAAAACGGTGACCTTTTTCATCAGTTAATCTCGGGAAATCTCCACCACCTCGTCAAATGAACGGAATGGCATTCTCAGGATACTGTAATTTGTTAAATCACGATAAATCATGTCATACAATTCGTTACTGTAACGACAGCAATGAAGGGACGTGCCCAGAAAGCAGTGACTATTCGCTGTGTCTCC
Source organism: Schistocerca americana (assembly GCF_021461395.2). Taxonomy (NCBI): domain Eukaryota; kingdom Metazoa; phylum Arthropoda; class Insecta; order Orthoptera; family Acrididae; genus Schistocerca; species Schistocerca americana. The sequence goes on along the minus strand of NC_060126.1, from coordinate 163,723,661 downwards.
TGGCCTTGACGAACACGTCAGCAGTGCAATGCAGCTCGCTGTATGCCAGATTAGGTGAGCTGCAAACAGTCCCGAACTGAGATGCCTTTTATTAGTAATTTGTCCTGCGAAAAGTTGTAAGAACCCATTTCTCTGGATCCGAGTAGTCGAATCTAGTGACGTTCTTTAATTACAAACGAGAATATACCTATTGTCGTTGAAGTTGTATGTCTGTTCGGACTAGAAAAGTGGAAGAATTAATGGCCCTCTTTAAGCCACAAGGGGACGAATTGAAGCCAATATAAAATAGTTGTCAAATAACACTGCGGCCTACGAAGAGAAATTAGAGACATTAGACGAGATGTCTAGTATTATTACAACCGTACAAGCGTTGTCAGATTTAGAAAGACAAGGGTAGGAGGTAGCTACGAAAGTAGATATAATCTCTAATATAGAAGGGACTTTATTAAATTTACCTAAGGAGTTACAGGTGGAGATAGAAGAACGGGGCGACTTAGTCCAGAACGAATTTTGAGAACAGTTTAAAAAGGTAAGTGACAAGATGCAACAAATAGATGTATTGTCAAATCATGAACTAGAAAGTATAGACACTCAAATCTCGGGTACGCACGGCCATTTGTAGACAGTAGAACAAAGAGAGATTTTGGTGAATTTACTAGTGCCCAAAACACTTCAACTAGCTAGGAGGAGCACCTACAGGCGTCAGTTGAACGAAAAGTACAGAAGAAATCAGGGCCTAATATCACGACCACCAAGTCTTTCGGCGATATTGTCGAAAACCGAACAGAATTTTTGTGCGCGAATGAGCTTAATAGAGGATATGTAGTCCCTAAGCCTCATTTTGAAAAATATGTAAACCATAATGAATATTCAACAGAAGATTGTGTGTTTCAGGGAAGTTGGATTATGTGCAGCGATACTGAAGTATATCCTGGATTTGAGCATATTATGCATATGAATAGGCCTACGAATGAACATATGAATGTAAAATTTAGGTGCAAGTACATGTTACATATGTTATCATGTCATTTACTGTCAGTTGAAAACACAGAGTTCGCGACAAACTGACTTTGTTGCGTTCGGTGTACTACGTTACGAAGGTGTGCAATGTGAACTAACAATATGTCTGTTGTTTGATGCAACGGTAGATAGTAAAGATGTAAGATGTATTTATTTTCCTGGTCCTGGAGGAGGCTATCATGTACTGACGGCCACTAAAAGTCGTTAGAAGTACGGTGTGCACCCATGGACCAATGACCGAACTGGGGAGACTTTCAATTTTCCACGCGTTATTTCATAACATTCACAAATTATATTTATGTTACTTACGTATCTGAGGTGAATTTAGCCTCATTTCCGTATTTATTTATTTGTAAATGGAAAAGAGGAAGTTAAAAACATTAAAGATGTATGTAATGCAAGGAATGCTCTTATATGCTAAACTGTTCTGTAAACTGTTCTGTCCGCCACTGCAGAAACTCTACTGTAAAACAGCATAGTTGGTTCAGCATGAAAGTATAGATCTGAAGTTAAACACTCGTAGATCCTGCGAAAGTTCTAGAGTTCATTTAAGTGCTACAGACTAAAATTTTTCAATTTTATTTATTTTTATTACTCAACTGAGGTTCAAAATGGTTCAAATGGCTTTGAGCACTATGCGACTTAACTTCTGAGGTCATCAGTCGCCTAGAACTTAGAAGTAATTAAACCTAACTAACCTAAGGACATCACACACATCCATGCCCGAGGCAGGATTCGAACCTGCGACCGTAGCGGTCGCTCGGCTCCAGACTGTAGCGCCTAGAACCGCACGGCCATTCCGGCCGGCCTCAACTGTGGTTTTGTGGCTTTATTAACTATTTATTGAATGGTCAGTTGCAGATAAACTAGAGTTTGTGAACTACTTGCTGAGTAAAGTAAGTAGCGTATTCAGATATTACGAGTCAGCTGTTACGTTAAGCGAATTAAAGACGACTGCTGGACCTGCGAGCATAACGCATGGGCACTGTGTAATCTCTCGAGTGTATTGAATACACAGTGTTATTGTAATCAACATCCATCAATACATATTATGGAAATGTCTGTACGAATATCTGTGTGTCCAACACCTTGTCCTAAATCACTGGACCGATGTCAATCAAACTTGGTGCACATATCATTTATTGTCTGAAGAGAATCGTTGTGGGGGCAAGATCTAGGTACCTATTATAGTCCAGGAGATATGACGTGTTAACCAATGAGAAGCGTGAAAAACTGCCGCATCATGCATGACATTGAAATTCATTACTTCTCTCTAATAACTCTATTCGGGACACATTTGCAGATAGTATTCACATATGCTGCTGAATGACCCTAAAAAATATATCGTTGTACAACGCGCGGTTAGAGGCGCCATGTCACTGATTGCGCGGCCCCTCCCGCTGGAGGTTCGAGTCCTCCCTCGGGCATGGGTGTGTGTGTTGTTCTTAGCATAAGTTAGTTTAAGTAGTGTGTAAGTCTAGGGACCGATGACCTCAGCAGCTTGGTCCCTTAGGAATTCACACTCATTTGAACATCTGGAGAGATGTCTTCTAGTAAGACACTCCTATAGTCGAGTCAGTTTAACGTGAATTGTGCGTATCCACAGCTATACACTTGAACCGTAAAGAATAAACCGCTTTAGCTGTAGGATCAATCTTTATTTTTGGTCCAATTAGTTTCGGGCGTTAGAGCCACATCTTCAGGGATACAGGTTAATAATTTATTTCAACCTATAAGCAGTAGTTGACCCAACATTCTTTGTTCAGTTGCGATAAAACTGTTTAACCGTCAAGAGATCGGTGACCCAATTTAAAATAGAGCTGAGTTTAGGGGACATCACATTGCCACAGGAAAACTAAGACATAACATTGTCGTGATAACATGTCCGCTACATTCTGCTTTATTTTAAATTGGACCACCGACCTCTTGACGATTAAATAGTTTTATCACAATGGAACAAAGAATGTTGGATCATCTACTGATTATCGTTTAGAATAAATTAGATATCTCTATCCCTGTAGATGAGGCTCTAACATTGCGAAACTAGTTAAATCAGAAACAAAATATTTACCATACAGCTGAACCGGTCCTGTTCATCTTGGTATAATAACTGTGCTGAGTGTGTTTAGAAAGATAAATTAATGATTCCAAGAATTATTCTCTGCTTCCTTGACTCACAACGTTTTATGCAGGTGGCATTCCAGGAATTTGTTGAAACTCTGCCCCAGGAGGATATGCATATCACCCAAGCTGCATTCCCTGTCGAGGAAAACTTTCAACTCGTGATTAGGAATGGGGCTTTTCCATCTGAGCATCAGTATAGTATGGCAAAACTCAATGAAACGAGGCTATCCTATATAATAGCATTTTTCAGCATCTATATCGCATGCAGAGTATGAGCATGCTGTGAATATAGGGTGGGAATACTCCATCTGAAGAGAGTATGCACAACTTTACATGAATACAGACATGTGTTTGCTCGTGCATGTTTTCAAGAAATCCAGGCCTATGGATGACCACATATTCTCTGGATCCTGCCTTTTATTACACAGGACCTGGGTTGTCATTGGACGCTATATACATCTACATCTACGTGCATGCTCTGCAAATCAAACTTAAGTGTCTGGCAGAGGGTTCGTCGCACCACCGCCACAATAATTCTGTTATTCCAGTGTCGAATATTACACAGAAAACACGAACACCAATTACCCAATAAAACCAAGCTGGACATCGAACTATTGACGGATGATGGCATGCTTCTTTTCTTCGAGCAAAGGACCCATGGGGGACTTTTTCATTGTGTCCATTGCCACACAAATTCAAATAACCGATGTATGGGTGAGAGGTTCAAGGAATCCCTGGCTTCTAGTTAAGTTATATACTGGGATGGCAGTAACCTGTAGGAGCACACCATGCAGCAATCACTGTCGACTGACGAGATTCTATGGGTGCCAACATAAGAATGCAAGGGGTTAGGTATAAGAGGAGATACGTTATTCAATATCACAATCTCCAGCAATGTCTCAGATTTTGGATGAGGTTGGTTAGAATCACCCAGGCTATCGCCTTCGAGCAATCCCCCTGACTGAACGAGTATGTTGGTTTGAATACGCACTGAGGGCTTTCGCGATGTATGACTGAGAAAAGATTTTTTTTAATTAATGAATTATTCAGTTTTCGACTAACACAATAGAGAATTTGAGGGAACATCACGAAATTTTGATTAGAACCGAATTGGATGGTAGTTATGCGGTAATAAAATGCACCACCCAACCAAATTTTAAATGGGTCACAATATTCATTAAGAAATTTGTTTCTGTGGAGATTGCGAAGGCTGCAGTTGCATCTATGTGGGGATGGGCATACTAGACCTTTCCAAACTCTAGGAAATGTTTCGTTTCCCTGGCCCTAAATTACTTTATATGGATACAGTCAACTTCATCTACTGGGTGAAGAACTGCAATACACATGAGGTGCCACAGTAAAGAATTCGACATGTCTTCATACACAACTAATCATTCTTATGAAATTCTTCCTCAAAACAAAATGGTTATTGGCCTAACGAAAAACGAGGAGTTCGGAGTTTGTAAGTTTCCGAGCCAAAACTGTAATAATATCGCACATTGCAAGGTGGCACCTAGATTTGGGCTAACGGTGTGCATTATTTGGCCTCGAGTGACCTTTCTATCGAAGACTGTTCGCAGTGCCTATACAGTGGTTTTCACAGTGCCATGCCACAGCTGCATTATATGGTGCAGCAGGCTAGTATTTGATTGGGAGGGTATGAGGTAGACACGTGCTGCAATCAAAAGTCAGCCTGTCGCCTCAAAACGATAAAAGCGTCATTTGTGGTGATGGGATGAAACTCTCTCACACTCACACTATTCACTTGTTGAGAGAGAGGGGATGGAGGACTCTGATTGAGCCAGAGAGAGAGGATGAGACTAGATGTAAATAGTACGTAATAGTATGACCCTTTTATTACAGTGTAAGTAATCGCGCGCGCCCGAGCGTGCGCGCGCGCGCGCGCGCGTGTGTGTGTGTGTGTGTGTGTGTGTGTGTGTGTGTGTGTGTGTGTGCGTGTGTGTGCTTGTCTCATATAAATATTTGTTTATTCATGCACGCAATGTGTATGAGGAACGTGAACAGAGCATACTTGTAAATACACTGAAGACCCTAATAAAGTGGTACAGATGCCTAACATCGTTTAGAGCCCCCGCAAGAACGCAAAAGTGCTGCAACACGACGTGGTATGGATTCAACTAACATCTGAAGCAGTGCTGGAGAGAACTGACACCATGTATCCATTAGGGCTGTCCAAAAATGCGCAAGAGTACGAAAGGGTCGAGATCTCTTCAGAACAGCACGTTGCAAGGCATTCCAGATATGCTCAATAATGTTCATGTCTGCAGAGTTCGGTGGCTAGCGGAAGTGTTTAAACTCAGAAGAGTGTTCCTCGAGCCACTCTGTAGCAATTCTGGACGCGGTAGGTGTCGCATTGTGCTGCTTGGGATGCACAATGGACATGAATGGATGCAGGTGATCAGATAGGACGCTAACGTACGTGTCACCTGTCAGAGTCGTATCTAGACATATCAGGAGTCCCATATCCCAACTGTACACGCCTCCATCCGCTCGATACAATTTGAAACGAGATTCGTTCGACCAAGCAACATATTTCCAGTCATCAACAGTCCAATGTCGGTGTTGAGGGGCCAAGGCGAGGCGTAAAGCTTTGTGTCGTGCAGTCATCAAGGGTACTCGAGTAGACCTTTGGCCCCAAAAGCCCATATCAGTGATGTTTCGTTGAATGGTTCGGGCGCTGACACTTGTTGATGGCCCAGCATTGAAATCTGCAGCAATTTGCGGAAGGATTGCACTTCGTCTCGTTGAACGATTGTCTTCAGTCCGGCCACAGCAATGTCGTAGATTTGATGTTTTACCGGCTTCCTGATATTCACGGTACACCCGTGGAATGCTCGTATGGGCAAATCCCCGGCTCATCACTACCTCGGAGATGCTGTGTCCCATCGCTCATGCGCCGACCTTCAGTCTCACTTAAATCTTAATAACCTCCCATTGTAGCACCAGTAACTGATCTAACAACTATGTCAGACACTTGTTACCTTACGTAGGCATTTGCCGACAGCAGTGCCATATTCTGCCTGTTTACATATCTGTGAATATACGAGTACATGCCTATACCAGTTTCTTTGGCGCTTCAGTGTATAAAGATATTTATGTCACTTTACAACGTATATTCTAAAATAAGTCTTAAGGTTAATATTACCTCATATTTCCTTGCGTTTCTCAAGAAACTACGTTGATCTTCCCCTGCCTGTTCTTCTACTTGCCTCTTTATTCTTCTGCATGTAAGCGTTTTGCAGCGATGAGTTCTGGAATTGAGGATTCGGTGTTACTTACCCTAGTATACCATATACCATAAATTTGCAAGTGCTTATGTACGCCTCATTAGGCCATAAGAGAACCCTCAACGTGTCTGTAGGAACTGTGCTGTCATCAGGAGAATGAAAGGAAACACATTAAGTACACACAGTTTTTTTTATTTGTGGTGTATACTACAAGTAAAGTGGTTTGACAGATATGTGGATGGAGCAGCGGTGGTGTGCTATTCTGATGAGTGACACGAAGACGCTGTCTTCAGTTGGTTGGGAAGACATCGGTGTAGGGCACCTTGTGGAACACGTTGTTGGCAATATCCTTGAATGCCAGTCCGAACGCCTCTTCAATGCTTGGCTTCAGCTCCTTCAAGATCTCCTCCCAGTTCTCGTTCAGGAACTTGTTCATGTTGTCGCCTAGAAAGTGGAAGACATGGTCAACAAAGGCTACCGAGTCCACACCATCGAGAAAGTTACGCCCACAACTGGCACAACTGGCAGACTAGAATACTGAGTGCAGCATTGAGATGCGAGTCATGTGCAGGAAAATACGGGAGATTTTGCGCCGTTGCGGCATGCATGAGATAGGTAATTAGTCACTTGAACTAACTCTGAGGAAGGTGTCCCAAAACTTCAAGGCTATATTATTGTATACAAGGTTAATCGCAAAAGGATGGACACCTATATTTCGTGAACGGATCAAAAGACCAAAAAAAATTTTTTTTCATTAAATCCTAGGACGCACGCAAAGGGGTACGTAACTTAATGGTATGGATCATACTCTTAAATCTTGTACCAACGGAGATCTTTTTGTTGTGGTCTTCAGTCCAGAGACTGGTTTGATGCAGCTCTCCATGCTACTCTATCCTGTGCAAGCTTCTTCATCTCCCAGCACCTACTGCAACCTACATCTTTCTGAATCTGTTTAGTGTATTCATCTCTTGGTCTCCCTCAACGATTTTTACCCTCCACGCTCCCCTCAAATACTAAATTGGTGAGTCCTTGATGCCTCAGAATATGCCCTACCAACCTATCCCTTCTCCTAGTCAGGTTGTGCCACAAATTTCTCTTCTCTCCAATTCTGCTCAATACCTCCTCATTAGATATGTGATCTACCCATATAATCTTCAGCATTCTTCTGTAGCACCACATTTCAAAAGCTTCTATTCTCTTCTTGTCTAAACTATTTATCGTCCACGTTTCACTTCCATACTTGGCTACACTCCATACAAATACTGTCAGAAACGACTTCCTAACACTTAAATCTCCACTCGATGTTAACAAATTTCTCTTCTTCAGAAACTTTTTCCTTGCCTTTGCCAGTCTACATTTTATATCCTCTCTACTTCGACCATCATCAGTTATTTTGCTCCCCAAATAGCAAAACTCCTTTACTACTTTAAGCGTCTCATTTCCTAATCTAATTCCCGCAGCATCACCCGATTTAAATCGACTTCATTCCATTATCCTCGTTTTGCTTTTGTTTATGTTCATCTTATATCGTGCGCTTCTAGGCGCGTGACCGTTACGGTCGCAGGTTCGAATCCTGCCTCGGGCAGGGATGTGTGTGATGTCCTTAGGTTAGTTAGGTTTAAGTAGTTCTAAGTTCTAGGGGACTTATGACCACAGATGTTAAGTCCCATAGTGCTCAGAGCCATTTTGAACCATCTTATATCCTCCTTTCAAGACACTGTCCATTCCGTTCAGCTGCTCTTCCAGGTCCTTTGCCGTCTCTGACAGAATCACAATGTCATCGGCGAACATCAAAGTTATTATTTCTTCTCCATGGATTTTAATTCCTACTCTGAATTTTTCTTTTGTTTCCTTTACTACTTTGCTCAGTATACAGATTGAATAACATCGGGGATAGGCTACAACCCTGTCTCACTCCCTTCCCAATCAGTGCTTCCCTTTCATGCCCCTCGGAGATAAGGAAGTATATTTATTAAAATGAAACGATGTACTTTTTTCAGTGTTAAGGATAAAAGTATCGAACTGATATTTATGTCAAATGATAAGGTCTATGGCCCCTTGATGCTGCAAAAAAATTTAAGTTTCTCAGATACTGCCATTTATGTCCAATATTTTGATACAAACTTACTCATCAAAACCCATAGGATACTTCCCGTTGGTCTAGAGTAATGAAATTAGGCAAAAGTAAGATTTCACAGTATAAGTAAAGGAAAAAATCCGAAAGTTGTTAATCTGCAATTACATCACAATTTTTTTCCATTTGTTATCCGTCTTTCTGTCCATACGTCTATTAAGACCTCTATTTCTCAGGGGTGGGCTGAATTATCAAATTTAAACATATCAGATAGTACAGTCTACGCTGTCTTGGTGGCATAAAAAACATTAAGCTTCTAACTCCACTTATCTACATCTACATCTACAGAGATACTCCGCAAGACACTATACGAGTTGTGGCGCTGCGTAACCTGTACCACTTGTCATTTCCTTTCCTGTTCCACTCGCAAATAGAGCGAGGGAAAAACATCTATATGCCTCCGTTCTATCTATCTATCTATTGCTTGCGCCTTTGTCCCGCATGTTGCGCGGGGCTGGCGTGGTTAAATCGAATTTGGCATGTTAATGTGAAGGGGTGGCCGGATGCCCTTCCTGCCGCCACCCCGTACCCTCCGGGACGGAATCAGAGTACCCCTTCTTTCTGTGTCTAGTGTAAATCATGGAAAAGTGCGGATGTGTGTCAAATGTCTGTGAGTCATGTAACTGAGGCGGGTCGTGGGGACCAGCCCGGTATTCACATAGAGGGATGTAGAAAACCGCCTGAAAGCCACATCCAGGCTGGCCAGCACATCGGCCGTCGTCGTTAACCGGCGCGCCTACCCGAGTCCAGGAAGCAGCGCACTAGCGTTCTCGGCTAACCTGGCGGGTTATCTATGTACCTCCGTATGAGCCTTAGTTTCTTGTATCATCGTGGTTCTTATGCGCATTGTATGATCGCGGCGATAGAATCGTTCGGCAGTCAGCTTCAAATGCTGGTTTTCTAAATTTTCTCATGAGTGTTTCTGGAAAAGAAAGTCGCTTCTCTCGAGGGATTCGCAATTGAGTTCCCGAAGCATCTCCGTAACACTTACGTGTTATACGATCCTACCGGTAATACATGTAATAAATATAGCAGCTGAACTGCTTCGGTGTCTTTCTTCGATCCGACCTGGTGCGGATCCCAAACACTAGGGCAGCACTTTGGAACAGGTCGTACCAGCGCCCTATACGCTGTCTCCTCTACAGGTCAACGAGTCTTTCCTAAAATTCTCCCAATAATCCGAAGTCGACCATTCGCCTTTCCTACCGCAGTTCTCACGTGCTCGTTCTACCTCATATCGCTTTGCAAAGTATTTAATCGACTTGAGTGTGTCAAGCAGGACACTAGTAATACTGTATCCTAACATTACAGGTATAATCTCCCTACTCATCCGCATTAACTTACATTTTTCCTCGTTTAGGACTAGCTGCCATTCATCACACGAACTAGAAATTTTGTCTAAGACGTCTTGTATCTTCCTACAGTCACTCAACCTCGACACCTTACCACACATCCATGAGTCATAAGATACGGAAGTTTCTTAAGACCCCTTTCTCTCACGAACGGATAGAAACATAAAGTTGAAATTTGTGTCAAATATTAAAGTTTACAGTCCCTTGGTAGTGTAATTTAAGCTTCTGCGTTAATGAAATGAAACGTTAACGACATTTATGTCAGAGAATTAGCCACTCGTATTTGGATACTCGCAAACTCATTCATTATAACGCTGTCGAGGAACTATCTATATACGTACGAGTCCCACTCACACTTACCAGGTTTTCTGTGCAATTGATGACTAAGCGCTGTTTTTGAGTCTTCTCGCATTTTTTTATCCATCCAGATACTTTTGATTGCGTTTTGTAGTTGTTTGGCAATCCCACCATCCACAGGTTTCGACAAATTTGCAACAACCATCCTGTCTCCAATTTTCTGAAAGTTTGGTGGCTGTGATTCTTCCAGCTTCAGTGATAGAATTTGCTTGGGTAATTCTGTTTTTCCTTTTTTCATTCTTCATGGCTCAGAAGTTTCTGAAAGTATCTTGCCGTTATTCTGCTATTTTCGGGATTATTCAGGGCCAGCATTCCTTCTCCCTCTTTGAAACACATTTCTCTAAGTTTTTATTATTTATTTATTATATTACCATGATTTCGATTGTAGAGCCATTTTCAATGATGAAAAAAGTCAGTAAATATGGAACATGTCTGGAAGACATGTCGACGCTGAAACAGTACAAAACGTGTGTGGACTTATATAAGTTTGGTATTTTCTGACTTTTTCTCACCACTGAACTTGAAAATGGCACTACAGCCGATATCAAGGTAATGAAATAAAAAATAACAAAAACTTACAATCAAATTGGGGAAACGGTTTCTTTCAAAAATTGTATTAAGACTATGGTTGCCACACAATAAGAAAATCACGAAACACTTTTACACCCAAACCACTTTCAAAGAGAATTTCCTGGTTGTATGTGTTCTGGCGTAACCACAAGCGCCGGAACGAAGACAAAGAACGCAAGAGAAGAGAAGAGAAGGGAGGAGAAGAGAAGAGAAGAGAAGAGAAGAGAAGAGAAGAGAAGAGAAGAGAAGAGAAGAGAAGAGAAGGCAGTGAAACGACGTCGGCCAATGGTGCGCTGATTAGGGCCGCACCACGACAGGAGCGGCCTCTACGAAAGGAGAATATAAACGCCGCTCCTGCCAGCCTCGACCACTCAGTATTGGGACAGTATTAGCACGGCCTAGCAGAGAGTGCTACGATAGCAGTGACATGTGATCCATATCAATTGCTTGCACGGACATTGTATATAGCAAAGGACACATATTTGCATGACGCCCATTGCTTGCGACCACCTGTTGTAAATACAAGTTACATATTGTCATTCTTCTGATTTGTAAAAAACAACTATTAATTGATTTTTCTGGAACTGTTGTACAACATTCCGAGAACGCAGCATCCTTTAGGCACCCTGTATGATACCAGTGGGCAGGACCCCACAGTATGTGGGTTTTATTCCAAAAATTACATGAAGTAAATACAATCTCCCATCAAATGTATCCGGATACATCTATGTAATGCCAAACTCCACTAGACATGACGAGAGGCAATCCAAATAGTATAAAAGGAGGCGGGGAGTATTGTGTTGACAGCAGAGAAACAGAGTAAGAGCAGAGTGAATCGGTCAGCAGAGCTCAGAGACTTCGAACTTGAACTAATCGTTGGATGTCACCTCAGAGACAAACCCATCAAGGCTATTTCAGCCCTTCCAAAGATGCCCTTGTCGACGGTTGGTGATGTGACTGTGAACTAGAAACGTGAAGGAACAACCATGGCAAAAGCTACGACCATGCAAACCTCATGCACCGACGGGCAGGGACGATCGAGCGTTGCACAGGACGGTTGTAAAAAGTCGCACAACATTAGCGGAAGGAACCACTCCGAAATGCTACCAAAGTGAAGCTAGCACAGTGGTCGAGCAGATCCTCATAAGGTAAACATTCCTGTAATCATCGGTAAGCGACACTTGACATGCAATTCAGTGGATTACTGGAAACGAGTTATCTGGAGTGATGAATCTCGCCATAACCTTTGTCAATCCGATGGAACGATTTGGGTTTGACGAATTTCTGGAGAACGTCACCCGCTAGCACATGTAGAGCCAACAGTGAGGAGGTGTTATTACCGTATGGGGATGTCTCTCGAGGATAGGATGTGGTTCCTTTATTTGCGCAGAAGAAAACCTTTAACGCGGAAGGATGTGAACACGTTTTACAGTACCGATTGCTGCGTACAGAGTTCGGACACGGTGATTGTATCTGTACGATAATGCATGCTGTCATAAACCAGCACCTGTAAGGCAGTGGTTTCTGGATAACAACATTCCTGAAATAGACTATCACATACATAGTACCGATTTAAACCGAACAAGAGATCTTTGGGATGAAGTAGAACGTCGACATCGCTCCAAGCCCCCAACCATCTATGGTTTAGGCTTCTGAGGAATAATGAACTGCCATTAATCCAGAGACGCTAAGATACCTCACTGAAAGTGTCCAAGACAGAATTTGAGGTGGCAAAACGGTGATACCGTCCATGTTAATGTCCTCTAATAGGTGTCCAGGTACATTTCGTATGATATGTGAGTGGCTCGAAGACTTCTTAAATAACAAAACCCAGTATGTTGTCCTCGACGTCTGGTGTTCATCAGGGAGGTGTGATAGAACAGTTGTTGTTCTTTATATACATAAATGATTTGACGGACAGTGTGTGTAGCAATCTGTGGTTCCTTGCTGATGATGTCGTGGTGTACGGTAAGGTATCGAAGTTGAGTGACTGTAGGAAGATACAAGACGACTTAGACAAAATTTGCAGTTGGTGTGATGAATGGCAGCTACTCCTAAACGTGGAAAAATGTAAGTTAATGCGGATGAACAGGAAGGTCAAATCTGTTATGTTCCATACAGTATTACTAGTGTCTGATTTCACAGTCAAGTCGTTTAAATATCTGGGTGTAACGTTACAAAGCGATATGAAGTGGAACGAGGATGTGAGAACTGTGGTAGGGAAGACGAATGGTCGACTGTAGTATATTGGGAGAACTTTAGGAAAGAGTGGTTCACCTGTAAAAGAGACCGCATATAGGGCGCAGGTGCGACCTATTCTTGAATACTGCTCGAGAGTTTGGGATCCGTACCAGATCGGATTGAAGCAATTCAGAAGCGGGCTGCTAGAATTGTTACCAGAAGGTTCGAACATCACTTTCAGTGTTCGGAAACTCAAATGGGAATCCATGGAACGAAAGCAACGTTCTTTTCGAGAAACACTATTGAGAAAATTTAGAGAACCGGCCTTAGAAGCTGACTGCCTAACGATTCTACTGCCACCAACATACATTGCGCGCAAGGACCACGAAGATAAGATACGTGAAATTAGGGGTCATACGGAGATATATAGAAAAGTCGTTTTTCTTTCGCTGCGTTTGCGAGTGCATCAGGAAAGGAAATGCCTAGTAGTGGTACAGGGTGCCCTCCGCCACGCACCGTACGGTGCGGAATATCTATATAGATGTAGACGCAGACAGTGTGGTTCCATTTACAACAGGAGTAGCTGACATGCTACGTATGCGCCACGGCGTGAGAGAGAACGAAGAGAAAATATGTGTTACCTTAATAGTGTAGTCCTATCTTCGTGCTGCTCGTAACGAAGATGTCTGGCATGAAAGTCTCACTTGACGCCGCTTACACGGCAATAGCTGTTTCCACAGCGCGGAACTTCCACCGCTATGTCCAGTTCCGACCGACTTGCTTTAGGAGTCTGCTCAGCTTCGTAGTTCGAATTTTTACCTCAGTGACACGACCATCACAGGGTATTAGGTCAAAGCGCTAGCAGATGGCAGTGTTAGGTTTCTTACCTTCATGACAGAAATGATTTCACTAATGCACGTCGGTGACAGAATTAGCCGCCGGAAATCCTATCATTACGAATACAAATTAACACTGAATAGACTTGGCTACGATATAAGGAATTACTGTTTTCGCTGTGTGTATTAAAAATTTTACGAAATCGCTTTGCTTTTTCGATAAGTTTTTTTTTCTTTTTTTTTGACATTTTAGCTACGAAAAACCGCACTGATTGAGTTCGCTTTGTGGTATTGGTGCCTACTTATGGGATTTTTATTTCGTTTTTGTGCGAAAAAAATGCCTTGAGAAAGATCGAGTCTTTCTGAAAACACTAAAACGGCTGAACGACTGGGGCTATGCGGTTTCAAGAACCCAATGAAGATCGTGAGGTGAGATTTCTGTGGCGCGAGAACACCACGCTTTTACTTGCTCTTTCAGAACTCCTTCCGGTAGCGAGGTGAGACGTAGCTCTGGCCGAAAGTGTCAATCTTTACCTCGCACGTCAGAAACCTTTATTTAAAGAGAAAACCGCTAAAGTTCTCAGCATCTTCACACAATCCAGCAGAACTTGCGGAAGCCTTGCAAAACGGCATCCAAAATCTAATGGAAGAACAGTGCACAGTATTCCAACGTGTTTGTCGGGGTGTCAACGGCAATATGGGAGAATTTCTGTTTTTGGATACACATGGTGGGACACCAGAGATATTCCTCACTAAAATCGTGTTGACACAATCATGGGCCAAGGAAAAATAGTTCTTGCTGCGGCTTCATTAATAATAGCAGCCACTTTGTCACCCATTAGTGAAACAGCTCATACAGTGTTTAAAATCCTGATCGATTTGGATATTGGTGAATACACAGTATGTGATACCTCTAGCAATAGCGACAAACATAGGGTTCTATGAGAGTGCTGCTTAATAATACGGGGCGAGTGCACCATTGTTATCGCAAAACTGGTTCAAATGGCTCTGAGCACTATGCGACTTAACTTCTGAGGTCATCAGTCGCCTAGAACTTAGAACTAATTAAACCTAACTAACCTAAGGACATCACACACATCCATGCCCGAGGCAGGATCCGAACCTGCGTCCGTAGCGGCCGCGCGGTTCCAGATTGTAGCGCCTAGAACCGCTCGGCCATCCCGTCCGGCTCGAAAAACTAAAGAAGCGCTTGACTGAATCGTCAGACTCAGATCATGATCCCATAGGTATCGTTGCGATCCTTTTTTATGGCTACTAGAGGCATGCATTACCAGTGGTACCACGGGGAACAAGGGTGGGTGAGGCATGAGCATGCTTGAAGAGCTCAAATCTGTGGAAATACATCACACGGATCCACGTAACAACACACTTCACAGTGAACATGCTGCCTCATATATGAGGCAACACATATACGCACGAGGTTTCTAATTTATTGTTAAAAAGTGACAAGGGTGCATATCCGTAAGAACGCGGACTTTCTCCACTGTTGTTCAATTGCGTTTTGGAGGAAGTAGTATGGAAATGTATAAAAAGAACGAAAGATGAGAGGAAATAAAATGAAAATTGGAGGAGAGAGAGAGAGAGAGAGAGAGAACCTTCATCCGACCGATTAGCTTTTGCTGAGCACCTGCAAGATGGAACGAAACTTAAACATTCTCCAATAGCTAACTCTAAATACTGAATATCTCATTTCGTTTGAGAAAACAGTGTAGATGACCAACGTCGAAGGTGTGCCAAAACATATGGACTCGATACATGGAAAAATAAAGCAAATTTCCGAATTTAAATACTCGGCAGAGATAATCTAGTCAAATGCTCTCGACAAAGGGACCAACATAAATTGAGCCAAAAAACTATGGCATTCCACTAAACAAAGAACACATACATTAAAGGATTCTTATCATTTAATTCGAAACTGAGATCTTGCGAAGAATTATTCGAAAACTTTGGGTCAAAAATATGAAAGTAGTGTTTGGAAACTGAGAAGCAAGAAGTAAGTGTATGAAAAAACTGGGACTATAATAGATACAAAGAGAACAGTAATAATTACATTTTATGACCACTTAAAAACATTAGATAACTAGAGGCTGACAAATAAAATTTTCAGCTGCTCTGAAAAAGTCCAAAAACCCAAATCTCATGGTTTATGTAACTTAAAAAAGATCTGCAGGAGTGGGAAATGACATACAAAGAGATGCAAAACATAAATGAATTCATAAAAAAAGTATCAAAAGTTAGTGGTTTCCAGAAGAAAACACAACAGGAGACAGGAGAAAGAATAGAATAACAGACAGAAAGAATATAGGTATATTTGGAAGCCAAGAAAAAAGAAACGGGAAAAATTACGTCGTATATCATCTGTTTCACATTGTCCTGAATTCGCCAGATTCTAATAATAACAATAAAATTACAATTAAATGACGGGAATTATTTCATTCAAAATGTGTATTGTATTAAGTCGATCCAAAAGTATTATACAGATTTAAGCTTGACAGGGGGTAATCAGGAGAAGAAGTAACTATCATAAGCCCAGTGAATCCATCAACAAATATTTAGGGTGATTTCCGAGAAAATAACGTCAACGTTTCTTGTTTCGGCAATAAAATGAAGTATTTTTATGTTAGATTACAATACACTTCCTCTAAACCAATTTTCTTTTATGGTATTCCGACGTGAGATTTAAGACTGGAAGACAAGAGAAGAGACCAGATTTTTCCGACTACTATTAGACTATATATGAGAGATACAGTTACAAGCGATGATGTCTGAAATGAAATGGAAGCGACAGCATCACTGAAGAGAGAGATAGTTAGGAAAATAGTGACTTTAACATCTGTAGGCATAAACCATTATCAGTTTCCGTGGAAGACATACTATTATCACGCTAGAGGGAGACGATATGATGGCGTACCCCAGGCAAGATAGGGTCAGTGGCTCCACCATACTCGGATCGGGTGTTCACCAAATGATGGAACGATGCGCAGTGACTAGGGGCAACGTATCACTTGACGCCTCAGGCAGCAGGGTTATTCTACTGCGTCTGACTGGAGTGTACACTTTCAGTTCTGTCCGTTACAACAAGTTTTCTGTACAATACTTTTAATTTAGAGGTGAAAATAATGGCATAATCTAGCAATGCTTGATCTCCATGTGCAATTCCAGTTCTGTGCGTTACGAAATTAAGGAAAATTTCTTACCTAATGCCTTGTCGCCGTTAAACAGGTTGCTGAAGTCGAAGGTCATTTTCTTAGTCTCGAAGGAGAACTTGAAGTCCTTGATGTCAGCGTGCGTGTGTCCGTCTTTCTCCAGCGGTACGCCCTTCAGGTCCAGGAGGGCATCAATGTTGTCTGCAACAAGAAATGACAATGCGTATGTACTAACTGTTGTCTAGACGCGTAGACAGTCAGTGAGGAGACTGTAGTCACCGTTCGTTTCGTTCTCCCGTGTTCCCGGCTCTATGCTGGAGATGGAATGGTTGAGGTGCCTCGATTAAAGTTTTAGGTGAGCTCAGCGGTTAACGACAATTACCTGAATGAGATTTTCACTCTGCAGCGGAGTGCGCGCTGATATGAAACTTCCGGGCAGATTAAAACTGTGTGCCCGACCGAGACTCGAACTCGGGACCTTTGCCTTTCGCGGGCAAGTGCTCTACCATTTGAGCTACCGAAGCACGATTCAGGCCCGGTCCTCACAGCTTTACTTCTACCAGTTTCTCGTCTCCTACCTTCCAAACTTTACAGAAGCTCTCCTGCGAACCTTTCAGAATTAGCACTCCTGAAAGAAAGGATACTGCGGTGACATGGCTTAGTCACAGCCTGGGGGATGTTTCCAGAATGAGATTTTGACTCTGCAGCGGAGTGTGCGCTGATATGAAACTTCCTGGCAGATTAAAACTGTGTGTCCGACCGATACTCGAACTCGGGACCTTTGCCTTTCGCGGGCAAGTGCTCTACCATCTGAGCTGCCGAAGCACGACTCACGCCCGGTCCTCACAGCTTTACTTCTGCCAGTATCTCGTCTCCTACCTGCCAGGAGACGAGATACTGGCAGCTGTGAGGACGGGGCGTAAGTCGTACTTCGGTAGCTCAGATGGTAGAGCACTTGCCCGCGAAAGGCAAAGGTCCCGAGTTCGAGTCTCAGTCGGGCACCTAGTTTTAATCTGCCAGGAAGTTTCGGCAATTACCTCTTATTACACCGTCCAGTCACAATAACGTGACCACCTATCTGAAGTCGAGTATTGCAGTGCGGACAACTGCGAGACGCACAGGAAGAGAATCAATGTGTTTCTGGTAAGTATCGACAAGGATGTAGAGCTATGCCGACTCCAACGCCTTGGCCAGCTGCACTATGTTTCTCGGTTGAGGATCCATGGTGCGAACAGCACGATCGAGGATGTCCTGCGGATTCTTGATTGGGTCTAAATCCGGGGAGTTTGGTGGCCTGGTGAGTACTGGTCATCGAACCACGCACGCACACTGTGTGCGTGGCACACAAACAAACAGCATGCACGGGTGGACGTGGTCCTCAAGGATAGATGCATACTTGTGTTGACCCAATGTGGCTTCCACATTGAGATCACCGACAGAACGCCACGAAAACGTTCCCCAACCATAGCCCTTCCAACGATTGTTGGAAGGTGCTTACTTTCAGACGTTTCGGAGCCTCAAATGTGATTCATTTGAAAAGGACACCCGTCGCCACTATCTGGAAGTCCAGTTGCGGTATTGGACGTACATTCCAGCCTTCATCGCCGATCGAAAGCAGTCAGTATGGGAGCATGAGCCAGGTGCGGAGGCATATGAGCACCAAGCTTCACTGGGAGGTCATTGAGGAGATACTGTCGGTGGCCCCCTTGATTCATCTGGACGGTCAGTTGCTTAACAGTTGTCCTTCTTTTCGCTCGTATGCATCTCGGCAGCTGTAATTAACCTCTGTCAATTGTGGCTTGTGATGTACCACAGTTACCTCGGCGCCGGTTTTGGATAGCTCCATTTTCCATGTACGGTATACTTTAACCATGGTGGCACGCGAACATTTTACAAACTCAGTCGTTTCGGAAATGTTTCTATTCTTGGCCCGAAAGCCAAAGATCATCAGATAAACTGCTCGGGTTCCGCATTACGACAACTGCACTGATTTCAGACCCGTTTTATATACCCTGCACTACTAGTCTTGCCACCTGCGTCTGCCATGGTTATTGCAGGTTGACGTCGAACGTAGATGGTAGTCACGTTAATTTCACTGGCACTCAAAGCACTCCGTCTTCAGGTCACAAGAGGCCCATCGGGTCCATCCGACCGCCGTGTCATCCTCAGATGAGGATGCGGATAGGAGGGGCTTGTGGTCAGCACACCGCTCTCCCGGTCGTTACGATGGTTTTCTTTGAGTGTAGCCGCTACTATTCGGTCGAGTAGCTCCTCAATTGGCATCACGAGCCTGAGTGCACCTCGAAAAATGGCAACAGCGCGTGGCAGCCCGGATGGTCATCCATCCAAGCGCCGGCCACGCCCGACAGCGCTTAACTTCGGTGATCTGACGGGAACCGTCGTATCCACTGCGGCAAGGTCGTTGCCCAATTTGACTGGACCGTGTAATATTTTCTTGAAACTTATAAATGTTTCAAGGTCTTGTTTAAAGTGTTGTTTCAACGATCTGAACTCTCACTTTTAATTGTGTTTGTTTAGAGTTGTGCATTATTTATACTGAATAAATGTTATTATTACTCGAAGGCTTCAATTGGCTTACATCAGTACCAGTGAACCAGAGGTATGTCATTGTCTAGAATCAAAAGTTGTTTACTTCATTCTGTGAGTCGTTATTCTTATTAATCTCACAGACTTTATTTAGCTATTGAATTCAGTAATTATTCTTTTACGATTAAATGTTGAGGTATGTTTTTCAGGAAACTGTGTGCTTGTTATTTTCGTAGAAGAATAAGGTAAATAAATATTGTGCTAATACTGTTGTCAAATCTATTCCTGGAACATTACCACTTACCTGGCTACTACCTGAAAATTACGTCGTTGTTTACATTAGTTGTTGAATAAAACACACAACAACTAACGGTAACAACATAAGTAATATGAACGTGAATAGATATCTATAGACGAACGATGCTATTTGTATTATAAATATGTTTACTGACAGTGACTAGCTACTTGTACTAAGTTTCCAATTGGCAATTAGAACTGGTCAGTTTCCTGATACGGCACTTAGAACGTTTTTAATGAAGTATTAGTTTTCTAGTATGTAACATTATTATTTTCAATGATGCCGTTAGCATCATAATCCAATGGTATCAGAGTACCATCTCAATATTTTGGATAAAAATCGGTTTCGCACAAACAGAGATACTTTTTGTTTTTCATCCTTCTGATAAACGTCAGCTTTGGCACGTAGAACGTTCTCAAATTTCGATCTTTGACTGATGTTGTATTTTGAGAAAGTTATGCCGTTAACACAGTTTCTCCATTGTCAGCTATCGAAATATGTATGACGAGTTGCTTACCCGCAATGAGTTTGCAGTCGCCCTCTCCCTGAATGGGCAGCACGAGGACTTTTCCATCGATCTTGTACTTTCCAGTGAGCGTCAGCGGTCCTGTCGTGTGTGCCTTGATCTTCATGTCGTAACTGCCAGGCGTCATCCTGCAATCCGGAAACAGCTTGTTAGAGGAGGGCCGACTTTTATAAAGTTATGATATGCACGTTGAGTCGTGTAAGAAGCATTAGGCCTTCTATCCGTGAACGTTTGTAGTTAGTTAGTTAGTTAGTTGGTTAGTGTTATGCACCATAGGTCATTTGCACGATCAATCGCATTGATGTAGAACGGGCCATTTTACATTCATATTACAGATTCGATTGTAAATATGGCTACATGGTGACCATTTGTGTGTGCGAGAGAGAGAGAGAGAGAGAGACAGACAGAGAGTGAGGGTTAGTAATTCCTATACTATCACCCGTTACATTTCACAGATTACGAAAAAAGAAATTCTTCTATGGGAAATGTTTGTTAATTTTCGAATTTAACCTTGCTGTCCTCATACAGTTTATAGCATTGGGTAATTCATCAAGAATTTTGGTTGTAGCTCTGTGCAGCCTTTTTTGTGGTAAAGGCAACCTTAGTGTGCAGAATGAATACCATTTTTTTTCTGTTATCGTAATTACGTACATCACTGTTCCTTTTGAACTGCAGTGGATTATTTACAAAAAACTTCATGACAGAACAATACACTACGAATCAGTATTCGAAATGCTGAACTTCTGCCTCACCATAAGATTTCCAATGATTCTAAGTACAAACATGACTAAGCTAAGTTGTTTAAGGAGTACCAAACTGTTTTTTTTTTTAATTTATATTCTGATCAATATGGACACTCATAAATTTCTACCCTAGTTATTATTTCCCTGCTATGTGTTACAGTTATCGTTGGAGTTGTACCTCTAGATGTTGCGTCTTTTTTTTAACAGACACTGAGACCATTTGCAGTAAACCACTCATTACTTCTGACTACATTTACCATTTCTTTTGTTGTTTTATATACGTTTGGACTGATTACAACACTGGTGTCATCCGGAAAAAGCTAATTCTTTTTATTGTATATTAGACGGAAGGTCATTTACATGTACGAGAAAAAGTGGTAGACCTAAGATAGAGCCTGGTGGAGCCCCATCCGTGATTTCCCTTCAGCAGAAGAATCTCTTCCGCTAGACTATAGTAATACATAGAAAGCGTGTGTTTTCTGCACTTACATTTTTCTAGACGAGACGATGTCTATTGACATTAACAAACAAAAAATGGGGTACATTAGAATGTCAGGGGTGTTTGTTGTAGGATTCTATTGTCAGTCGATTACGGGATATCGTATTTTGAAAATTTCCCACATCGACACCTCTACACTACCTGTTTTAACACACACTAAAGAGCCAGACATGTGCATACAATAGTTATGAGGATTTTCACCACTAACGATACAACTGACTATTAAAGGTTGTGTTCAAAATGACCACCGGCAGCTACAATACACGCTCAAAGTTTGGTATAGAAAGACTTCTGCACACTTGTCAGCATTTCAGCGGTGATGTCCGAGCAGGCAGCACTACGGGCTGGACAGCCATCTCATTGGTACCGCAGGTTCCTCCTAGTTTGCAGAAGCACGTCTTCTAGCATCTGTGGAACATGGTCTTTTAGGAGGCTGTGATACTTGTGAGCGGTCAGTGAAAAACGGGCCTATGAACTCATGGTTCAATGTCCCACACCACACGTTTACACTCACAGACGCTGATGTGATTACTGAAAGTGGCTTCATCGCGAAACGAGATATTTGTATATCTGGATTATCCTGACTCAATGACCATGTACAGAAGTTGACACAAATCTCGTAATATTCTCCACGGAGCTCTTGATGGAGAGAGATGTGGTAAGGATGGAACATAAGTCGACGCCGAATGCGCAGGACATTTGTCTGACTCATGCCACTTCCTCGTGCGATTGCGTGGGAGCTAACGTGTGGATCAACTGCAACAGCAGCAAAAACCTTAATTTCTCCCTCTTCTATTGTCAGTTGTTTCCTTCTATTACTTTGTCTATTTGTTACACTACCACTGTCGTGTAACTGGTTGAAGAGATTGATAAATAAGTGCCGAGATGGCTGACGTCTATTGGGATATCTTCCCGCATACGTCGTACAAGAACGAATTGCATTCTTCCTGCACCCTTAAAACACCATGAGCATGTTGGTTTTTTTTTTCTTTTTCTTTGCATTGGTAAATCCCATCGTTCCCTCAGACCTGTTGCTTCGACTGTCACAAACTGACTAGCTAGTCGCAATGCTCACAAGGAATACACAATGACACAGTAAGCAAACAAACATAACAACATCGCACCTAGCAACTACCCAGATTGAATAACACAAGGAAGTGTCATTGTAGAAACTTTTCAGGATACGATTTCTCGTGAACGACTCGCATTAGATTTCGGCAACAAACGCCACTGACATTCTAATTTACCATATTTTTAATGTGTGTGTGTTAATATGCATTATTCCGTTTAAAGACGTGTATGTTTGCACAACAAATACACTTTCTATTATTTTTAATTTATTGATTGGATAAAAATACGAGCCCTGTCAATCCAATGCAATCCAATCTACGAAAACCGCACATCAACAGCACTTTCCATTTCCGCAATATTTGCGATTCAAGTCTTAGGTGATTCACCCTATATATTTCATAACTTTTTCTCTCTCATTTGAAACAAAATGACACTGGAGACGTTTTTGTCGCTCGATGTTACACATATCTGCAGCCTTGGAGGATGTTACAAATTTCCAACAAAGGCCAGTTGTCGGATGACACATTCGCAGCAACATTAGAAAGCATGCCGAGCGGACGTATGGAGTTCATGACCACACCCTGAATCCATGGGCAAACTTCCTTTGCCAAATGCAATAATGACAAAAAGCCTAATCTCACTGTTATAGCTAGAAGAGTACTGTTACCGTTACTAACAAGGGAACCTCCCCATCGCACCCCCCTCAGATTTAGTTATAAGTTGGCACAGTGGATAGGCCTTGAAAAACTGAACACAGATCAATAGAGAAAACAGGAAGAAGTTGTGTGGAACTATGAAAAAATAAGCAAAATATACAAACTGAGTAGTCATGTGTAAGACAGGCAACATTAAGGACTTTCTGAGCCCGGCAGTGCCATGGTCTGGTGGTTAGCGTGAGCAGCTGCGGAACGAGAGGTTCTTGGTTCAAGTCTTCCCTCGAATGAAGAAGTTTACTTTCTTTATTTTTGCAAAGTTATGATCTGTCCGTTCGTTCATTGACGTCTCTGTTCACTGTAATAAGTTTAGCGTCTGTGTTTTGCGACCGCACCGCAAAACCGTGCGATTAGTAGACGAAAGGACGTGCCTCTCCAATAGGAACCGAAAACATTTGATCGCAAGGTCATAGGTCAACCGATTCCTCCACAGGAAAACACGTCTGATATATTCTATACGACACTGGTGACGGCATGTGCGTCACATGACAGGAATATTTTGTCGACCCACCTAACTTGTGCACTTGGCGAATCGGTAAAAAGATTCTTCTACCTTGCCCAATACTACGGCGCAGTTACCTCGCATCGGACGGACGGACGGACAGATAATAATTGTCTGAAAATAAAAAATTAAACTTTTCACTCGAGGGAAGACTTGAACCAACGACCTCCCGTTTCACAGCTGCTCGCGCTAACCACGAGACCACGGCGCTCTTGGGATCATATTATCCTTCATGTTGCTTATCTTGCGCATGGACTACTCAGTTTCTATATTTTGCTTATTTTTTTTCGTAGTTCCGCACAACTTCTTCCTGTTTTCTCGATTGATCTATGTTCAGTTTTTCAAGGCCTATCCACTGTGCCAACTTTTAACTAAATCTGAGGGGGGTGCGATGGGGAGGTTCCCTTGTAAGAAGCATTCTCTATGACAGTGACTAATGATCTCAATAGGGGACATTTTCATTTAAGACAACAGCGTGGAATTTATCTTAGTAAAACATCTCGGTATTACGATTTATTTTTTGTTCAACTTCCGTTTACTTCTGTTGTTACATCGAACTTTAAGGTAATGTATAGATCTTTAAGGAATTATATAAATACATTATGAAGAAGGATACGTCTAAATATTATTTCATCGGTTTCAGGTACTTCTAAAAAAATTGGACACTTTTCTGTCTTCTAAAGATATAATTATTATTTGAGTGTTTCAGAAGAAGTTGTTCATAACTGAATATGTAATAGTTGAACATGTATAACACATTCTGTGTATTTGGCCAAAGTGTTTCTTAATCCAGTGCCAAAGTGGGGTGCATTACTTTAAGAACCGTAGGTGCCAAAATAATTTTCTTGAAGAAGCGCAGTTTTGGTTCTTTCGCTCCTTAACAGCTAAATGTGACACATATAATTTGTACTCACTCGAAAGAGTCGATGATGGCACTGGAGATGCCTGTGATCTGGAAGTTGCTGAAGTCAAGGTTGATGGCCACTGGTTTGTCCTTCTCCTCAGAGATGGAGAGCGACGTGATTGTGAGCGGGTCAATCGGCTGTGCCTCTAGGCTTCGGATGCCTGGACAGATAAAAGCACGCTGTTAACATAGAGGGACTGCTAGTTGGAGTATTTTCCTCCAACGAAACCAAATCTCATAGGTGCAACTGACTATCGCATAGATCGTCTATGATTATATCGAATGATTCGTCGTGAGTCGTAGCTGTCTTATAATATTTTCGTATAAGAACCTTTAAATGTTTTCCTGCAACTTTCCTCAGGAGATTTATCTCCAGGATAATCTCTAAGATGGTCTCAGCGTACGATAACTCGATCTTTTCAGTCGCTCTGTATGAGGCCTGTTTCGTAATCCTTTTCTGGTTTTCTGAGCGTTTTCCAGAATTCCTGGAACTGTTGGTTGCGATATAGATATAGCAAGAGGCGTAATAATATTTGCAGCAAAGTCTAACCAATTAAGTCTTGTTACAGCAAATGCGCAATCGCATCTCCCAAAGGAATAGTGTGCTCTCTCTTACAGGACTCCACGCACACTTCTTTCCGTGTCCAAACTGTCTAATATTTTGTAATATGGCACTTTACCTCTAAAATTAATTTTCAGTATGCTACACTACAAATGCTTATTATCTGTTGTTTTCTGAGTTTCCCATTAACAGCATTTCACTTCCATACAGTTCTCTTGTCCAATGGCACTGGCTCAGAATTTTCGTCCTGAATTGTAAGACAAATTTTTCTTATGTTTCCACCCGAAGACGGTTTTCACGTCTATGCCAGCCTATGTTTCACTTGTTCTTTGATCCAGTCATCTTCGAAAATGTTCTTCCTACATCACAAAAAAGTATTAAGGAGTCACTTCTTTTAAACTTATCAATTTCTCCCATTGCGAGACAGAAGTGTTAAATTTGGCTCAAGACTCCAGAAAACATTTTTTTCTGGATCATTCTTTCCCACTAGAATTTCTGTTTAACAGTTAATCTCGTCTACTGATCCAAAATTCTGTCTCTGTTTCTCCTCACCTAAAATTCCTTGCTAACAAGGGCGTCATTTACACCGAACGGTTGCTCACAGCCTTCAGCTGAAAGGTCATAGGACTTTACAACTCTTTCCTCTGTACTTTATTCGTGTTTGTAACCTTTATCTACTTTCTCTTCGACACATACATCAAGCAAAGATTATAAGAAACTGCAATCACAATATCTTCCTGATTAAATGTAAACACCTTTTTTGAATGTAGATAGTACTTCTGTATATAGTAGAGACATGTCTTTCCATTTCAAGAGAAATTTCATTAGTCCAAGAAAATTCTTGTACTTCAACTCAGAGCAGTATTTTTATAAAAATCAGGAAAATGACAGTAAAATTATTTCTAAATCACAATTTTTTGTATACGTAATGGATATTTAATTTCTCTCACTTTATGTACAGAAACTAGGAGTACTATACGGATTTTCACAACTGAAAAGCACTTCACCCCAACATTAAACAAAGGAGTTTTAGTGGTGTAAAATTTTACAACAAAAACAATCATCACAAAATCGAAACAAGTATCATATTCCGTACTATAGCTAAACATATCCAGGGTGAGTCACCTAAAACTTGCGTAGCAAATATTGCGGAAATGGAAAGTGCTATTGTTGCGCGGCTTTCACAGAATGGAGTGGTAGTCAGGGTCTTCTATTGTTAGCCAATCAAATGACTCTGAGCACTATGGGACTTAACAGCTGTGGTCAGCAGTCCCCTAGAACTTAGAACTACTTAAACCTAACTAACCTAAGGACATCACACACATCCATGCCCGAGTTAGCCAATCAACAGATTTTAGTAATACTTAGAAAGTGAATTTGTTGCGCAAACATACACGTCTTTAAATGGAATAACCCCTATTGACATTACCAAACTAAAAATATGGTAAATTATAATGTCATCTCTCTCCATCAAGAGCTCCGTGGAAAAGATTATGATATTTGTGTCAACTGCTGTACATGGGCATTAAGACAGGATAATCCAGATGTACATGCAATTCTTTTCTTGGTGAAACCACTTTTACTAATCATGTCCAGGCAAACCACTGAAACATGCACTATTGGTCTGTCGACTATCCCTGTCGGTTTCGTCAGATGGAACGTGTGGTGTTGGATAGTGAGCCATGAGCTCGTAGGCGCACAAGTATCTCAGCCTCCTAACAGACCACCTTCCACGGATGCTAGAAGACGTGCTTCTGCAGAGTAGAAGGAACCTCTGGTACCAACATGATGGCTGTTCAGCCTGTAGTTCTGCCTGCTCGGAAATGCTAGCACGTGTGCAGCTGTCGTTCCATACCAAACTAAACGTGTGTTTCAGCTGCCGGTGAACATTTTGAACACAATCTGTGATGGTCAATTGTCTCGTTACTGGTCAGAATTCGCATAATTAGTATATGCACTAGTTCTGTTCTTAAGTGTGTGCTGTAACAAATATTGTAAAAGCGTCGGTGTGGGAACTGTGCCGTGTACTCCTGCGATTTGATTGTTCCGGTGTAGTGTGTTCAATCTCTTTCGATTCGCTTTGCGGTGCGCGGGTTGGTGCGCCCTCTGGGATTCCGTGCGAGAAGCCGAAAGTGAGTCTCAGGCAGAGAGAGAGAGACGAGCGGGCCTGGGCGGGGCGACGCCGGAAGATCGCGGATGTCGTGTCGGCGAGTGGTGTGGGTGTGGTGTGACAGTTGCATTGGGGCCGGCCGAGCAGCGGAACTGGAGGTGCTGCAGTGACGCGCTGTCGTTCGTTCTGTTCAGCCTGTAGTGCTGCCTGCTCGGAAATGCTAGCACGTGTGCAGCAGTCATTCCATACCAAACTAAACGTATGTTGCAGCTGCCGGTGATCATTTTGATCACAATCCGTGATGGTCAATTGTCTCGTTCAACCTTCCTCACGCTGTGGCTACAGGCTGGTGTTATTCTGGCCATTACCATATTAGCGGCATTTGGATTGATATTGTTAAAGGTGAGCTGTTAGTTTGGTGCATCTTCATCTGGTGGACGGCCGGTGTGGCCGAGCGGTTCTAGGCGCTACAGTCTGGAACCGCGCGACCACTACGCTCGCAGGTTAGAATCCTGCCTCGGGCATGGATGTGTGTGATGTCCTTAGGTTAGGTAGGTTTAAGTAGTTCTAAGTTCTAAGGGACTGATGACCTCAGAAGTTAAGTCCCATAGTGCTCAGAGCCATTTGAGCCATCTGGTGAAGTTACAGGGCGATTTCTTTCTGGCGTATTCTGGCTTGCGCTGCTGAGCAGTGAGTGTTCCCACGTCGCGTGTCGAAATACTGACTTGTGCCCTGGTTGATTTACGTATGAACTGGAGTGCCTATGTGGGCGTGTTTGCTTAAATTGTTGATGAAGTGTTTCACAATACCCTTACTTGAGTGTCTTTAAATTGCATTTCAGTTTGTTACTGAACTTATGACTTGTCACGCTAGTCAAGTAAATTTTAAGTCTACTGTGACACCACTGTTTAAATGTTGGATTAAAGTTAATGCAATCTTAACCACAGCTAGGAATAATTCAATGTTAATTGTAAGTGCCGTATGTGGTTTTTCTTTTCTTTTTTTCCTTTTCTCTTACTCACTGCTGTTGAGTGATAAACTGGTTTGGATACCTCTATGACGTCATTTCACGGTGTTGTTTTAGAAGGAGTTCTGTGTGCACTGCTGTTAACGGCTCCTGTTGCAACGGGGTTTCTGGCCCACACATCTATAGCACGCCAGGGGTTTAGTGCCAACCGCCAACAGTGCGGTAACTTGTTATCAATCCTTTTCGAATCACCGTCTGGCCTACGACTATTGATGGATTTCTTTGGGAAAATTCAGATGGAGGCACTGTCTTGTTAACTTGTCTGAACTGAATGTGCTTGCCTTGTAAAACAGTGCTACGTAAGATTATAACGCAAGCGTCATTGCGGGTAACATTTACCATTTAACTTTATAAGTGGTTCTGTCAATCATTGTGGCACGCAAGGTTACGTAAGACAGTGCTGTAGTGGGCAGATATTGCTATACGTCTGTGATATTATTTCCTGTAAGCCATTGTGCCCATTAGGTTATGTATCGCTTAAATACAGTACCAGTTTGGTAATTTTCTGTGTTTCGTAATAACATTTTACAAGCATTAAAATTTTGGGAAAGGTTTAAATCTCATATTTGCAGATTGTTTGATGTTAGATAACTTGTACATTTAAATTGAACAAGTTATATTGCAATATGTTGTTACCAGTAGCTTGCATGAATTTTATTGCGTAATAAATTGAATTTTATCTTCTATCCTCAGTTTGTTGCTCAGCCTTCCACTCCAGCAGCCCCTGTATCCTGCTCCCAACCACACCAGGAACTTTTCAAAATACGATATCTCTTAATCAAGTGACGACAGAATCCTACAGCAAACACAATTCAACTGATATTCTATTGTACTGTGATTTAATTTGTTAATGTCAATAGAGATTCTTCCGTTTAGAAAAGTGTATGTTTGCACAAGTAGTACACTTTCTGAGTATTATTACATCTGTTGGTCGGCTAACAAAACGAGCCCCTGACTTCCAATCCATTCTGTGAAAACCGCACATTAATAGCACTTTCGCGTTCGCAATATTTGTGGAGTAGTTAAAGCAGGTGTTCTTGGCTTAGGTTGTCATACATTTGGTGTTGTCTTTAAAAATAAAGTAGTCCTATTGCGATAAATCTCGACAAGATTATGTCTGTCAACTTGCTCGTAGTATTAAACCAAGTGCGGAACTTACCTTTAGATAGCGAGGGTAATGCCCCCTGCAAAGCATTTTTCAAGCAGTCGTTGTATTGAGGGTCTGTCTGTTTGCATGTCTTCAGTTCGGGGGCTGAAACAAATGGATGAGAGAAGTTGATTAGCCAGTTGGTTACAACACTAGCTAAACCTACAAGACAAATGTAAAGAGACAACAAAATAATGTGAACAATAAGGGGGTTTTACCAGACAAGGTGAAGTGGTAATGCGGCCGTAGCAGCAACTAAGTTAGTCACGTGACTAGATACAGCCACACTCGTATTAAAGCAGCGCATCTTGCTACGTCGCAGTGCAAGCATGGAACGTGTGGGCATAAAATGCCTTCGTGGGCAGACGCGACGGCTTGTGGTTACAGTGGTTAAATTTGTTGACGATGGGAGGGAGAAGGATTTGTCATTCCGGCGGAGAAGGCGACGGAACGTGCCGCCAAAATGCTAAAGACTAACATGGTTTGGAAATTACGGAAGTAGGGACGCGAAGCCCAAAAAAAAAAAAAAAAAAAAAAAAAAAAAAAAAAAAAAAAAAAAAAAAAAAAAAAAATCAAATTTCTACACCAAAAGAGGAGAAAAGACGTGCTCATAATAAGTATATCTAATTGACTACACTACTGACCATTAAAATTGCTACACCACGAAGGTGACGTGCTACAGACGCGAAATTTAACCGACAGGAAGAACATGCTGTGATATGCAAATGATTAGTTTTTCAGAGCATTCACACAAGGTTGGCGCCAGTGACGACACCTACAACGGTCTGCCATGAGGAAAGTTTCCAACCGATTTCTCATACACAAACTGCAGTTGACCGGCGTTGCCTGGTGAAACGTTGTTGTGATGCATCGTGTAAGGAGGGGAAATGCGTACCATCACGTTTCAGACTTCGATAAAGGTCGGATTGTAGCCCAACGCGATAGCGGTTTATCGTATCGCAACAGTCCTGTTCGCGTTGGTCGAGATCCACTGACTTTTAGCATAATATGGAATCGGTGGGTTCAGGAGGGTAACACGGAACGCCGTGCTGGATCCCAACGGCCTCGTATCGCTAGAAGTCGAGATGACAGGCATCTTATCCGCATGGCTGTAACGGATCGTGCAGCCACGTCTCTATCCCTGAGTCAACAGATGGGGACGTTTGCAAGACAACAACCATCTGCACGAACAGTTCGACGAAGTTTGCAGCAGCATGGACTATCAGCTCGGAGACCGTGGCTGCGGTTACCCTAGACGCTGCATCACAGTCAGGAGCGCCTGCGGTGGTGTACTCAACGACAAACCTGGGTGCACGAATGGCGAAACGTCATTTTTTTTCGGATGAACCCAGGTTCTGTTTACAGCATCATGATGGTCGCATCCGTGTTTGGCGACATCGCGGTGAACGCACATTGAAAGTGTGTGTTCGTCACCGCCATACTGGCGTATCACCCGACGTGATGGTATGGGGTGCCATTGGTTACACGTCCCGGTCACCTCTTGTTCGCATTAACGGCACTTTGAACAGTGGACGTTACATTATAGATGTGTTACGACCAGTGGCTCTACCCTTCATTCGATCCCTGCGAAACCCTACATT
Organism: Schistocerca americana; assembly: GCF_021461395.2. Classification (NCBI taxonomy): domain Eukaryota; kingdom Metazoa; phylum Arthropoda; class Insecta; order Orthoptera; family Acrididae; genus Schistocerca; species Schistocerca americana. The sequence continues at coordinate 163,692,422 of NC_060126.1, read as the reverse complement.
TCAGCAGGATAATGCACGACTGCAAGTTGCAGGTCCTGTACAGGCCTTTCTGGATGCAGGAAATGTTCGACTGCTGCCCTGGCCAGCGCATTTTCCAGATCTCTCACCAACTGATAACGTCTGGTCAATGGTGGCCGAGCAACTGGCTCGTCACAATACGCCAGTCACTACTCTTGATGAACTGTTGTATCGTGTTGAAGCTGCATGGGCAGCTGTACATGTACACGCCATATCCAAGCTCTGTTTGACTCAATGCCCAGGCGTATCAAGGCCGTTATTACGGCCAGAATTGGTTGTTCTGGGTACTGATTACTCAGGATCTATGCACCCAAATTGCTTGAAAATGTGATCACATGTCAGTTCTAGTATACTATATTTGTCCAAAGAATATCCGTTTATCATCTGCATTTCTTCATGGACCCTCCCTCACAGCTTTAATTCCACCAGTACCTCGTCTCCTACCTTCCAAACTTCTGCGAACCTTACAGGACTAGCACCCCTGGAAGAAAGGATATTGCGGAGACATGGCTTAGCCACAGCCTGGGGAATGTTTCCAGAATGAGATTTTCACTCTGTAGCGGAGTGTGCGCTGATATGAAACTTCTTGGCAGATTAAAACTGTGTACCGGACCGAGACTCGAACTCGTGACCTTTGCCTTTCGCGGGAAAGTGCTCTACCAACTGGATTTCCTGCAGTTCCCTAAGCACAAGGAAGCGTGTAATATTCATGCTTTGACCCTGTAGTGTAGCATAGTGGCACTAAGACAATCTTTATGTTGGATATACAAATGGTCGCTATTCCAAGGGCTATCCAAAACAACGGTGCCTTTTGTATCACCAACAGGACCCAAGGTATGATCACCGGAAAATCTCGTTTTTACGCTCGGCGTTTTTGAATATATTAATTAAGCATACTGTCGCATACTACCTAGGCAGCAAAATAGCCCATAACGGACGGAGCAAGGAGGACATAAAACGCAGAATACCACCGGCAAAAAGGGCATTACTGTCCAATTGGATTCTACTGGTGTAAAACATAGGTCTTACTTTGAGGAAGAAATTTCTGAGAATGTAAGTTTGGAGAAGTGCATTGTATAGCATGAGAGATTGACTGTGGGAAAACCACAACGGAGGAGGATAGAAGCGTTGGAGTTGTGATGCTACAGAAGAACGTTGAAAATTAGGTGGACTGATAAGGCGAGGAATGAGGGGGTTCTCCGCAGATTAGCGAGGAAAGGAAAATATGGAAAACACAGGCAAGAGGAAGGGACAGGATGGTAGGTCATTTGTTATGACATCACGGAATAACATCCGTGGGAGCTATAGAGGGTAAAAATTGCAGAGCAAAACAGAGATTGTAATACATCCAGCAAATAAATGAGGATGTAGGTTGAAGGTGGTACTCTGAGATGAAAAAGTTGGCACAGAAGTGGAACTCGTGGCGGGCCGCTTCATCCCATCCAGAAAAATGATGACTCAAAAAAAATCTTCCTTTGAATGCCTAAGAGGAATACAATGAGCAACACAAGTAAAAGATGGAGTATAAAACGAGTAAATAAATATGTTGATTCTGGTGACTCTTTGGCATTTTCCACTGTTTAGTTATCTTCACGGGTGTAAACTGTCATATGGCTTTTAGTTGAAACCTATTTTGGTGCTCGAGGGAGGTACCCATAGAGATGTTCTTTTCGAAACGGAAATCGTTTCTCTTTTATGAAGAATAAAGAGCCTTGAGCTTCTGCGCACCAAAAATATTCCATGTAATTCAAGGCGAGAAATACGATATTATATTAGTTTATGATACTTTTTGTGATAAACTTGGGCGCGATGTACAGCAACGTACAGATGCTCCGGCCGTCACTAAGAAGACGACGAAGTAAGGCTATAAAGGAGTTCTCCGTCTGCAACAAAGCTTTCAGGAACAATGTACAAATTGAAATAGGCAAGAGTGGGAAAAGAAATCGGACTTTCTCTTTCCAAAGGAAGCATTTAAATATTCGTCGTATTCGACTGGAGACAGCACAGGTAAGTTAAATCTAGAATGAGATTTTCACTCTGCAGCGGAGTGTGCGCTGATATGAAACTTCCTGGCAGATTAAAACTGTGTGTCCGACCGAGACTCGAACTCAGGACCTTTGCCTTTCGCGGGCAAGTGCTCACCAACTGAGCTACCGAAGCACGACTCACGTCCGGTACTCACAGCTTTACTTCTGCCAGTACCTCGTCTCCTACCTTCCAAACTTTACAGAAGCTCTCCTGCGAGAGCTTCTGTAAAGTTTGGAAGGTAGGAGACGAGGTACTGGCAGAAGTAAAGCTGTGAGTACCGGACGTGAATCGTGCTTCGGTAGCTCAGTTGGTGGAGCACTTGCCCGCGAAAGGCAAAGGTCCCGAGTTCGAGTCTCGGTCGGGCACACAGTTTTAATCTGCCAGGAAGTTTCAAGTTAAATCTAGCTTGACAGTCCTCCGGAACGCAAGCCTAGTGGCTTGATCACTGCGCCTCCTCACTCGGTAAGGACTGGAGTCATAAATATCTACATCTACATACATACTCCGCAATCCACCATACGGTGCGTGACGGAGGGTACCTCGTACCACAACTAGCATCTTCTCTCCCTGTTCCACTCCCAAACAGAACGAAGAAAAATCTCTCTTACCTTATCTTTGTGGTCTTTCCGCGAAAAGTAAGTTGGCGGCAGTAAAACTGTACTGCAGTTAGCCTCAAATGCTGGTTCTCTAAATTTCCTCAGTAGCGATTCACGAAAAGAACGCCTCCTTTCCTCTAGAGACTCCCACCCGAGTTCCTGAAGCATTTCCGTAACACTCGCGTGATGATCAAACCTACCAGTAACAAATCTAGCAGCCCGCCTCTGAATTGCTTCTATGCCCTCCCTCAATCCGACCTGATAGGGATCCCAAACGCTGGAGCAGTACTCAAGAATAGGTCGTTTTAGTGTTTTATAAGCGGTCTCCTTTACAGATGAACCACATCTTCCCAAAATTCTACCAATGAACCGAAGACGACTATCCGCCTTCCCCACAACTGCCATTACATGCTTGTCCCACTTCATATCGCTCTGCAGTGTTACGCCCGAATATTTAATCGACGTGATTGTGTCAAACGCTACACTACTAATGGAGTATTCAAACATTGCAGGATTCTTTTTCCTATTCATCTGCATTAATTTACGTTTATCTATATTTAGAGTTATCTGCCATTCTTTACACCAATCACAAATCCTGTCCAAGTCATTTTGTATCCTCCTACAGTCACTCAACGACGACACCTTCCCGTACACCACAGCATCATCAGCAAATAGCCGCACATTGCTATCCACCCTATCCAAAAGATCATTTATGTAGATAGGAAACAACAGCGGACCTACCACACTTCCCTGGGGCACTTCAAATGATACCCTCACCTCCGATCGACAGTCACCATCGAGGACAACGTACTGAGTTCTATTACTTAAGAAGTATGCTGCAGTCGTATTATGGAGGGCCTGACTAACTTAGCTGGCAAGTGTCAAACGACAAATTCATAGATCTGTGAATCAATGCCCGGTTGGTACTAATATATATTCTGCGATATCCCGCTTCTTTCAACTCTGTCAAATACATTGACGGAAAAAGAAATCGCATCTCCAAGAAGGAGTTGTGCGACATGAACGAAAGTTGGTAGTCGTGTTTCTATATGTGGAAGTCGATGCCTTTCAAATTTCAAGACAGTCTCATAAGCGTGTCGCTAGTAACACCACTGTGAGGATTCATATCAAAGTTCATTTTAAATACACGCTGTAACGGTGGTGTGCATTAGTTACCTTTGAGATTGGACGTGGTGAGTTGATGTTAGTCAAGACTGCCTTTAAGACTACGAAGACGCCATATTAAACAACTCACTGGCTTTGAACGAGGTCATTAAGATGGTTGTTCCATCTGCGATATTGCAGAAAGACTTGCCAGGAATGTAGCCACTGTACATGATTGCTGGGAGCGGTGGTCACGAGAATATGCGGTCGGAAGAAGACGAGCGGAGGATGGCCATGGCTCTGGTGCTGCGTACTACATCTGCAGCAGTTGGCACAGCCGTGAAACAACGAACTGTTACAAATCAATTACTTCAAGGACAAACGCCCTTTATTATGCATTCCACTGACCGCAAACCACCGCCATTTGCGACTTCAGTGGTGTCAAGCGAGAGTGAATCACTGCCTGGCTTCGGCTTTTTCTACCATTTGTTTCATACTGTCATTCCACTTTACGTCTACCTCGATGGTTACTCCTAGTTATTCTACGGTAGCCACTGCTTCCAGTGGTTTTTTTCCCCCCACTTGTCTGCCTGCCTGTGTGGCCGTGCGGTTCTAGGCACTTCAGTCTGGAACCGCGTGACCGCTACGGTCGCAGGTTCGAATCCTGCCTCGGGCATGGATGTGTGTGATGTCCTTAGCTTAGTTAGGTTTAAGTAGTTCTGAGTTCTAGGGGACTGATGACCACAGATGTTAAGTCCCATAGTGCTCAGAGCCATTTGAACCATTACCACTAGTCTAACCAGACAATAGTAGACTTCTTCGCTTATTTATCCGTAATACGTTACAAAACTCTACCATCTGGTGAGCAAGATGTATGAGACAGGCGAAATACCCTCAGACTTCAAGAAGAATATAATAATTCCAATCCCAAAGAAAGCAGGTTCGGCAGATGTGAAAATTACCGAACTATCAGTTTAATAAGTCACGGCTGCAAAATACTAATGCGAATTCTTTACAGACGAATGGAAAAACTAGTAGAAGCCGACCTCAGGGAAGATCAGTTTGGATTCCGTAGAAATATCGGAACACGTGAGGCAGTACTGACCCTAGCACTTACCTTAGAAGCTAGATTAAGGAAAGACAAACCTACGTTTCTAGCAGTTGTAGACTTAGAGAAAGCTTTCGACAATGTTGACTGGAATAGTCTCTTTCAAATTCTGAAGGTGGCAGGGGTAAAATACAGAGAGCGAAAGGCTATTTACAATTTGTACAGAAACATCAACAAAAGCAAAACGAGGATAATGGAATAGAGTCGAATTAAGTCGGGTGATGCTGAGCGAATTAGATTAGGAAATGAGAAGCTTAAAGTAGTAAAGGAGTTTTGCTATTTGGGGAGCAAAATAACTGACGATAGTCAAAGTAGAGAGGATATAAAATGTTGACTAGCACTGGCAAGGAAAGTATTTCTGAAGAAGAGAAATTTAACATCGAGTATAGATTCAAGTGTCAGGAAGTCGTTTCAGAAAGTATTTGTACGAAGTGTAGCTATGTATGGAAGTGAAACATGGACGAGAAATAGTTTGGACAAGAAGAGAATAGAAGCTTTCGAAATGTGGTGCTACAGAAGAATGCTGAATATTAGATGGGTAGCTCACATAAATAATGAGGAGGTATTGAATAGGATTGGGGAGAAGAGAAGTTTGTGGCACAACTTGACTAGAAGAAGGGATCGGTTGGTAGGACATGTTCTGAGGCATCAAGGGATCACCAATTTAGTATTGGAGAGCAGCGTGGAGGGTAAAAATCGTAGAGGGAGACCAAGAGATGAGTACACTAAGCAGATTCAGAAGGATGTAGGGTCCAGTAGGTACTGGGAGATGAAGAAGCTTGCACAGGATAGAGTAGCATGGAGAGCTGCATCAAACCAGTCTCAGGACTGAAGACCACAACAACAACAACGTTACATTTATTTACATTCACGTTCGGCTACCAGTACGTGCACCGATCGTCGATCCTCTGCAGATCCTCCTGGATTTCGTTACAGTCTTTAGGTTTTACAATCTTACTTTCTCACTTGCTTCTCTAACTAAACTGCTTTGTTTATAATAAGCCCGATGCTCGATTCTGACGGTTCGTCTAAACCATCCATTTTGTACCTTAATTCGTTCACAAACAAAACTGCTTTTTCGCCATGCAGTGTTCATATTTACTATGCCACACGCTTTTCGTCATTTGCATGACAGGGGCCGTCTCTGCGTTTTCAGAAATAGTGTATAGGTTTGATTTTCAACACTTTAATTATGTGTTTGAAATTATACCCCGATTTTTTGAGTAAATGTAATGATATTTACCTGAACAGCTACTTTTTTTCATTTTTTGACGATTTTAGTACTTACTCCTCCTCTGATCACGTCTAGAAAAATCGCACTTCACTTTCATATCGTTAATACTTGTAGAAATTTTGCAAGTGAATTCAATTCGTTACTGCGCAACAAGCGTAAAAATACCATATGAATATACGCTACGTCCTAAAATCCTACGGTTTTGAGTCATTAAAGAAATAATTCGCGAAGTTCTCAGAGCAGTAGCTCACAAAAAATATTCAATATATCGTCTGCTTCCTTCCAAGTACGGATGCCCTCTCACAAAATTTGTGATAGGATAAAACTCTTGGTGCTACAATTCATACTAGACATCAGTAGCAGTTGGAATCCCACGTGACTCTGGCGGAGCCATATGTTGTGCCAGCAAATCTTAACGCATGAAATGTGCATGGAATATATTTAGAACGCTCTTTCAGATTTGCTAGCAAGAACGATAGTGATGTATCACATTTCAGGTATAGTATTCGTTGTGCACACGCTGATACCCACCCCGACACATTCAAAAATAGTATAGGACCATTTTCATGGTCTACACGTTCTTCCAATCTTTTGGATTACTGCCTATTGGCCCGGGCTGCTGTGATTATAATTGCAGAAACGCTACATCAGAGTGCCATGAATGCCTGCGAACCCCTTCGACAACATTGGGTGGTTTTTAAAAGACAACGATCCGACGAATTCATTCCTGTCTAGAAACGATACGGTGACTATTTGAACTTATGAGTTTCTGAATTGTAAAATTACATTACTTACTGGCCCAGTAACGAAGGAATTTAGGACGTTATTATATAAAATTCTTTTCTTATTTTGACGTAAACTATCATTCTAGAAAGCTATCAACGGTATTTCTGACGAACTCTGTATGTTTAGTCTGCAGTCTCGCTCTCTCAAAGTAATTGTGTGTGATCAGCTGCACAGCTAATTAAGGGACAAAATGACAGTCTGCTTCTGTCTCATGTTCTTCGGACGACGTTTGACGATTTCTCTGTCGTTTCGCCAGCACGCGTGGCTGCACTGTCAAAGCTTCGCCCTCTGTTGCAGGTGGCGGGCTGCAGCCAAGCTCGCGGAAGCAGCTTACACAGGACGATTCGGCTGACCCTGCCGCTGTGGTGTTATGCAACACACAGTGCTACAGCTGGCCTGCATAAGCAACGTGCGAGATTTTCGTGTTCTCTCGCTCGCTACGCGCAAACTATTAATCCTACAGAAAAACTCAACAGAGTCTCTTTGTAATAAATTTAATGTAGTTAAATTTTGTACTAGTATACATTTTCGCTGGAGGCCGTGGTTTTCGTTTTATTTAAAAAAGAACGTACAAACGTGACCATCAAACGCACCCCCCACTCCCACACTCAGCCCTCACCAGTCAGGATTTCTAATTTGTTGTTCATGGAATTCCGTCCTGCCGCTGTACAAATATTTACAACTGCACAAATTGTTTCCGGCGTTCGATCTGTTTTGGTCTTCACTAACCGCCGTTATTATGCCATCAGCTTATCCGAACACTTGCAAAAAGTGAAACTGACGTTTAGTAAATTTTACCTAACAGTTTTATGAATTTTCACAGCGTAAAATAATCAATTAATTCATTTTATTCGTCAGGCGTTCTGGCTACGAATCCTTTGTTCTGTAACCAATAACTTTGGATCGAATTTTCACCGTAATTAGTTTTAGCGCAACGTTTACAAAACCCAGTTTTCGTTCATTACAATGACAAGCACGTTTAAATTAAAAATGTTTATGAAGTAACTGACTGCTGGTGTCGTAACAGCCCAATGAAAAGAGACAAGGAAGATAGAATATAGGAAATAGTTTGTGTAGTCAGAATTTTTTAACAGTGGCAGAAGGGAATGCCGTGAGCAGCATATTAGAAATCTTTGTTGGTGGGGGATGAGCGTAACGCGGAGGTGCGTTTAAAGATCACCTTTGTACGTTTTCTTGAGTAACTTGAAAACTGTGGACTCCAGCAAATTGAACTAAATTAAATTTCTTAGAAAAAAAATCCTGCTGATGGTTTTTCCGTAGGACTAATAGGTCGCCCGTAGCGAGCAAGAGAATATGAAAATCTGCCGCATGTTTATGAGGGCCACTTATAACAATGCAGGTTGCATAAAACGACAGCGGTAGGGGCAGCTGAATCACTATGTACCTGGCGCCCCGAAGTCCGAGGGATTTCGCTCTGATTCTCTCCTTGCTGTCTGCAATGATTTTTCATTACCAGCACAGGAATCCAGTATCTGTTCACCTTGAGGCCTTCCTCTTTCTTGATGAAGCTGTTGTCATTTTTTGTGGACATCTATGGCTTGCCTGAACAAGCGGGTGTATCTCAGCATTTGTCCACAGCAAGAATTTCCGTGTCGGTGGGTCTCACACAGCGCATGATTCACCAGCTTGTGTTCGGAGATCTTGGTGTTGATTGATCGTCCAGTCATGCCAATATGACTTTTCCAAGTGTACGAGGTGTGTTGTATATCTCCTACATTGCGATGAGTGCCTTTGGTCCTTTGACGATCTAAGACAGTCTGTTGGTTTATGAATAGTCTCTAACCCGTTTGGTTGCAATACACAGCGTATTCCGTCCGTCACCTTGGGAATATGTAGCAGAAAAGCCGTACTGTCATTTCTCTTCCGATGAGTCACTTCGCCAAATGACACATCGTATGTAACAGGTGGTAGCCATTGCTCCTCAGAACGCGTTTGACGTGCTGCAGCTCACGTATTCGTCTTGCATGCGTTACGAGCGTACTAATCACATCTGTTTTCTAGCTCGGGTGGCGATTTGACAGTTTGTGCAGATAACGGTCCGTGTGTGTCTCTTTACATACACGCTGTGTTCCAGGTTCCAAGGTTCCCTCGTAACCAGCACATGCAGAAAGGGTAGCTGTTGGTTCTTTTCAACCTCCATAGTGAATTTTACTGGGTCTGTTCAGACGCCTAAGGAAGCCACCGAGCTGTACCTCACCACAGCCCCACAGGACGAAGATGTCGTCAATGTACCCATACCACATATTAGGTTAACATGGTGCCAATTCCAGCGCCTCTATTTCTAAATGTTCCATGAAGAAGTTGGCCATCGCTGGTTTAAGTGAACTGTCAATGGGGAAGCATTTCATCTGCTCGTAGAAGTTGTCATGCTACTAATTAACTGATTGAGTCCATCTCTATCTCTGCCTTGGTCGTAAATATCACAGCGTAGTTATTCGGGCAAGTTCACAGTTGACCTTCCTATGTAATGTTGTGACAGGTTAATAAAGAGAAGAGAGAAAGCGTGGGTGGGGATGATTGGAGCCGGTAGAATGGCATCCCACACGAAATTCCCAAACGTAAAGCAGGATTTCACGTACAGATAGCACAATCTCGATTCCTCGCGTATCTCTTCAATCTGATTGTAATCGTCAGAAAACGTAGCAACTCGTGGACAGTGCCTTCGTTTTGCGTTTCTTATTATTATTTATTAATTCTCAAAATTATAATCTGATTGCTTACATGATCGGTCTTTGACACCAAAACAGTGTAGAAAGATTTTCGAGAGAGGAATATTTTTCGTTTATTCCCGCATGGAATGAATAGATATAGTAGTTACTCGAGGTATTTGAAATTCATCTATGCAACTATCAAATTGGTTTTTTTTTCATACGTTTTTCATTTTATTGGTGGCACAGATTGTTAGTCAGCGCATGCCCATTTGTTTCCTGCTTAAATTCGTGTCATCTCCATGACCGTTTATCAGACATTCCAGACGTTTTCATTGTTTTTTGTCCTGTTTATCTCTTTCAATAGGAGCATTACATTCCTCCTGCACATTACTGCGTAACTTTTTTTTTTTTAACTCGAATTGTAAAAGTTTATCTCTGAGTTCACTTTCTGCTCTCTTACATTACACTTTGAAGATGTTAGCGTTGTTCTGATCGCAAGAGGAAGGTCACAGTACGTAGTTTTATCATTAGTCGATCCTCCTGATGTAGAGGTTCAAATAATGCTGGTAAAATGTTTGTAATGTGAGTCTCGTCGCTTATTCTGGTCATTAGAGAAAGTTAGTGTTAGGTGGTACTATTGTTCGTTCACATAATTATAGCTTGTTAATCTGAGTAGAGTTCCTAAAAGTTTAGGAAATGGAGTTAGTGGTTACACCACAAGTCGCAAATCTCGTGAGCTCTACAAGCCACGACCTGTACTCACACTTCTTTCATGCTGAGCGCATAAGGATTAGAGTCGGGTTCTATCACTATGCAGACGTTTATTCTGTTCGGTTAAGTTCTTTTTATTTCGCTGAGTACTATTTTTCCACACTTAGTACAATGATCGGCGTTTCACTCACAGCTATCGCTTTGGTTCAAATGGTTCAAATGGCTCTGAGCACCATGGGACTTAACATCTGAGGTCATCAGTCCCCTAGAACTCAGAACTACCTAAACCTAACTAACCTAAGGACATCACACACATCCATGCCCGAGGCAAGATTCAAACCTGCGACAGCAGCGGTCGCGCGTTTCCAGACTGAAGCGCCTAGAACCTCTCGGCCACAACGGCCAGCAGCTATCAAAGTGACAGCGATGGCGCGAGGTGAATACCATTGAGGAGTTTGCCATTATTTGTTAATTTACTGTTAAGTATTCTGAACAAGGCAGAATTCACTCCTGATTGCAGAGTCGACATTTTAGTAATTTCTCATATTATTTGCAGTTTAAAAAGAGAGTATTTAGTTCCGAAACTAATACTTTCTGGGCGTCCTCTCAGTAATCCGTACAATCTTTACACTGTTTTGAGGTCTGACTCAAGGAAAATAGCATATTTGAACATAAAAGTACCAGCGTAAAAATGTTCCTATCTGAGCGGAAGAAAGGCGAATATGCTGTTGTTTAATAGACTGACTGAGTATTGGGGCAACAGCTGCCTCGCTGTATCTTACTCACTACATTAAAAAATTTTGCCAAAATTTTGGTGTAAAATTTTAAATGTGCAAGCTGGTGCCCCACTTTTCAGCCAGAGTCTTTTAAATAGCAGCAAATTCGCCTGTTTCGTGCTCCAATAGGAGCATCTTTTCTCTGGTTCTCGCTCATATAAGAAGTTTATGGGTCAGTGAAATCTTGATTGTTTATATACATGAAATTTAAACAATGCGAAACATTCACCATAGATCAGAAGTTACGTGTGCAAAATTTTTTCATGTTTTTCAATACTACAACATGCAGTTCCCACATAACTAACACGCTATGTAACGTATATCATCGTACTACGTCACTTTATAAACTACGTTTTCGCCTCCCAACGGATTTTACGTATACGAGTAGGGTAACTTTGAACCTCTGTACCTCGGTAACGGATAAAGATACCAAGAAAATTTTCATCTAGATCGGCATCTTAGGACTATATCGTAAAAATTACCCTCATTTGCTGTGCATACCCGTTTAGAATCTACGGCTCCCCAAGAATTTTTAAAAACGGAGAGATGGAACTTCTAGATAAATGCTTAAAGATAGAGAATATAACGTTAAAATTTGAGCGGTTTGCCGTTGTTAGTTTTTATTTAGATTTCGCCTCATACCGGATTTTACGTGCGTATTTTACGTGTTCAATTAGGATAATCTGAACCTTTGTATCTCAGTAACAGATAAAGATATCAAGAAAAATCTCCATGTTTTTATGGGCATAACTGTGTTGGAATACTCGGCTCGGTTTTGGTGGGGAAAAAATTGTTGAAACCCTTTTTTGGAGCTTTCTAAGGAACCGCCCATGAGCTAATGGTGCCTCCTTAGGCCACTTAAACACCACAGCATACCACATCATGTCCAAAAAGAACCAATCGATTTGCTCCACTGCCCAAGCAGGAGGAAGTGTCTAAGATTTAAGCTATACTTTGGCCCTATACTGTTAGGTTAGGACAGTGACACTAAAACGCTCCTTCTATAGATTGTACAAATGGCCCGTGGCCCAAGAGATATCCAAAACCGTTGCCCCTACCTTTCTATCACCAATAGAACCCGAGGTATGAACTCCGGAGGAGTCCTGCTTTTACGGGCGGCGTTCTGGAACCTCTTAGGTGACACCTGCGAATCGATCTGAGAATTTATACGGGGTGGAGGTACGAGTGCAGATCACATCCGTAGGTCCAAAAACACCCTGTAGGTCGCCGTCCAAAGATATGAACCATAACGGCACGTTTCTTCGCTGGTTCGATCAGTAAGTGAGAAAGCGTCTCTAGCCGCTCGTCAAACTCCTGCTGCAGGTTCTACGAGGGAGGCGTTGGGCATCACGGAGAACGTTCTTTACCAGGAAAGTCAATCGTCTCACACATTCCTCGCGGAATGCCCACGACGGGAAAAATCAAAGGAACTGAAGCCCCTATGGAGAATCGCGAACAGTCCTTCTTCTAGCGCGCCATTCGCGAATGACGGGAACGACAAAGGTACACGAAGACCCTCCTCCACAAGCTGTAAGCTGGGTTCTGGAATATGCGTGATGTAGACAAACCTTTTTTTGCGTGCACTTTGCGACAGATTTCCAAAAAACGCAACTTACCCACAAACGTGTTATTTATTCCGATGACGCAACGTATTGTACTACCAGAGCTATTCCTGTATAAAATTATCGCCATCCTACACTGGATGAATAAAAGATATCTTCTTACAAGATAAATGCAACACACTTTCATTGTAAATGGGCTAGGGAATAATTTCTTCGGACGTAGCTACCAAGTAAACAGCTCAGTTCAAACCTCGTGTTTGTTTGCACGCATGTCTTACTCAAGAATTTACTTAAGCCTGACCTTCATGACGCTGCTGTCAGTATTCTGTTTGTGGTTTCTTGTTAAAGCGCGTCACCGCCACCTCTTACTTGAAGATGTGTTGATACGCCCAAAACTTGTTAGCTGAAGTATTCTCCAAACAGCAATCTCAGCGACACTTGAAGCTCTTTCAGAGAAAACTCATTTACATTCAGCTAGCACAACTGCTTGTTGCGCAGTGGCTGGCACGTAAAAACAAGAAGGGTGAGACGGCATCTGAGTTCTCATGAGTCCGTTCTATCTTTAACTCAAAGCTTTGCACGCCAATAACAACGCGATTTGTTTGATCAATGGGAGTTATTTTTTGCTGCTTGGTAACCATTTGAAATTCATGTTTATCGCAGACTTTGCACTATAACGTGATAAAAAAAATTAATACGCTAGTGTGATGTTATCAGATGATTATTTATCAAAGTCGATCAGGACGACTTACAACAGACTCTTTGACTCTAACCTATATTGACAATACGTATCATTTTATACATAAGACATATTTGTAACAACAGCAGTACATTTATAATTGCTTCCTGATTCCATAGACACCGTACAATTCTTCTGAAGCTGTATTTTAGGATTCACGTAAGAAGTCCAAATCTCGAATGTTGAAACCAGTTAAATTCAGCACCCCATATTTTGCTACCATGAATTGATGATCTACAAAAATCTAAGGGACCAAACTGCTGAGGTCATCGGCCCTAGACTTACACACTACTTACACTAGCTTATGCTAAGAACAACACACACACCCACGCCCGAGGGAGGATTCGAACATCCGGCGGGAGGGGCCTCCCAATCCGTGACATACCGCCTCTAACCGGGCGGCCACTCCGCGCGGAAACTGACCATCTATAACGACTACATACCATAATAGGATAGCATTTTTCATGAAGGACCTACTGCATTGCGTAATTTAAAAAAATGTGTCAAGTATCAACGAGAGAATTTATGATGAAATATCAAAATTCAGTTATTGACTGTTCTGAAAAGTAATGTTCATTGACTCAATGTCATAAAACAAATAACTGCAACCTAAACACTCAGGTGAATTATTATTAATTATATATTGATGACAAAATTTAATTCTCCAACCATTAAGATGAAACAGGGTACTTTGTGTACCATCGTTATTTCCCTCTCTTGGCGGATCCAGTTGCTGCTAAGCTTCCGTGTGAACTCGCTTCTCTCTATTTTTATCTTCATGATCTTTTTGCAAGATATACGTAGGGGGAGTAAGATATTGCTTATTTCAGAAGAAGAAAACTGATGTAAACTTGAAATTTACCATATGTCTGGTGAAATCAATTGAAAAATTTCACACAAATAAGACTATTTAAATAAGGAAACATTTTAATATCACACCTTTTTAAAACTAACTAAAAAGTATAACATAATTTCTCCTAGCTACATACAAATTCCTGAACCCTTACAGATGATTCTGAAAGTTTGTGCTTCTGAACTTTTAATAGCTCAGACAATACTTGTAAAATTCAAAACAAAAAACGTGGAGCACATGCAACAGCTAATACAAGGGCTATATTTTTTCAACTTCTGATCGGTCGTGAAATTAAACTCACAGTGAAAACCCGATGTAGCTTGCACTGATATACTGCACAGTGTCTTTAGTACGCCTATCGATTGGGTGACGTCAAACTTTTCATTTCTGAGCACATAGTGAGCGCATAAAGATCCCTGGAACATTAGCGTCTACCGCTAAGTGTGAAGTGCTTGCTGAAAGGTTCCGCCTAATATCACGCTACCCACGTAAAGTAATTGTCATGAAATTTCCTTCTTCATGACAATGCTCAGCTGCACACTGCATGTGTAACGAAGATGCTCTGGCAGCGCTTTCGATGGGAAGAGCTTGTTCGCTCATCATATAACCCAAACACGACTCCATTTGAGCTTCATCTCTTCACTCACATGAATCTCTGGCTGTGAAGACAGCATTTTGGTGCAGACAGTGAGCTGCAGACCAGTGTATGGAATTCGCGGATAGCACAGGTATTTGTATGTCTAACGCAAAACAGCGACTGTTCGCAGAAGTAGCTGGAACTTGTAGCTGAATGTTGCCAATCAATTTTTTTATTTTATTTTCACCGTGGTTTCCATTTCACGACCAATCGCAGGTGGAAAAATGAGCCTTCGTGGTAAGGAGCGTAGAGAGTATCTGTCATTGAGAAAAATCGTACAACTATTCACATCAGTTTCAGTGCAATAAAAATTGAAATCCTTATGAGACTACGACAAATTTTAGACAGTCCGTTTTAGAAACGTGTCATACTAAAAAGTTTTCTATCTTAATTATTATTGTCTTTATATTCACGCGTTTTGCATTGCTGCACAAAAGGACCTCTACTGTTGCTCCAGTTCAACATGTGATATATAAATTATTTTCATTGGTATATTGTACTGTCATACTGAGGCCGTCCTTCTGCGCACATTATCCTCTTCTGCTGCTTATACACCTCTGTCGCATTCTTGTGCCACTGCTGCTTTCACAAGGGAAATTATTGTGAATGGAAACTTTTGCTACTATTCCCATGGCTTTTCATTCACTTTTCTCATGGATCAACGATTTTTCTCATATTTCGCACGACTGTATTACACAGTTATATGTAAAAGATGCCGCATTAGTACGATGTGCTTCTCAAGCGTTTTCGAGAAATCGACCTTCAAGGTCTTACGAAGCTGTTAACACCATAAGAGGCCACTTGCTGTATAGCAGCCTCTTAGATAGAAAACTTGTCCGTTCTGTGTTCGAATTTCTTTATTCAATTTTTTCTCTAGTCTTTTCGCAGGTCAATTTCTAGTGTTTGCGGGTTGGATTAAATGCAGGGTCAGAAATTTTCTTCGCTCGGCGATCGGGTATTTGATTTGTCCTTATGATTTCATGTCATCTTCATCACAAACACGCACAAATCACCGAAGTGGAGCCTAATAGAAAGATTTGCACCAGGCGAACGAACAACGCCAGACATGTTCTCCCGTCAGATAATACCATAATACTGTTCCACCTTTTCTTCCCCTGACGTTTCACCAAACACTCGAGTGATGATTCTTCACACGCCGTTGAAGGTCTTGGTAACGGCTCCGTTTCAAAAGCATTCTAAATGCATCTTCGTATTGTACAGCAACACACGAGCGTCGTACTAATTAACAACTTGTTGGCTTATGGTATCGAAATAGAGCGGTCTGCAACACAACAAGTAAGAAAACAGGCAACCTCTGAACATTCCACAAATAGTGGGCACAGCTGCTTCCTATTGACGCTCCAGCAACAATACAAATAGAATGTGCATTATTCGCCTGCTAGGGCTGCACAGCGATATGCACACGAATCTCTCGATAAACAAATACACTCCTGGAAATGGAAAAAAGAACACATTGACACCGGTGTGTCAGACCCACCATACTTGCTCCGGACACTGCGAGAGGGCTGTACAAGCAATGATCACACGCACGGCACAGTGGACACACCAGGAACCGCGGTGTTGGCCGTCGAATGGCGCTAGCTGCGCAGCATTTGTGCACCGCCGCCGTCAGTGTCAGCCAGTTTGCCGTGGCATACGGAGCTCCATCGCAGTCTTTAACACTGGTAGCATGCCGCGACAGCGTGGACGTGAACCGTATGTGCAGTTGACGGACTTTGAGCGAGGGCGTATAGTGGGCATGCGGGAGGCCGGGTGGACGTACCGCCGAATTGCTCAACACGTGGGGCGTGAGGTCTCCACAGTACATCGATGTTGTCGCCAGTGGTCGGCGGAAGGTGCACGTGCCCGTCGACCTGGGACCGGACCGCAGCGACGCACGGATGCACGCCAAGACCGTAGGATCCTACGCAGTGCCGTAGGGGACCGCACCGCCACTTCCCAGCAAATTAGGGACACTG
Organism: Schistocerca americana; assembly: GCF_021461395.2. Lineage (NCBI taxonomy): Eukaryota > Metazoa > Arthropoda > Insecta > Orthoptera > Acrididae > Schistocerca > Schistocerca americana. The sequence goes on along the minus strand of NC_060126.1, from coordinate 163,675,619 downwards.
TTGCTCCTGGGGTATCGGCGAGGATCATTCGCAATCGTCTCCATGAAGCTGGGCTACGGTCCCGCACACCGTTAGGCCGTCTTCCGCTCACGCCCCTACATCGTGCAGCCCGCCTCCAGTGGTGTCGCGACAGGCGTGAATGGAGGGACGAATGGAGACGTGTCGTCTTCAGCGATGAGAGTCGCTTCTGCCTTGGTGCCAATGATGGTCGTATGCGTGTTTGGCGCCGTGCAGGTGAGCGCCACAATCAGGACTGCATACGACCGAGGCACTCAGGGCCAACACCCGGCATCATGGTGTGGGGAGCGATCTCCTACACTGGCCGTACACCACTGGTGATCGTCGAGGGGACACTGAATAGTGCACGGTACATCCAAACCGTCATCGTACCCATCGTTCTACCATTCCTAGACCGGCAAGGGAACTTGCTGTTCCAACAGGACAATGCACGTCCGCATGTATCCCGTGCCACCCAACGTGCTCTAGAAGGTGTAAGTCAACTACCCTGGCCAGCAAGATCTCCGGATCTGTCCCCCATTGAGCATGTTTGGGACTGGATGAAGCGTCGTCTCACGCGGTCTGCACGCCCAGCACGAACGCTGGTCCAACTGAGGCGCCAGGTGGAAATGGCATGGCAAGCCGTTCCACAGGACTACATCCAGCATCTCTACGATCGTCTCCATGGGAGAATAACAGCCTGCATTGCTGCGAAAGGTGGATATACACTGTACTAGTGCCGACATTGTGCATGCTCTGTTGCCTGTGTCTATGTGCCTGTGGGTCTGTCAGTGTGATCATGTGATGTATCTGACCCCAGGAATGTGTCAATAAAGTTTCCCTTTCCTGGGACAATGAATTCACGGTGTTCTTATTTCTATTTCCAGGAGTGTACCTCAGTAATACATTGCCTCAATGTATCACGATGATGATTATTATTAATTCCTTTAAAAAAAACACACATGGTCTATTGTACGCATACAACAACCCTCTTAGCTGGTTGCGTTCACGCTCAGTTCGATGGCTGGCGCTTCCGTATATTTCTCGACAGGCTCGTAAAACTTTGAACCTCGATTCCTCAGAAATTTTTGAAAAACGCCTGTTACTGGGGCACCGTTTGTACTACCATCGTACGTTAATCAGCAAAATTGTTACCCGATGCGTACATACTTCCCTTGTGAGATACAGTAGGTGCGAAAGGTTGTTCGAGAGAGTTTTGGAAAGGACATGCGATGGAGAAGCTGACGAGGGGAACCCCGAACAAGATCTTGGAAAGCGAGGGAGGAAGCGTCGTGACATGAAGAGGAGGAATATTGTCCTGTTTACCCTTTGTCCTGTTAACCCTTCCCGTTACCCCTTGATGTGACAAATATGTGCCACTGAAGTAATAAGCAGTTTTGATGGCTGGAATGTCTATGTCCCATATCGGTCTGGTGTTGCCATCTAGTGAGAAGCTTTCGCAACTTGGAAAAAATAGTGCGGACCATGGGCTGGATGTATAGAAGGCTACGAATGACCGAGTGGTGTGGTATGTGTCTAGAGTTGATATAGCGCTTCCGTTTCAAGAAAATCTTCTGCGTTCCAAGAATGTCTGAAGTTTTGAAACACTTTTACACTAGTCGGTAATACTACGGGTATTTATATTTGTAATCAAGGCTTTCCCGTGACTACCACTAATATCGAATGAAAGAACAAGTGTGCCGTTACCACATTTTATTTCAACGAAGTGTTTCAGAGGTTTAAAACATGAAAGGCTATCTTTGGTCCTTCCAGTTTCTATAAAGTTTGATTATGTATGTATTGTAATGCTACAGAGTTTGTGGTTACTGCAGACAGTACACAGGACACTCCAAAGTCGTAAGACACACGTACGAGTATGTGGTGTTTTAATCCACATAAATACAGCTGCTGATTGAACCTTTGAAACGTGTCATGGAAATAAGCAGATTATGACGTACCAGTAAACTTGTTTCATTCGGTACGTGATATGTCAAAGCCATTGCCAAATTTTGTCTGAAAATATGTACATTTCACGCTTTTTATTGTAATGAGGATAAGTGTGTTTTGGTACTGATTACATATTATGGTTATAAATTGTCACTAGATACAAGAAAAATAAATAACTTCGACAATTCTAGGTACAAATGAGAAATGGACCTAGTTAGGTTCGTGGAAAACACGTATCCCGTGACACTGATTTTCCAAATTGATCAATTTAGTTTTTCCTTTTATTAGTGAACCCTTAATACTGAGCATGGCGGAAGACAGCGTGTGATATTTTTTCATATATGTGCATAATGAGTTTTAACTACGGTTCAAGTGTGAAGGATGTGTAGGTTCAGTATAAGAGCGTCGAGTCGACCTTAAGTCTCGCTTGGTCGGAGTGCCTTAACAAATAGGTGAATTGCTCGAAATAAACCGTGACTGGCAGAAACCACGTCTCTGTATCTCATTATATCAAAATAACAGCATTTATTCCACAAGGAGGAGTGGCAAAACCGAACAAAACTAAAAATAAATCATTGTAATAGTGGAACGCTATGATATCTTTTAAAGAAAACCGCTTGCTCACTCTACACTAGAAATTGTCGGCGATTTCTTCAAAGTTACCATCCATGCGTTAACTCAAGCGATGCACAGAAGTGACAGAATATGTAAATTATAATAGTCTGTTGGGGATTTAAAAGCTGATCTTCCGGACTACGCGTCCCGCAGGTACAGGGAGCTCGTGCTCTAGTGGTAAAGCGCATGCCTCGAAACCGACAATTAGCTTGATCGAATACCGGGTGGACCACGGAAATGCTCAGTCTACGATTTTAATCTAGCCTTCAAATCTCAGCTTTTGGAGAGTCATCAGGAATGACACAGGGTTTGGATTGCACCTTGAAGTATAACCGCAATTTCTCAAGATGGATAACTGGGGAAAAGATATGTGGCGTCCGCTTAAAAGATTTTCACCCGACCGTTGAGCTACTCAAAAATATCCCTGTAGGAGATCAGCTGCAGCCATGGCTATCAGGTTCTTAAGGTATAAAGTTAAAACAAACGTGTACCAATGGATTGAAGTACTCACAAGAAGCAACAGTAACAGCGCCAACAAAAAAAGGAATGAGTATGCACCACCATAAATAGTGTTAGACGGACGCATATACCGTGTCTATATTGGACATACCCTAATCACTGCTTTTTGGCTGGTAATATGAACAGTCCACTTGTTGCTAAATTATTTGTTTGGAATTTAATACAGAGTATTAGAGTATTAGGATTTAATACAGCGTATCGTGTCAAAAGATTTCAAACGTAGCATTGGCGTTCAACTGGTGAAGTTCCAGTCCAGATTAGCACCAGTATTACGGCTGAAGTCCTCTGATACTCCGATGATGGCGTATGTCAGAAATGCGTAAATAAATAAAGCTTTAACAATAAGTGGACTCTTGTTATTAGCGGCCATTAAGCGGTGACGTGCTCAGTATTCATAAAATGCTAACAGGTCTCCTACGCGACTGGATCTCCCAGAAGTAGGAACTGAATGGTATGAGACGAATTTTAAAAGGTGTCAAATAGTACAAGAGAAAAATTAATGTGAATGCAAAAACATCTGCAATGGGTATATTATGTGATAGAAAGCGCACGAAACTGTGACATAATCCATTCGAGGATTATTCCAAGCTAGAGGACGTTATTGTTATAGGACTATGCACGAACATAAACGCGAAGTATATCAGATAACTAAGGCAGCTACAGATGCAAATCAACATCACATACAATTAACATGCTTTTGTGCATTATGTACAACTAATTGGATTGTAATCACCGTATATTGAAAGAAAATGAAAAGTTGGAAGTCACTGGTTTATTACGGTTTCTTCCTTCTTTATTCTGTGCACAATCGGTTTCACACTTAAACACCCGTTTTCAGGTGGCTGCATCCACATATTAAACACTGCATGTTGTTAGCACCATTCCGTCTACCATTAAAGTGTATGCCGGTTATTGATCTGGAAATTCTAGTTGAGTTTCTCTATATTTAATGTGAAGAATTGATCGGCCATCAAAGAGCGTATAGTAATTCACTTTTAACACAGACTGTTTGTGTCTTTCATATGAGAGAACTTCACAATCATTAACTCGCAATTTTAAGTTTCGAAATCGTAAGGCAATTGCACATGTGGTGCAAAAGTAATATTTTTATGTACGTAGACCGAAGCGGCGAGTGAAGATTTGTACCAAGACAGGGAATTGAACCAAGGTCTCCTGCTTATAAGAGAGGTGCGTTTGCCGCTAAGCCACCTCGCCGCAATTGTTCATACAACTACACGTATTACAGTAATCCAAATTCCCCGTTACACACGAGCAGAATTGGCGAGGCTCTCTATGTACTGGAATAGCACCTCAGTATCAAACGTAAATGGGGGATAAAGCCTGAAACCCAGCAGCAGGTACTTATATGAATGAAATGACAGAGTTTCAGAGACTTTACTGGTTTCATACAGATATGATTTTATGTATATAGACTGAGGCGTCGAGTGCAAATTTCAGTCTTGATACATACAATTAAATCTGTATGAGACCAGTATAGTTTCTGAAACTGTCTCATTTGATTAATATTTTTTATATTGACGCTAAAGCACATTTCTAACGTTTATTTTCCTGAAAACTGAGTGACTGAATCTCGTGTGCTTTCATGTCAAAGACACAAATGCTACAGGCGAAGATAATCGTTTTACCCTATTCGATGAGCAAACAGTTCTGCATATTAAATAATACCTCGGAAGGCAACGGGAAATTCCGAGTCGAAGGGCAGAGTATGATAACGTAGTTTCTCGCGCGCGATATTCTAGGATAAATGTTCCTCGGTTTTACATGATGTATCAACTTCTTTCCCCAGTATCTTCGTACTAATATGTTGTTTCCTATCTTCGTACGTAGTTGGGCAACTGATGTAATGGAGATGTTCGAACTCCATGCGTTCCAAGAGTTTGTCATATCTGTGATGAGGGAAGATCAGCAGCGACGTTAATTCCATAGAGGCTAGCTAACTCACCTTTTTTCTCTGCAGAATATCAGCATTGAGCCTGACCAAAGTAATTCTACTGTTTTTTTACTCCCAGTATACTGAACTCTGGATCTCTTTTATTTACGGTACCCAGTAAGAGGCAGCGTTGGTCTCTGTATTTCCAGCATTCAAAAAATTTCTCTTGAATGATGTAGCACTTACATTGGTCACTCTGTAAGTACGACTTCAGAACGATGCAAACGCCACCGACGCCATATCAGATATCGCCACATTGACAGATCTCTGTTGTCGAATAGAACCTCGCAAATGAACATATGATTATGTTCGATGAAACGAAAATCCTATCCGACGCATCTATCTACTGGAATTCTATCATCAAAGAAGCCGCTGGGATAAGAATGAGCAACTAGAACCGGGACTGTGGATGTATCCATAGCAAAACACGGCGTCGTGCAGTCGATCATGAAAGGTTACAGAGGTATAATCTGAGTGGTGTACCAAATAATGAAAACAGCATCGCTACTGGTGCTAATCCGCCACAGACATCGAAGTAATCTCCAGCATCGTAAGGAAATTCAGTGGCTTTGTGACGTCTCCTTGACAGTTCAGATAACTACGTACAAAAGTATCAAACGGACTATTAGTACGACAATTAATCCTGTGGACGAAGAAGTCATTGAATTCTTGAGGATACAGACAAATGTGACATGGCCAGAAAACAGAGAAATATTCATCCAAAAACCAGAATACACTTCAACAACAGATAGATTATTGATAACGACATGCAGAGCTTAATACTTGCAGTCTTCTAAAGATGGATATACAAGGCGAATCACATTAAAAATCGTACTTATTTTATTTCGTCAACGGTTCAGGTTGTTTGAAACAGAGTTTTCGGAAAATGAGAAAATGGTAGTACGCAGAGGAACAAGTTATTTTTTGCCATCAACCAATTCCAAAATGGAAAGACTTACTGTTTTAACGGTATTCGAAAGTTCTTGAAAACGAAAGTGTGGTTTTATAACGGTTGTAGATGCTGCAAAACTGTTTCGCAAAAGTATCCGAGAAATCTGCTCAAATAATAAGACAAGGCGGCCGTGACTGTGATGCAAATATCAGCAAATGGGGCTCTCATACCAGGCTTTGTCGATGATCAAGTTTCGTCTGTTTGTGTTTCCACAAAATCTGTTACTTAAATCTTAAAATGTACACACCTTTGAATTAAAACTATTTCTTATGTATTTGGCTTCCGTAGTTGCATTACAAGGCATGTTACAAAAATTGCTAGCAACCACCAACTAGAGGGTATTATCTTTGACACATTTTATTGTTTCTTACCACCACTAGCTGAGAACATTTTGGACACCAGAGGACTGCATTGTATCACACAATGAACTTTTAATGCAATGTTTCGTGTTACAAGGGGAAAAATTAATCCTTCACAACAACAAGGACTCATTCAACAGGCCTTTAAACGTATTCAAATTCAAATGGTCCAAATGGCGCTGAGCACTATGGGACTTAACATCCGAGGCCATCAGTCCCCTATAACTTATAAGTACTTAAACCTAACTAACCTAAGGGCATTACACACATCCATGCCCGAGGCAGAATTCGAACCTGCGACCGTAGCAGTCGCGCGAATCCGGACTGAAGCGCCTAGAACCGCTCGGCCACCACGGCCGGCCTTTCAAAGTATTCAACAGCTGGTCAACAGTTCGTTTTGTAGATGCAACGCAGCCGTCTGATGCTAAAATTTCGAAAACGATAGTGCAAAGGAACGATGAAATGTGTTTAAGAATAATTTCACCAAGTTCGTAGCTGTTTTTATAGGATGCCGTTGAAATCGTTTGCTGTGTCCCTTCCGATACCCTAGAAGTTAGCATGCAGCTGATCCTGTACCTATGTCGTGCAAAGTAGATCCAGTCAGAAATACGTGTTTCACTAGTAGTGTAGACCCGTCTTAATGTTGCAGACATTGACAGAGACTGGCACTGGAGACACAATTGGCAGTGTTTACAACACAGCAGCCGATTCCGACCAGCCTCACCTTTCAGTTTTGGTTAATTCTCGGATACTTCTTGTAAAAGTTTCGATTCCATCATCAGCAAACGTAATACCACTGGACTGGTGTTTCCAAAAGATCTAGAATTAAAATAGTACATTGTTCCATTAAAAAAAAGATACGTCCTTCAGTATCTCGGTTGATACAGTTGTTAACAGGATTACCCGTGAACCCGTTCCTCAGTATCATATGCCGGAAAAACAGATTAAATCTTACATTAAGCAGAAAAAACAACTATCCAGTGTTAATAACGCTATTTGTTAGTGATAAACAGCGCCGTCACCGGTTTCGAACAGACAGGTCGTCCTACGACGGCTGTTCACATTTGAAATTACATTTTGATATACATGTAATGTTGGGTGCTTGTGAGGAAAATCCCTTAGAGTGGTGGAATTTTGAACACAATCGGCAGACATCGCATGCATATCGTACGGTAATACCAAATGTGAACAGTCGCCTTGCAATGGACCTGTCTGCCCGAAACCAGTAAACGGTGCTACTTGTCCATAACAAATAGCATAAATAACATTTTCTGGCGGCTGTTCTCATTTTACTGTAAGAATTAACCTGCGATTTTTTGTAACGTATCCACGGTCTCACCATGTCAATCTTAGACAAAGCACCACTTACCGAAAGGCAAAGTTCGATACCTTGAGTCGGTGACTAGGTAAAAGGGGTTGAAGTTTCATCCTGCTCGTGCCTGAAGCCGGTTAAGGATTCAGCAAAGAGACAAACTATTCAGGTCTTCAGGCTTCCGTGATCGTTGCCATCGAAGGTAAAATGTTCGGGAGTCTTAGGCCTCATTATCTCCTTGTTCAATTTCTTCTTACACAATCGGGGTTTCGATCCCCTTGCTGAAATATTTTTCACAACATTTTTGTGTTCCTGATTAATTGAACACTGTCCAAGAGCAGTGCTGCATCCACTTATAAAAGGGAGTTTTTCCGTTATTGTGAGAAAAAAATGGGGTTAAGTTACCGTTCGTTTCTAGAATCGCCAACCACAAAAGCAGAAATATTCGGAGAATAGGTATGAAGATCATTACTTCAGTAAGAACAAAGTAAAATAAATGACTGTAGCAAAATGAATACAGGACAGCAAAACAACTGAATAAAGAGCACGAAATTCAAAAGCGGTTAAAACAAATTCTGAAATTTGCAGTAGCGGAGAGGTATAAATCAGAAAAACGTAAAAGTGCTAGCCAACGAATGCAACTTTTATAGAAGGAAAGTCGGAGGAAGGTTGGAGATTTGTAAAAACAAATATTACACCAGTGTAAGCTAGCGACCCACAGCGGCTTTGGAAGTATAGTACAAACTACCTACGGTCCCAAAGTCTTGTCTGACGTAAAGGTAATAGATCATACAGGGTGAACCAAATCGTTACCAACAAAATTTCGGAGATTATGTATCGATATTTTCCGAGTGTTTTGGTGTAATGGACCCGTGACCTCCCGTGGCTCGTTACAGAATAATCACATTTCGATCAATTTGTTGCCCTCATTTATCTCCGTATCTGCACTGCACTGAAAATATCTGCATAACACTGCAAATGTCGATGACAAGCAACGTCAGTCTTGTTCGAAAACACTTGATTTATTAACTCAGGGTGCTTGCTGTTGACAAGAGTAAAGTAACTCTTTACTCTTCGATCTCTCGAGAGTTTATTCAGCATTGGTGGGTTCTGCAAATGTTTCTGAGATTAGCCTTGACATACAGACTCATAGCTCTTAGCTCTTAAGCTCATAGCTCTTAAGGTCTGTATTTTAGGGTCCATATTTATTAGACTTCTTTGCTTTAAATAATCGGTTCTGTCATATCCCTGAATATTGACCATTCCTGTTGGCACACCCAGTACACAAAAATATTACTCATGAGTAGTGAAAATCATATCTAAATGTTTACGGTAGTTTCTTAGATTAGCTTTCATACGCAGACAGAAAAACGCGGCGCGGGACTTCATTAATCATAGTCTAATCATTTTGCAGGAAGTATTGATTAAATCTGTACAGAAATATCTCTTATGAATCATTCTGTCTATAAGTGAAAACTGTATCAAAATTTCTATAGTACCTCCTAAGATTAGGCTTCATACACAAACAGAAAAACGTGCAGGGGAGTTTAGTTTTGTAATATGTGTAGATGACTGCTACAGGGTTCCACCCCGTCGCTTCCAGTCGTGAAGGAAGTGTATATATATATATGTGTGTGTGTGTGTTATCTGTTCTCCCAGACATGTCTGAAAAAATATAAATGTTTGATCCAGCATCCATTATGAATTTAGATACAAAGGAATTACAGACATTGGCTGCGAGCTGGCACTGATTAAAACCAATGGGGACTGTTGAAAATTTATGCTGGACCGTGATTTGAACCCTGGTCTTTTACTAGGCAGATGCTATGACCACTGAGCATCCGGACACAGTGGTCATTCCAACTGTACGGAGTACAAATTTTCAATTACTAGCGTAGTGCTCCGCGGACATTATCCTCGTTGCTTGTGGCATTTCGCCGATTCCCCTAAGAGTTCTATCCCGGTGTCCGGATGACTCAGTGGCCACAGAATCTGCAGTGAACAGGAGATCCGTATTCGAATCCCGGTCTGGAGCAAATTTTCAGCTTCCCTACATTTCAGTCAGTGCCCGCTCGCAGCCAGTGTCTGTAACTATTTTGTGTCTTTCGTGAAGGAAGTAAATACGCGGCGTCTGTGCTCGAGGAACACACAAAACTATTACGGCACCAAAAGAAGGTATTAATAAACGATTCCTTGAAGGGCCCGGGTTCGGTTGCAGGCCGTGTAGCAGATTTTCTCCGCTCGGGATTACGTGTTGTATTGTCCTTATGTTCGTATCGTTATTAATGACACGGAAGTCGCCTCCAAACAACTGTCGTATCGTCTTATCAGTACTACTAAGGTGGCTGCATGGGCACGAACAGAAAGCCAAAAACTAAAATAAAAAAATGGCTCTAAAATGGTTCAAATGGCTCTGAGCACTATGGGACTTAACATCTGAGGTCATCAGTCCCCTAGAACTTAGAACTACTGTTTAAGTAGGACATCACACACATCCATGCCCGAGGCAGGATTCGAACCTGCGACCGTAGCAGTCGCGCGGTTCCGGACTGAAGCGCCTAGAACCGCTCGGCCACCGCTCCCGGCAATAAAAAATGAATACATAAACATTCCCCCTATCTCGATCTGCCTGTTCTGCTGCCTAAGCAATGAAGATGGACCACCAATAGTGACGGCAAAAATTTGGCTCAGTAACTCCACTTCTCGAAAACAAGCGAGGCAAAACTTTCTGGTACAACTGCTCTTTGACGTTCAGTTATCCGGAAACACCAAAAGATCCTTTAGAAGATCGCAGCGGAGGGATGGAAACATCGATAGTGTGAGAAGATAGTGAAGAATATGACGCGAGCTAACAGCCTAGAGGACCAGAGCAGCAAATCCCTATGAGACAGTGGCTGAGTTACGATATCCTGCGACTGTTTGCCGTGGCTGGGTGAGAGGGGGCTGCGAACTCACGGAGCTGTGCTGGGGCGGCTGCAGCTGCGCCGAGCGCCAGTAGGAAAGCGGCGGCGACGGCGGCGGCGGAGGCTGCTCGAGGCGTGCGTGTGGCCATGGCGCGGGTTGCAGATCTGTGCGCCCCGGGCGCGTCGCGCGCGCTTTTATAAGTTGCTCGCGCGCTGCGAGGTCTCAAGGTGACTCCGCCGCAGCATCTTATGGTGCTGCGGCCAATCGAGGCGCGCCGCGTCGCGCCGCCGCCTTCCGTGGCTTCCACCGAGCCCCGGACCTCATCCTCCATCGTGCTCCTCGGCACTTGGTGTCTGCAGGTCAATGTCACTAACGCCCGGCGGTCGCGGCAAACGTAACCTGCTGCGTTAGCTCAGCTCCAAAAGCTGTGGTGTTGCTGCAGGAAAACGAGCTTCGCTAAAACAGTCGCAGTCGTGCCCTTTCCTCTCGTCCTTGGTTTATCATGTGATCGTTATACAGAGGGGTCCAAAAAAATGTATCCACTGTTTAAAAGTCCATAACTGGCAAACTAATTGTGGTGTGCGTACTGTAAGACCTTCGGTACACACACCATCAGATTATTTGACTTGTCGCTCTAACGAAGTAGGCGAGTGTCAGCAATATGTCTCGTGGTCTTATCGTGGCGTGTTTATCTTCTGCCGTTAGGTCAGACGATAGAAACGCCACTTGCACGCTTAGAGTAGCAGATTGACTGTCACCAACTTTAAGCAGAACTTGATTAATTTTCACACACATTTATTAAAATAATAACAAGCATAAACATTATGTAACTTGGTTCTGGATGCTATTTACAATTGACAATCTGAAGTTCCTTTGATCTTGGTATGTTAATCTTATTCTCACATATATCTGATACTTGGCAAAGTGTCTATACATTTCTCTTCATGGCTATGTACAGGAATATGATAATCTTATTAGGGCAGACTGAAACTTGACTATAGACTAATGCAGACTGGTGGAGACTGCCTAATCGGAGGTCTGTACACTCGTTATAATACCTCGCGCGTTCAGGTATCACTGCGCGAGTGTGTTCTTCGAGGAGAAAAGGTTCTACGTTAGCAGCAATCTCATTGGCTGCGTTACATGTTAATACGCGGATCGGCGGAAGCAGAATTTGGTCCGTCTCCAAGACGGCGCCATCTCGTAGTGCGGAGACGGACGAGCGCTGCGCCTGCACTGTTGTGCTTAGCGGGGCGCGCTCTAGTGGGAAAGTTGTGTACGCGCTGACTACGCGGAACTATGAACACAACACTAATTGACGGAGCTGTCTCACTTTTGGTAAAAGTGTAGCTTAAAGTCCAACTTAAAGGTATCACTGTAGGTGTTCGAAATGGACACCAGTAACATATACACACAAACGATGGCGCCAAACTGCAGCACGAACTACTGACTGCAACGTGTTCAGTTGGATATTTGCACATGAATGTATGATGGATTCTCGAAGTTCATCCAATCTGCGTGGCTTTTGTCGATAAACGCCGTCCTTTAGTGTTCCCCACAGGTAAAAGTCCAGAGGAGATAGGTCTGGGGAACGTGGTGGATACTCCACAGCACCTCTACGGCCTATCCACCTTCCACCGGCACAGTTACCGGTGAGGTGTACCTTCAGAAGCTTCAGACATCCATTTTACCTGCCATCCGAGACTTGTATGGAGACGGAAGAGTTTACTTTCAACAAAATGGTGTCCCAGCCCACTACCAAAACCGTGTTAGGGCGTATCTCGACGAAAATCTACCAGGAAGATGGATAGGCCGTAGAGGTGCTGTGGAGTATTCACCACGTTCCCCAGATCTAACTCCTCTGGACTTTTACCTGTGGGGAGCACTAAAGGACGTCGTTTATCAACAAAAGCCACGCACATTGGATGAACTTCGAGAATCCATCGTACATTCATGTGCAAATATGCAACTGAACACGTAGCAGTCAGTAGTTGTGCTGCAGTTCGGCGCCATCGTTTGTGTGTGGGTGTTAATGGTGCCCATTTCGAACACCTGCAGTGATACCTTTAAGTCGGACTTTAAGCTACACTTTCACCGAAAATGAGACAACTCCGTCAATTAGTTTGCCAGTTATGGACTTTTAAACAGTGGATACATTTTTTTGGACCCCTCTGTATACAATGACGGAAAAAAGTCGCAACATCAAAAAATAATCTCGATAAGTAATGAGATTTCGCGAATTCATCTTTGTAGGTAACATACCATCGCAAGATCACAGATTAATGTAAGCGCGAATAAGCCATTGCTGAAACGTTGGTACAGTAATGAGTGGTATAACCGGCAGAATGTTAAATATAAGCATGCAGACCGTAACACCCCAATTACAGAAGCCCTAATAAACAACACCTTGTTGTAAAAGAAGTAGGAAAATTAGTCATCCTGACAGTGACGGCAGCTACTGACGACAAAATTTACACTTGTGATAATTTGATCAACAGGAATGTCACGTGAATAATAATACAAGGTGTCCACAATGAAACTCCAACATTTGAACTCATAAAATCTGAGAGGAAAAACAATTTACTGACGGACAAATACAGGGAAATCATACAACAGCTCATCGAGTTTTCATGCACAGGTGTACGGTTCAATACACTTGAACATGTGCGACACGGGTAGCGCGAAGAATATGAAGTCTACAGGGTGTTACAAAAAGGTACGGCCAAACTTTCAGGAAACATTTCTCACACACAAATAAAGAAAAGATGTTATGTGGACATGTGTCCGGAAACGCTTAATTTCCATGTTAGAGCTCATTTTAGTTCCGTCAGTATGTTCTTCCACCTACGCTCAATAGAGCACGTTATCATGATTTCATACGGGATACTCTATCTGTGCTGCTAGAACATGTGCCTTTACATGTACGACACAACATGTGGTTCATGCACGATGGAGCTCCTGCACATTTCAGTCGAAGTGTTCGTACGCTTCTCAACAACAGATTCGGTGACCGATGGATTGGTAGAGGCGGACCAATTCCATGGCCTCCACGCTCTCTTGACCTCAACCCTCTTGACTTTCATTTATGGGGGCATTTGAAAGCTCTTGTCTACGCAACCCCGGTACCAAATGTAGAGACTCTTCGTGCTCGTATTGTGGACGGCTGTGATACAATACGCCATTCTCCAGGGCTGCATCAGCGCATCAGGGATTCCATGCGACGGACGGTGGATGCATGTATCCTCGCTAACGGAGGACATTTTGAACATTTCCTGTAACAAAGTGTTTCAAGTCACGCTGGTACGTTCTGTTGCTGTGTGACTTGAAGAGAAGTAATAAAATGAACTGTAACATGGAAAGTAAGCGTTTCCGGACGCATGTCCACATAACATACACTCCTGGAAATGGAAAAAAGAACACATTGACACCGGTGTGTCAGACCCACCATACTTGCTCCGGACACTGCGAGAGGGCTGTACAAGCAATGATCACACGCACGGCACACCGGACACACCAGGAACCGCGGTGTTGGCCGTCGAATGGCGCTAGCTGCGCAGCATTTGTGCACCGCCGCCGTCAGTGTCAGCCAGTTTGCCGTGGCATACGGAGCTCCATCGCAGTCTTTAACACTGGTAGCATGCCGCGACAGCGTGGACGTGAACCGTATGTGCAGTTGACGGACTTTGAGCGAGGGCGTATAGTGGGCATGCGGGAGGCCGGGTGGACGTACCGCCGAATTGCTCAACACGTGGGGCGTGAGGTCTCCACAGTACATCGATGTTGTCGCCAGTGGTCGGCGGAAGGTGCACGTGCCCGTCGACCTGGGACCGGACCGCAGCGACGCACGGATGCACGCCAAGACCGTAGGATTCCGCGCAGTGCCGTAGGGGACCGCACCGCCACTTCCCAGCAAATTAGGGACACTGTTGCTCCTGGGGTATCGGCGAGGTCCATTCGCAACCGTCTCCATGAAGCTGGGCTACGGTCCCGCACACCGTTAGGCCGTCTTCCGCTCACGCCCCAACATCGTGCAGCCCGCCTCCAGTGGTGTCGCGACAGGCGTGAATGGAGGGACGAATGGAGACGTGTCGTCTTCAGCGATGAGAGTCGCTTCTGCCTTGGTGCCAATGATGAAAGTATGCGTGTTTGGCGCCGTGCAGGTGAGCGCCACAATCAGGACTGCATACGACCGAGGCACACAGGGCCAACACCCGGCATCATGGTGTGGGGAGCGATCTCCTACACTGGCCGTACACCACTGGTGATCGTCGAGGGGACACTGAATAGTGCACGGTACATCCAAACCGTCATCGAACCCATCGTTCTACCATTCCTAGACCGGCAAGAGAACTTGCTGTTCCAACAGGACAATGCACGTCCGCATGTATCCCGTGCCACCCAACGTGCTCTAGAAGGTGTAAGTCAACTACCCTGGCCAGCAAGATCTCCGGATCTGTCCCCCATTGAGCATGTTTGGGACTGGATGAAGCGTCGTCTCATGCGGTCTGCACGTCCAGCACGAACGCTGGTCCAACTGAGGCGCCAGGTGGAAATGGCATGGCAAGCCGTTCCACAGGACTACATCCAGCATCTCTACGATCGTCTCCATGGGAGAATAGCAGCCTGCATTGCTGCGAAAGGTGGATATACACTGTACTAGTGCCGATATTGTGCATGCTCTGTTGCCTGTGTCTATGTGCCTGTGGTTCTGTCAGTGTGATCATGTGATGTATCTGACCCCAGGAATGTGTCAATAAAGTTTCCCCTTCCTGGGACAATGAATTCACGGTGTTCTTATTTCAATTTCCAGGAGTGTATTTTCTTTCTTTGTGTTTCCTGAAAGTTTGCCGTGCCTTTTTGTAACACCCTGTATAATCGATTTCGTGCCATGTGTTGCGGAGCATCTGTTCTGTGACAGAGTTGATGACAATTCTTATGCGCTGTTACAAGTCTTGCAGGTCCTTTACTGGTGTAGCGTATACCCGGTCTTTCACATAACACCACAAGAAAAAATCGGGAGGGGCTATGTCGGGCGAACGTGGCGGCCAAGGAATTGGACCTCCACGGCCAATTCATCGTTGCGGGAATGTGTGATTTAAAAATTGTCGGAATCAAGGCTCCAATGGGGTGGTGCACCGTCCTGTTGAAACATCACATTTGGCTGCAGATCTGTTATCTGTAGCGCGGCAAATTGTTCCAACATGTCCAGGTAGATGGCTCCATCCACAGTCGGCTCCTTAAAGAAAAACATCCCAACAATGCGATTTATCATCAAATCACACCACACATTAACTTTCGGACTGTCGCGCTTGTGTTCCCTAGGTGCATGTGGATTTTCGGACCCCCAGATTCGCACATTGTGACTAGTGACAGCCCCTGACACGTGAAAGGTTGCCTCGCCAGTAAACATCCCGCGTGATAAAAATGTCTCGTCCGCGGCAATGCGATGTAACATGACACATGCAAATTCTTCTCGCTTTGGTCGATCATCAGGCTTGATTTCTTGCACCACCTGCACTTTATATGCGTACAAATGTAATCACTGATGAAGAACTTTGTGCACTGTTGAACGTTTCATACGAAGTTCTCGTGCTGCCTGTCGCACTGACTTCTGTGGACTTTGTTCGAATGACCGCCGCACTTGTTCCACATGACGTTCGCTGTCCCAGGCTTACCACCACGATGCCCTTTCGCAACATTCCCAGTAGCCAAAAATTGATCACAGGACTTCTTTATAGTCTTGAACGACGAGGGCGCTTTGTTGTAAACTTGACGAAAGTTTCTTTGCACTTGGGTCGCCAATTTTGTCTCTGCATACCACCAGACCACTTCTGCACGCTCCTTCATATCCTCCATTTTGCTAAAACAATTGATTGCAGCTCCACTACGGCCACTTGGCGTATCAAATTCGCACACCACAAACTTGTTGAGTTGCTCTGTCTGCCTCTTCAGGATTCACAGGTCCACCATCTGAAATGAGAAAGATATAGGATATTAAAACGTTGGAGTCTTATTGTGGACACCCTGTATTTATGATGAAATAGAGACTGAATTAAAGAATCTGATAAAATACGCAGCAAATAACATCAAACAAAGAATTGCAAAATAATTAATAACGAAGGTTAAAGCCCAGATGGTAAATTGGCCAAAGGTAACATTTACCGTAGAAGAGAGTTGTAGCAGCATCGAAAAGGAAGTTCGATGTGACTACAATGTAGCTCGGAAATGGAAATGTTAGCTTCAGTTGCTATTTAGTCGCTCTCTATTACTATTGCGATTGTAGCATGCAAGTAAGCGCTACTAGATTGTTTTTAAGCGAATCGGAAGTTTGAAAGTTTTGCGATATAGACTGAAGCAAAGTCACCTTTACCGTTAACAAGATATATTAGCCTCGAGTAGGTAACACACAAATGCCAACACGAAGAACGCACAATTGCGTCGAGTTGTCAGAAGTTGTCGTCAACAACAGGATTACTGATACAAACGGAAGCAATTACCTGAATGAGAAATAGGTGTGTTGCTCAGTGTAGAGACAATTAATTACAAGGAACAATAAAATTGGATTAAAACTTAATTCTTCGTGTCGCCTACATAACTGAATAGACATTATCAGTTGTATTAGTCAAAATTAATTGACTATTAGAATATTATAAAGTGAAAAGTGAATTGATGATTATTTAACAGTAAACAGTTATCGGTTTGTCCCAAGATAGCGACGCATTACGAACATTGATTAAGTATATGTTATCTCTGGAATTATGTCATGTAGTTATTGAACACGCGACGTAGCGACGTCTTGATGACGGGACAACAATTTATCAACTTAACATCCTCGCAATTCCATAATGTGGCCACGACTTGGGTGATGGATTGAAGATTCGAGACTTTGTATTATTAATATTCAGCATCCATTATCTAACCGGGCATAATAAAAAGAAGAACTACAGTTAGCCAGTTCGCGCAAGCCGAAATGTCTGTCGCGGACTCATATCAAAAGAAAACTGGTGGTCAAGACAGTCATCGCGTCATCGAGGGGTGCCGCGTTTATCAGTTATAAAGGCTCCTTTGAAAAAAGATAAATTTGTTTATTACTACTACTAGGCTAATTACTGTTTAGCTCTGCAGGACCTTTATACTGAAATGTTTCCCACACCACCTTGTATTGTCTTTCTATGTGTGTGAGTAACTGTATGTTCACTGTACACAGGGCGATGTGTGAAACTGATAGCGATTACACGCTTCCGCTGTTGTAGGAATCTGCTCCAGCTGCTGCAGATACCGTGTTGAGCTGAAAGTGGTAACCAAACTACGGAGAAATATTCTTCGGGGCTCTGTTGCATAGCAATCAGATTGCTTTCAGTTCTGAGAAATGTCCAGGTACAATTGTGGATTTGAATGATCCATGAAGTGACTTCTTTTCCGAAGGAAGCATCGAACTATTTCACTAGAACTGAACGCTCCCGCAGGAACTGTTCTCAAGCTGGTATTTATTATTAAATCACGATAGAAGTATACGCTGGTTGTAGAATAACACGTACCTTCTTGAAATGAACAATGTTTTATTGTACTATTAACTGATTTCCTTCCATATACACATATATTTTACAATGTGAATCAAAATCTCGCAATGGCGTCGATTTTCACATCACAAGAATGGCTCTCTTCTTGTAAAATAGCTCTTAACAAGAACAGAAGCTCTATATCCTCAGAATAATTATGTGAGCGCTGACCGCCACAGAGTAATAAACAATATCTTTGTCTCTCTCTCTCTCTCTCTCTCTCTCTCTCTCTCTCGCACTGTCACAGCAAGCTACGCTGCATGATACATCATACAGAGAAGAAGCAAGAGCGGCTACACATTCTGACGCGCTGCTCTATCGAAATATTGACATTAAACTCGAAAGACGGTAAGTGAAATATAACCAAACCACGCGAGGAGTTTGTGTTTTTCTACTAGTCACAGGGTGGCGCTGTGGTGAGCGACGGACGCTGTTCCACGTCATACCGACTAGGACAACCATCACCTCCGAGTCGCGTCAACTCTAAGGAGACTCCGACGCCACAAGATGAGCATGCGTGTTGTTGTACAGGTGCTGAATGTCGGTTAGTAGGTTGGAGTCCATGCCTGTTGCACTTGGTCAGTTAAAGCTGTTTGTGGATTACGCTGGAATTGTCCGGTGATATCCTATATGTGCTCTAATAGAGACATATCTGTGAGCGAGCAGGCCAAGGCAACATTTCAACACTCCGTAAAGCATGTTGGGCTACAACAGCGGTGTGTGGAGTAGCATTATACTGTTTGAAAACACCCCACGGAATGCTGTTCATGTATGGCAGTACAATAGGCAGAATCACCAGACTCACTACAAATTTGCAGTCAGGCAGCGCGGGATAACCACGAGGGTGCTCCTGCTCTCATACGAATTCGCACCCCGGACCATAACTTCAGCTGTAGGTGAAGTGTGTCTATCACGCTGACAGAATGGTTGCAGGCCCTCAATTTTCGTCCTTCCATCCAACACACAGCCGTCACTGACACTGAGGCAGAACCAGCTGTCATGAAAAAACACTAAAGTCTCCACTTTGCCCTCCAATGAGGGGTCGTTTGACACCACTGAAGTCGCAAATGGCGATAGATTTGGGTCAGTAGAATGCACACCACAGGACGACTGACTCGGAGCTGTCCTTGAAGTAACCGATTTTTAACAGCTCGTCGAGTCACTGCGGTGCCAACCGTCGCTCAGATTGGTGCTGCAGATGTAGTACTGCTCAGCACATCCATAAACCGAGCAGGCTGACCCATGGTTTTCTTTTGGGTGATGAGCCACCTCCACTTTGTATTTGTGGAGCCTTCCAGTCAGCAGCCCACATTTTGGTTGAATGCCCCCTTCTTTTGGCTCTGCGTGCTAAGTACAGACTCCCTCGCACTTTACCTTTGATGTTGGCTGACGATTCCCGGGTGGTCGGCTTGGTTCTCGGTTTCCTCCAGGAAAGCGGTTTTTATTCTCAGTTTTAAGGTTTTTAATCTCTCTCTGGTGTTGGGGCAGGGCGGTGAGTGTTGGGGTATCTCCCACTGTAAGCCATGTTTGGTGATTCCGGACTCTCCTCCCTGACAGAGATCCTCTTTTCTTCCCCTTTTACTTTGTTTTTATCATTTTTTATGGTTGGTTAGTCTCCTTTCCCCATACGCACTTCTACATTCTAGCGGTTGCACCTTTTAAGTCGCAGGTGGTCTTGTCACTGCTGCTTCAGAGCTGGGACATTTCCTACCTCTAGCGTAGCGTTGGGTTCGCTCTCTTGCTGACTTACCTCATTTTGTTTTTACCATTGACAACATGACTGCCCTTTTACATTTTTTGGCCTTTTCCCTTTTATCGTTCTGACTTTTCTGAGATGTCACTCTATCGGAATGGACCACATTTGAAACAAGGGACTGATGACCTTGCTGTTTGGTCCCTTCAACCCCAGCCCACCATAAACCGAGCACGATGGTCCTCCCTCCCAGTAGTGCCACGTAGCTGTCCTGAGTTGGGTCTTCTGGTGACGGTACATTCCCGTGATCACCCCTACCAGCAATCACGACAGTGACTGCATTCCTGACAACTCTTTCTGCAGTATCGCACAAGGAACATCCAGTTTCTCGTAGCCCTATTACACGACCTCGATCAAACTCAGTGAAGCATTGATAATGGCGTCTTTGTCGCATTAGATCCATTCTTGACTACCAGCAACTAACGATGTCCAATCTCAAATGTAACGAACGCTCACGACCGTTACAGCGCGTCTTTAAGGCAACCCTGCTTTGCAGCTTCATAGTGGAGCTACTAGCGCCACTCTTACACGACTGGCGTGAAATTTTGATAGAAATCATCTTTCAGATGTAGAAACACTTTCGTTTACGTCGCACAGCTTCTTCTTGGTGTTGTGATTTTTTCCAGGAGTGTAAATCGTTTGCGCTTCTATATAATTTAAACAAAAACTGTTTAGAGATCTACGTGCTGTTTTATTTTTCTCCTCTCAGTCAGTTTTAACAGAAAACTGGGAAGTTCTATTCATCGCTTATTGTCTTATGATTGAAATACTAATATCGAACCTAAATGGTCTGAATGCCACCCGATTGCAGATTGAAACTATGCCAAATGCTGTCACTGACGATGTTATCCCCACAGATCCAAAAAGGAAAGAAAGATTAGTGTTTAACGTCCTGTCGACATCGATTTCTTTAAAGACAGAGCACAAACTCGAAATGTTTCAAGAATGGGAGAGGAAATTGACAGTGTCCTTTCAAAGAAACCATCACAGCATTCGCTTGGAGTGATTTAGGAAAATCACTGTAAGCGTAAGTCACGAAGGCCGGAAGTGCATTTGAGTCGTCGTCCTCCAGAATGCAAGGCCAGTGCGCTAACAACTGCTCTACCTCGGTCGGCTCACAGTTCCAACAACAGGAGAGGTCTCTCCCATATACTTTATACTAATGATATCAACCGATTTTCCCATCCATTCCTAATAGCAATTTTGTTGACAATGATATTACACAAAGCGTTTTCTTTTTTTTTTCTTTTTTTTGCAAACATACACCTTTTTTAATGGGAACAATGCCTATTGACATTAACACACTATAAGTAGGGCAACTTAGAATGTCAGTGGTGTTTGTTGTAGGATTCTCTTGCCAGTCGATTGCGAGATATCGTATTTTGAAAAGTTTTTGAAAAGTTCCCACACCGACACTTGCATAATACCTTTGGTAGCACACACTAAAGAACAGCACACTTAGATACACTATTTATGCGAATTCTGACCAGTATCGGCACAACTGACCATCACAGGTTGTGTTCAAAACGACCACCTGCAGCTACAATACACGTTTACAGTTTGGTATGGAACGACAGCTGCACGCGTGCTAACATTTCAGCGGTGATGTGCGAGCAGGCAGCACTACGGGCTGGACAGTTATCAAGTTGCTGTCACAGTTTCCAACTAGCTTCCAGGAGAACGTCTCCTAGAATCAATGAAAGATGGTCGGTTAGAAGGCTGAGATATTTGTGCTCGTTCAGTCGTCCATCTACACTGGAGAGCCAAAGAAACTGGTACAGGCATGCGTATTCAAATACAGAAATATTTAAACAGGCAGAATACGGCCCTGCGGTCGGCAACGCCTGTATAAAACAACAAGTGTCTGGCGTAGTTGTTACATCGGTTACTGCTGCTACAATGGCAGGTTATCAAAATTTAAGTGCGTTTAAACGTGGTGTCCTAGTCGGAGCACGAGCGACGGGATACAGCATCTCCGAGGAAGCAATGGCGTGGGGATTTTCCCGTATGTCCCGTTCACGGTGTACCGTGAATATCAAGAATCCGGCAAAACTTCAAATCTCCCACATCGCTGCGGCCGAAAAAGATACTGCAAGAACTGGACCAACGACGACTCAAGAGATTCGTTCAGCGGGACAGAAGTGCAACCCTTCTGCTGCAAATTTGATTTCTGGGTCATCAACGGGTATCAGCGTGCGAGCCATTCAACGAAACATCATGGAGACCGGCTTTCGGAGCCGAAGGAACACTCGCGTACCCTTGATGACTGCAGGACACAAAGCTTTACGCCTCGCCTGGGCCCCTCAACACCGACACTGGACTGTTGATGACTAGAAACATGTTGCCTGGTCGAACGAGTCTCGTTTCAAATTGTATCAAGCGGATGGACCGGTACGGGTACGGAGAGAACCTCATGAAGCCATGGACCCTGCACGTCAGCAGGAGAATGTTCAAGCTGGTGGAGGCTATGTAATGGTGAGGGACGTTTGATATGGGACGCCTGATATGCGTAGACATGACTACTTCCATTAGTCGAGTCCACACCACGTCATGTTAGATAAGCGTGCTCGTGGGGTCCCTACACGATATTAGGCAAGTGTACTATTTTCTTTGGCTTTTTCAGGGTATAATAGCCGCTCTATGAGATGATGACACACTAACCCACACCACACGTTTACGCTCCATTGGGGGATTGGGGATTGTAAAAAGACCAACAGTGCATGTTTCGGCGGTTTATTTGCCCATGACTGGTAAGAGTGGCTTCAACATTAAACAAGATACATGATACATCTGGAGTATCCTAATGCCCATATACCGAAGTTAACATGATTCTCATAATCATTTCCATGCAACTCTTGACGGAGAGAGTTGTGATAGGGATGGAACCTTTGTCGATGGTGAAAGTGTAGGACAATCGCCAGAGTCATGCCACTTCCCCGTGCGTTTGCGAGGAAGCTAGCGTGGGGATCAACTACAACAGCAGCAAGAACATTAAATTCCCCCTCTTCTGTCGTCACTTGTTTCCTTCTGTTTCGTTGTCTATGTGTTACCTACCACTTTTACGTAACTGGTTGTAGATGATGATGAATAATTGCCGAGATGGGTGATGTCTGTTGGGATACCTTGTTGCGTATACCGTACAAGAATGAACTGCTTTCTTCCTACACTCTCCATACACCACGAGCAGGTCGGCTTTTTCTGCGCCGTAAATCCCATCGTCTACTCACGACCTTCTGCTTGGGCTGTCACACTCTCTCTGGCTATCGACTCTCAATGCACTTAAGGAACACACAAGCACGCAGTAAGGAAACACAGAGACAGCGCACCTAGCAACCACGCAGGTTACAAAATACCGTATCTCCTAAACAACTCGCACTAGAATCCTACAACAAACACCATTTATTCGAATTTACTCTGTGTTTAGTTTGTTAACGTCAGTAGGCCTTATTCCATTTAAAAAAGTGAATGTTTGCACAGTAAGTACACTTTCTAAATATTAATGCATTCCGTTTACTGGCTAACAATACGAACCCCTGACTATCAATCCATTCCGTGAAAACTACAGATAATATAATATGGTAAAATGTCCGTCCCACCGATGTCAAGCATCCCTACAGGAACAGAAAACTGTTCCTGGATCGCGCTAAACATAAATTCTAACCAGAAATCGAATCGCTAACCATGCTGTGCTGTACTTTCAAATTTGCAACATTAAAGTAAATTTCGAACGTGAATATAACCGTTAGAATACAAAGCTCGCTACAGTCTGGAACGGCGCGACCGTTACGGTCGCAGGTTCGAATCCTGCTTCGGGCATGGATGTGTGTGATGTCCTTAGGTTAGTTAGGTTTAAGTAGTTCTAAGTTCTAGGGGACTGATGACCTCAGAAGTTAAGTCCCATAGTGCTCAGAGCCATTTGAACCATTTTGAACAAAGCTTTCCATTTAAATCGTAAACAAAATGTATAAACAAATGAGTCGGTTGTTAACTGCAAAACAGGAACCTCTTGATATTTGTCAATTACAGTGCCATCTACCACGAGTAGAAAACAATGGTTTGAGTAAACCGTTTGTACTTTCGGCGTACAATCAGAAAGGCTGATTCCCTTCTGAAAATATGAAGATGAACACCCCGACGCAGCAGGTGTGGTTAAGAAGTCGCCAGTTGTAGCACAATATCCCCGCTACTAACAGTAACTTTTTATCTAGAACATTCTTTCTTTTGTACGAAACGTCGTTTTCGAGATACTTAGTTCTGACACTGTACATGCAGGGTGTTTAAAAATTCATGTTACACCCTTCTACAAGTTGTAGAGGGAACTGGGTAGATCAAGTCTTACACAGGAACTCATGTCTGGAAATGCCATCCAACGACATACTGTCTGTCTTCTGTAATGCTTTATGTGCACACACTGTCCACCATATCTGTGCTCAACCTTAACGATCTTGTCTGAACAACGTGGCAGAGATATCTGTTATCATCACAGCAAAATCCTTTCCGTCTCATTCCTTTGCTCATTCACTTTCTTGAAGTCGTTCTTAGTAGCCAGAATCTGACTCTGGAATAACCCCCCACGTTATATTAGAGAACCAAATAACATCTCCAGCTTCAGAGGACAATTAGTGATAGATCTCGTGGAGCAGAAATAATCACCATCATTGGTAATGGGGAAAGGCTGATACTGAGCCATTTGTTTGTGCAGGTTGCATACATTCAGGAGTAAATTAGCCCCCTTCCCCTCCCCTTAAGCTATTATTATACTAATTCCTTTATCACGCCCTGGGGTTCATTTATGACACTATGGCAGTTGATTTATGATGCCCCCCCTTGGGATAATCCATCCTTGAGAAACCCTCCTCTCTCGTCCCCTCTCCCATCCCTCTGGGAAAACAGACACTTCTTTGTCACTCCCTCCCCTATTCAGTTCTGAGGTACTTTTCCCTCTCCTGGAAAATCCCCTGCTCTCCCATCCTCCATTCCCCTTTCCCTCCCACTCACCATCCCTTCCCCTACTCCCCCTCCATTCACCCATCTGGAAAATAGCAGGAGGAAGACAGTCTGTGCTGAGCTGCTGGAGAGGAGGGATCTCACTACACTTGATTACATCACTGTCACTTGACATAATAATACACTGTTCCAGACACGCTTCCTGTCTCTGTCTCTCTCAATTGATTACTTCCTGTTCGTCACCCCCTGCACCATTTGTGAACTGGTGGGAAGAGCTCAGTCTGCTTTTAGCACCCAGTCTGGGATGACCTCATGACATGAAATGGGCAGTAAATTCTGGGAATATATTGTTTATTTAATTAAGAAATTAAATCGGTGGGTAACGGTTGGCTGTGGTTTTCTGTATATGGGCGGGGAAAATAGCCCACACTCATGATGTTGTAGGAAAACGGGGAGCTGGAAAAATTGCAGTATCAAAAATGGCTTAAAATGGCCCATTTGCACTAGCTCTTCAGACTGATTGTTTGACAGTTTACAGGTGTCACATAGATCACTTAAAAAACTCATTACCATCTAATGGAGATCATTCTTTGTAACAAAACAGTGCAAAGTATATGCCATCTGCCGACTGCTGGACTGCTGAGAGAGGACTAGAGGCTGGTATCTGCGTCAGCCAAGCCAGGAGTTCCACATCCAATATCCATATGCTGGCCATACCAGATGCTTAGAAGCTGGAGAGACTGTCGCCATGAATGCCTCGCCATCAACTGATCAATTTACATGGGGTTAATTTTCGTTTAGCGCAAATACCATATTGAATCTTCTCAAATTTCCATGTAAAAATCAGAGAATTCACACAATACATAAGTCCGCCATTCGGGAGGACGACGGTTCAATCCCGCGTCCGGCCATCCTGATTTAGGTTTTCCGTGATTTCCCTAAATTGCTCCAGGCAAATGCTGGGATGGTTCCTTTCAAAGGGCACGGCCGACTTCCTTCCCCATCCTTCCCTAATCCGATGAGACCGATGACCTCGCTGTTTGGTCTCTTCCCCCAAAACAACAAGTCCACTGCCGCTCAACCACCATACTGGATAGTTCGCTATTCAGCCGCCCAGAGGGCACTACGAGTGCCGCCACCAGGATGTTCCCATGCAGATGGTGGCAACAGACGACTAGCCAGAATCTTTCTTCTAATCCGTGGTTTCCAGTCGGTCAAAGCCTCATAACCACTCCTGCCACTGATCACAGCACACTGGGAAACAAACAGGTACGACTTCGAGGTATACGGTAGTTCTAACAACAATTCCACCACTGACATAGACTCCCCAATAAAAAAAATCCACTTTAACCAATCAGAAATGGGGATGTTGCTGTCCACACACCTCAAATTTCCCATGCGAAATGTCGATTCCTCCCTTTTATACGAGTTATTTTCGAAGAAAGAAGAAACCGGGTCATACACGTGTCTTCACATCGCTAAATTATCGTTACTAGTTGTGAAAATCCTGTACAACAGCGTAATATAGGCTATGCTTCGTCTAATTATTCTCTTATCACATAGAAAAATCTGGTCTTATCAGCTTAATATCTGTTACATCCTGCATCGCAGGATTAGAATATTACACGCACTTTTGGCTCATGATAGACTGCTAAGAGCATGCTCTACCTCTGTCACAGGATGCCTCCTCACTTTCGAACTCTCTTAAGATAGCAAATGCCTCGTCACTTATGAAGTTTCTAAAGGTAGCAGCACAGAGGAGTTGTAGATTTTACGTTAATACTACTTATCATTTTATTAATTCGGTAATATTGCTGATTTCATTATGATGGTCAGCTCTCCCTGTGTGGATGGGAGGTTGACATTTCGTTAAAAGATTTCACTGCAACGGAGAAACGCCTGATTACCACTCCAACCTGCGATTTACCCTATATATGCATGGTACTCTCACACTCACTCCCACCCGCCCAACAGCACGTCTTTGATATCAAATTGACTGACTAATTAATTAAACTGATTATGAGAGTCCCTTTGCACGGTGAGTAATTTTTTTCCTGCGATCGCATTACACTCGCCAGGTAACGATTATGGACGCTTCTGTGATGTCCTTAGTGGCTTCCCACAGGCTAGGTAGTCACTTTCTCTGATACCAAAATACATGGCAACCCATCGTCAAATAAATCCATCGCTAATTACGTTCTGTCTGTCGGGCACCTTGTCGTGCTGGTGGAAGTAAGTCACTTAGAATTCTGGTATATTGCTCCCGAACTATCCTGCTGAGACCCATCAGTGTTCAGGGGCAGTAGGATGCTTCACTCTCTTCTCCACCCCACAGTGACTCCACCCACGACCCGACCACCTCCACCAGGTCGCATGCGAACGGCCGCCAGTGCCGCTAGAGGTCGCGAACCCCTGCCAACATTTCTGGGGCTGTACCGCTCAAGAACGACCAGCCGCCAATCGCCATGCCAGGCAGCTGTCAACGATTCCAGACCTACAAAAGTTGTCGTACTCTTCTCAGAAGGTTCAAATGGCTCTGACCACTATGGGACTTAACATCTGAGGTCATCAGTCCCCTAGAACTAAGAACCCCTTAAACCTAACTAACCTAAGGACATCACAGACATCCATGCCCGAGACAGGATTCGAACCTGCGACCGTAGCAGTCGCGCGGTTCCGGACTGAAGCACCTAGAAGCGCTCGGCCACAAGGCTGGCCTTCTCAGAAAGACTAGGCGCTTAAATGTCACTGAAGTAAATACAAAGGTTTTGAACCTCCTCCCATCTGCAAACTGAAACATTATGAGGTGTGTTTTCTAAATATGCCGGAGAGGCTGGCCCAGTGAACAACAGCAAAAAACCTGTCTGCAACCACCCCATCCCAAACGTGTAGGAGACTGCAGACTTGCGTTTCCCTCACAATAAAGACTTGTAGAAGCATTTCTATTGGCCAAATTAGTGTATGGATGCTTTGAGAACTCAAATGGGAACCCCTGAAGGAAAGACAATGTTTTTTTCGAGGAACAGTATTAAGAAACGAGATATGAAGCTGACTGCAGAAGGATTCTACTCCCATGGACATAAATTTCACGTAACGACCATGGAGATAAGATACAAGAAACTAGGATTCATACAAAGGCATATGCAGAATGTTTTCCTTTCCTCGCTCTATTTGCGAGTGAAATAGGAAAGGAAATGACTGGTAGTGGTACAGGGTACCCTCCGCTACGCACCGTATGATGGCTTGTGAAGTATGCATATATATGTAGACGTAAATTTAGTCCACCTACTAAGACATGAGTCCATCTATTTATAGGCACACAGAACTCAGGGAAATATGCTTTATCTTATTTTCGTTTCTGTAATATTAGCTTCAATTTTATTTCCCTTGCGTATTCCCCGTATGCTTTTCTTCCAGCTTTCTGCCTTCTCCTCTTAGCTTACTCCTTGTCTGCCATTCATACACGCATGTCACTTTTCTCCAAAGGTCGGTTTAATAGTAATGCAGACGGTATGTTTCAGTCCTGTGATCATGAGTATGTTTACTGTTTTGTATTTCTTCTATAACCATTACTAATTTGCCATTTTGCATTTCTTATCAGTCGCACTTTGTTTAGACGTCTATTCGTTGTCGTCAGTTTTATTTCCTGAATTTTTATAATTCTGTCTTTCAGCAGATAAATTCGATATCTTGTGTGTTTTGCAACGATTACTATAGTAACCAGTCACTTCGCCTATTTCATCCTGTGCTTTCTTCACTATTTCTTCTGTCAAAGCTATCCATTCGTCTTTTATAGTATTCGTTTGCCCCGCTTCAGTTGAACGTTGCCTAATGTTCCCTTTGCAACTTATCAGGACCTGTGCGTCAACTAGTCCAGTTCCCATCTTCTAAGATGCCCTCTATAGCTCATTAAATTTATACATTAGCCAAATTTAAACTTGTGCATATTTGCAAAGCATAAATAATGTTATTAATAGGCTTCACCATCCGCAAAAACACAGCAATGTGTTTGCGTTTGCTTAAATATGTTATATCATTTTGCGCCATTCTCTCCCTTTAGTTCACATTTCGTTTTTCTGTGTATGTGTACCCATTCCGGTCTCAGGTCGGAGAAGGAAGCGCACTGAAAAATGAATAACACAGGAAAATGGTGAAACTGCATGACGATAACATCGCCAAGTTACAATAAGATGCGTTCATGCTGATCGAGAGCTCTAAAATAATTTCCTCGAGACTCAAAATCGGTTTGCAATAGCAACAGTTTCATGATATGTCAACAGAAAATTCTTGGCTGAAATAGTCACAGAAAAAACAGGATATTTTTTAAACTCCCTTAAACCAAATACGGAAGTGGTTCCCTTGGATACCTGTAGGACACGTCCTATTTTCTTTTCCACGTTTCTCCCACGCCAAAAATGTACTCCTCCTTTAATTACATCGTCGTCGACAGGACATTATATGCTAACCTTCGTTCCTTCCTAATTGGAAGATAGCTATCAACGTAGATATAAACTTGCAAGAGACTGAGTCCTTCAAGCTACAGAGAGTTGGCCAGGCTCTCGGCAAAAACGTGTTCTCACAGTAAAGTCTGCAGAGGTGGTGTTGCAGTTAGTGGGAAACTCATCATAAATCCTATAAGTAATGATGAACGAACCTGTCAGACACACATATAAAAGCAATGAGATAACAGTGTATGGATTACATATAGAACAGAAACTATACCTCCCTAAAATTTTATGCAAGTTCTGAGGCCGAATGATTTTGGTCCCAGAGTTGAGATCTGTGAATGGATTATATTGCACTGCGTCCATTCAGACTGCTGACCGTTACTTAGAATAATTACTATGAGCTTAAGTTGTGACCATACGGAATATATATAAAAATATATAACTTTCACCTTAATTGTATAAATTGGCACCATTCCCCTGAAGGGTGGATATGGTGGTTAATTTACAAGATAGGTATCATCCCACCTGGGGGGGGGGCAATAATGATCAATTTACAGGGTTACCACGGTTAAACCCTGGGGACTAGCGATCTTATCTGCTTGATGGTGGATGTTGTGTTTCACTCATCACCATTCGATCATCATCAATGCACGAATAAATGAAGTACAATCAAATAAAGAGTTGTACTATGTGACCAGACAACCCTACATGGGGTCTCCAAGCCAATAGTGCCTTATGACCACTAAACTTTTAAGAAGTAATACAGGAATTGCGTGTTTCTATGGAATCTTTCCTACATTTTCGTCATAAACACACATACACATACAGACGTTCACACAAACACACACACGCACACACACACACACACACACACACACACACACACACACACACACATCATTTCCCTAACCTCATCTGACATGTGCATACAACAACAAAACCTTATACACAGTACTTGCACATGTGCCTCACCCTCATCATAATGAGTAAATTTAGCCTATCCGAGCTATACACCACAATTTTTTTTTTTGTTAAACAGTGTACTGCCTTTGCAAATTCTCTTTCTCTCTATCTCTCTCTCTGTCTTTCTCTCTCTCTGCAATGTTTACTCGAGTGAGGCCACAACATTATGATATATTACAGATGGAGTGAAAGGATGAATAACGAAATAAAAATATTACAGAGATAAATTTTACTACATATTTTTTTTACATTTGCATACAATAATCACATTTTCACACATGCACAAATACCACAATTAATTTTGACTTGCACTGGCATTTTGTTTACCATACAGTGCAAAAGTATGAATGTTTTACACACTGTTATTCATCTTCAACGTTTTTTAGAATATCATCTCTTGTAGGCTGTTGCAATTCGAGTAAATATTTCAGATATATACACCAACTACACAAGATTTCACAGCTTAATAAAATCGAGATGACACTAAATTCCATTTTGAGGGGAAACTGCGTATAATACGACTAATATAACCTTAATTTGTTTGCTTCTGTAGCCGAGTGATCAGTGTAAGTGGCTGGCATGTGGAGGACCGATTTTCAATTCCCAGTACCTCCGCTGATTTTTCCTTAGTGGGAGGACTAAAACGGAGTCCTCTCAGCTCTGCGACACCAATTGAGAAGCTACATCACGTCTGAAAACCAACCAGCTGCGAGACTGGTGTGCTGACAGCACTACCCCTACATATGACATCCAAGTGACTCCACTGGCTGATGAATGACACACCGGTCAGTTGGAAATAACTCGCCTGTCTGTAGCCAGAATGGTGGAGAGCGTCCTTAATGTAACAATCAACCATTTTCTCTTACTGAAACAGAAACAACTGAGTGTAATAAATGAATTCATGTTTATCACGAAGTTTAGAAGCAAAAAGGTGCTCCCAAAGTACAACTTCTTGACTTGTAACTTAACCCACCGACTCCATGCTTGACCGATTGGTAATAGTAATTAAGAGTTTACTAACCACGTGGAATCGTACTGTTTTCCGTAAAGTAGTTGGGGAAGAAAATGCTTTTTAACTGTGTATGCTTCTCCCAATAGCCTTAAAACAACTGAGTTTGTTTAAATAAATGCACTTACAGCGTCCAGAATAACGTTTTTATTCTTCTGAAAGAAGGAAGTCATAGCTGACGCAGTGCCGACGAAAGTGAAATTTACTTTGGGCACCCCAAATACTGCGCGCGAATGCCACAAAAGAAAACAGAAAAAAAACAAATGACGGGATACTTCCCTGGCCTCGCTGCTGCTCACTTCACAGGCACAAAATTCTCTCTCCATCTTACTCAACCGAGAATGGATTTGACATTGTTCGTTACTATTAATTTTATTATTGAAATTGAACCACAATGAATAACAAACTTATGACCCATGTTACCTAATGGAATTTTGAGTACAAAGCTATCCTTTACTTTGGGCTTTTTTCCAAAGTGCAATGTGGATGAAGGGGCTCGATTTTCAATTACTGTTGGGACACACAAATTTCACACTCAGTACTGCCTACCTGGCATCAGATCCATCCATACCGCCGTAGCACACCACATTAGACACGGAACCTTAACTTGGTTGAGACCCACTGAAAGAAAAACTACTTCTAAAAACCTGTTTTTGGTCGCCAGCTCTGAAGGAGCAATTTCGAATCTTTCTTTTAGTTAATATGACTTTTGATAGTGCCTTAAATGGCTTTATTTACTTTTAATTAAAGTGAATTTAGTCTGAAACAATATGGTAACAGCTGAGAACTTCTTTGGCCAACTGTTGGCAGCTATCATTACTTTTAGCAAAATTTACGAAAAGTGCACACTTTGTAAGTAAAGCATATTTAGAGTTGAAACAGCAAAAACATCATAAAATTTGACTTTAAGTGACTTGAACAATGCGACCAAACATTCTTACTTACAGTATAACTATTCAACACCTTTGAAAAACTGTTTTCTTATGATCTGTGAAGCAGTTGTAACATGGAAGATTTCAATATACTGTGTTTTTCACATCTTTTGAAACAAAGAAATTTGCTTTAACACACAAGTGTCTTTTATACAAAATGACAAGGAAACATGGAAATGGTGATGACTTGGAGGTAAAGATTTTCCGAAATGCGTTTAATAAGAATCTATTCCGTTTCAGACCAAAACTGTGACTGTAACACACTGCATACACTCTCAGATGGAAATGTTTATTAAACGTTTCTTGCTATGAGCAGCCTTTCGGTGGTTCACCAATGCTTCCTGCAGAATAATTTTGATTGGTTCTTCTCGTATCCAGTGATGGAATTAATAAGTGATAGACATGCAACCTGACGCATCTCTACTTGATGATGTGTCGACTGGATTGCACCATATGAAACAGTCGGATATTCTTGCTTTCCGAACTTAAAATTCTGGAGACGACTTTAGGACACAAATTCCGCTGCCGCACGAAAATTAGCTGCACTTTTTACACAATATTAGCGTTATTTGTGCCATACGTCGTCTTACATGACACAACACGGTGTACACCCTGTGAAGGCTCCACCGCAACTAAATTGGTTTCCATGTCTTTTCCCCCTTGGTGCAGCTCTCGCCAGGGTCATCCACACAACTGGACATATAAAACTCGAAGTGGATTCCCTATTTGTTTACTTTAAGATGTTTAAATAAATTACAATTTAAATAGCCCTGTGGTTGTTCCAGTCAGTACAACTATTACATCGCATTACCATAGCAGTTTTAGTTCCATTAATTATTAACTCTTTCGTAATTTCTATTTCTATGTTCAAAGAACATATTCAAAAAATGTACTACTTTCTCAGTCAGATTCCACTTACATTTATCTTCAATGCAATATATCGATACTTCAACATCCTAATTCAAATATAACAAAGTTTAAAAAAAAATTAAAAGTTTTATTTAACTGTAGCATCACAGACCGACAGTATTATTTTTACATTCACTTATGAAAAAGCGTTTAGATGGTAACTCAAATTAATGACTTTGTGTTTTATAACTAAACATTCTTGCGAATTAACAACAGAGCCCCGACATTCATCTTATAGAAAGGAAACATTAATTTTTTTCACAACTAAATACTCTTACGAATTAACAATAGAAGTTCCATAGTCACCTTATAGAGAGCAAACATTATTTTTTTATAAGTCAAGTGAATAGAAACTGTCAAAGTCAAATGAATAACATTTTTTATATTTACTGTTTTTCTACTAGGTGCATATGGAAAGAAAAACTGCCAACAACCTTGCCACATTGGTAACACTGGTTCACGCCAGATCACTGAAGTTAAGCACTTGGATGGGTGGCCGAGCACTGTTGGCAAGTGGGGTGGCTGCACTCAGCCCTTTTGAGACAAACTGACGAAGTAGCGGCTCCAGCCACGAAAGTTGACAATGGGCGGGAGAGCGGTGTGCTGACCACATGCCCCTCCAGATTTGCGACCAGTGACACAAAAATGGGGAGGATGACAAGACAATCGGCACTACTGTTGATTCTTCTGACGCGTCTTCGGCTGGAGAGAAGGAGACATCAAAAAATTACGTTAGTTCCCAGGACTATTTTGGAAATCAACTTTGTCCATGTTATTCAGTCTTCCATAATGCATCAGGCACACAGTGTCACTGTTGAAGAAGTCAAGTTCACTAACGGGGGTAGTTGGTTCAAATGGCTCTGAGCATTATGGGACTTAACTGCTGCGGTCATCAGTCCCCTAGAACTTAGAACTACTTAAACCTGACTAACCTAAGGACATCACACACATCCATGCCCGAGGCAGGATTCGTACCTGCGACCGTAGCAGTCCCGCGGTTCTGGACTGCAGCGCCTAAAACCGCACGGCCACTCTGGCTGGCAGGTGTAGTTGAGGTTGTTGATGGCAAATATATTTTGCAGACCTTCAGATAAACCAGCATTGTCACTACCAATTAGGAGCTGACATGTCTTGTGCTCAATACAGGCGTCTGCTAACCCGTCTCCAATGCCAATATTCTGTTAGTGCATATTGCACTCCCACGCTCGCCCAGATGCTTCAAGTGCTGCAAAATGCAACCAGAACAGTTCCTTCTTCCTTGAATTACGACAAGCAATTGATAAGCAAAATAGAAATTTATTTATTATTATTATTATTATTTATTATTATTATTATTATTATTATAGGAAGAAGAAGAAGAAGAAGAAGACGATGAAGAAAAAAATTTGGAAATTTGTGGTAAGTTCCTATGGGACCAAAGTGCTAAGGTCATTGGTCCCTAGGCTTACACACTACTTAATCTGTCTTAAAGTAATTACGTTAGGGACAACACAAACATCAATGCCCCTAGGGAGGAATCGAACCTCCAACAGAGGAAGCCACGCGAGCTGTGGCAAGGCGCTTTAGACAGCACAGCTACCCCGCCCAGCGAAGCCGAAGAAGAAGAAGGGTTCTTCATAGTCTAATGGCAGTCTGCCTTTGGCAGTGCTACGTGGTGGACAGGTGCCTGTGCCCTGTGCACAGTGCAAAGCTTGCCTGTGTTTGTGTTCATATCGACCACTACACGCGCCCCAGATGTAATAGCAAGGCCACATGGTGTACCAATAGCGTAAAGCAACGTTATAATTTACCTTCTGACCCGACTTTGCATAACCCAAAGCAATCGAAGAGGAATGGTTCTTAAGACACGAGATAAAAGATACCAGTGTAGCGGTACCACCGTTTAGGATAGCGAAAGTTAGTTTTGTTCAATATTCTGAGCACAAGTTACAGCCAGGTGCGGGCTGGATTGCAGTGAGTTATGCATACCAACAGTTGTGAAGTGGAATAGAGGCCACAGGGCAATCAAATTGCTGAAAGACCATACATAGAGGTTTTGCATGTCGCAAATCACAGGCAGAAAAGGCCCACTGGCCAACCTAGCACGTAATGAGTACGTGACGCAAAGCAGCAAGTATGGCAAAACAAAGGTACACAGCCACGTATAAATAGGTGTGGGTTTCTAATGAGATTCTTTCAAGAGTGGCAGCTCTCCTGGATGGCGGGGCATGTCACACCACCAGGTACACGCAGCAGCAGATGGGGCGCCAGCGTTCCAGTCCATGGCGGATCGCTCGTTCAACCCTCTGACATCGACACGGGGTCCGTATCCAGCCAGCGGCGAGCCACTCCATGGCTCACTACCGCAGGCAGTTGTCCTGGATTCCAACACATGCCGGAGGCATCCCGAGGCGAGGGCCACAGATTTGGACGCCAGATCACGGGCACTTGTTGTCACTGTGATCTCAGCCATGCCAGCGATAAGAACGCAGTTGGCTGCCGGTGGCTCACACTGAACAGCGCTGAGTCGGCAGGGATGCAGACCTCTGAGCTGTGCCGGCATCCCGACGCCGTCACAACTCTGCTGGCATACTAGGCCGACACACAGTGCATGCACAGGTCTCTGAGGGAGCCATTCCGCGCCAAGCCGTTTCGCAGCCTGCAAAGTAGTGTCCTCAGCATTGTGGGACCTGGTGACACAGACCGAGGGGAACACAGTACTGTAGATGGACCAATAAATCACTTGGAAAGCTTGGACGACTGTTAATATGGTGCCTTCTACCTCTTACAACTAGATTTGGTGTTGCTAATACATTTGGTGGCAGAAGTTGCCACTACACCAGTATTGGACATCGTAGCTATAATTCTTTCCATCATGAGCAGCACATTGTACTTGAGATTATCAATGACGCTACAAGATCGTCATGGAGGCAAGTCAAGGACTCCACTTCTTCCTTATGAAGGCCAACATAGACATTGTGACAATTTATCATGTGGGTTACGTCATCCAAATAGAGTTTCCGAGCTCTCTTTTGAACCAGCTGCCAAAGCTATAATAACTGTCCTCCGCCCCTATGGCATGGTTTCCTAACACATAGCCAAGAAATGTGCTCAGTTCATGACATGTCTGGCTTTGAATAGTGTCTGACAAGTGTGTATCGATGTCCATAGCTATATGCCCTCCTCCTACCTCTGGATCAGGGAATACAGAGCCATTATCATGTACAACAGCCAAGCCTGCACTTTCTCAGGATTCTGAATGGAAGGACATTTACAGTCAGAACGTATACAGCGATGGGTCGGACAATTACAACCTAGGGAAGTGATGCCCCCAACCAACCCGATGCACGAGGAGAAGTTCACAAGCAATGTTCGTCACAGTGGCGCAAGTGGGAGTGCAGGTCGATACCAGGAATAGTGACAATCTCATGAACATAAATGGTGACATTGCACATGCAGATGATGTGAACCTTCCAATGTCACAGACAGTGGTAGTGATGAACAACCTTGCACAACGATCACACCACCACCCATCCCCTCTGTGGACAGCATAATGAACAACGAGTGGATGGAGAGAGTTGTCTCCACCATCGCACAACCCCCCCCCCCTTACACACACACACACACACACACACACACACACAGGGGAAGATGGTATGGACTCCGAACACTTCCTGGCTACAACAGCATGGAGAGATGATGAATAAGGCTTGTTGGCAATCCCATTGAGATTGACACACCCAGTTAGCTATTCCCATCAATGACTTGCAAGTGTGCCCTCCTATGGTTGGGCCCAGCAACGTGTTGTCACTCATTGCCTAAATCCATTTCCTCTCTCTGCAGTTGTGGATCAAGTACAGAGAACCTGCAACAAGCGTACAGAGTGTCCAGTCAATACCAATATGATTCAAAGTACAATGAAATCACAATTACTGCAGACTTGATTTGCGCATCAGATATCGACATTGCGCTATTACAAGAGATGCATATTGCGACGATTCTGGATATTTATGGATACGACTTGTAGCACTCCATTGATGATCAGGCCTGATGCAGTGTGGTGATCTACGTCTGAGAAGGACTACTGTTCACATACATGACCATACTCCCATCTGCATCGGGCATGGACCTTACCATATTTCGAATGTATATGATCAGTTCATATTCTCAGTCAGACACATCAAACAAAGATCTGTTTTCTGCTTATTACTCTGTAGACATCAGTCCCTATCCCTTGGTCGTTCCAACCACACTGTAAAAGGAGGTGACAATAACTGCGCATTGCATCTGAAGATAAGCATCATGACTACTCATTGTACCTGGCCCTACACACCCAGGTGGAAGAACTCCCCCTTATCGACGCCTGGGAGAAGGTCTACGACTACACCCGTCCACACACGTCTTAAAAGCCATTCTGCAAGCAAAATAGATAGCATCTGTATCTCTGTGCTCGCTTCAGAAAAATGGTCACTTATCTCTTCCGATCATCGCGCGCTCGTATGCTCCTTCTTATTTCCATCACAGGAAATCTAGTGCAGCGATGGGACACATCCCTGCTCCATGACCCATTTTGTCGACAGCTCGCTGCAGCATTGGAAACTTCCTGTGAACGCCGTCTTCCCAGGTATCCCTCTACAATGATGTGGTGCCTCAGCTGCACCAAATCAATGATCACGAGAGAGTTGGTACAATGCGGGAAAGAATCGGCTGCATGCACCGTGACACTATGAATTATTACTACATTGTCCTATAGGCATTCGATAACCAACCTCCATCACCTGAAACGCATTGGGAGTGATAACACGTTAAAGCCAAGCTCCTTATGGTTCAAAATGGCTCTGAGCACTATGGGACTTAACTGCTGTCCCCTAGAATTTGGAACTACTTAAACCTAACTAACCTAAGGACATCACACACATCCATGCCCGAGGCAGGATTCGAACCTGCGACCGTAGCGGTAGCGCGGTTCCAGACTGTAGCGCCTAGAACCGCTCGGCACTCCGGCCGGCCAAGCTCCTTATGTTGACATGCAATAAGCTACAGTATATGGAGGTGAGACAAGATATACACCTGAGGAACCATAGTCGGTGTCGTCAACAGTTTATCACCATCCTCCTCAAGAAATATGGTAGCCATATCAGTACACAGATGACTATTGTTTCCGCCTTTTCTGTCCGCTATCGACAATTTTATGATGATTGAACCTTGGGAAATGCAAATTCCGAGAATGTTCTCTGACGCATCACACATACTCTCTTCGCAGCAGAGGCAACATCCTTGGCATTGGCAATTACTACAGACGAGGTGGCAGACGCTATCGCCTAAAGTGCGTAAATGAATCGCCAGGCCCAGTCGGGCTTCCAGCGCAACTCTAACACGCATTCTGTGAGATGATGATCCAGCAGTGAACCGAAATCATCTTGGAGCTGCTCACTCCCAACTTCCCCATGCCAATGGCTTTTTTGTCCATCACTTTAATTCTGGTACATAAACTGTCCTAAGGTCCGGCGATCACATACTTTCGCCTACTTATTCTTGTCAAAGCAGACTACAAGAACAATGCATGCCTTTTGGCGGCACGTCTTCACACGCTATTGGCCTCAATCCTTTCACTGGAGTAGATGCCACTTTTGGCCATGGTGCTAACCTACAAACTGCCCCCATCCAATGTGCTGTTCTCTATTACCCTTGAACCCCTTATCAGAGACCTCCTGCCTCACCTTACGGGACTCACCCTACACAGTCATTCCTTCCGTTGCCAGGCATATGTGGGCGACCCCCTTCTCCTGGCACGTACACCTATGGAAATTCATAATGTCATAATGGAAGATCCTTGGTAAGCACCCTTAGTGTGGCACCGAGCGAGGTGGCGCAGTGGTTAGACACTGGACTCGCATTCGGGAGGACGACGGTTCAATCCCGCGTCCGGCCATCCTGATTTAGGTTTTCCGTGATTTCCCTAAATCGCTCCAGGCAAATGACGGGATGGTTTCTTTGAAAGGGCACGGCCGACTTCCTTCCCCATCCTTCCTTAATCCGATGAGACCGATGACCTCGCTGTCTGGTTTCCTTCCCAAACAACCCAACCCCTTAGTGAGGCCATATCAACGATTACCAAAAGCAGTCGTGGCCATCAAGACGAAGGGGCACTGCTGCTGCCTACAGTGGACGAACCCATTACCTGGGTCATACCGGTCATACGGCGACGTACCCCTACTGCTGTTCGTTTCAGATTACACGACCTACATCAACACGATTTCCACTGCAGCCAGAATCTGCTCCAGCGAGTGGCCTAAGTCAACCCCCATTCACATCCAAGCTAGTAAACGCTGCTTAAATCCTCCCTCTATCAATGGACCTAGGACGACAACTCCACGTGGCAGTTGGGTACTTTGTATCAGCAGTTACCATCTTTACAGTGCGCTATGACACCCACACCCTCCCCACTTCAGCAACAGGGCTCATTCTCGTCCATACTAGTGACAGAACATCCGCTTTATACTTCAGTACGACAACGCGTTTGTGTGGGCCTTCGGTGTCCCTTACGCCTCTTGGAGATCCTTATGCCTGCCTAACCTGCTTCGCCGGCCAATGTGGTCCAAATTGCCCCAACAACTTCCCACATGCAGACTTGCTTTGTCGAACTTAGCTAAGTGCATGATATCCTTCTGGCAACAGGTGCACCATGAGTGGAAGATTGTTACAAGTTTTTTTGGCAACGCACCTCCCAAAAATGTGTTGCAGAACTTTCACCCTGATATCCATTGGACAACAGTGTGGAAGAACATCCATGTGCCTTTCCTTACAACTGATGCACAAATCCTGTGTTAAAGTGTCATTAATGGTAAACAGGAGGCAAACCAGCGACTTCATCGCACTGGATTGGCCGAATCACCTTTATGTACTCGCTGTCACAGCGAGGACACTGATGAGCATCATCTCACATGTCTATCAACACACGATGTATGGCAACTTGTGCAACGGATACTGACAGGTTATCTCCGTGCCCCACCACCGACTGTTAGCTCACAATCCCTTTCCCTTCCAGGGGACACTCATGTTCTATTTACCAAGCACCACACTATCACACGGTTCCAAGCACCACACAGTTCAAGGACCTGAAGATTGCATACCTCTTCAGTGACGGAGAGCTCCCCAAGCCCGACTTTTGGTGTCAAGTTATGGATGCTCACACCACACCTGAACGAACGTCATACTATGGCCGTCAGTTTGGTAATTACTTACACACTGTAATTTACGACCCCCCCCCCACCACTTCAGCTGGGTTAAGTCAATCTGAATCTGTTGGTAGCTTAACGCTAACTGCTGGAAACAAAAATCAGCTGCGAGAATGCATAGATGAATCTAACTGAGAGAATCTTAAGAAAATCATGCCCTGCTTGGAAATTACTGTAATCACAAAATCCGACTACGAACTTTGATAAAAGAAAACAGATTACTTTGAAAGCAAAGTTGTTCCCTGTGAAATTTAAAGACAGAATCTGTACGCTGCACAATTTGCCTTACCTGTATAGCACTGTTACACCATGCACACTGCTTTCACAGCTAGAGCGCGTCTCGATAACAGAACTGCAAAATATAACTACAAAGATGTGCAGAGGCGCAATGCGTACTCTAAAAACGTTGCTACCATACTTGGTTCATAATTTTTTATATTTGTTTTTAAATAACTGAAACATAATTGATTCTTGGTATATGGAAAATGACTCTGGTTCTAATTAACTCAATTCCAGTTTCATTTCCTTAGGCTTAATAACATTTAATGAAATTTCAAAAATATTTAAGCTTTCTGTGAAATCACGTAACAATAATTATATAAACTGAACTTACAAAAATTTAACTTACAGAAAGTGAACTCCACACAAATAATCTCTCCTTAAGTGAAATTCCGAAATCTAATTTTTAAATCTATTTCTTTCTCAGTCATCAATAAATCCTAAAGAAAAAATTAAAAACACAAAGATGCCTGATATGGATGTCTGAGGAACCAAGAATGCTGCATCATAAAATCTCTGCCGCAAACAAAACAAACTTACTTATCAACAAATAAATCTGATGTTCGTCTTCGCAGAGCACAGTTCATCTCTGACTCAACTCCGTGCGGCGCACCATCTGTGTCGAGGCAGGTCGCGCATGTCCAAGAAATTCAAACTTTACGAGCGCGATTTCAGACATCCAAAATAAGAAAAATTCCTACAAAAATAAAAATCATAATTTATAAATTGTTTTCGTTTGTCGTACGCAGGCGCACTAACAGTACTTGATAAATTGTTTTAAATCATTGTGCACATGCGGATAAGCATTCCATGGCAAATTGGTTCAAATCATCGTAAAAAGGCGCGTAAAAAGTCGATGACATATTGGTTTAAAGCATCCTGCACAGACACTCCACCAGTCGACAAACATCAGCGTACTCAAAGCATCATGTGATTAACTCACAGTTTTTTTACATCAATGCAAAATCTATGTTGACATCGTTGAATTATATGTATTCAATGAAAATCGTCGTTAACTTGAATGTACCCAGTACACCATTAAAGAAAACTCGTCGAAGTGTGTCTTCAAGTAAACACGTTTTGTTGAACACTCAGTGTAAAAACATTTGCATCATCGTACTGGTTTGTTTGTGAGGAGGCTCATAACAGAGTCAAAGGATGCAATATTCGTCCATAAATATTACACTCTCAACTCAGAGCCAAAGTCTATCATAATAGTATGGTAAAGTGCGAAGGCACAGCATTTTTTTAACCATATGTCCCTGAAATAACTGCGTAAATTTAGCTGAAGTGAACTAACATATGGTTGTTATAAAAATATTTCCATATATTGCATAACTGTCTCATGGTGCCGAAGAGTATGCCCATATAACCCCATGAATGTTCTTATTAATGATAAGACATAGTAAGCAAACAGGGAACAGTGCTGCAAATGAGCAAACAGGTAACCTAGAATAAAATCTGAAAGAGGATTACTATTTATATGTGTTGTGAATGCTACGCATTGTGTCTCTTCATGTGTCTTATCCTAAGTTTACGATACGTAATAAAAACATATACATAAAACAATTTTCCGTAAGAGAAAAAGTTTGATGGTGGCATTCAAGAACAGCTGAAACTGACGAATCAATGTAAAGGTTGGATACTAATATATGCGAGTACATGAAAATTCTTTACATCAGTGTTAGACAGTATTCTAGGTAAGAAAACGTGAAAAGAACATTGTTTGCATATAGGACATGAATTAAGAATAAAAATCATAGCATTTTCGTACAAATATCTGTCAAAATGCAGTTACAAAAGTAAAACATTCTTAAAGTTTTCTAGGACACTGCCTACAGTAAGCATAAAACATAATACAATTTCCTACAAAAACTTAGAGTTCGAGCAACTATGCAGAAGAAATGTAGATGAAGTAAGAAAATAACGGCTTATGTGCAAAATTATTGTTGTGCCTATCAAAAGAAATTCATTACTCCAAAGCGTCAGTCGTCATTCCGTCTGGTCTTACAGAAATGTACAGTCCAAAAAGATATAGTAACATATATACCTCTTCAGAAGTCCCACGCCACCGTACAATATTGTATAATTGCTCATGACATTTCAAATGTTTGGCGCGTAAATGAAACAAATTTTTCTTAGTGGGCAGACTATGTGCATGCACTTTAGTCACTAATTAAGCAATGCGACTACACTGAGCTGGAGCGTTTCTGGCGCCAGTTTCCATCGATAGTCATTTTGATCCTTGAGTCGACTTCGATGCCTATTTGTCTTCTGCTCATCTTTGGCGGCGCGGATTTAACGGCTGCGCGTGCGCTCTGCTGGGGAGGTGTGTCGGGATCGGCGGTGAGCGAGAGTCACGTGAGACTGGGTACGTAGACAGGACGGCGAGAGGACGAGTCGGACATCGAAGGAGCGGGGCCGGCGGCTACGGCGTGTTGAGTCGTGAGGGCGGATCCACCGCCCATGGTGATTTGGTTGTCCTAGAGGTCGGAAGGACAACTCCTTCGAGCTACGCCGGCCGATTGAACTGGAGTCGCCGAGTTGCTTCGGTGGGTTGCGTGCGGCTTAATTGAATATTCCAGTGTATTGAAAGTCCTTTGGAATTGTTTTAGTTGTTTATCACTTACCTCGGTGTCGTGACTAACCATCTTGACGGCAGTTGAGGAAGTGTGGCTACGTCCAACCAACCGACATGAAGCGTGGTTAAAGACGTAGCTAGAAGTGCAACGAGTAGTGAGTAAGTCCAGCTCTGGCGTTTCAAGACACGCCAAGATATGACCTCTATTCTACTTTGCAGTTCATTTGGTAGTTTGGTGTGATTTTTAGCGAACTTATTAAACAAAGTTTAAGGGCTGGCGCAGGCCAAGTACCTCACGGAGGCTAATTTGTTTCTAATCAGTTGTATTGATCACCTGTTCTCTAGATAAGATTGTGTAGTTTATGCCTCAGAATATTGTCTGCCGTTGATGTGTATTATGTTACAGATAGCTGGCAGTGGTCGACGTGAGCATACTGGGAGCAGAGCACCACAGGGGCTGTCCTCTCCTTTACACCTGGGTTTATGTTGTCACTGTTGCGTGATTCCATCTTTCCGGTAGAGAATTATAGCATCTGAAGTTCAATTGTAGTGCAAAGTTAAGTACATTTCAATGTCATTTCCTGTCTCGTGGATCTCTCGTATTGATTTGCATCCTTGGTCTGCTCGCGTCTACCGCTAATTCGCACGCGATATTGAAGCAACCTCATTTTAAGGGTATTGTCATATGATCATGTTCTAGTTGTAATCATTCTAAGAATATTGTTGATTAATCAACTGAGTAAGTAAATTTGAAGATTGGTTTGGTCAAAATTAAAGTGCCTCCTTAATTGTTTTAGTCATCTGTATACAATTGGCTAGCCAAACCTTAAGAGATCTGTGTTCTTACCCTTAATTTGTTCCTCAGCCGACTGGAAGTAATGAGAGTATTGATGGGAATTTTATGGACATTTGTACCATTTAAGTAAAGCTTTGCCTGAGTATATTTGCATAGTCATTTTCAAATTTCAAGTTTTATGGGTCTTGTTCCAGTTAAAGAAATTTATTTTTTATTTGTCCAAGTGATCTGGCCTTATAAGGCAGTCTCCTTCATTATTGTGATTGTGATTTTATAATGCTTTTGACTGTAATAAAATATGTAGCAACTACAACGGATTACTACTGTAATTTTGGTGTGTCACTACCATTACACATTACAGACACAAAAACATTAATGTGGAACAGTATTATCTATTCTTGTGACGACGAATATCTTTTTATTAGCAAAAAGTTAAGCAATTTTATATACTATGTGCGATATCTTTGTACGAGGCAATCAGTCTTAAAATACATACAGAGGAAAAGGGAGGAAAAGGTAGGGAAGGAGAGAAAAACTCTCCAGCTTCATACATGAAACCAAGAAAATACATCGAATGTATATATAGGGTGTTACAAAAAGG
The DNA here is from genome assembly GCF_021461395.2 of Schistocerca americana. Taxonomy (NCBI): domain Eukaryota; kingdom Metazoa; phylum Arthropoda; class Insecta; order Orthoptera; family Acrididae; genus Schistocerca; species Schistocerca americana. The sequence continues at coordinate 163,631,069 of NC_060126.1, read as the reverse complement.
TACAACCAAACTTTCAGGAAACATTCCTCACACACAAATAAAGAAAAGATGTTACGTGGACATGTGTCCGGAAACCCTTAATTTCCATGTTAGAGCTCATTTTAGTTTCGTTCTTCCACCTACGCTCAATGGAGCACGTTATGATTTCGTACGGGATACTCTACCTGTGCTGCTAGAACATGTGCCTTTACAAGTACGACACTACATGTGGTTCATGCACGATGGAGCTCCTGCACATTTCAGTCGAAGTGTTCGTACGCTTCTCAACAACAGATTCGGTGGCCGATGGATTGGTAGAGGCGGACCAATTCCATGGCCTCCACGCTCTCCTGACCTCAACCCTCTTGACTTTCATTTATGGGGGCATTTCAAAGCTCTTGTCTACGCAACCCAGGTACCAAATGTAGAGACTCTTCGTGCTCGTATTGTGGACGGCTGTGATGCAATACGCCATTCTCCAGGTCTACATCAGCGCATCAGGGATTCCATGCGACGGAGGGTGGATGCATGTATCCTCGCTAACGGAGGAGATTTTGAACATTTCCTGTAACAAAGTGTTTCAAGTCACGCTGGTACGTTCTGTTGCTGTGTGTTTCCATTCCATTATTAATGTGATTTGAAGAGAAGTAATAAAATGAGCTCTAACATGGAAAGTAAGCGTTTCTGGACACATGTCCACATAACATATTTTCGTTCTTTGTGTGTGAGGAATTTTTCCTGAAAGTTTGGCCGTACCTTTTTGTAACACCCTGTATTGTGAAAGGAAATGACTAATAATGCTACAGGGGATACCCTCCGCCACGTACCGTACGGTGCCTCGCGGAGTATGAATGTAGATGTAGATGCTGATCTACTTGATTCTAGGTTAGTGTTTTACAGGTTTACTGTGGTATCTGATACAACAGCCGGCCACACTACATTACACATTGTTCACTGTTTCTGTATACTATGTGCTAAATGATTACTCTTGCTATGTGTTGTGAATGCGATGTATTGTGTCTCTTCATGTGTTTTATCGTAAGTTTACTCTTATTCTGACTTACACTATGCGCTAAAGATCCATGTGATTATAGAAACAGGTTTAAAGTGGTGACTGGTAAAACAGCCAGCCATTATTATATAATAACATAAGCCTCTCTGATTTGAAAATATGTGCTCTCTGTTTTTATGTATGTGTAACGTTCCTATATTTGGGAATTTACATGTTCTTCTTTGTGTGTTACGTATTCTTTGTCGATGCTGGAAGGGTACGTAGTAGTGGAGCCCTCATCTGAACTAAACGAGTCGTCTCTTTTGCGTCTGCTATGATGCTTGTAATGTCTCATTTCCTCATAGATGGTGCATTCTGTCTTGGGAATGTGTTCGGTTAGTTCATTTAGTTTCTGCCATTTGTGTGAGTCCGACTAGACTTGTGATTCCTGTTACATTTCGCCGTGCATGTGAGTACTGCTCACATTACAGCATGGTGTGTTCAGGCGATCCATGTTCTTTGCATTGGCAGAAAGTGAGAAGTGGTATAGGTGCGCCGGATATGACACATGACGAGTCAGGAAATGAACCATGCCACAGCTGGGATTCGCATGATTCATCTGTAATCGTTCCATGATGTTTGGGGAAAAGATGTACAACCATAAGACCTTTTGTCACTTTGGCTCCATTCCCATTGCCAGACATCCAACGACAACTGTTTGGCTCACATTTGTTTCCAATGTCTTCTACTATTATTTGCGTGATCTTATCAAGTCTTCCTCTCTTAAGCCAGTACCATGCAGTCTGATATGTGATTGTTATGTCGATCGGGAAGATACTCAACACCAAACACAGTGCAGATGTTGAGGTAGTGCAGATGTGCCCCCAACAGCCTCAGGCCTACAAACCTTTGTCCACGCTATCCTGTTGGTCACTGGAACAAGCGTATTTGCCCATACACTTGCTGTGAAGCTCTCCACCAATTCATAGAGAGTGCAGTGGTATGCACTACTGCGTGTGACTCGTAGTCTGAACTGTAAAGTGTTTATACATGCGAATTAGTAGAGCGTTTTCTCTACTCTACTGGTAGTTATGTGTATCTGTTGAGTGAAACTATGTTTATCTTCAGTGTGTACTTCCAAGTATTGTTTGGCTGTTTCTCTTTTAATGTTTATGTTTGGCATTTTGATAATGTGCCTTTCAGTAATATATTTGCTGTCTTGTGTGCTGTGATTGTTAATATGTTCGTGTTGCAACAATTTTGTATTGCTCTCTAGTGATGGCCGGCTGTCTGCAGAAACCACTACTGACAAGTCATCGTTGTATGTCACGACACTGTCGGTGCCAGAGTCCTCGTCCATGCGATGTAAGAAGGGCTCAGTAGTGGTGTCCAAAACAAGGATCAGCAAACAGAGCCTTGGGGGCGTCGATTTTAAATTATCTTTAACTTTTGCTCAATCATATGCACTGTGTATATCGATGTGACCCAGCTTGCTGTATGACACAACATTTACTTAGTGTGGCCCAGTGTGCAATAGCCACAACAAACCGAATTTAACGTTCACAGTTTCCAAGAAAAGTGAACTAATATTGACTTCACTGAATGCACCATTGCATATAACACTGTGACTCGGAACACAAGGCTACCACGATACCAACAGTAATTCAAAACCCTCTGATTTTGCTCCTTGCAATTTTCTGAAGCCATTCCTCGCCTACCTACAATGCCGTGTGTGTGACCAGAGAAAATAACTCCCATCGCAACAGGTTATTATCCACACACCAGCACCGCCTGCACCAGCCGTTGCCATCACGTGTCATGTGCAGGTCAACTCGGTGTGGGTCTTGGCTTACTGCAGAATTGCTTTCCTTGGTGTCTTTCCAGCAAACCTATGTTACTATCCATCTGTAAGCACAGCCACCACCGGCTGCCGCCACAGTTCACTACGTCCCATGCTGATTGTCGATTGCTTCCGGCCCCAACAACATACTCCACTTTCTTCAGGGAGAAGTATCCATTCCACATGAGTCCAGCAGACTGCCCACCGCCGTCCGTGCCTGTTCCCAGCTTGGCCACGGCAATGCTCCCGTCGGTCACTTGTCTCGCAGCGGCTGCACTCTGGTGGTACCGGCACCACATAGCCAAGAACTACATCGCTGGTACCGCGGAAAATAGCCATGCTGTTGGATACGGCACAGTGTAATTAGCGTAATTTCAGCTGAACACCAGCGGGACTAGTAGCGGGGCTGAAGTAGTCCCACTTGGAAATAAGCACTAGAGGGGTATTTTACTTCCTGCATTTGCCTTACGACCTAGGAAAACCATCTTCATTGACGTTATAGGATACTGAAAGATTTTTTCCCCTCTCACGTCCTCTCCAAAATACACAGCAGATGTTTCCAGCAGATTTCTGAAGTATTAAACTTATGGAATATCAGTATGGCAACTCCACACTTATTTATAAATTTCGTCCTTCATAATAAAATTATTAGAGTTTCTACTAGTAACAGCAGAACTAAGTTGTTCTTTTAAAGCTAGTTGCAGTAGTAGTTGCTTTCGTTTCTGGTGTGTAGGACTAGTTTTACATTTCACAAGAGAAAGCAGAATAAAAAATGGAAAAGTGCGCATGTTAAAAAAGTCGTTCACGTTTGTGCGACGAATACAGGGAAGACTAATGTACATAAGAAAAACACGAAGCTTTCATTATTGAAAAGTGGCGGAATAGAGTAGAAAAGCTTGCAAAAAATTGCTGAGGTGCAGTCTCTCCCTCACGCCTATCTTTGCACCATAGTTACAGTAAGCGTCCTCACCAGCAAGAGCAAAGGTACGTTCCTTAACAGACTTTCCAGGTTTCTACAGACGATCACATTACCTGCTCTGATTAAGTACAGGGCTATTACGAATGATAGAAGCGATTTCATAAATTCACTGTAGCTCCATTCATTGACGTATGGTCACGACACACTACAGATACGTAGAAAAACTGCCGCACTTCAGGTTTCTGCCGCCAGAGCGCTCGAGAGCGCAGTGAGACAAAATGGCGACAGGAGCCGAGAAAGCGTACGTCGTGCTTGAAATGCACTCACATCAGTCAGTCATAACAGTGCAACGACACTTCAGGACGAAGTTCAACAAAGATCCACCAACTGGTAACTCCATTCGGCGATTGTATGCGCAGTTTAAAGCTTCTGGAAGCCTCTGTAAGCGGAAATCAACGGGTCGGCCTGCAGTGAGCGAAGAAACGGTTTGACACGTGTATCTGGACATGCTGGAAAATTGGCTCGTGCCACAAGTGGAGACCGACAGCACCGACTTCATCTTTCAACAGGATGGTGCTCCACCGCACTTCCATCATGACGTTCTGCATTTCTTAAACAGGAGATTGGAAAACCGATGGATCGGTCGTGGTGGAGATCATGATCAGCAATTCATGTCATGGCCTCCACGCTCTCCCGACTTAACCCCATGCGATTTCTTTCTGTGGGGTTATGTGCAAGATTCAGTGTTTAAACCTCCTCTACCAAGAAACGTGCCAGAACTGCGAGCTCGCATCAACGATGCTTTCGAACTCATTGATGGGGACATGCTGCGCCGAGTGTGGGAGGAACTTGATTATCGGCTTGATATCTGCCGAATCACTAAAGGGGCACATATCGAACATTTGTGAATGCCTAAAAAAACTTTTTGAGTTTTTGTATGTGTGTGCAAAGCATTGTGAAAATATCTCAAATAATAAAGTTATTGTAGAGCTGTGAAATCGCTTCAATCATTTGTAATAACCCTGTAGATATGCAGCTGCATTGATGTAATACGGTAACAACTCGTAGCGGATAGGGAAATAATGCGAACCGGTCTATAGTGTGGCTCACCTTGAAAGTGGTTCTCCTTTACGGCGTAGATGTAGAACATTGAATAATATCGTCTGCAGACAAGGAAAAGTGAATGACTGAAACAGTATTTTCGCAGATATTTTAGACTGTACCATCAACAGATACATTATGTTTGTCAGTAAACCAAGATCGTACCACAGTCTAAGGTATACAGCCGTGACACTCATAGTCGTGGAAGACGTTATGGTCTGACAGTTGGAACGAGACTAGCGCCCCTAGCAGCGAGAAAGCCAGCTGTAACACTACGTTTGCTTTTGATTTCATTTCTACTTAATTGAAGGAATAGTTATTACATTTTTGCGTTCCAAGCCTCAATAAATTACCAAGAGACATTAACGGTGGCTAAATAAATGAAAAATGAGTTAAATGTCAGTCGTTCAGTGGCACAAGACACAACTCATTCATGAAGGAAAACTTTTGAATATGTGTACGACTGCAGCTTACTCCACTGAAAGCAAAACAATACACTGATCAGCCAGAATATTATGACCACCGTCCTGCTATCGTTATAAACCCGTTCAAACGGTTCAAATGGCTCTGACAAGGGAACATCCCCATCGCACCATCCTCAGATTTAGTCATAAGTTGGCACAGTGGATAGGCCTTGAAAAACTGAACACAGATCAATCGAGAAAACAGGAAGAAGTTGTGTGGAACCATGAAAAAAAATAATAAAATATACAAACTGAGTAGTCTATGCGCAACATAGGCAACATCAAGGATAATGAGCGCTCAGGAGCGCCGTGGTCCCGTGGTTAGCGTGAGAAGCTGCGCAACGAGAGGTCCTTGGTTCAAGTCTTCTCTCGAGTGAAAAGTTTATTTTCGCAAAGTTATGATCTGTCCGTTCGTTCATTGACGTCTCTGTTCACTGTAATAAGTTTAGTGTCTGTGTTTTGCGACCGCACCGCAAAACCGTGCGATTAATAGACGAAAGGACCTATCCAATGGGAACTGAAAACATTTGATCGCAAGGTCATAGGTCAACCGATTCCTCCACAGGAAAACACGTCTGATATATTCTACACGACACTGGTGACGGCATGTGCGTCACATGACAGGAATATGTTGTTGACCCACCTAACTTGTACACTTGGCGAATGGGTAAAAAGATTCTTCTACCTTGCTCGATTTAGGTTTTCTTGTGGATGTGATAATCACTCCCAAAAATGATGAAAACATAAGAGTTTGTCACATAAACTGCAACAAATGAATGCAACACTTTCACAGTCGCACAGTATTCCCTGTGCTCTGTCAAAACATATGTTTTTAACGTTTTCAAATTTTTCCGTGCGTAGACCGTCAAATCCTGCGTATGCCCAAGCAAATCTGAACATGTCCTGGAATTTTGGAGAGCGAAATTGATAATATGAAAAACTAATCTTTTCACTTGATGGAAGACTTGAACCAAGGACTTCTAATTCCGCAGCTGCTCACGCTAACCACGGGACCACGACGCTCCTGAGCTCACGTTATCCTTGATGTTGCCTATGTTGCACATGGACTACTCAGTTTGTATATTTTGCTTACTTTTTTCATAGTTCCACACAACTTCTTCCTGTTTTCTCTATTGATATGTGTTCAGTTTTTCAAGGCCTATCCACTGTGCCAACTTATAACTAAAACTGAGGGGGTATCGATGGGGAGGTTCCCCTGTGAGCACTATAGGACTTAACATCTGAGGTCATCAGTCCCATAGAACTTAGAACTACTTAAACCTAACTAACCTAAGGACATCACACACATCCATGCCCGTGGCACACGATAAAGTTAAGACCTTTAGTGGGTCCATTTTCAATTAGATATTGATTTCTCGTGGGCTCTGCATGGAGCACAACACTCGCGAAGTGTGGCGGGCAAGCCGACCAGTGTGACGTCACTAGTTCGTTGCAGGTCCCGTACATGTCGTTGTGTCGTTGGACCCTGGTCAGCGAATAACTCACAAGACATGGGCAGGTCATATTGACTCTTTAAGTACGGCAGCTAACGCAAGGACCACGCGAATCTCACCTTTCCTGCCGCTGCTTTAGAAACGATGTGCCCAGGACCTATTCGGTCACCAAACAACTTTCATACAATCCTTTCCGTGGTATGTGGGGTATCCGTGGTTCCAAGCTTTTTGACGTGCTACATGACGATTTATTAAATGAAAGAATTTAACCAAAATGTAATTTGCCGATCACTTACCTATGTATATATTACTTTTGAGAACAGGATATAAACCAAAAAAATTGTTTCTTTTTTTTTTATATGTCTCGAAACAAATCCTTGTCCTATGATTACCAGGTGCATGTTAACCACAACAGGAAGTGCTCATCACCATTCATTCTTACATAACCTTCCGTCTTTCTCTTCAAAGAATCACGATCTCGTCCCAACACACGGGGCTGCCCCCATATTTGGTCACGCCTGGGACAGGCATGTCCCCACAGCCATAGTTCTTACTGGTATCGCCAAACTTTCAGGAAACATTCCCCCCCATAGACACGCTTTACTTCCAAGTTAGAGCACATTTTCGGCTTTGCTTCATAATCACAGTAATCATGAGAAACAAAACTGGTTTGGATCTTCCTTAACCAACAGCAGGCAAAAAGTTTGCTGAGTAATTCAAACAATGTTGGAATGGAAAAAGTTTTAGTGACATGTGATAATCGCGAAGGGAGTCCCACAGGGTTCAATTTTGGATCCAATCCTATTCTACGTCATGGGCTGTCGAGAATCGTCACAAAATTGTGCGATCACGCCATCAACATACATTTTGTGTCAGTTTTTGGGCCGGCATTATCAGTGACTGTTTGCTAGGGCCTCATGTTCACCCACTCGAGCTCAAACGAGAAAGCATTTGTGGTCGTGTTTCATAGTTCACTTACTATTAATAATTAATATAACATACTTATAGCAGAAGGTGTGGTACATTCACCAGGACGGGGAAAGTGGTGACTGTATATTTACCCTCGAAAGCGTTGCTGCCTACCGACAATTAGTCACTCTAGTTGTAATACACATCGCCATTGTTGTCAGTGGGATTGATAGAGGAAGTATGCTTCGTTATTTTTCAGCAAAGACTTTTTTTTATTTTGAATCGTCCGATGTAAAATACTCGTATGTCATTATCTCACTTGTATGGAGAGTAATAATTTTTTATAACATCAATGTTTGAACAACGTCTTTTGATCCACAATCGCAGTTCCTTGCTGTTTCTTCAGTTTGTTACGATCTTCTGTGGATCATTTATGTCAACATGGCGTCGGATCGGATAAAGTGGTAACACTACTCGTTATGCAAACAATCGTTAGCTACTTCCAAAATACACCCATAATACAACAGATAAAACTGACTTCTAAACCCTTTTTTTTACGAAATTACCACCCACTATTCTATCTCTTCGTGGCAATTTTCAACTGATTATCTCGTTTTATTTAGAACCGTCTCTGTTGGCTTAATACAAAAGTCGGACTGAATACGGTCTGCTGCAGGCATCTGGTATTTTTTCAAATAGTAGGGCGTGAAGATGCCTGTAACATAGGCTCGAAAAACTGAAAAACGAACGTAGGACATTGTTGTGACGGCACTGGTCGCATTATCCATCTAGATACGGAAAATAGATCACTATGTACGCCTTCAAAAAATGCAAGGGATCCGCTAAATTATTCTGATTTTCCCCCAAAAATATTTGGTCTGACACCCTTTAATACGTAGATTCAAAATGTGTAAGTGGTAAGCTTCTATCAAAAGCCATGGTTTGGTGAAAACCGTACTTCCGTTTGAGTGGGCATCCGCCCCCCCCTTCCCCATCCCCTCGCATCCCGTACTTCTGCAGCCCAAGGTGTCATCCACAATATCAATACTGTCTCTTGAGCACAAAAATTTGACGTCCACAGCATTAGAATTTTATTTGTGAGGTCATTTCAGAGCTCATCTTTATGAAACGCCGGTACAATATGCACAGTCTTCTTGCCCCTGTTACGGCAGGCTGTGAAACAATATGCATTTCGACACATACACATCAGCGCGATAATGGTTCCTTGCGATGACGGGTTCATAGTTGTATGAACCGAAAGTATTTGGAACATTGCGTTTAGGAAAGCGTTCCATACTGCACTGATACCTTCATTTCCTGTGCGTTTCTCATGATTAATGTGTTGAGTTGAGCTGTAACATGGAAATTAAACTTTCCCAGACCAATGTCCATATAACATAGTCTCTTCCTCTACGTGTGAAGAATGTTGCTTGGGGGTTCGGCAATACCTTTTTATTGTACTCTTTATATCCTATGGACTGGCACTTTCTATATACTTTCGATAAAAAAATACTTCAAATTACCTCTGGGATGTGCAACTAAGTGACTACCTAAAACAATAGAAGCCCCGTGCGACATTATTGTTGCACGCCACTAGAAACGGCACCACAGAATGGTGCAAAACATCTCCACTTTACGAATTAGTTGCGCTATTTTCTTCCTCTATCACCCTTCTACGGTACTGTGACACAGGGATGGCAATGCGTACCACGAATAGAGAGACACATACCTCGCAAGAACTCCCACTTGTACTAAACCTCTAGAAATGACAGTTTAGCTGCCGAGCGGCTCTAGGCGGCTCAGTCCAGAACCGCGCTGCTGCTACGGTCGGAGGTTCGAATCCCGCCTTGGGCATGGATGTGCGTGATGTCCTTAGGTTAGTTAGGTTTAAGTAGTTCTATGTCTAGGGGACTGATGACATCAGATGTTAAGTGCCATAGTTCTTAGAGCCATTTGAACCTTTGAGGTCATGGGATACCTACCAATATCATGTTGGGTATTCTTTCGCCAGGCGTAGAGCAGCAACACGACGTGGAATGAACTCAACAAGTTCTTGGAGGGCCCCTGCAGAAATATTGAGCCATGCTGCCTCTACAGCTGTCCATAATTGTGAAAGTTCCATAGTTTTTGCACAAACTGACCTTTCGGTAAAGTTCCATAGACATTCTATGGGTTTGATGGGATTGATGGTCTGGGTGGCTAAGTCATTCGCTTGAATTGTCCAGAACGTTCTTCAGTCCAATCGTGAACAATTGCGACCAGGTGACGTCAAGTCCTACTATCATCTCTTACCGTCTGAAGTCGGGACTCATTTTACCAGGTCACGGTTTTACAGTCGTCTAAAGTATAATCGATATGGTCACGAGGCCAGAGAGGGAATAACGTTCAAGAGGGACGTCATTATGATGTATTTATTTGCTAAACACCATAAGCTGATAATATCTACACAATTAATAGTGACTAAAACTAACAATTTCCTGAGAGCATGATCTTAAGACAGAACTAGATCGGAAGGCATCTTATCGGCGACTGGCGACTATGGGGCGCTGCCGGGACCTCGTACTTACACTCGTAATATTTCGTAACTATTCGTTCATTTTCGTTATCTTAAACGTCATTCATTTATTTAGTAATATGGTGGATTTTTGGTGCTGTAATATTGTTGTAAGAAAGTTCCCCTAATATATGTATTGGAAAAAGCGAATAATTATTAAGCAAGATTACATGCTTCACGCCGGAATAACTGCTTTCCCTACGTACCTTGCTTCTGACTTAACAGGCGTTTCCCTGTATGGGCCGGCCGCGGTGGTCTAGCGGTTCTAGGCGCTCAGTCCGGACCCGTGGGACTGCTACGGACGCAGGTTCGAATCCTGCCTCGGGCATGGACGTGTGTGATGTCCTTAGGTTAGTTAGGTTTAAGTAGTTCTAAGTTCTAGGCGACTGATGACCTCAGATGTTAAGTCCCATAGTGCTCAGAGCCATTTGAACCATTTGCAGATCATAAACAACTTTTGTAAGATTTCCAATTAATTGTATTAACCTTTCAATTTTACTTCCCATGCTCTCGTAAAATCAAATACCATTTTCCTTTCAGATAGAAAATCATTGAACACCAATAACATCTCAAACATAACACTTCAAATACAACATCAAAGAAAGCAACATAAGTTTGAGAATATTGTTTTGCTGCATAAAATTTTCTCAGCACATCGCCGGCCGCTGTGCCGAGCGTTTCTTGCGCTTCAGTCCGGAACCGCGCTGCTGCTCTCATCGCAGGTTCGAATCCTGCCTCAGGCATGGATGTGTGTGATGTCCTTAGGTTATTCAGGTTTAAGTAGTTCTAAGACTAGGGGACTGATGACCTCAGATGTTAAGGCCCATAGTGCTTAGAGCCATTTGAACCATCTCAGCACAACATTGTTTGCTTTGACACGTTCTTAGCAGAATAATAAAAAAAAAATTTCGCTCGCATTTTCCAGCAGATAGCTGGCGGTTCCAAAAAAAACATCGGAGTATTTTTTCGCGGTTACAATATGGACAGAATACACAAACGCATTACACACGATGCACACAGGAAATTTATTTGTCTTCGCCCTCCTATGGAGCATTATTGCACATCACTTTTTTAAGAAGCATTTACGACTCAAGGTCATTCTTTGAGAACTCATGGCAATGACACAATTATTTTGCGTGAAACGGTGTTATTGGTCGGCCGAAGTTGCTGGTCCTAGACGATGGACTTCCACCAACCGCGTCTCTTGTTGCTGATTGTTTATCTTGTTTGGCCTCATTGCACGTCACCTGGTTATGTGTGCTCCAAATTTTCCTATCTTACCACCTATCGTTACATTTTAGTATGAGTACGTGCAACAAAAACACACATTTTAAAAACCAAATAAGAACAATAGTTTACATTTACCATACAAAGAATCTTTTAATCATCATAATTCTTATTGTGCCCAAGTGGAAGATTCATAAAATTTTTCAAACTGCTAGTAGTATCAATTTGTAAATTCTTTGTTTTTAAATATTTTTTCTGTTGATTGGTCCGTAAAAAACAACTAATTCATTTGATGAAGTACTACTATTTTCTCTATTTCCTTAGAATTATTTTCCAGTCTGTTGGATACTGATTTCATTACATTACTCTTTAATTGATCACTGAACAGTAACTGTTAATCTCCTACATGAAACAACTGTGTTTACAAATTTTGTGTATATCCCATCATTGGGTTCAGTACCTGTCACCTCATCTGTTTACTAACAAATGTATTGAGACGCTTCCTTGGCTGCGTCACGCCGGCGTCCATTCAGGCATTCAGCCAGCTGCGTCAGCTGTGACGATCAGAGGCCATTAGCATTACATCGTCTGCACTGGTTCTTTGTACCTTTTCTCTGACGTCACAACACGCCTGACAAGTGCGTGTGCCTGCAGCGAACACATTTCTGCCGCTGTGCTGTGTTGAATTGCTTCGCGCGCGATAATGTTGCGACGTGTTGTTTCCTGCGGTTACGCGGTTTGCCTTGCCACGCTGGACGTCGCTATCTTCTCTTATTTCCGCCACGACGTCTTCTCAACGATCGTTCGTTAAGATTCACTCGCGAAAGGTTCGCAATCATTGGATGCTATTGTACTTTCCGCTACGTGAATTTAGTACGATATGCGACACACCTTCTGCATCACGCGATTCGCACGGTTCTAATGCTGCTGTATGTAGGGTTTCGCAGGGATCGAATGAAGTGTAGAGCCAGGGGTGGCAACACATCTGAAATGTAACGTCCACTGCTCAAAGTGCCGTCAATGCGAACAAGAGGTGACCTAGACGTGTAACCAATGGCAACCCATACCATCACGCCGGGTGATACGCCAGTATGGCGATGACGAATACACGCTCCCAATGTGCGTTCACCGCGATGTCACCAAACACGGATGCGACCGTCATGATGCTGTAAACAGAACCTGGATTCATCCGAAAAAAATGACGTTTTGCCATTCGTGCACCCAGGTTCGTCGTTGAGTACACCATCGCAGGCGCTCCTGCCTGTGATGCAGCGTCAAGGGTAACCGCAGCCATGGTCTCCCAGCTGATAGTCCATGCTGCTGCAAACGTCGTCGACCTGTTCGTACAGATGGTTGTTGTCTTGCGAACGTCCCCATCTGTTGACTCAGGGATCGAGACGTGGCTGCACGATCCGTTACAGCCATCTACCACATCTACATTTATACTCCGCAAGCCACCCAACGGTGTGTGGCGGAGGGCACTTTACGTGCCACTGTCATTACCTCCCTTTCCTGTTCCAGTCGTGTATGGTTCGCGGGAAGAACGACTGTCTGAAAGCTCTGTTAGCGGTAGAGCAGAGAAGGCTCTGAGACGACGTCAGCGTATAATTCACCGATTAAAACTGCACCACGACAGGAGCAGCGTCTAGCCGAAGGGAGTATAAGCGCCACTCCTGGCAGCTTCGACCGGACAGTAGAAGACGGACACTAATACACCCAGACTTGTGATACGTATCCAATGCGGATAAGATGCCTGTCATGTCGACTGCTAGTGATACGAGGCCGTTGGGATCCATCACGTCGTGCCGTATTACCCTCCTGAACCCACCGATTCCATATCTCGACCAACGCGAGTAGCAAATTTTGCGATATGATAAACCGCAATCGCGATAGGCTACAATCCGACCTTTATCAAAGTCGGAAACGTGATGGTACGCATTTCTCCTCCTTACACGAGGCATCACATCAACGTTTCACCAGGCAACGCCTGTCAACTGCTGTTTGTGTATGAGAAATCGGTTGGAAACTTTCCTCATGTCAGCACGTTATAGGTGTCGCCACTGGCGCCAACCTTGTGCGAATGCTCTGAAAAGATAATCATTTACATATCACAGCATCGTCTTCCTGTCGGTTAAATTTCACGTCTGTAGCACATCATCTTCGTGGTGAAGCAATTTTAATGGTCATTAGTGTTGAAGTAAGGCTCAAAAGAGATGCCGTTATAATGTAGTTATTTACTAAACACCATAAACTGATAATATCGACACAATTAATAGTGATTAACTGAAATTAAACAGCTTCCTAGGAGTATAGTCTCACGTGAGAACTATCGGCGACTGGCGACTACAGCGCGAAGCCTGTACCTCGTACTAACACTCGTGGTATTGCTAGCCGCTCGTACATTTTAGTTATCTTACAGATTATTAATTTATTACGATGATCGTTTTCTGGCGTTGTAATATTGTTGTAAGGTAGTACTGGCTTCTCTTAATTGACTTTTATTAGCATATTTTTATTAAGCAAAATTACTTGCTTCGCGGAAGAATGCCTGTGCTTTTCCTACGTACCTCACTACTGACGTAACATGTCTAGCCGCAGCGGCTCGCGCCACCATCCACTGGCAACGCCATGTGGTCCTCTTCCGCAATAACGACAAGCGCCGACACGAAGATGGAGAACACAAGAGCAGAGAAGGCTGTGATACGACGTCAGCGTATACTTCGCTGACTAAAACTGCACCACGACACGAGCGGCGGGTCTATCCGAAGAGAACGTAAACGCCGCTTCGGCCAGCTTCGGTCGGACAGTAGAAGACGGACACCAATACACCCAGACTTGTGATACGTACCCATTACTTGCATGGACATGGTAAATAGCGAAAGACATTGATTATTTGCATGTCGCCAATTGCTTGCGACACGTTCTTGTAAACCAAAGTTAAGTACTGTCAATCTACTTTCTTGTAATAAAAAACATTAATGTGGTTTTCTTGAATTATTGTGTAGCTAACAATGAGAGCAGCATCCTTCAGGCACCCTATAAGAGACAGGACCCCACAGGTCCACCGGCTCCTTCAGCCAGCGTGGAATCCGAAATCTTATTCCCGACTGTGTGCGTTCTGCAGTACCGCTTCACTCACTGAATGCTACATAACTGCAGACGCGATACAAAGTTATAACACCGAAAATAAGGAGATAAAATGTGGTTTGAGCAGAAGGGATACCTTATAAACAGCTCGCAAACAAAAATTTAATTACGTAACACACATTTTTTAGAGGTGACAACTACAGCTTCACAAATACCGTTAGTGTGTCGTATATGTCACCACGTTGCAGAATTACGGGGCACGTTTTGTTCTCACCCGTGACAATTCCACAGGAAGAAAAATCATCTAAAAATAAATAACTAAAATAAAATGAGAGATAGGCTTACCAGCCTAAACGGAAGCATAAGAATTTTTAACATGTTGCAGCCCTGTCAGCAACTGTGATAAATTAATACGTCAAAAATCCGCCTCAGTTGCGAAATGTTACTGGTCTTTACCCAGGTTTCAGCTAGCGTAATCTAGCCTTCTTCAGAAGCATAAAATAAACTAATACATGCTAGAATAAGGCACGGTCAAACATCCCCTCATGATCCATTAAATTTCGGGCATGCAGCCGCGCAAATAATTTAATGGATTATTCATTACGCCGCGAGAAGTTGAAAATGCATCCCCTCATGAGATCGTGCGGAACCATACAATATAGCGTGATCATATGTGTTTTTTTAATCTAACAAGCTGAACTGAACATCTAAGTCAATTTCTCATCAGTTAATAAGATCTCGTTTTACAGCTAATGCTCACTGAGAATCTATCTATTTAGTGGCTTGTTCCCTCACATATTACGGTTTAACATTATAGGTAATTTCCCTGTACATATCATAAAGACAGCCAATGACAGGCACCTTTGACTTTCCGTGCGCGCATGCGCGTGATCCGCCGTCTTGCTTGGTACATATCCGCGTGCCACAGTCAGTTCCAACGTAGCGTCCGCGGCTAACCGACCGCTTCCCACGAAGTGGAGCCGGGGCTGTTACTCAGTTAAGTAACGTAGCTTGACATGGTACCACGGAACTTTACCTTTTTGTGTTTGACCGTGCCTTATTCTGGCATGTATTAGTTTATTTTACGCTTCTGAAGAAGGCTAGATTACTCTAGCTGAAACCTGGGTAAAGACCAGTAACATTTCGCAACTGAGGTGGATTTTTGACATATTAATCGGAAACAGTTAAAGGGTCCCGACAAAAATATGGATACACTACCAACAGAATACATTACCTCGCCTAGTACGGTTAAGAAACCCGTTGGCATTCAAAGCAGCTTCCTGTCGTCTGAGTATAAATAAATACAGGTCCTGTGCCACATTCGGGTAACGTTGATGGAGGTGGATAGCGACCGCCCACCCTTCTCTCCAAGCAGACCACAAAGGCTCAATAATATTCAGTTCTGGTGGCTGTGGTGGGCAGGGAAGTTACGACAACTCATCCTCTCGCTGCCAAAACCAGCTCAGGAAGATGCGAACTGTGTGAACAGAACCCGTCCGTCTTGTAAGATAGAATCACCATTGGGGAACAAACTTTATACCATGAAATGGACCTAATCAGCCAAAATGGTTACATAATCCTTGGCAGGAATTTTGCCTTACAGAGTAACCATGAGCCCCACGGAGTATTACGATACGGGTGCCCAGATCATCAATGAATGCTCGCCAGGTTTCACTCTTGCATTCCTACTGAAAACCCAATATTCTCCGTAACCCTTTCTCCTATTTCTTCCCTTACGACGACGTTTCAGTCCCTCTTGATTATTAGATTTACGTATCCCTGTATACTGTATCGCCCATTCGATATCCTCAAATACTTTCTCTATCCCTTAATCTTCAGCTTTTGACGTTGGCATGTATAACTGAACTATCGTTGCCGCCGTTGGTTTTCCGTCGAATCTAATGAGAACAACCCTGTCACTGAACTGTTCATAGTAACTCACACTCTGGCCTACTTTCATAGTCATAACGAATCCCACAACGTTAAATTATTTGCTGCTGTTGTTTATATTACCCTATATTCTTCTGACCATAAATCCTTATCTTCTTTCCATTTCACTTCACTGACCCTCACAATATGTGCACTGAGCATTTGCGTTTCCCTTTTCAGTTTTTTTAGTTTCTCTACTACGATCCAACTTGTGACTTTCCACGCACCGATTCGTAGAACGTTATGCTTTCATGCTTATTCGGCCCTTTTCTCATGATCACCTTCCCCTTGGCAGTCCACTGCCAGAGAACCGAATGCGAACTAATCCGGAATTTTTTACCAATGGAGGTATGATGATGACACGTTCCAAATTACACGTCACATGTCCTGTGGATACACATTATATGTCATTAATGCAGTGGTGTCCATTGTCTTCAATATCCACATGCTACTGATCATTGCTGATTCTTGCGCCTTTTATGCGCTGTTTCCCATGCCGAGGACAAGAACAAACAGTAAAGGAAAACAAAGAAAAAATTGGGAAAGGAATTAAAGTTCAGGGAGAAGGAAAAAACCTTGTAAATCTGCGATAACATTTTAATTCTGTTAGGGACGACAAAGTACTTGGAAGAGCAGTTGAACGGAATGGACAGTTTCTTCAAAGGAGCTTGTAAGATAAACGTTAACAAAAGCAAACATGCGTAATGGAAAGTAGTTGAATTAAATCAGATGATGCTGAGGGAATTCGCTTAGGAAATGAATTTGGTTATATGGGCAGTAAAATAGCAGATGATGCCAGAAGTAGACAGTGTGCAAAATATAAATTAGCAGTGGCAAGAAATGCGATTCTGTAGAAGAGAAGCTGTTAATATCGAATACGAATTCAAATGTTAGGAAGTCTTTCGGAGGATATTGGAGTGTAGCAATATACGGAAGTAAAACGTAAATGATAATCAGTTCAGACAAGAAAACAAAAGAAGCGTTTGAAATGTAGTGCTGTATAAGATTGATGAATACTAAATGGGTATATTGCGAAACTTATGGTGAAGTAGTGAATAGCATTGGGGGAGTAAAAGTTATAGCATAATTTTATTAAAACAAGGAACTAATTGATACGATACATTCTGGGATATCAAGGAGTCATGAATTTAGTAATGGGGGGAAGTATGTGTTGGGGGTGGGTAGGAGGTAAAAACTGAGGAAGGAGACAAAGAGACGAACACACAGTAAGCAGGTTCAATAGCATGTAGGATGCAGTCGTTATTCGATTATGAAGAGGCTTGTCCATAATAGATTATCGTGGAGAGCTGCATCAAACCTGTCTTCGGAGTGAAGACCAGAATAACAACAACAGCGACGACGAAGACGATCATGACAACGATGACGATAACAGCAAACTATTAAATATCGTACAAAATGAAGCTTGTTAATAAACTGCTATATTTCGTAACAGAACGTTCGATGCAGATGTTGACTATTAGTGTCAGGTTCATGGCAATAATTAGAAGAACGCATAACATCTGAACATCAAATTGTGTTCTATGAACTATATATGAAAAAACTTGTGTTATAGTACAGACTTGATATCAAGTTTTCAGAGCCAGTTCAAGGCCCAAGCGACACAAGCCCGAGCTTGGTGCGCCAAGTTGAAAGGGGCGCCAGAGACGTCACAGTTGTTAAGATTTCTGTTAGTAGCGGCTGTTGTGGCGCTAAGCTGAAAAGAGTCAGGCGATTCGTAGTGCAAGATCTTTATACAGTGTGCGTTGCAATTAGTAGCAAAAACTGACATGGGTAAATGTGGATAAGGGAAAAGGGGTAGCGGGTCACCAAATGAAAAGCCGCCTCTGAGAAAAAAATGTTCTTCCGCCGGCCCTGCAAGTTTTCTAACTTTACTATTCCTGAAAAAACTTGCATCAGCTAACAAAGAACCATGTCCCTGGGTGTAGAATCAAATGCCATCAAACTGATCGTAAACAAGATGCAGTCTAGGGACACATTTATTCTTGAGTCTAGGGACGCATTTCTTCTTGAGTAAGGAATACATGTGTCGTCCTAGATTAGGCAGCGCAATGTCTGGCGCTTACTGAGGTAAGTGGAATAATCTCGCATGAACATTTCGGTAATACAACAGAAAAGCCGTGTCGTTGAACGTTGCACAATACATCACTCTTCATACGCGTAATAGCACACCTCCACCTACACGGCATACATACACAATACAAATACACCACATTTTAATGTTGGTATGGTAGTGTGATGGACATTGTATCAGAAATAAAACCAAAATAACTCAATTCCACAATTCAGACCTTGGTTTCGGGGGACTTTCCTTGGTTGTCAGGTAAACAACGGAAATGGCAACTAACCCCTTCCCATTTATTCTCAGTTGGGGACACCCTCTGCGTCCACTACCAAATCGTCTATCAACAAGTTGAAAAGAACCGCGACTTTACAATGGGCAGGATCTGAAACAGTTCGCTGTACTCTTTGGAGTGGAGAATTAAAAGAAAGGAAAAAAAATTGTACAGCGGTTTGGTCGCAGACCAGTCAAAGGAGTGTCGATGTGGTTTTATGATTTCACTGTGTAGGTAGCTACACAGCGTTTCTGTCGAAAGTCTGTGTCATTCATTTTACGCGAAACTCCGCGGTGTTCTATTACCTTTTCACGTGCAGCTGAATAGTTAGTCGACTAATCGTTATACTTACGCGACTGGTCTTTTGAATACTTTCCTTCAAAAATAAAAACTGTGATAAAATAGCTAACGAACAATACTAATTTCCCCGATCTGTGTGATACAATGTTCGTGTTCGTTCTGCCTTGGGCAGCTTGTGTATGTGTGGAGGGGGCAGTCATCCGCTGAAAATACAAACCATTCTCTGTCACGGCCAAAGCACGCTACTGCACGTTGGATTTCTACCAACGTCTAGTGACTACACGGGCTCTCAGTAACCGCTATGCATCCCAGGTTTCACTTTTAATTTATTTATTTAAAACGATATAGATTGGATTCTTGTACGACTGCATGTACCAGAACACACCTAGGAAATTTCGTAGGGTGTACTATTATATTGATATTTTCTTTGATGGAACGTTCAAATAGTAAATGCTTTCGCCAGTGTTGACTGGAATACATTGCATACAAATCTGAAGTTATCAAGAATAAAATATAGTGAGGTAATGGCTGTCTGCAGCCAGTGGCGGATACAGAAAAACCTCAAGGAGGGAGGAGCTAAAGATATCTTGAGCTACCTTTACTTTTACCTTAATAAAAAATAACCAAGTCACATGTAAAGTTTAAGAAAGTTTTATTTAAATTGATTATACACGAAAACAAGACAATGTCATCTTATATAAAAAAGTTACAATCGTGCTTGTCTTCCTTACCATGAGTTACTAATATTAATACTTCACTATCAACTGATCACTCTCACTCTTGACCAATTTTTACACTTCCACTTGCTACAACAAGGACTTTTTACTTATCATTCTTCAGTCTTAATATCTCTACTTCTGAGAGTAAACTAGCTTCCTGTTCGGCGAATAGTCTCTACTTATAACGCTTCGTATCGAAGGTCCTCTGTACAAGAAAACAGTAGAATATTAGCGACTTTTCTCGAACACATCCCAGACAGAATAACGTACCGAGATCACTAGAATGGCCGCGACTTTTCTCGTAGGTATGTGTTAGCTATCTATGTCCCAGATAGAAACTTATAAAATACGATGTCATGGACTTGCGTGCTACATAGGAAAGCAGAACTGCTCGATAACTCGATTCAGTCGAGTCGACTGCCGGAACGAAAAGAACAAACGAATACTGTGCGGGCTGACTGGTGAAGCCGGCGAGGGTGGCAATGAGAGCGCCCCACCTGCCCCCCCGTACGTAGCCGCCACTATCTACAATTTTTACAGAACCCAGACTACATTTATAAGACCTGAATGACATAATAGGGAGACTATAACTGACAAGAAACTATTTTACAGTCCCTGTTAATATTGTTGCAGCCACATGTAGTAAGCGTTGCTTCATGCAGTGGAGAATGGCAAAACAGAAGCACGTCGGCGCCCGAGGCATTGCGAAGTAGGCAAGCACAGATAGCTTTGCTGACAGCAGCAGTCTACCAACCAGCTGACGCAAGGACGCATAGAAACCGAGCGCCGAGCGAAGCTTGGAGAATGCTAAGGGGAAGTGAGGCCACACGCTAAGTTGCGCTGCAATATACTACGGGAGTAATAACAAAAAACTACCATCGAGGGTAAAAAACGTTCTCCTGCCGGATATAAATAGTGGAGCCCAGCCAGCAACGGACAGAAGCCATTCGGAAGCAGCTTGGTATTACAGGACAGATGTGGTCCATGTCCGAATGTTCAATCTTCGTAGGTGACGATTCCGGAAGTCAGTTCCAGCTCGCAGGAGTCATCCGTTCGCCGCCAGATGTCAACTTCAGCTCCGGGGGTCGGCCCGAGTTCGGTCGGCACCATGGCTGACTAACTACTTCGAGAACTTCCAGTAGGACCGACCGGACGTCACGGCAACCCGGCCACACGGCGCGTGGTCCGTCCATGATGGGACCTCGCGAACATCGCGACTGACGGCTTCCCAGCCGCCGGTGCAGCAGGCATCGGTAGCTGACCTCACGGCGACGAGTTCTTCTCAACCATAGGGCATCCTGGCTTCAGCGGAGCACAGGTGGCCTGAGGCTCCCGAGTGCGAACAGTGGCGCGCGATGCGCGCTTTGTCGGAGAATCTGCACAGCAGCAGCCAGGCGGAGGGATTCGCAGGGCTGGGCAGCGACGACGAGGGAGAAATTGTAAAGAAAGTTCAATAAATAATTGTAAAACTCCACGCCGTCTCTGTCTTTGGCGCAGCCACTGTGTCTGCTGCTAACAAGTGGAGAGAAGGCATAACGACATATATCGATAAAACGAATATCGCCTCTATCGAATGGAAATATTATTTTGCTTTTAAAAATCTTTTTGTTTTAAATGAGAAACAAAATGACGCCATCCCTTAACACTGGATATCGCTTGAAAAACGTGATGAGCAGTATTTGTTTAGTATGATTTCAGCTACATATTACTAAAACGAAGTTTCAGGTACTTGCTGAAACACCAGAGCAAACGTGCCTGACGACTTTTCGGAGAGGCACTGTGTACAACAAGAGGCATTTTCAGATTGTTTTTAGATTTTCTGTGTCGATATTACACTCATTCCTCCTGGATGATCTCTTTCCCTCTAGTCAGACCGAGTTGTCTTCTTTGGTTTTTTGCCAAAAATGTTTCGTTTTAGTATCTCAAGTAGGGTTGGTTATTCCTGCTTTCTTCAGGTCTTTTTTTACTGTAGAAATCAATTTCATTCTTTCACTTTTAGCTTTACTATGAATACCGTAGAATTCCAGATCCTGTTTAGTTTATCTGCTTGGTTGTATTTTTCTAATAAGACCATAGAAGTTTAGGGCGTAGTTTTTGGTATCTGAATAACTGGTGGTATGCCTTTCAATTTCTTTCTTTGGTATTATCCTTGTAATCCTACAGTTTATTATCGTCATTACTGTTTCCCGATCTCAGAGACAATTTAATCTTATATATGTGTCCTATGACTATTATTCGCTCTGAATTTGTTTTTAGGACAAATTTTAGTCTCAGTACTATTCGCACACTCTTCTGTCATCGCTAGGTAGTGAACAGGTAGAATAAAAGATGATGTCTTATGTTCATTTAACTAAGTCATTTACATTATTCTGAACATTTACGTTGTTCATTTGCTTTATTTAATTTACTGCTTGTCCTCATCTGATGATTATTAATGTTTTTCAGCAAATATTCGTTGTTCGTCGTCTTAATATGGAGCTGCAATGGATCGGCTGCGATTATCGCAGCTGTAAGTACTCATACCACGTTCCAGAAAACGACCCTCAGTTGCAAGATAACGAAGAACGATGCCGATTTATGAGCGTCAGTTTATTACAAACTTAACTCTGATACACGAAATTGTATCACCATATTTCTACGGTCTCGCATCATCTTGTTAAAGACAGGCCGACAACGTAAGCTTCTCTGATTTTCTTCTTTCATCTCATTATTAAAGTCATCCTTTCGCTCTTTTGCGTTTTATACTGAATACAACCGTTATTAACAACTTAGAAAATGGAAATGGCGAGTCCGCGAAAGTACTTATAAGCATGTAAGAGGAACCTGCAACACGTAATTCCAGCTTCTCATGCTGCGTACAATGTGTAATACTGAAATTTTCTCCCAACTCATTAAATAATAGAATTTTCTCTGTTATATTTTGGTATTGTTAATAATATTACTTGACTGTAAGCCCCAGGATGGCTGACATTATACAGGTTCATCAGTAATGACCTATGCTGCTTTACATTGTTTTACCAGCAGTTCAGATCGTAGTTATTCAGAATTTTTAAAAAAAATTTATTTACATTCACGTCATGGTGAAAATTAGCAAGATTTATAAAATAATTAAACAGGAGTATAGTAACGTAGAGCTTAACATTGAAAACGCGAGTTTGCTAACATGGAAGCTGAAAATGCACTAGTTCCGGAACTCGGTCTGGAATCACCGTCTGAAACTGATGCGGATGTTATGGCAGATAATCCATTGTGTGAAAATGATGCTCATTTACATGGTCTTTCCCAATAGCGTAATTCATCAATCTGATGTTAATGTTTCACTTGAAGTTAATGTTCCGATGGGCGATACTTCACGTGAAATGACCGTACAAATAGGCGGTTAACGACTGACCTCATTGCTCTATTGTTACAAAATTTTAAGGCAATGAAGCACGACATAACCGCCCGATTAGAAAACCAATCCAAAGAATTACAAAAACAATCCACTGAATTACAACAGTCTAATCGTTTGCAGAAGCAATTTAGTGACAGAATTTGACTGCTAATTTCAACATATTCTCGTTACAGCACGATACCCTAGCCAATGATGTTACACAATTAAAGAAAGCTTATCGTCATCTTCCATAAGCTGTTCAGACATTGACCAAAAGTGGAAAACAATTATAGTGTACTGTTGAAAAACTACAAAATAAAGTCGATACTTTCGTGGAACAAAAGGACGCGAAAGTACAAAAACAGTTCAGTGATCAATGCAAGCACATTGTTGATGATTTTTCGCATACCTTTCCCACAAATATGTAAAAATTAATGACTAATTAAATTACTCATTAGGGCACGTTGTAAATGAGTCTGTAAATGTTGCTATACTTGAACGAGACAATGCCAGTGGATGTTTAAAGTCCGAATTACCTCGAGTACAAATCTACCGAGCTGGCTTGACCAAATAAATGCGGAAGTTGCAGACGTACAACAGCAATTTTCTACAGTCCGAGGCATTGTTCAGTACACTCCACCGACTGTTAATAAAGTATGTGATGGTTACGACAGAAGATCATACAACATATGCTAACGCAACAAATTTCAATAGCTTATCGCCCAGCCGTATACCACACGAAATAACGAA
Source organism: Schistocerca americana (assembly GCF_021461395.2). Classification (NCBI taxonomy): domain Eukaryota; kingdom Metazoa; phylum Arthropoda; class Insecta; order Orthoptera; family Acrididae; genus Schistocerca; species Schistocerca americana. Next base: position 163,607,119 of record NC_060126.1, on the reverse strand, counting down.
CTGCACAATCACTCTCTTCTGTCTTGAAGAAAATTTGCTCAATCTTAGACAGATACAGACATATACAGTACCGGAGAAAAATACTCGACATCCAGTTGTGTTTCTACGAGCATTCAAAGGTGTATTACCGCATCTTGGACTGACCAAATAAAAGATTGGTATCACCACGGAATACATACAAAGTTATGGAACCCCTTGGGCCACAGATACAAACTTACAAGCAGTTTGAAAGAGCATTTCTATCTACGTATTGATCAAGATGTCATCAAGAGAGATTACAGCAACAGGGTTTCAACTCGGAGAATTTCCTTACTAAACAGAGTAGCCTCCAGAAGTACTTTGAGAAATATTTAAACAACACTCTTTATTGGACAAGCCTATTTCTCTCAAAGATGTATTAAGAATTCTGAAGGCGAATTCTCCCAACTATGATGCGTGTCGCACAGATACAAGTGCAAGGGATTTAAATAATATTAACAGAAGAAAGTATAATTATAACCAATACGATTCTGGGTACCAGGGAAATGGGAGTCGACAAAATTTCAGAAATAACAATAACAGATACTGGAATCCAATAATGAAGCCCAGAACCGAGGAAACGTAGACAATACTTATCCATAAGTAGCTACGTACAACATGCTGCGTTTGCTAGTAGTCGGAAAAAAGAAAGTCTTTCTGTAAACAAAGTTGAAGTCACTAATGAATCGCTTCCAACTACTAGCACAGAAGCTTTGTCAACCTAATTCTGCCCTCATTGAGCTCTCCGATGACTGTTGTATCAGAGCGTGGCGTGGAGGCGAACAAGGCGATCTTGTCAACCTCTTTAAGCGTACAGTGAAATTTGCCATGGGACAGCGAAATGCACATATACACATGACGGCTATATCGTGTACTCAAGGTACAAAAAGGGCAGTTCATTGGCGGATCTTATATTTGTACTGAGGTGATTCATGTGAAGAGGTATCTGATTTGATTACGGCCACGTGCGGGAATTAAGAGGCTTTGAACGTGGAATAGTAGTTGGACCTGGATTCAGGGGACATTCAGTTTGGAAGATCGTTAGGGAATTCAACATTCCGAAATTCATAGTGTCAATAGTATGCCGAGAATACCAAATTTCAGGTATTACCTCTTACCACGAACAACGCAGTGGCCGTCGCCCTTCACTAACGACCGAGAGCAGCGGTGTCTGCGTAGTGTTGTCAGTGCTGACATACAAGCAACACTGCGTGATGTAACAGCAGAAATCAACGTGGGGCGTACGACGAAGGTTTCCGTTAAGACAGTGCGGCGAAATTTGGCGTTAATGGGCTATGGCAGTAGACGAACGACGTGAAAATCTGTACTAACAGGACGGCATCGGTTGCAGCGTCTCTCCTGGGCTCGTGACCACATCTGTTGGACCCTGCACGTCTGGAAAAATTTGGACTAGTCAGATGAGTCCAGCTGAACCAATCATTGACTGGAAATGGTTATGTTCGGCAGCTTGGAGACCATCTGCAGCCATTCATGAACTTAATGTCCCCAAACAACGATGGACAATGCGCTATACCACCAGACCAACTGTCCTCAGTTGGTTTGAAGAACATTCTGGACAGTCCAGTGAATGATTTGGCCATCAACATCGTCGGACATCAATCCCATTCAACTTTAATGGAACGTAATCAAGAGGTCAGTTTGTGCGTAAAATCCTGCACCGGCAAAACATTCGCGATTATGGATGGTTAAAGAGACAGCATGGTTCAGTACTTCTGCAAGGGGCACCCAACGATCAACGATTCCTTGAGTCCATACCACTTTCAGTCGCTGTACAACACTAGGCAAACTGAGGTCCGACACGATATTAGGAGTTATCCCATAACTTTTTTCACCTCATTGTAATGACGGTACTGATATCAAAAATGTGTTGACTATGGGTCAGCCTACGCATACCAAACAAAAACTCCTTTTAGTACAAGACTCAATACATGCTATAACGGGAAGAAATTTCTACCAAAATAGTTTTAGATCCTGGTGCCTCTATTAATTCTAGAAGTAGACGATGTGCCTACCTGCCCAGTAGGAAACTGTCATATTGTTAGAGCTCTAGGAGCTAAATTTCAACCTGTCTATGGGCAGATACAACTAAATATTGTCACCGGAAATGAAGTGATATTATAACAGTTCCTGATTCTAAATAATCTTGTCGTCCACTGCCTGGTATGTATGGAGTTCTTTTGAGAAAAGGATGCAAAATTAGACTTGTATTTGGGTATGTGCTACTTATGCATCGAGAGCAACGATACTGAACTAGATTTAATGCAAACCCCAGTGGAATGTGATAAATACTACCAGGGAAAGGCAATTTTTAAAGCAAAGAGTGTACCGGAAGATTGTTTCGAAATTCACAATGGTGAAAATGACAAAGGATAAGGTAATGGACTCTTCTAATCTGGATAAACAACAACAATTAGATTTGACAAACCTGTTGTCCACTAATAGCAGTAAATAAACCTAATGACCAAGCATGCCTCATTCTGGATGCGCATGCTATTAATAAAATAATTGTACCAGTCCACGCGCAACCCGAAAATTTAGAACATTTATAAAAATTTCTTATAGTACACTATTTGACTAGCATATATCCATACTATTCCTATTGGCAGCTCTTACTGCCAACTGAGTCTTTGAAATACTTAGATATTCATCTTCGCAGCAGTTATCATTTTTCTGTTTTACCGTTTGGACTGGTGTATTTATGATGGCACTAGACATAGTTCTTGGGCCAGATCTTCTAGACAAAGTAACATATATGTTGATGACATCTTGACTGCAACACCTACATGGGAAGAATGTCTTGAATTTCTGTAGCAAATATTATGCAAATTTTCACAATTAAGCTGTAGAAATCAAAGTTGGTTGTGACGAAATTTCCTGCAGGAATAAAACGTAATCGTGATAAGAAATTTTCCAGTTCTGAATACAAAACGGAGCTTGGAAGCTTTTCTTGGCCTTTGTCGTTGTTTCGACCTTTTGTTCCAGGATAGTTAATCAATAGTCCACCACTGTTGAGTGTATTAAAGAAGAATGCCGAATGTCACTGGTCAGGCAAATGTCAAGCACATTTCGATGTAATAAGAAATGCTTTAGATAAATTCAAAAATCCTATTTCGTTCCGGCACGAATTTAGATTTCTGCAGTGCCACAGATGCGTCCTTTTTTTTCAGGAATTTGTGCATATTTACTTCCAGTGCCTAAAAGGAGAGTAAGAATGAAGTTAAGGTGATTCGTTTTGTTAGCAGAATCCTTTCAGAGAGCAGAGACTGCTACTGAGTTAGAAGCTCTGACTTGATATTGGGGGTTTGAGAAGTTCAGTTATTATATTTGTGGTAAACACATTAAAATATTTTTTGACCACTACTCTCTGACCGTTTTATTAATCCATAAACTACTACGTCCTTGGATTACAGCACAGATAGCTTTTTTTCAGGAATATATTTTCGAAATAATGATTTTAAATTATAAGAACAATGTTGTGGCCGACATTTTGTCACGTCTACCACAAGAACTGACTAGAGAATTCTGTAAATAAAATACACACACTACAAACAGTATTATATAGATCTGTGTAGCAATATGGCTACATTATGAGAGGAAGATGCAGGTTTGCGTAAAATAAAGACTCTCCTTACACGAAACACGCCTGAGCAAATTTAGTGCATGTACATTCCAGGTACGTGTAGGAAAACTTCAGTTTGACATACTTATTATGGTTTGGGTCTTTAGGTGCCACAATACGTTTAAAAGAACTGGATTTATAACGCTACTTTTCAAACATGCAGAGGAATGTTGAACGGCTATTAAAAACATGTCTGCTGTGCCAAAAGTCAAAACCTGCTAATAAGAGCTGCTATTCCATCTTACCTATACACCCACTGAAAATTGTGTCTCTTGATGTCAGTGACCCAGTGCCCTTTGGATGAATTGGCGTTAAGGATTTAGAAGCTTTGTATGACCTTTTCTGAAAATATGTCATGCTATGTGCTACAAGATCAATGGCAGCATCTACTATTATTAGGAGGATCCTCAAATATTATATACCAACTGTTGGCATGCCTGTCATATTCCTCACAGACAATGCGACAAATTTTATGTGCAAGAACTGGAAACATTTTTTGCAAGAGTCTCCTGGTACCACCCTAAAAGCAAGCCAGTTGCACACATTTTCAGACAGTTCTGTCGATGTATAAGAACTTATGCTAGCACACAACACATTCTATGGATAGAATTTATTGAACCATTTGATAGTATTGTAAATAATTTATATATTTACACAGCAACATACACACCTGCATATCTACTTAATAACCATAAGGAAATCAACGAATGGATAAACCTGTTGACACACCTGCCAAAAGAATCTGCTCTGGAAGAAGAGGTAACGAACACATATCTCACACTCACTCTCAATGCCAGAATCAGAAAAAAACACGTGTGAGAAAAGATTAGGTAACGTGCACAAATATTTAGCTGGAGAAACAGCACTACTTAGATCTCATCCAAAATCGTCTGCTTTACATAAGAGAAATAGCGAATGGCAGTTATTCTGTAAGGACTCTATCGAATAGACAACACTCCGCACCCAGGTATTTATCTTTCGACCTTTCCTAAATCTGGTAAAATATATCTATAGGGTGTTAGGAAATTCCCGTCGCAAATTTACAGGACTTGTAGAGAAGCGCAGGTAGATAATATTTTGAACTGGAACCCATGTACAGAAACATACCGTTTCCGTTCTACAACCATTTGAAAGCTTGTTGGTAACACAACCACTTTAACAAGTAATTGATTAGGCGTGACCCGGTGCATCACTTGTTTTACAATTTCCCTCACTAACAGCCATAGAAATTGGTAGTGTGCTCTTTGACGAGTTCCCTTTAAAGTGATGTAGTCCACTCTCTTCCAATTTGGGTGAGAGGCGTCTCCTTTGAGCACCGCAGTCACTCCTGCCGACGATATAGGTACCTTTTTTGAATCCGATGCGTAATTACCGTGGAAAGGATACTAGATTGAGTCGGACGTTGTGGAGTACGATCTTGATAAAGGCGACGAGTAAGTCTTACATTACCGTGAGCTCAGCCATTCAGAAGATTATGTCAGCGTATTCTGCAAACGTGTACTCAACCACGTTTCCCTAACGCTCATAGACAAGTGAATGAGACTCGAACGAGATCATAGAAGTATGACAGACGCCAAATGACATCACCCAATTCGAGGTAATCACCCCCCACTAGGACTATCCTGTTGCATACCTACCCAGCAAACGTTTTCAAACGGCTGCAGTACGGAAACAGTATGTTCCCGGACATGGGGTTCTGTTCAAAATGTTATGTACTCACTACCTTCTACAAGTCCTAGAAGTTTGTAGCGAAAACTCCTGGACATCCTGCATATGTGTACCGGTAATGATCTTGTTCCCTGATCTGAGAAAGAATTAGATGCACTAACGTTTTTTACAAATAAGGTGTGTGTAATCTACGCTTTTATATTGCGAATTTTAGATTAATCAAATATGTGTAAGAACAATACAAAAGAATAGATCATTACTTAAGATAATACTTCTATAATATCTACAAACTTTGCTCACTCTAGCGAATACCGCTTTTATTTACTGAAGTAGTTACTATGGGACCAGAGTTCCTGTGTATCATTGCATTTGTAAAGCAATTATTACACCATTTGTCTTTCTTTAGGTACAGTGTACGTAAATGTGGCATTAACAGAGAACTGGCATGAAAAGCATTGAAGTTTCAAGCTAGAAAGTGTATTTGTAAAAGGACAAATGTATTCTTCAGGCAAAATCTTCGAAACTTGTTAGACTATCCAGGCATTTCTTGTGCTGTATGATTAAAAGAAATTCGCGTCCCTGAATAAAACTCAGCGGATGTCCTAGGTTATTGTAGACTCTCTTAAAATTACCTAGGATTTATTAAAATGTACGTAAATACATGTACATACCAATTTGCATGTTATTTTAGAAATGGAGACATTGTACAGTTTGTATTTTAAAACTTTTATTTCAGCACAACCATAGCTGTGCAAAATCATCAATGAATCTGTCGTACATCTGTTCCATGATTCTGGCATTTGTGGAAGATTTGACAACTACTTGAATGTCACCCCGGTCGAGTCGCGACATTTAGATACAGTACGGACACGAGACTCATCTTCTGGATCCCACCCTCGCAAGTGGAATTGCTCGCCAGCCTCTGTCGCATCCTGTCACCTTACTTCCATGGGCATGTGGTCCACATTTTCACCTGTCAGTGATAAAACAAACAGTGTCAATTAGTCTCGTATACTTAGATACTGAAACGTAATACGAAATGAAAAACTATCCATTCTAAGAAAGAAAACATTTTCCTGTGTGTAAAAACAACTTTTACCTATGTAAATGAAATCAGCGTAATTGTTGGTTTACGTATGTGGTAAAATGTGCTAAGTGCTGCAGGAATTCAGGAAAAAAAGAAATGAATTGATGCTAACAATGATGAATAATGAACACAACGGAATTAAGACAGTATGTAGTGGCTTGTTCAATGGTGTTGTCAAATTCACGGTGAAAAATTGTGCCATCGCAACTCCCGAAATTCATTATCATCATGACAGTTTCCCGATATCAGAGATAATTTAATGTTGGCTATATTTCCTATGACGTTTTTGGCTCTGAATTTGTTTTTAGGACAAATGCTAGGGTCACATCACTGCCTTGCACTGTCTTCCGTTGTAGCCATCTCGCTGAATGGATGGTATCAAAGGTGGTGTCCAATGATGTACAATTAACTAAGATGAATCACATTATACTGAACATTTAGTTTTTTCATTTCTATAATAAATTTACTCTTTTTCCTCATATAATTATTCATGTTCATCAGCAAATAATCGTTGTTGGTCGTCTCAGTACGATGATACAATGGATCGTCACCACTGTCGCAGTCCTCAGTGCTCATGGCATGTTCCAGAAAACGAACCTATCTTCATCCAGTTGCATGATAACGAAGACCGATGTCAAGACATGGGCGTCATTTTATTGCAAAGCTAATTCTGCTGCACAAAATTGTTTAATCATCTTTCCACGGACTCGTATAATCTTGTTAAACGTAGGCAAACAACATAGGCTTCTCAGAGTTTTCTGATTCATCTTCTTATCACAATCGCCCTTTCTGTCTTTTGACTTTTATATTGACTACTTACTAAACGGAAAGAGCGATTGTATCCTGATGTTCCTTTCTCAGTATAATGTGGACTTAAAATTTTGGTGATTACATTTAGTTCTCTCTTTTGAGTTTTTTTAGTGTCCGTCTTCCAAATTCATACCGCCTTGCTGCGGTGGACAGACCGGTTCCCGTCAGACCACGGGCCTTAAGCACCATCGGGCGTGGCTAGGCATTTGGGTCTACCGTGCGCTGTTAGCAAATGGGGAACACTCAGCCATTGTGACGTCAGCTACAGAGCGAATTGACTGGGAAATAGTGGCCCCCTGTCACGAAAACTGACAACGGCCGGTAGAGCGGTGTACTGACTACACGCTCCTCTATATCGGCATCCAATGATGCCTTCGGGATGAGGAGGACACGCCTGTCGGTCGGCATCGTTTGGGCTTCCGAGATCTCTCGGACGGAATTCTCTTCCAAATGGGGCGTTGGAAATGAAGCACCAATAACAGTAATAATAATAATAATAATAATAATAAAGTAATCTATAACGAAATTGTGATCAAAATTGTGTGTTATTTAATAAGTAAATCTATGTCGCATATTATGTTAATACTCAAGAAAAGAAGGAGTAATGTTGTTAACTACATCTGTTTTCAAGCCTGATTCATCGGTTATACACTCCGATGTAGAAGACAATGAATCAGACATGTTACACTCTGACTTCACAAGAGAGTTTCAAAGAGAAGGTGGAACGCATCCATTTTTCACTTGACCTTCGCAGGGAGGGAGCCCCACGAAAAGACGACAGGTGTTGTGAACCTTTAATCGGTCTTCTAATTAAAGCCAGAGCCGAAAATAAAGGCCATCTTTTTTCCCATAAACGTCACTCAAGTGAAGAACTTTTCGCAAGCGGAGCTGTTGTAGAAAATAAAAAAATAAAAAAGAAACCTCGTTCGACTGGCATCCAGAGACGCCCATCGTGCAGAAGCTAGTATTCTAATTAATTTTCCTGGTAAGGAAAAGGCTGCGAGAACAGGTTCTACGGACAGGCGTGTGGTGGTTTCATTGACAACCTACCTGTTCACTTGCCCATGGTTACTGGCTCACTTGCAAAAGGATGATCACAGAAGAACTTGTCAGTCGTTTTAGTTCCTGACAGGATGCAATGGTCATGGGGACTGAATATACTCACTTTCGAAAAAATTTTTAAAACTCTAAAAAACTACACTTCTGGGCAGTTAACATTACCTTGCAGAATTTGAAACGTAACGTGCAAGGGGTCAACGCTCTATCTCTATTTATCCTTTCACTTACCTCTCCTTCTGCACAAAGTTCTCTCACAGTTTTTTTGTCACAGAACGACCATAAATGTGCGACTAACTTTCTTCATCTTCATTTCTGTTATTAGATGTTTAACGTAGCGACTTGCGCGACGGTGATGAGGATGAAATGATTATGAGGACAACACAACCCCCAGTCCACGAGCGGAGAAAATCTCCAACCCAACCATGAATCGAACCCGGGCCCGCTGCATGAGAGGCAATCACGTTACCACCCAGCTAAGCAGGCGTACTCCTGTTGGATACTACAGGGTGACTCTCACCGGCTCAAATTTCGAAGGTTGCTTGAGGCTATATTCTGAGTGGTTTGATGCAAGCAACCTGTCGTCTCCGATAGCTCGCTAAGGAGTAATAACTTATGATGGGTGGAACGGTTCTGTGAACTATGAATGGAGCTCGCCACTAATCGAAGTGTTTTTAAATACGGAATTTGACATAATTTCGTAATTGATTTACGACAGGATAAAAGCGTTACTAATAAAAATGACCGGACAACGTCAGGATAAAAGGCAGAAATATATGCAATACTTTATCAGCAATCAGAGACGTTATTTATGGCACGTGAACATGTCATACCAGTGTGGCTTGAAGAACCTTACGATGTAACAGAGCACAAATTTTTAATAAAGATGATAAAACGAGTAAATTTTTGGTGGAAGCTTCAAGCAAATGATCCAGATTTTTGGAATGTGGGTCTTACTGACGGTAGAAATCAATTGTTTGAAACTACTCTTTAAGACAAGGGTGCTCTGTATCGACTACTTTATCCTCAACATTCACGGAACTCCTCTTTAGAATGTAACATACACGGTTAACAGATGTAAAACACTTCGGAGAAAAGACTGTACTTGAAGTCTGGGCACACGACAGTAGTTTAAATATCAGTGATTGTTCTGAACAATAAGACATAAGGAATCCGTTTTCTCGAAATATCAGGTGAAAAAATACGTCCTCAAAAATAACAGAATTTAGAACTAGAAGAAGTAAATGACAAACTGACTCATAATTCATTGCAGAAAGCATAACAGAAGATACTAGCGCATTTATATCATAGCGGAGCATGCACGAGGTGTCTGGCTGTTTGGATGAACATAATTCGCAACATGACAGCGACAATTAACATAATGCAACGAATTTAGATCAAGTCACAAAAGTGAGAATTCATAAATATTAATTTTTTTAACAAAATGAATCATATCATAACAGTCATATCCCGTACCGAAGGTTTATCCAGAAAAATACAAAAAAGTAAGTTGGTGTAAGTCTGCTAATCATAAACAGCAGTAATTGCTGAAGGAGAGCGCAGCAGAGGGTTCGAAAGTCAATTGTGCAGAAGAAATTGAAGAGGAACGCGACGAGGCGTAACGTCCTAAAACATGTTACCTTCAGTAACATGGTGGTTTGTGAGCAGAGGGAATATTCTGAAACTAGAACGCTTCCCCCAGATATAGAAGGCCTGGACTTTATGGGTGATACATTCCGCTGTGGAGCAGTGTATCTCAACTACTTTCTCTGCAATGAAAATACAGTAACGAAGAGTTCATGCAGAAACTTGAAACCAACACAAGAATTTAAATAATTATTTTATTCATGTCTGTCAGTATTATGTAGGCTGAAGCTACTTACAAAACATGCAGCGTTTTGCAAGCAAACATATGTATAGCAAACAGCCAAACAGCTTCCCCAAGAATACATCAGAAGGGAGTAGACAACAATATGGAAAAACCCTGTAACTCAGTTTTGCCATCTCGGATAAGAATATGAAGTAATGAACGATACGATCTCTGCGAATGGGAAGCTGTATAAAATAAAATTAAGCTCATGTCGCCTGGGTTAAATTTACCTTTTAGGGTTATACAAATAAAATAATGAGATTTATAAATGAGTCCTAAAACATTGCAAATAATAATGATGATATTCAACATGTTTAAAAAGCTGTTCTAGCAGCCACTGAAGGAATAGGATGCTACCAGCTACATATTGTATCGCACATCGTAACACACAGTGCCTGTTGTCCGGGCTCTGGGGTCATAGTAGGATTAATCCAGCGACTGGTAGAGAGGTGATCCTTGCGCGCTGAGTTTCAACAAGGCTCGAAATTCTCAGCATTGTCCTCAGAATTGTCGTGACCCCCTGGTTCTTAGACTTCGAAGGTTCTGTGATAAGTTGGTCAGAGAACTCTAGGATCCCTCTAAATGATCAAGGTGTGTGCTTCTCATTATGGGCTGCTACCCAGGTAACCGAAAATGGGTTTGGGTGGACACAAGGATTTCTTAGATTATGCGACTTTCCATCCAGATAGCCCATAGAAATATGCGTATAACATATGGGTACAACATCCAAAAAATGCCCCATACAGGTGAGAGTATTAAAATCCTAGTGATTACCGGCTGAAGAGTTTATAACGAAGTGCGATAGTTTGAAATGCTCCTAGAAAGCAGCGGAGATACAAAATACTGAGAGTAGCAAGCTACGTAAAAGCCGAAATTTGATAGCAGTGAAATTTTTGGGAGAAAATTTAAAGAGTATATCGAAAGGATAAGCTAACAGGAAATTAATGTGCTGTATTTGTCACAATAGACAAGAAAGTCAAATCCACCGAGATACAAGTTGAAGCTACGTGTGAGATTGTTCGGGCAAGACTTATTATCAAGGATGGGGTAAACTTATAATTCTATCCTCATGCTGATCACTAGACTCAGTACCAGAAGTAACCGAAAACCTTCAGAGGAAACGTTAGTTTTCTAGTACGTAAATTCCTTCACCTGTCATCATCGAAGGGTACTTTAATAGCCAACAATCCATTGAAAAAATTATATTTTCGTAAGTGGTGCTTGTGACAAGACTTCCTATCAAATATTACTAAATGCCTTCTCTGAAAACCACTTAGAACAAATAGTTCAACAGCCTAAGTGTGATGAAAAAATGTTGTATCGAATGGCATCAAAATCACGCGGCTGCTACGGTTGCAGGTTGGAATCCTGCCTCGGGCATGGATGTGTGTGTTATCCTTAGGTTAGTTAGGTTTAAGTAGTTCTTAGTCTAGGGGACTGATGACCTCAGATGTTAAGTCCTATACTCAGAGCCATTTGAGCCATTTTTCGAATGGCATCAAACAGACCTGACCTCTTCGACGACATATGCATTGAAATTGCTATTAGTGACTATGAGGCAGATGTAGCAACAGGAATTGTCAAAGTACTGAGGTCGACTACCTCAAGAAATGAAAAGCGTTCGACTTAGCACCACACCCTACTTCTATTATTGAAAGTACCATCGTATGGGTTATGGAGTGCAATTTGTGACTGGATTGAGCATTTCGTGGTAGAGCGGGTGCAGGGTGTCATCTTGGATGGAGAGTCATTGACATATGTAGCAGTAGGTTCAGATGTGCCCCACGGAAGCGTGATATTACCCTTGCTGTTCTTTTTGTGTATAAATGACGTTGCAGATAATATTCACCAACCGCCTTGCCGCAGAGGTAACACCTGTTCCCGTCAGATCACCGAAGTTTAGCTCGCCTCCGGTAGCTGAGTGGTCAGCGCGACAGAATGTCAATCCTAAGGGCCCGTGTTCGATTCCCGGCTGGGTCGGAGATTTTCTCCGCTCAGGAACTGGGTGTTGTGTTGTGCTAATCATCATCATTTCATCAACGCGCAAGTCGTCGAAGTGGCGTCAAATCGAAAGACTTGCTCCCGGCGAACGGTCTACCCGACGGGAGGCCCTAGTCATACGACATTTACATTTACCGAAGTCAAACGGTGTCTGGTTGGGCTGGCACTTGGATGGGTGACCATCCGATCTGCCAAGCGCTGCTGGCAAGCGGGGTGCACTCAGCCCTTGTGAGGCAAAACTGAGGAGCTACTTCATTGAGAAGTAGCGGCTCCGGTCTCGTAAACCGACATACGGCCGGGAGAGCGGTGTGCTCACCACATGCCCCTCCACATCCGCTTCCAGTGACGCCTGTGGACTGAGGATGACACGGCGGCCGGTTGGTACTGTTGGGCCTTCATGGCCTATTCGGATGGAGATAATATTGATAGTAACACCAAACTTGCCACAGTTTTTTGGTTATCTATAATGAAGTACTGTCTGAAAAGCAAGTAGTACGCATCGGTTCATTGATGGAATACTATAGAAATGCTATATATCTGCAAAGGAAATTGCTGAAAAAACACTCAAGCGATCGATTCTAGAATATTACTCAGGTATATATAGGAACCAGTGCCAGTCAAGACTATCAGGGGATGTTTACCGTATACAACGGAGGACAAGACGAATTAACACAGGCTTATTTGACCCATTGGAGAGTGTCACGAAGGTGCTGAGAAAACGTGACTGGGAAACACTTGATGACAGAGGCTATCTGTTAGAAGAAAGCCTCCTTTCAAAGTTTCGAGAACCAGGTTTAAGTGTTGAATCTAGGAATATATTACAACCCGTATCGCTCCCGTAGGGTTCACGAGGACAAGATTAACTTTAATAGCATGCACAGAGGACATTAAGAAATCATTCTTCCCGCACACCATATGTACTTGGAAAGGGAATAAGCCCTTACAAGTGGTATAATGAGAAGTACCTTCTTCGATGCACTTCTCAGTTCATTCTAGAGTATTGCCGTAGCTGTAGATGTAGAACTCAATAATATATATATATATATATATATTAGACAGCTTGTGCTAGTTTGTACATTGGTATAATGTCAACTGACCTGATCCGTTGATATCACAGTGTACCGCTTATTTCTTCTTAGAGTCACTAACGGAGGACTTTATCATCTGTAAATAACTGATTTCATTGTTTGTGGGAATTTATCGGTTTTAATGCATCTTTCACAATCAGACCTCTTCCAAATAAAAGTTTAGTTGCACTCCTTCTTTATTTTATCATCAGTCACCATAATAACTTATATTAAAAACACTAAGAGTTCATTTTCTTTTGAAATTATATTTTGGTTATGGACCCTTAGGATGTTTAAGGAGGCATCTGATAACCACCCATGCACTGAAGCTGGTACCCTATTAATTTTTAAAAGAAGAAAAGGAAAAGAGTGTGATCAAAGAACTTGAAACAGGCGGAAGATACAGAATGCTTTGAGTGCTATCTTCAACCAGAAGCGAAGAATATATCATTTATTTTTATCGCAGAAGCATCTTTATTTTATTTCTCGCAACTCAGTCTGAATTAAGAAGTGTTTTTCTGCGGAATAAATCACACATAATGTTGGAGACCAGTGCCACTAGCCAAACTTAGGTGAAAGAGGTGGCAAGGCTGGGAGGTTATGGACAAAGCTAAAAACGTTAAAATAAGAAGTCGTTATTTAGTGTTCCCAGTTCATGTCCTGACTCAAGTTTCATTTTGTCACAAACGTTTAATATTAAACTTGATAATTGTAGGTCCACGTATGAGTGGCCAAGTAAGTGGTCCCGACAGTCGGGATACCAGTTACTTTGGAATAAGGCTGGGCATCTCGGACATATTCTGAGTCGTGGTCACCTTTGTGCTCATACGGCAAAGACTACCAAATCCACCGGTTAGTCCCTCAACCGTTAGGGGTAAAACTCAATGGGACTAGGGGCAAGTAAGGCTAGCAACCTGCTTCCCTGGTACTTTAAATATGATGCTGGCAACAATCAGAGCAAAATGCCTCAGTCCTTTGGAGGTGACGGAGTCCCACCTCTAACTGACAAACCAGGGACTCCTAAGATACGACTTGGCAAACAAATGGTAATGAGATGAGGAGCTATTAATATCAGTGGGGGCTACCCTGGGAAGAAGGTAGAGCTGGCAGGGGCTGCAAGTAAGATGGGGCTGGACGTTTTAGCTGTTAGTGACATTCGGGTAAGGGGTGAGAAAGAAGAGGAAGTGGGAGAGTACAAGGTCTACCTGTCAGGAGTCAAAGCAGGAATAGCACAATGGGGTGTAGCGCTTTACATCAGGAAAGAAATGGAACCCAGCGTAGCTGCAATAAGGTATGTAAACGAACGACTGATGTGGATAGATTTGACAGTGTCTAGCAAGAAAATTAGGATTGTGTCAGTATATTCGCATTGTGAAGGGACAGATCAAGATAAGATGGATAGTTTTTATGAGGCACTCAGTGATGTTAGAGTGAAGGACAAGGACAGTGTTCTGCTAATGGGTGATTTTAATGTCAGGATTGGAAATCGAACAGAAGGGTATGAAAAGGTTATGGGTAAATTTGGAGAGGATATGGAGGCCAACAGGAACGGGAAACAACTCTTGGATTTCTGTGCCAGTATGGGCTTAGTAATCACAAACTCCTTTTTTAAACATAAGAACATTCACCGGTATACTTGGGAAGGCAGGGGAACCAGATCTGTCATTGACTATATAATAGCAGATCAGGAATTCAGGAAGGCTGTGAGGGACACTCGTGTATTCAGGGGATTCTTTGATGACACTGATCATTATTTAATCTACAGTGAAATTGGGATTGTGAGGCCGAAAGTGAAGGAGGTCAGGTCCATATGTAGGAGGATAAGAGTGGAGAAACTTCTGGATAAGGAAATCAGACACAAGTACATAACAGTGATCACAGAAAGGTACCAGTTAGTTGAATGTAGTCAATTACAGTCATTGGAAAAGGAATGGACAAGGTACAGGGACACAGTACAAGAAGTGGCTAAAGAATGTCTTGGAACAGTAGTGTGTAAAAGTAGGATGAAGCAAACAGCTTGGTGGAATGACACAGTCAAGGCAGTCTGTAAAAGGAAAAAGAAGGCGTATCAAAAATGGCTACATACTAGAATTCAGGTCGACAGAGAAAGTTATGTTGAAGAAAGAAACAAAGCCAAACAGATAATTGCAGCATCCAAGAAGAAATCTTGGGAAGACTTCGGAAACAGGTTGGAGACTATGGGTCAAGCTGCTAGAAAACCATTCTGGAGTGTAATTAGCAGTCTTCGAAAGGAAGGTAAGAAGGAAATGACAAGTATTTTGGACAGGTCAGGAAAACTGCTGGTGAATCCTGTGGATTCCTTGGGCAGATGGAGGAAATATTTTGAAGATTTACTTAATGTAGGTGAAAATACGATCAGTAATGTTTCAGATTTCGGGGTACAATGGGATAGGAATGATGATGGAAATAGGATCACATTTGAGGAAGTGGAGAAAATGGTCAATAGATTGCAGTGCAATAAAACAACTGGGGTGGATGAAATTAAGACGGAACTCATCAAATACAGTGGAATGTCAGGTCTTAAATGGCTACACAAGATGATTGAAATGGTCTGGGAGTCGGGACAGGTTCCATCAGACTGGACAAAAGCTGTAATCACACCAATCTTTAAACATGGAAACAGAAAAGATTGTAACAACTACAGAGATATCTCTTTAATCAGCGTTGTGGGTAAAATCTTCTCAGGTATTGTTGAAAGGAAAGTGCGAGTGTTAGTTGAGGACCAATTGGATGAAAATTAGTGTGGGGTCGGCCTCTTAGAGGTTGTCAGGACCAGATCTTTAGCTTACGGCAAATAATGGAGAAGTGTTATGAGTGGAACAGGGAATTGTATCTATGCTTTATAGATCTAGAAAAGGCATATGACCGGGCTCCTAGGAGGAAGTTATTGTCTGTTCTACGAGATTATGGAATAGGAGGCAAACTTTTGTAAGCAATTAAAGGTCTTTACATGGATAGTCAGGCAGCAGTTAGAGTTGACGGTAAATTGAGTTCATGGTTCAGAGTAGTTTCAGGGGTAAGACAAGACTGCAACCTGTCTCCACTGTTGTTCATATTATTTATGGATCATATGTTGAAAACAATAGACTGGCTGGGTGAGATTAAGATATCTGAACACAAAATAAGCCGTCTTGCATATGTGGATGACTTAGTTGTGATGGCAGATTCGATTGAAAGTTTGCAAAGTAATATTTCAGAGCTAGATCAGAAATGTAAGGACTATGGTGTGAAGATTAGAATCTCCAAAACGAAAGTAATGTCTGTGGGAAAGAAATATAAACGGATTGAGTGCCAAATAGGAGGAACAAAGTTAGAACAGGTGGACGGTTTCAAGTACTTAGGATGCATATTCTCACAGGATGGCAACATAGTGAAGGAACTGGAAGCGAGGTGTAGCAAAGCTAATGCAGTGAGCGCTCAGCTACGATCTATTGACCAACTTTGTTGTATGGGAGCGAAAGCTGGGTGGATTCAGGTTACCTTATCAACAAGGTTGAGGTTACGGATATGAAAATAGCAAGGATGATTGCAGGTACTAGTAGATGGGAACAATGGCAAGAGGGTGTCCACAATGAGGAAATCAATGAAAAACTGGGAATGAACTCTATAGATGTAGCAGTCAGGGCGAACAGTCTTAGATGGTGGGCTCATGTTACACACATGGGAGAAGCAAGGTTACCCAAGAGACTCATGGGTTCAGCAGTAGAGGGTAGGAGGAGTCGGGGCAGACCAAGGAGAAGGTACCTGGATTCGGTTAAGAATGATTTTGAAGTAATGGGTTTAACATCAGAAGAGGCACAAATGTTAGCACTGAATAGGGGATCATGGAGGAATTTTATAAGGGGGCTATGCTCCAAACTGAACGCTGAAAGGCATAATCAGTCTTAAATGATGATGATGATGATGAACTGTAGGCCCTTGCTACTTTACATAAACACCTCGGAAATGTTGTAAAGGTTGATCTAGTTCCCAAAAACACCCGAAGATTAGGCAGTCTAGGGCGAGAGAACTGAAGAAAAACCCACTATTGTAGAAAACATTTCCAAGTGGCCTTGTTTCTTTGATCCACATAAGCAGGTGAGAACTGAATATCTGTGGACCGCGTCCCTTTGAAGAATAAATTGTAATATGCGATTACAAAGGATGCCCTAAGGGTAGGAAGAAATGCAGATATTCATACAATGATGTCAATCGCTACTGCAACTGTGAGATGGAAATAAGACTTCTCGGTCTGCAAGTTATAGAGAGTGCACAATGAACGGGCAAGTGCTTTGTTAAGGGTTCATAAGATGTTCCAATTCCATTGAACATGCAGTTCCACAAAAGGACACATTCTGAGGTATCAATAAAATGAGCACTTTTCTAACCCTTTTGAAGGACACTTTGTTTCTAGATAGTGTGTTTGCAGCATGGTGAAAAACAACGTTAATTCAGTAGCAACAAAATTTACTATTATGTAATTTGACTATGGGACCAAAAACACGAACGGACCAATCCAAAATGAGAACGATCACACATACATTTTTGCAAAATACTGTTTTTGATGTACAATGCACACTACTTTCACTTCTGACGAAGCATTCCTATAGAGAGTGACACATTGATCTCTTATTACTAGGAAATCAACTGCCCAGTCACATATCTTTCCTGGTATAACGTAAGCTCGTACTTGTTCACGAGGTAAATTTACAAAACTATGTCAAAATCTTCAAAGTTAAGAAACTTTCCTAGAACCTGGACACCGTTTCCTATCGCCTGCTGAATCTTATGAACGAAGCACGTTGGATAAGACGTCCATTTATTCAAACTTTGATCCAATCCTATGAATACTGGCTTTCCTTCTTTTTCTACCACCAGACATCTGCAGACGTTTCTTCTGGTACAAACCTTTCAGTTGGTCTGGACGGTGTTCTCACAAGCATTATCTCTCACCTCTGATGTAATATTACCTTCAGTAGAACAGTTCCGTATAGCTGTCTTCACGCCGGTAGCACACGACCTCGGAGATTCCGTCACTTCTCACAGTTCTGTCAGATAGCGCCAAGGTCTGCACTCATTACCTCGCCGAGGCATCCTTGTTCATTGACCGGCAAGGGTTTTTGCCTTGGTGCAAAACACTTTTGTTTAATTTCTTCCCAAACTAGATTCAGTGAAAGTATCGCCATCATCAGTGGATTTCTTTGTTCTACACCACGCAGAATTAGCATCTGCATCTACATCTATGCGATTAATCTGCAATTCATTCTTGAGTGCCTGGCAGAGGGTTCATCGAACAACTTTCACACTGTTTCTCTATCGTTCCATCCTCTAACATCGCGCGGGGAAAACGACCACTTCAATCTTTCCGTGCGAACTCTTGTTTATCTTATTTTATTACAGTCATCATTTCTCCCTCTGCAGGTTGATGTCAATAAAATAATTTCATATCTTTATCAAACATATTCTCGCATCGTTACAAAACATTATGAAGACGTTATTACATTGCGTTGTTTGCTCCCAGTTACTGTATTGTGGAGTAGTTTTATTACATATTTTTGCATTTGAGTCTTTGCATGGTTTCTATATTTGTTGCAGCTCCATTGTCAATTTTCTATGTTTTTTTGCGTTCATGTCACCTGCAACGGTATGAGCGGCTGTTATTGACAAATATGAAAATGTGAATTCCTGCATAGCAGTTTTACACTACTTGGAATTGGGTTAGTGTTATGCATACAATTCTAGGGGACACTAGGTTGTTACGTAATCTCTCATGTACCTACGTTCGTTGATCGGCTAGTCGTTGCTCTAAAAACACAGAAAAACATAACACTCTGGCGGTATTTCAAAACATTCCGCCAGCTTTTTGTTCGGGTTTGTCACGAGATGCAACGCATATCACGTGAAAGTTGTGAAAGGTTATACCGTTGCCGATGACATGTTTTATGCCGATAAAAGGGCAACAAACTTAAAAAGTATGACGATAAAATGGCAACAAATATAGAAACCATACAGTGCCTCAAATGTAAAAAGGCATTATAAAACTATTCGCAGAATTCAGTATCTGGAACCAAAAAATGATCTGTAACCACGCCAATTTTCTACGTTTTAGAATAAAGAAACATCCTAATGTTCGCTGAAAGTAGTTTGGGGAAAAAGTTAAACAAAGGTGTTTTGCGTCTAGGAAAACTCAACAATCCTATATCGTTCAACGAAAACGCTGACTGAATTTTCAGATGACAACTATTGTTCAGCTAGCGCCTACTGCCACGATTGCAAGTGTCCAACCAACTTGGGCTCACGTTTACATTGTATCGGTAGCGCTTCCTGATGCCTCCAGTGACTCATTATTCAGCCTTAAACACCTCCCACATCCATTAATCAGGAAAGAGAGTGTTTAAGACACTTAAGAATTATTTTAAATGCATTACAATAAAATTTTTTATATAGCCTCCTTACAGACGCACAGACACGCACACACACACACACACACACAACATGCTGGTATTGGCAAAACAGCAATCATACTTTGAAACACAACGTAAGCAAATCCACCCAACACGTATGCCGACACTAGGAGGAATGGAAACTATTAGGCTACCATCGGGTGATGTGTAAACCGACATACATTGTGGGCAAAATAAAACTGGTGCTGAAAATATTTCATGAACATTATGACAGGCAACGCAACTTATATTCCGTGCACTTGAAGTGAATGATACAATTTGGAATGTATGAAACATTTCCGTGACAGTTTTACAGTGGCGTGTTGAAAAGTAACGCCTCCGAATTTTTTATGTGTAATCTCTTAAAACTTTTTTAAATAAAACAAGTGTTATTAACATTCTACACCTTGCTGCTAGAGGCCTCTGAATTGTAGAGGCCTCGTGTGTCAACCCATCTGGCCCAGGGGATTTATGCACCGCACCCTACGTGAGTGCGCCCGGGATGTCATCTTCCGTTAGGGGTTCCAATAGCGCCTCTGCATCCGGCCCATCCACTTCCGTTTGCATCTGTCGCAAAATTTCTTCTCCTGTCCGATTGTCCGTCGGCGTCCTAGTGAAAAGGAGGAGGTAATGCTCCAGAAACTCAGCAGCAATGTCCTGTTGTGACGTCAAGGGCCGACCATCGTCATCATGGAGCACTGTGATCAGGGATAGGCGATTACGCGCATGTCCCTTGGACACATGATGCATGCCAATACGTTCTCC
This sequence comes from Schistocerca americana, assembly GCF_021461395.2. Lineage (NCBI taxonomy): Eukaryota > Metazoa > Arthropoda > Insecta > Orthoptera > Acrididae > Schistocerca > Schistocerca americana. The sequence continues at coordinate 163,586,694 of NC_060126.1, read as the reverse complement.
ACCGACGTTGTCCAAGCACCGAGCACGGATCGAAAGTCCCTCCAGTCGACGTCTCGTGATCGATAAAATGCAGGCCTGAATGCGATGGACTTCCGCTTGACGCTCGGGCGATGGGGCCTTGGAGGACAGATCGCGGAGCACCATGTAGTAATAATCAAGTGTATCTCGGAGCCATTTCGCTTTTTCCTTGCCGTACGTTATGAGAGCTCTTCGTATCACCGGTTTTGCACATTGTAGCCACCATGAAAGAACCGTACGGTGCAGCGGCAGACGGCGAGTGCATGTCTGCCATGTTTCTGCGATCCGCTGGCGACATTCGAGATCCACCAATAAGGATGAATTAAGTTTCCAGGAACTATGACTCCGCCAGACCCGCTGCCGTGGGAGGGTTAACGTGCATAAATATGCAAGGTGATCCGTAAAAGCTGTGGGCCAACGTTCAGCAGCCAACACATGGTCCCGTAATCTGTCAGAAACATAAATCCGATCCAGCCTGCTCGCCGAGTGGCTAGTAAAATACGTGCAGCCCTCTCGCTGCCCATGGATCTTTTCCCACGTGTCCATTAGGGCCATGTCCCGGCAGATCGTGTTCAAAGCGTGGCAGGAGCTGAAATTAGGAGTTTGATCCTTCGGTGCGAGTACACAGTTAAAATCTCCCCCTACCAAGATGTGGTCATACCTCCCATGGAACAGGGAGGCAATCTCCTCAGAGTAGAATCGTGCAGGCGTCTGTCGATTGTCCGATCCAGAGGGTGCATAGATGTTGATGATACGAAAGCCGTTCACGGTCATAGCCAAACCCCGAGCCGAAGGAAGGTAAACGAGGTCACACATCGGAATCCCTTCCCGGACTAGTATCGCTGTGCCACGTCCTCCATCTGGAGTCGGCGCTAGATAAGTGTTGTATCCATGCACGTCGGGAAAAGCAGCATTGCAGGTTTCCTGCATCAGCAGAATATCAACGTCTGTGGCGTAAATCATGTCCCGGAGAAGTTGCAAGCGAACGTGCGGTGTTAATGTTCACTGTGCCCACCTAATATGCCTGGTCCGTTGTCGTTGTCATGCTCGTGTCATGTTATTGAGAACTCCAAGGGCTTTAGTCCACTATTCGTGCTCAGAGATGTGCCCGCCAACGGGTTACCCTCCGTTGTTGTCGTCCCGTGGTGTGCATCTTGTAAGTGAGTTGTCATCATTTGGGGGTGCCAATTCCTGTATGTCTTCGACTGGTTCCGCCCAGTCGCAGTGGTCATCAATCCGAGAAACTGATGTATTTCGATGTGGCTGCCTGGGCATTGGCGTCCCTGACTCCTTCGTCGGCAGCGCTGGGTCAGTCGGTGTCAATGAAGAGGGACCGTCTGAAAGGCAGGACATCCGGTCACCATCTGACGGAATCCTGTCAGCGTCCTCTAAAGGCACGTGTTCCGTGTCAGACAGTTCTTCCGCTAGGATAACTTCCGTGTCCCCTACGGTATGGGGGGGACATGTTACCCGAACTATGGCGTCGCTTTTTCGCGACGCTTCGGCTATCGCTGTTTGCGTGCCCTGCCCTCTGTTGCCTCACTGTGTTGGTCGATCGTTCGTTGGTCCGTTGCTGGCGCCACTGTCGCGACCTCTACTTCCACGCCGAGTGCTACATGTGAGTTTTCGGAGGGTTCCTCCCTCATCTGACGTGACGTGGGTCTAGGGACATTCTGCGAGTCACCTCCATGCTCCCGTAACTCGGTCTGCTCTTGCATAAACACGTCCTTGTCACGCTCCGAACTTGGCAACACCTCCCGGCGGGCCACCGACACGTACGTCATCGGCAGTTGCGTGGGAACTTCTCGCTGTGACGCTTCTCCGTGTGGCAGTTGCACGACGCGGCGTTGTATGCACTCCGAGCGGATATGTCCTTCTCCACCATAGCCAGAACAGGTGCGTGGCTGGCCATCGTAAATCACAATAGCTCGACATCCTCCAATGTATAAATAAGAAGGGATATGTTTAGTAAGGACGATCCGCACCTGTCGGACGCCGTTTAGCACAGGATAGGTGCTAAAACTTGCCCAGCGCTCAGGTGTATAACTAAGTACCGTTCCATATGGTCGCAGCGATTCAGTAACCATCGATTCTGGCACCTCAAACGGCAATTCAAAGATCCGAATGACCCTCACACCCAATCCTGAAGGAGCTACTGTTACATCGCTGCTATGGCCATCGGAGTGTCGAAATTTAAATCCTCTTTGAGCAGCGAAGAGAGTTCTTTCACGCGCAGCTTCATCGGTCATCTTTACGTACATTGTACTGCTTATAATGGACAGGTGTATTCCAATTATGTCTGCAGCAGGTAAACGAACTTTTTCCCTCAAAAAATGTTCTATTTCGAAAGCTTTGGGTCTGGCATATTCGTTGTCGAACGTAAACTGGATCATAGTCTTTCGAAAATTGTGTGCCATGGCGCTCGAGTCAGACAACAACATGCGCGAGTACCGGCGGTGTAAACATTTCCTCGTCCACGCGCGCCCGCGGCCGGGACAACAGGTCCGTGCCGCACCACCGCCGAAAGCAGACTGGTCATATGAAGTAGTTCACCCCATCTGCCTGTATTTCCGTAAGACATTAGGCACTGCAGCTCATCGTCCACTGCCAGCCATGATACGACTGTAAGGAGTATCTTCGAAAGTATGTGATTCGCTCCAGCAACATTCAACTAGTAGGAGCCATGACATCATGCTGGACGGTGAAGGTTCCACAGAAACAAAAGTAACATAGAGCCTGCCGTAAGATAAAGTAAAAGGACCTCTAGTATTTTCAATATACATGTACTAGTTATCAGACAGGATCAGCGACCCAATAATATTTTTCACCGACGATGATGTTGCATACACGAAAGTCTCGTCGTTGGACGATCTTACACAAAGGCCGAAAGACTGGGACAAATTTTCTTTTGGTGTTATCAATAGCAGCTCTGCAACATCCTGGCAGATTAAAACTGTGTACCGGACCGAAACTCGAACTCGGGACCCCTTGCCTTTCGCAGACAAGTGCTCTATCAACTGAGCTACCCAAGCACGAGTCACAGCACGTCCTCACAGCTCCAATTCTCCCAGTACCTCGTCTCCTACCTTCCAAACTCCACAGAAGTTCTCCTGCGAATCGGCCAGGAAGTTTCATATCAGTGCACACTCCGATGCAGAGTGAAAATTTCATTATGGAAATAGTAGCTCTCTTTAGATGTGGATAAATATAAGATAATGGTTATAACAAACAGAGATAATCGAATAGTGTCTCATTATAATATTAGTGTAAGATGTCTTGAGTACATCACATTGTGCACATATTTCCGGGTAAGACATAGAAGCGGATCTAATTAATACAGGCGCTTCTAGAGCCTTTCTAGAATCGTAACAGATCGCCATAGCCCACACGAAATTCTAGGACGACGTAATAATCATGAAACTCTGTTAAATAAAACTGGAAAGTATGCATTCGAAGAATGCTGTGCGACGATTGCGCTGCCACCATCGTATGTCTTGCGCAGGAGTCAAGAGTATAAAATAATCTAGGTTAGAAGACGTGCAGGGGCGTTGCTGTTATGCTAGTCTCCAAGTGTTGTACTTCACGCCCTAAATTGTCACTTTCTCCAAAGGTGGCTACATTACTACCAGTCTCACTAAAATTTATTAAGTCAAAGTGCATACAGTTTAACTCATGTGAAGTGTCTGAATATGAATTACACAATTCGTTAATTGTCACGTGACCTGCTTATGCAAACAGTGGAACCAATTATTTTTGACACAAAGTCCAACCTAAGAGGGGTCAGGATCACTTAGATACGAAGTTCAAAACAAATACTTCTTGGTGAGAGTTCGATGGTTGACTGATGGTTTCCCAATGACCACGGCTGGGTTGCAACATGAACTCGGAGGTAGCTCACCGAGCTGGAGTTGTAACCGGAACTTGATCCAAGCTTGGAGGCATGTAACATCCTAAATACTGGAGCCACTTGTGACAACGTTGTCCCCGTCATCCCGAGTGAAGCCTTTCGCAATCCCGACTACAAACACGTTGCTATTTTAATGTTATCCCAATATCATGAAGGTCCGCCTCTGCAGGTACGTCGATGGGAAGAGATGTCTCAGTCGATGATATTGACGTCCATCGGAACAGAGGTGAGCATCGCCCTGGAGACGTGGTCCTGATTTCAGGAAGAGGTCAGGTGTGGATGCTGTAGTTGGCCCAGATAGAGCAGAACCTTAACTCCTGCTCATCCCACTATTCGTGTTTTGTAAGCCAGTTGTAAGCCTGATATTGTTCCGCGATGTATCACACATACGGAGAGGCATCAGTAGCTGTGCATATCAAGTCTCTTACAGATGAAGAGTGATAACTGTGTGACAATCAATGCTTCCAGTCAGTTAGCACCCTACATTCTATAAAGATTCCCATGACATAAGGCCTTAAATTAATCTTCAAATTTAAACATTAATGTCAGTTTTTCTGAGCCATCTGGATCCAACAGTGTGTCCTTCAGATTGTGAGGCCACAAAAATTTTAATACCAGCCGATCAACTGAATTAAGGAAGCCACAATATGGCATTAACCAGTGAGGTAAAAAACAGTTTCATTCAGACCCCAGCTGCAGACAGGTCGTCACGGAAGGAGATACTTTTATTATGCAGTTCGTTCTCCTGGCGTCACCACAGGTTACCCAACGTGAAACACCAATAGCCTTCTAGCTCCTCCGGCCAAGAAGCCGGAAGAATCATCAACCACCGGCCCCATGGTGAGGTTGGCTTCAGTAACTATATTTCTCTCGGAGTGGGCACGCCTCTGTGCTGTCTTCGCATCCATGAAACCATGGAGACATGCTCTCCAAGTTCATTCTGATTCGGGCCTTTGTTGTAGGACGTACACAGTGCTTGTTCATGGTGATGTTGCTTAAAAGAGAGCCCGGAAGTTGCCGCAATCTTTATTTGACATGAATTTGGAACCACTCTCGTATAAATTCACTGAAGTAATAGCTCACGACATGGGAGTATACAAGCACGTATTTCGCCCGCCGTAATTGCACGAGTACGCAACGTGCGTCGCAGGTTGCCTGCATTGCTGACGCATAGATGCTAATGCGACAAAAACTACGATTATCACCCCTTTGGTCCCTTAAATAAAACGTTGGTCGGTCGGCGAATTCTGTCGGACGAGGATGTGCAGTAGGATGTTACTGCGAGCTTCTTCACTAAGCAGAACACGGTGTTCTACCAAACGGGTATCTTGAATCTGGTGCGTTGGTATGATGATTTCCTCAATGCTCATGGTGAATTTCTCTGTTTAGTACACCTGTTCTGGACTGTACAGCCATTGAACGCAAACTTTTTGATTGCCCCTGACGGTTACTTCTGACAGTTCAACTCGTTTTACTAAATCCGTTGTTAGTTACTCCTCATGTTTACTTATATTTGCTACGAAATACGGCTTGTCAACAAGTAATCCAAATTATAGTCAGATGTTGTACCATGCTGTTACAACGCTGCTTAGCATATAATCTGTTTTGGTTACCAATATACGTTGATTCATTAAGTTGACTGCTTGTCTGTTGCTTGCTTGTAGCTTTCCCCCTCTCCTTTATTATGTGAATTATTCTGACAAAAGAAATACTTGTTGTAAGATACGAGTCCGACGTCTGCAAACCAATAAAATAAACAAACACCGTTGGAACAATCCTTTAAGGCCGAAAGGTACCGACTCGCCGCTCTGTCGTCCTCAGCCCTTAGGCGTCGCCGGAGCGGATGCGCAAGGGCATGTGGTCAGCAAACCGTTTGAACCGTAAAATCACTACTGGTTCACCAAAGGTTATTAATCACAATTAATACACAAAATGTAAAGTGGAAGTAGATGCCAAAGAATAACTAGTGAAATTACACACAATTTTCAGTAACACTCTTTATTCAAATTTGGTGCAAGACTTTGATATTTTGAAAAAACCAACAATCATTTAACGAATAAGTCACAATTTACGATAGGAAAGAACTTTTAAACTATTGAACTATTATAAAAAACTTCACGTCAGTAAAAGGCAAGTACAGGCAAGCAATTTAACGTATACAACGCGACACTGTATAATATTTCAAGCTCAGCTAAATTACAGGTGAATTTCACTCCATTAATAAATAATACAGTTTGAATATATGGCTTCACTTTTGGGCAGACAAATTTCCTATTTGGTTACAACAGCCGTAGCCCACAACAGCCTTACTCAGGCTCATTAAATGGCGCAGAATCTAACTTGTCTGCAATATATAAAGACAATCCTCTTTACAAAAGTTCTCAAAATAGAAAAACCAAAACGCGTGTATCATGCACACGGGGGGGGGGAGGGAGGGGGGAGGACACTCACAATTAACAACATTAACATTTCCAAAATAAAATATATAAAAAGCAAATTATACAAATTTCTGCAAATGCACACTCTCGCAAGGTAGGACTTGCGAACCCTTACAACATTCTCCTTTCAAGGCAACAATTTCTACCCGTAGCGAAATGGAAAACTTTTGCATGGCAAGAAAACACACTAATAACCAAATACCTGTATAAAACACATAAGCACGTTGAGTAAAATCCTTAAAAGGTATTGAATTGGAAAAACACACAACAGTTTTTGCTGACTAGAAACAATACAAGAAAAATCACTACGGCGTACATTAACAACCTTGCTTGATTATAGCCAAATATACACACACACAAATAAGTTACAGCTTCCAGATGAGCAGGAATTCGTTATGCAATTGACTAGTTCTTACCACGAGGCAAAAGAAATTTTTCTTCTTTGTTAGAGTACCTTTTACACGTGAGTCTAGTAATACTAGTTATGGCAGGCGAGAGAATGGATCAGGTCTTAGTGCCTTGCATTTTAAACAGCACAGTCATTGGTGCTTTAGACTTTCACAGACGTGGCAAAGGCTAACAGTCGAATAAACCCATAGGTAAGTTGGGAGGGGAAAGAAGCAATCCGAACCACAGATTTACTCTGACTCCCCCCCCCCCCCCCTCTTTCGTCCTCAAAAGGGGACAAACGGACCACCCTTTCTAATATTACCACCTTCCCGCGGGTGGGCAGACGAGAATGAATGGCGGGAAACCCCCAAAATATACGACTGGTATAATTAACAAGAATAAGTAAATTGAATTCAATTAAACTTCACAAAATCTGTTAACAATCAATACTCAACTTCTGGCGCGTTACGACTCCCAGGACTGAACCAACGCAGCACTTCAAGTGCTCTGCCGAGCCGCCCGCTGCCAGCCGTTTCAACGGACGCAGGAAGGCGTGCCGATTTTCAGAACCTCCTCGCTGGTCGACAGCCCCATACCACGGAGCCGCTGCTCGCGTCGCTTATGCTAATGCCGCGGTCAGCGTTCTGTCCTTCTAGCACCGGCAGAGAAGTCGCTTCTTGATGCCCCGACTGCCAACCCTCTACGAGAGGCCATACAGCCACCTCTTAAACCCACGCGAAGAGCCAACTTTTCCCCTTTCCGAAGCGATCAATTGCGACAACGGCGCCACCGCTAGCAAACGGAGGGCGACTGCTTCATGCTACGCGCTGCAGCACGCTTTTCAAAGCTAACTTTACTTCGGTTCACAATTCTCCCGGCCGTCGTCAGTTTCTTGACCGGTGCCGCTACCTCTCAGTCAAGTAGCTCCTCAATCGGCCACACAAAGGATAGTGCACCCAGCTTGTCAACAGCAGTCGGCAAATCCGGATGGTGACCCATCCAAGTGTTAGCCAAGCCCGGTAGCGCTTCGGTGATCTGGCGAGAATCCATATTACCAGTGCGGCAAGGCCGTTGGCTCTCCAAATCGATGGACAGAAGATTTTATAGGTAACATTTCTTGTACCTGGTAAAAGAGAAATCATATGAGGCAGGACAGATACTTCACTTATATCTACTCGGCTTATAAGCGCTGCTGGCCGGAGTGGCCGTGCGGTTCTGGGCGCTACAGTCTGGAGCCGAGCGACCGCTACGGTCGCAGGTTCGAATCCTGCCTCGGGCATGGATGTGTGTGATGTCCTTAGTTTAGTTAGGTTTAATTAGTTCTACGTTCTAGGCGACAAATGACCTCAGAAGTTAAGTCGCATAGTGCTCAGAGCCATTTGAACCATTTTGAACCTTATAAGCGCTACACAGCAAATGCTTCGTATGTGCTTTTCCTGGATGAAATCGGTAGCGCTTGTGGCAGAATGTCCAGTAGTCATAATACTCAAGTATAATCTGTTGAGAACCTGCCCCCTCCACTCTCCCTCCCACCTGCTACTTCTGCGAAGAGCCATCAACACAGATTTGCTAAAAGGATGGCTTACTCAATGTCTGGTTAACAGGTCCATGCTTGCTTCCTCCCTTCTGAAATGCATTAATGTACACTTTGTTCCAGAGAAACATACATACTACATCGTTGCAAAGTATCTCATTTCGTACACGTGTGGGGCTACAACACGTTGTAGCCACAATCAAGGATGAAAACTTATATCAGATGGTTCATAGGAGGAGGATAGGAAGCAGCCATCTCGTTCATCTGACCAGTTTTCGCTCGATTTCATGTGGCGTCATGTGAAAAGTCTTCGGCTAATGACTGATTGGCTGAAACTCATTTACGTTAAAACAATGTCGTGAAGCAATTTTGAACGGAAGCGGCCGGTAGCACTCGTTGACTGTAGATGGAAAGTTTTGTGTCGTCTGGGAAGGAGCGGTTATTTACAAATGTAATTCTGAAGTTTATAGACAGCACTCGGGAGTGTGTGGAAGGGATTCACGGGCCCTGTAGGACGGAGATGAGGTTTCAAGATTATTGAGTGTGTCGAGTCGGCAGTGAGTGATCGTCATTGATCAGTGAAACTGTTTGGCCTTTGAGGAAAGCTTTAAAAGAGTTCGCAGGTGCGTTCCTAAGCGCCCGTACGGTACTCGGCTTGCTGCTATTAGCTGGTTTTTTAGGCATGTACTGTACTCTAACTGATCCAAGGTATCCTGACACCCACTACATCTACATATACATCTACATTGATACTTCGCAAGCTACCGTAAGGTGCGTGGCGGAGGGTACCCTGTGTACCATGTAGCACGACTTACCATTTCCTTTCCTGTTCCACTCGCAGATAGAGCGAGGGAAAAGCCACTGTCTATATGCCTCCGTATGAGGCCTAATTTCTCGTATCTCATCTTCTTAGTCCTTACTCGCAATGTATGTTGGCGGCAGTATAATCGTTCGTCAGTCAGCTTGAAATGCCAGTTCTCTAAATTTTAGCAATAATGTTTCCTCAAAAGAACGTCGCCTTCCCTCCAGGGATTCCCATCTGATTCCCCGAAGCATCTCTATAACACTTACGTGTTGTTCGAACATATCGCTAATAAATCTAGCAGCCCGCCTTTGAATTGCTTCGATGTCTTCCTTCAGTCCAACCTGGTACGGATCCCAAGCACTCGAGAAGTACACAAGAATAGGTTGCACAGCGTCCTATATGCGGTCTCCTTTACAGGTAAACGGATCCCAAGCACTCGAGCAGCACACAAGAATAGGTTGCACAGCGTCCTATATGCTGTCTCCTTTACAGGTAAACAACTCTTCCCCAAAATTTTCCCAATAAAACGAAGTTGAAAACTCGCCTTCCCTACCAGAGTTCTCACATGCTTGTTCCATTTCATATCGCTACGCAACGTTACGCCTGGATATTTAAACGACTTCACTGTTTCAAGCAGGACACTAGTGATAATATAACCGAACATTACAGGTTTGTTCTTCCTACTCATCAGCATTAATTTACATTTTTCTACATTTAGAGCTATCTGTCATTTATCACACCAACTGGAAATTTTGTCTAAGACCTCTTGTATCTTTCTACAGTCACCCAACTTCTACACCTTACAGTACACCGCAGCATCATCACAAAAACACCGCAGAGTGCTGTCCACCCTGTTCGTGAAATCGTTTATGTGTATAGAGAAAAACAATAGTCCTCTCACACATCTCTGAGACACTCCTGACGATACCATTGCCTCTGATGAACATTCGCCGTCGAGAACAAGGTACTGGGTTCTATTATTTAAAAAGTCTTCGAGCCACTAACATATCTGTGAACTTATTCCATATACTTGTACCTGTGTTAACAGCCTGCATTGTGGCACCGTGTCAAATGCTTTACGGAAATCTAGAGATATGGAATATGCCTGTTGCCTTCCACCCATGGTTTGCAATATACGATGTGAGAAAAGGGCAAGCTCATTTCGCACGAGCGATGCTTTCTAAAACCACGCTGATTCGTGGACACAAGCTTCTCAGTCTCAAGAAAATTTGTTTTATTCGAACTGATAATACGCTCAAGGTTTCTGCAACAAACCGAAGTTGGGAATATTGTTTGTAATTTTGCGGGTTCATTCTTTTACCCTCCTTATATACCACATTCACCTGCGCTTTTTTCCAGTCACCAGGGACTTTTTGCTGGGGGAGGGACTCAGGATAAATGCAAACTAGCTAAGAGGCGAATGCCTTAGAGTTCTCTTTGTAAAACCGAAATGAGATTCCATCCGGACCTGGTGATGTATTTGCTTTCAAATCTTTCAGTTGTCTTTCTACGTCAGGTATGCTTATTACTACGTCGTCCATACGGGAGTCTGTCCGATGGTCAAATGACGGTGTGTAAGTACGATTCTCCTGTGTGAACCATTTCTTCAACGTGAAATTTAAAACTACGGTTTTCGTTTTGCTTTCTTCAGTTGTAACACAGACTGGTCAACATGGGACTGAATGGAAGCAATAGACCCGCAGAACGACCAGAATTTTCTCGGGTTCTCTGCCTGACTTTTTGCTAAGCTGTGACGGTAGTAGTTTTATGGTTCACGCATAGAACTTTTCAGAGACCCACGATCTCTACTAACCTTTGCTTGTCGTCATTTGTGGACATTAATATGGGGTGTGTCCACCCTTGTCCTTTATGACGGCTTCAGTCCTATTGGGGACACTTTCGTTGAGGTCTTTGGCTACCTGTGGAAGAATGGCAGCCGATTCTTCCCAAGAGCCGTAACCAGAGAGGCTAGTGATGTTGGCCATTGTGGTCTGGAGCGAAATTCTAACATCCCAAATGTGTTCCACTGGTCCCAGGTCGGGACTCTGGGAATGCACTCTGTTTTAGGAATGTTATTGTCACAACACCACTGCCCCACTTACGCTGCTTGTGACAAGGTGCATTGTCATGCTAATACAAAAAAAATAATGATAGTCTCGGGACTGTTCCTTTACTGCAGGTAATACACAATGCTATAAAATGTGTTCATATCGTTCTGAATTTAGCATATCGTAAGCACAATGCCCTGACCACGAGAAACACCCCTTTACTGTACCACCCTTCATACTTCAATGTCGGCATTACATATGATGGCAGATAAAATTCCCCAGCTACTCGCCATGCTCGAATACTTCCATCAGCTTGACACAGAGTATAGCGGGATTCATCACTACAGAACAGTAGTTTCTAGCCATGAACTGTCCAACTGCGTCGCTCTTGAGACAGTTACAGGTTATGAGTCATATCATTTCAGCAAAGGGAACTGCTCCTGATCCAGAAAAAATAGAAGCAGTTAGACATTATAATAAACTTTAAAATCAAGAAACACTGGGCATTCCACACATGTGTGAACTGACAGGGAAAAGTTCGCCCTGGTAGTGGGACAGAAAAGTCGATGAAGAATTTAAGAAGTTAAAGACAGAACTGTTAGCACCGCCGATTTCATCACATATAGACCTACTGCAGGACTTCTGCATGGCAACAGACAGCGCCAAAACAGGGTTGGGAGTGGTCATATATCAACAGTTTGATCAAGAAGGACAAATGGTTCATAAAACCATTACATTTGCAAGCAAGGTTTTGTCCAAATATAAATGAAACTACTCCATAAGAGAGCTAGGAGCTTTAGCAATAGTATGTCAGTTTCAAATACTTAGATTTTTTTGGTTTTGGCAGAAAAGACATTTTACACCGATCACAAAGAGTTAGAATGTTTACTGACGGTGAAACTACGTATGGCAGATTCATCTTGTGGGTGCTTATCCTACAAGAACACGATTTCACAGTGATTTATATTCCTGGGGCAATAAATGTAATAGCAGATACCTTATCACATTCACCAAAGTGTAGCAAAGACGACACAAGGTAAAATCTACAGAAGGAAAATTTCCCTGTATACTATATGAGGAATGTTCCATTTCGAAACTTTATCGCTAGCTGTTTTAGCAATATGAAAACAGAACAAGACAAGGATTCAAAAATCTTAAAGATCAAGTACACGTGGAAGAATAAGAATGAGGTAGAGATTCGGCAACATTATTTACTGTGTAATGACATCTTGTTTTATCAACGAAGCATAGGTGGTACCTTATGGACTGTTTGTCTACCAAATAAACTAATTAACAAATACAACTGGTACATCCATCTAAGCTATGGTCATTTTCGAACAAAGAAATGCTTTCTCAAAATGAAAATGTCATACGACTTAAATAACATGGAAAGGTAAATTAGAACGGCACCAGTAATGTGTAAGGACTATCGATGGGCTAAACATGTAACATTCCAAACAAGGACTCTCATGCACTCTATAATACCTAAAAAATTGAAATAATTAGCCGCAATACACCTGATGGACCCTCTTTCCCATTCAAAAAAGGGACAGATGTACGTTTTTGTGATAATATAACTAACTTCAAAATATCTGACGCTCATACCTTTGAAAACAGCAATAGTTAGGAACATCAGTAAAGCGCTGACACTGGATTTTCTAAAACAAGCTGTTGTCAGACAATGGACCACAATACAGGTCGATTCAGTGGCAAGTCGCACTAAAGAGGCACAGATTCAGGCCTCTATGTATTTCGAAATATCACCCTAGCTATAGCCCATCAGTATGCACAATGAAAGATTTTGATGCCTTATGCTGCCTGCATTGTACCGAAAGGCACAACACTTGAACTATCCATTTACGAAACTTCCAAGACACGATATATGAATTTCCCCATGCCACAACTCAACTACCACCCATAATTGTTCCAAAAAAACAACAGCTACCAACTCAACTACCACCCGTAATTGTTCTAAAAAAACAACTGCGACCAAACAAAATAACTGAAACAATTAAATTATCATCACGTGCAAGACAACAACACAATACGTCATGGCACAAGCAATACATCATATTCGATGTGGGGTCATGATCCAAAAAAAAAAAACAGAGCACACAGAAATGCAAGTAGGCGAGAATTTAAAATAGGTCAGAAGGTACTAATCAAAATGCATTGCTTGTCAAATAAACAAAATCTAGTGATTTCACAAATTCTTTCTTGTCTACAGCGGATCGATAAAAGTTCGTGATATCGCCCATACAAATGCCGTAGGACTGGCTGACCCCAAAACATAGAAGTCATTAGGAGTGCATCATATAAGACGCCTCAAGGCGTATCAAGAACAGTGATGTAAGCTATGATTAGCAAAGTTAATATGGAACAAATTCTGCTAAAAGAACAAATGATTGCCTTGGGTTTAATGTAAAACATTCCATAACGTACTCTGGATAGGAGACAATAGTGTGATCTTCAGAAAGACAGATCATACACAGTATTTTGAAATAGTAGTGAAAGAATAAGCTGGAAAAAGGGAAGGCAGACAGTCCTAACAGCATAATGGTATAAAGTAAATTTGATGCTACAATATTTGCGAACGAATGTGTTCATAAAGATATGTAATGTTGCTTAAGGGCTATATAATTATGTACACAGGGTGGAGAAATTATGTGAATAAAAACAACCTATCAGATATTGAGATTATTGTCAACAGTTTAATGAATATGTAAGTAAACGAAGGTTAAGAGACCAAAGTGAAGAGGTCGCTGAATGAAAAGGTAGTAAGAGTTGTCATAATAATATAAAAGAACGGTGCTGGACACAAGAGCCACTTGGATCAATATGTGAAGTATACTTTGTATGTAGATACCGACAAAAGGTGTGAAATAATCATGGTCTCATAGCAAAGGATATGAAATCCACTTTACAGGACTCTTCAGGATGCGAGGACCTTAATTATTATTAATACGTTGAGTGGGATGGACCACAAATGAAATGTTGTGCTTAGGGGAAAATAAAGTAGGGTTAATGCGGCAGCTAAACTATGTAACATTGTTGGAGATGGAGACAAAGGAGGATTGGATCAGGAACAGCAGTTGAAAAATTCCTAAAGAGTTTTCGATGTTATCTAACTTACGTTTAGTCGCCAAAATAAGATTCACAACCGACAGTCTACATTTACCATTGGTGTTACTGTGTTCTCTGCAACTAATGTTAGAACTTGTAGCAATTTGTACTGTATAAAATATGTTGCGTTCTCTACAGCTAATTTTGTAAACGCCAGACTGGGTGAAAGGTTTATTGTGTTAGATGCTATGACGTATGGTCGGACCTTAAGTCTTGTCAGTACGGAAGCCTGTTCTTGCTTTGGTGTTACGAAATTGTTTAGCTATTCTTAGAAAAAGAACAACTACATGATAAAGACAAATATTTAGTTTTACCTTCTTCATCTTCTCACAACGTGATCTCATCAGTAGTAAAGCGGCTAAATAATTTTGCAGCAAACATTTTATCAACCATTTATGCAGTACTATATGTCTAAGGATCCCTAGTCCGTTTCGCTCTAGCTAAAGACTGGCTATGAACCATAGAATGGAAGGCGGCGTTCTTATGGGTTCGTGCCTGACAGGATTTACTGTAGTGCAAATGAGCTCACAACAGATGACAAATTTATGAACTCCATTATCGTTCTTTACAGACGGATCCAGAAAATTAATTGCGTGTCGTTTTTCCAGCTCCATGGTGAATTTAATGTTAGTGCATACTACTGAGCTGTGATAACATTATGTCAGCGTCACTGAGTGATCTTATAAATATTCAATTTTATTAGCCGCTTAGGGGAATTTCTTAAAGAATTGACTTTCAAGATGGTTAAAAAAATGTCACCTCGTGTGAAAATCAAATTCCATCACTACCCAACATACGGTTATCGTCAACAATTTTTTTCACTACAGGCGTTTTTATCGGCTATTTCTCACCACTGCCTTCATGTTTCCCTTTGTTTTGCTTCCTGTGCAAGCAACATTAGCTAAAATGGAAATAAATACACAAACCTTACAACTGAAAGCAACAGTAAACCTAGCGGCTGTGCAACTTTCAATGAGAGTTCACCACTGTTCATTTATCTCGTGCCAAAGACATGGTCTTTGCTTTTTCTTCTCCTTGGGCTGACAATGAAGTGTTGGCTTAAACAGTGTGTACCTACTATTTGCCCCCTGCAAAAGGAAACATGCATATGTTCCTGATGTAATCAACTATGCAAGTAATCTTTTTCAGATGAAGTATTTTTGCAGTAATCAATTACGTCCATAGTGCACTTAATGGAAATTATAACACTGTAACAGAGAAACAAGTAAATGAAATATGTATGAGTTCCCAGAAAGTCATTGAGCGCCCTGGGAAGCCTGTAATCCATTTGGTGAGAGAAGGTCCCCGACCCTAGTAGCGCTGTTGCCAGTTTGCAACCACAAAACGTAAAAGACAGCGGCAACGTGACTGAAAGCTGCAACTGCCTAGAAACAAAGAAAATCACAGTACGTGATTGTTCATGGCACAAGTACCAAACAGTCACAATAAGTCCCCTTAATTGTCGCGGATCTTCATTATACGAGCATGCTGTAGTACAACAGTACGACCGAAAAGTCGCGCAAATGAAAATAAATGTCACAGTAAACATGAGCTGCATTACATTCGCCCGAGCATCCAGTGCAAGAAAATGCTACATGTATTACTGCCAATGAATGAAGATGTCAGACTAACGGTTAGAGGTCAAGTGACATTTGCAGTATTACGCTGTCCATCGTTTGATAAACACGTTCTTCTTCCAGGAGCAATGAGTTTTTGGCGCTGAACAGTATTTTTCCATGTTCACACGCATGTCTTGGCTCATTACAGCACATGTATACCTAAAAAAATGCAGCCAAGTGCGAGATGGACTCGCGTACGGAGTTTTCCGTCCAAATTTAATTATTTATTTAGGTTGTTCATCCACTCCTTGAATGGAGTACTTCGACGATTTTTGCCTGTCGTCAATATCGAACCTAGCAAGATATTACAATATGTGACATAAATGACCGTATCTTGATTGGATTGACTTGGAATCTCACAGTTTTTACACACTCTGTGGATTATAGACCTCCGTATGTGGCATAAATTTCAACTTCATACTTTTACCCGTTCTTGAGACAGATGGATAGCAATTGGCAAAATTTTTTTTCATGTGATACAATTACAAATCAACACTTTTCCTTTACCTGGACTGTGAAAGTTTGCTTCTTGCCAAATTTCATGATTCTAGGTCAACAAGAATTACCCTATAGGATTTAATGAGTGAGTTTGCGATTATCAAAATATGTGACATAAATGGCCGTATCTCTTGATTGCGCTGACTTAAAAGCTTAAATTTTTTACGCCGCCAAGTAACAATTGAGCTTCGTATTGAAAGTTATTTACTCTGGCTCGATCGTTCTTTCGTTCACGAACATTAAAATGTTTGCCTGCTTTTTACTCAAAACGTCTCTGTTATAAAAAGGTTCTACTGAAATTACTATTATGAACAGCGTGTCTCAGTGCACACATCTACATGTGTTCACTGTGCAGGAAATTAAATCAAAACTGTTACTCAAAAACTTCTACCAAAATCAAACTGTGCACTGCCCAAGACAATTGAAACATCGTAATTACGTAGCCACACTGTCAAACATACACTGTTCACTGGCCCATTAAAAATCTGAATTACAAAGAAAATGCTTAGAATTTGGGGAATAGAAACATGAGATCGGAAACGAAAGAAACAACAAAATATGAAAAAAATGTCAACAGCATAATCAGAAACAACAGCACGCGTGAAGAAATAACGCCACCTAAAGTATGATAGCGTAAAACTAAACTACTTGGAGAAAGATTGGGATGACTTTCTCATAATAAAAGAAAAACTTCTTACCTGAAATGAAAATACTAAGCCGTCCGTTATAATGACAATGCTGTATTTTAAACTCTTATTACACAAGAACATAAAACTCAAAGAAAACCAAAAATTTTACTTTGTTTACAGAAGTTGTGAGAGGTCCACTTGTACGTGGAGCCCGATTTTGTTATATATTTCATGAAAAATGACATGAAATGGTTATCACATGTAGAAGAGATTAAGAGATTGTATCTTTGATACCACTGAACCAAAGATGTAGCCTGACTGGCAGAACTGATTGTAAGTAGGGGTGCGCGGAGCGAAGTAGAAATTGCCATTGCGGTCTGTTGCAGGTAGAATGTTAGACTTAAAGCTAGTGGCTAGCTGTGAGAATTTAGGTGTTGGTGTATGGACGCAGCATAATTCAGTAGGCAGAAGCAGTTATTCGGAGATGAAGAGGCTTGCACAGAAAACAGTAGCATGAAGAGCTGCGTCAAACCAGTCAAGAACAACACAAGCGCTACTGGCAAAACTAAAGATTAACATACAGTAACAACGAAGATTAACGTTTGTGTCAACGTGCTCCACAAAAGGGCCTCATACATGGTTACACGAGGTCTTGCATGCACTACTGAACAGCGCAATGTTGTAAACAATGTGTGTGAGGTCATGAAAAAATATGTGAAGACATATTAATGTAATAAATGAAAAGCACCAGTTTTCTTTTGTTCTACAATATTACTTTTATTGCTAACCGGTTTTCGGCTTACAAGGCCATCTTCAGACATTTACTGAGTATTATCACCAAAGAAGTTAAATGTTTGCAGACAACATTGGAAGAGAAGTAACACATCTAGAGTGAAGTAGAAACATACAGTAACATATTTGCAATGAAATAGTAAAAACTGAACAGTACATAAATATCAATGGAGTTGACAAGAAAACCTTTAGCACAAAATAGGAATAGCATACCTACATAACAGTTTCTATTAATAACCTAAACTAATAAAATAAGATAAAATTAGTACTAGCCAAGGCTGTATCAAGAGGTATGAAACATGTAGAGTGATACATAACCAATCAAAAAAGAAGAGACAGTTGTCAATGTAAATACAGAATACATAAGGAACTTAAGCAATATCAATAAGATAAACAGAAATTAATAAATGCAGGGAAATTGAGGTGTTTGAGGGAACCTACAGTTTGAGAGTGTGGTGGTACTGCATTTTAATATTAACATTATAATCAAAGCAATGGCTGCGTACAAGTTTTCATTAAATAAATGAGCAAAGTAAAATATGAACAGTATTTGATGAGACAACTACAAGGGGAGTTAAACATGGACAGTAATACAAGTACAAGTTAAAAGGAAACTCTTAACTATTGAAACTACAGCCTATGTGGAATACAAAGACAACTGCAACAAATAAAACACCTTAATGACTACAGGAAAATGGGAATATGTAGGAAGGGAGAGTGTGGGAAGTAATGAACAACAAAGATGATTATATGAAGTTTAGGAGAGGGGAAGTGTTGAGTTGTGTCTGGTCATTTAGCATGAGATCTGGACTGTGAGCAAGATGTTTGTTAACTTCCAGGGCTTCCAGTAGGTTGAGTTTATGGCCTTTGTTTGCTAAGTGAAGTACATGGGACACAGGCTGGTAGTTGTGACTCTCACTCAGTACATGCTCAGCAAATGCAGAGTCTGAATTCTGCAACTTCCAGCTGCGTTCATGTTCAGCAAGCCTAGTTGATATGTCTCTTCCTGACTGACCAATGTAAAATTTGTCACAATCAGAACAGGTGATTTTGTATACCCGACATGTTGGCTAATAACTGTATCTTGTCTTTGCTATTAAAAACACACTGGGCTGTAGTGTTCCTGACATAGTAGGAAATCCTATACTTGCAGGATTTCAGTGCTTTGGCTACAGTCTATGATACCTGACCTAGAAATGGTAGTGTACACCATTTCTTGTGTCTAAGGTAGCAAAATCGACGACTTATTCTAACGTAAGTGTACTTGAGCACCGCTGTCCGATCTTTTAATTTAACTTTCATTCCCTCTCCTTTTGCACCAGAGCGGTTGTTCGGCTAATAACCCAGATTCCCAATTGAGAATATTTGGGAAGGGACTACGTAGAGAAGGAAATTTTTGTTTTGGCCATATACTTGCAACTTCATCACCAGCTGAAACTTCCTGGCAGATTCCAGCTGTTCGTGGTGCACGTGTCTCGACCTTGTGGTACCCATTGCTAAAGGCTGAAACCACCTCTGAAAGCACTGCAGCCGTAGCCAGTGCTGCTCCGATACCGCGAGCGAGTTCCGCGTAATTATGATACGACCACAAATCAAGGACAGCAGCCTCCTGCCTCTATCCGACAGGCACCAAACCGGAAAGCTATCGTAGATAGGAAGACTACTCTACAGCGGCAGTTATCTGGCGCCAGTGGGGGGAAGGAAAAGAAGCCAGGAATGCAGGACACTCGTCATATCTCAAAGGTTTCTCCGCAAGCGGGAAAAAAATGTTGTCGGCCTCTATAGTCCCAGGGTTCCAATCGCACCTTGGGTAACGTGTCGGTGTCGTTACTTAGTGTTCCCCAGTCAGCAACAGAAAATGAGAAAAACGATTAGGCACAGGGCGAACAACACATATACATCTACATCCACGTCTACATCTATACTCCGGAAGGCACCTTACGGTGTGCGGAGGAGAGTACTTTCTGTACCACTGTCGCTTTTCCTCTTGCTGTTGCAGTCGTGAATGTTTAGCGATAAGAACGATTGCTGGAAAGCCTCTAATTTTAAGCCACTAATTTTACGTGTATCTTCTTTTCCCGAGATATCGTAGCTGGACGTAATATAATGGAATGTGTGGACTAAAATTCCTAGATCAAGATCGCAAAAGTAACTTCATTGATAACTACTCTGAGCTTGGTGACGAAGCGCTTTCCAAATCTAAAATACACATTTATTATATGAATGCGTGGTGCCTGTTCTTTCGGACATGTCCGGAATAATAGCTCTGACGCATTACATAAAAATTGAAGGTGGACGAGCGGGGCATGGGGAGGAGAAAAGAAAGACAAGGGAAGGGGTTACCAATGTCAGCTGCATCGGGACAAAATGCAGAATTAGCGGCGCCGAGTGAAAATGTGTATCGAACCGGAATTCGAATCCGGGATCTCCACTTACATGGTGGCAATTATTGAACTACATGAAACAAAATCGTCATAACTTCTGAACGGTTTGCGTTAGGACGTTCGAACTGCACGGTTGGCCGCAGGGCATGATGGAGATTAGTATGCGTATGGTTCAGCGACGAAGCCTACTTTCATTTGGATTGGGTCGTCAGTAAGCAAAATTGGCGCATTTTTGGGGATTGAGAATCCGCATTTCGCGATCAAGAAATCTCTTCACCCTCAACTGGTGACTGTGTGGTGTGCAATGCCCAATAACGGAATCATCGGTGCGATGTTCCGTGATGGCCCGGCGATTACCGAACGGTAAGAGAACATTTTAGAACATGATTTCATCCTCGTTATCCAAAGCGACTCTGATTTCGACAAGTTGTGGTTCATGCATGACGGAGCTCGATCCCACTGTAGCAGGAGAGTGTTTGATGCCTTAGAAAAGTGCTTTTGGGACCGCATTCTGGCTCTGCGGTACCCAAATGCCACTGGCATGGGCCTCGATTGGCCGCCATATTCTCATTATCTGAGCAGATGCGACTACTTTTAGTGTGGCTGTATTAAAGACAAGGTGTCCAGCAATAACCCCAAAACCATTTCTAAGCTGTAAACAGCCGTTCAGGAGGTCATCAACAGCATCGATATTCCGACACTTCAGCAGGTCATGCAGAATTTCGCCATTCGTCTGCGCCACGTCATCTCCAGTGATGGCAGGTGTATCGAACATGTCATAACCTAAATCCGAATATTTGTAGTGATGTTTACATGTTGAATAAAATTTGTGCACGCCGTAGTTTGTAGTAACTAATTTACTTTTTTTTATATAGTTCAGTAATTGTCACTCTGTAAATGGCAACACCGTAAAAATTATTTGTAACCAATGACAACATTTTACCTTAGGTAAGATGGCTCGAATGGCTCTGAGCACTATGGGACTCAACTGCTGAGGTCATTAGTCCCCTAGAACTTAGAACTAGTTAAACCTAACTAACCTAAGGACATCACAAACATCCATGCCCGAGGCAGGATTCGAACCTGCGACCGTAGCGGTCTTGCGGTTCCAGACTGCAGCGCCTTTAACCGCACGGCCACTTCGGCCGGCTTAGGTAAGATAATAGTTTGATACCCCTGACGAAACATACTTTTCTATATCTTTACTTGCATCACGACCTATATTTTGCAGTATGTACATGCCTAGACGATCCCTCAGTCGAATAAGAGAGATTCAGCTTAGCTGATTATGACTATGTGTAATGCATGGTGGCTTATACACACTGAAGAAAATAGTCTCATATTGGTATTATCGTATAATGGAAGTTCAATTATTGTCACTCGTTATTGTTCATCTCTTATTAGCAGTTTTCTGCACTTTAGGTCTGAAGAAGGTTCGTCAACGAGCTGAAACTAGTTTTCAACAAAGATATTTTCGCGATCCTGATCTAGGATTTTTAATCCACTAGTTTTGACATAACAAGTCGCTGTCTCTCTCTTTGACAATGTCAAACAACAACTAAACAATAAAGCAATATATTGGTTGAGTCTTCTAGGAACGCACGGTCTCGGAATTTTTACAATTAACCACACCGTGATGCACAGCGTCTCTCGTGCAACGCCTGCCACTGGCTGAGTACCTCGGTGACGTTTTTACTCTTACTATACGAACCTCTAACGAATCGTGTTGCTCTTCTTTGTATATTCTCTATTGAGCTGACTCCCCGATTAGCCACAGTTTTTAATAATGCCACAGAAACTTGTTTCACAAGTTGAAATTTTTTTTGATATCAGATGACGCTACTAGCCGAAACGGTGTAATAAGAAATTTATTAAACAATGTAGGTAGTATTACTCACAAAACCGTTTCGCTTTCCTCTATCAGTACTATCTTTTACAGATCCCAAACTGACTGGGTATTCGATTATTAGTCGAAGGAAGGTTTTCTAAACTGCCGCCTTTGTAGGAGATCTACTGCCAACCCCTGTTCCCGACTTCCATCCACTGCCGCCCTTCTTGCTTTTCGGTGCAATTTTCTAACGTTGTGTCCTGTCTCTATATAATGGTATCATATATACAGAAATAGACAGATATGTACAGATTTTGGTACAGCTTCGCTGCTCCCTGTAGTTCGGGCGGCTGTTTACATTATTGACTTTTGCGCCAGATACCGCTTCCTCAGTAGCTAACTAGCTCGTAGCTCCCATCATTGCCACGAGATATCGGTACAAACACTAATTAAACATGCCACAACTAACAACAAATATATTACACACTCTACATTTCTGTAATTATGAATTACATACACAAAGGTTCCTCGTAAATCGGCCTATATTTGAAATCGTATCAAAATTAGTATGGTAGTTCCTAAGTTCAGCCTTCACGCACGAACAGAAAACGCGGAAGAGCACTTTACATATATGTACACTGTAAAATGTTAGTATATCTTCCCATTCCGTTGTGATTACATTACTTCACGTGAGCGTCACTAGTCATGCTATCTGAATAAAAGTGTCTGGGCAACCATTAGTGCACATTAATACACACATCAAGAAAAGTCTTGCATCACCTCGGTTCCGAGAGTTCCGGAACCTGTACAGAAAATTCGAATAGAGATCAACATAAATATCATTTCCGCCCTTTTTATTGCTCATGAAAACCACACATCGCCTGTTGTACCACCATACAGCGAGATCTTCAGAGGTGATGGTCCAGACTGCTGTACATACCAGTACCTCTAATACCCAGTAGTACATCGTCCTCTTGCCTTGATGCATACCTGTATTCGTCGTGGCATACTGACCACAAGTTCATCAAGGCACTGTTGGTCCAGATTGTCCCACCCCTCATCGGCTATTCGGAATAGATCCCCCAGAGTGGCTAGTGGGTCACGTCGTTCATAAACAGTCATTTTCAATCTATCCCAGGCGTGTTCAATAGGGTTCATGTCTGTAGAACATGCTGGCCACTCTAGTCGAGTGACATCGTTATCCTGAAGGAAGTCATTGACAAGATGCGCACGATGCGAGAGCGAATTGCAATCCATGAAGACGAATGCCTCGCCAATATGGTTGCACTACCGGTCGGAGGAAGGTATTCACGTATCCCCGCCTTCCATGACCACCAGCGTCGTACGTCGGCCCCACATAATGCCACCCCAAAACAGCAGGGAACCCCCACCTTGCTGCACTCGCTGGGCAGTGTGTCTAAGGAGTTCACCTGACCAGGTTGCCTCCAAACACGTTTCCGACGACTGTCTGGTTGATGGCATATGAGACACTCATCAGTGAAGAGAACTTTACGCTAGTTCTGAGCGGTCCTTTCGGGATCTTTCTGGGCCCATCTGTAACACGCTGCATGGTTTCGTGGTTGCAAAGATGGACCTCGCAATGGACGTGGGGAGTGAAGTTGCGCATCATGCGGCCCATGCGGCGCACAGTTTGAGTCGTAACACGACGTCCCGTGGCTGCACGAAAAGCATTATTCAAGATGGTGGCGTTGATGTCAGGGTTCCTCCGAGCCATAATCCGTAGGTAGCGGTCATCCACTGCTGTAGTAGCCCTTGGGCGGCCTGAGCGAGACATGTGATCTGTATCTCCTGTATCTCCTGTATCTCCTCCATGTCCAAACAACATCGCTTTGGTTCACTCTGAGACGCCTGAACACTTCCCTTGTTGAGAGTTCTTTCTGGCACGAAGTAATAATGCGGACGCGATCGATCTGCGGTATTGACCGTCTAGGCATGGTTGAACTACAGAAAACGCGAGCCGTGTGCCTCCTTGCTGGTGGAATGACTGGAACTGATCCTCAGTCGGAACCCCCCCCACCTTCTAATAGGTGCTGCTCATGCATGCATGGTTGTTTACATCTTTGGGCGGGTTTAGTGACATCTCTGAACAGTCAAACGGACTGTGTCTGTGATACAATATCCACTATCAACGTCTAACTTCAAGATTTCTGGGAACCGGGTTGATGCAAAACTTTTTTTCGTGTTTTTATAATTTGTCCATCCTTTGTCTTTATGGTGGCTTGATCTCTGCTGGGGACACTTTTAATGAAGTGCCTGAATGTCTCTGGAGGAATGATAGCCCGTTCTTCCCCAAAAGCCAAAACCAGAGAAGGCAGTAATGTTGAAAGCTTGGGGAGGAGCGAAGTCGATGTCCTAACATATCCAAAATGTGTCCCATTGCGTTCAGGTCGTGACTCTGGGCAGACCAGTCCATTCCATGAACGTTGATGTCCACATACCACTCCGTTACACAACCTGTTTTATAACAGGGTACATTGTCATGCTAATACAAACGACCATCGTCTCTGAACAGTTCTTCTACTGTTCGCAGTCCACAATGCTGTAAAACGTGTTCACATCCATCTGAGTCAGAGTTTTTATAAGCGCAATAAGGTGACCACGCCGTAAGTAAGACAAACATCTCCATACCTCAGTACCAACTCCTTCGTGCTTCACTGTTGACACTACACATAATAACAGGTAGCGTTCTCCAAGCATTCGCCAAACCCAAATCCTTCCGTCGGATTTCCCCAGCGTACGGCGCGATTCATCTCCCCAAATTATTCGTTTCCAGTCGTCCACTGTCTACTGGCATCGCTCTTTGCACGACCTCAAGCGTCACTTAACACTGATTACAGGAATTGTGTGGCTTATGAACAGCCTCTCGACCATTTTACGCCATTCTCTTAAGCTCCCTACCAACATTCATCATTCTAGCTGGACTGCTGGCCGAAGTTTGGAAGTGACGAGCCATTCCTTCCCCTGATTTTTTACGATTTTTCACAACCACCCTCCGCAATACTCGAAGGTGACTGTCCGTCACTCCATGAGATCTCTTGGTCTTGTTTTGTCATCCACTGGCTAGTCCACTTCCGAAGTCTTGTTTTGTCATCCAGTGACTAGTCCACTTCCGAAGTCTTGTTTTGTCATCCAGCGACTAGTCCACTTCCGAAGTCACTGCGCTCTCATGACACACCCATTCTACTGTTTCTGCTTCCACACCGACGAGACAACATTACGCTCCTCCTTTCATACTGTTGTTGCATATAGTGGACAATTTCGCGTTACATAGGGGTGTCCGAATACTTTTGATCAGATAGCGGGTATTTCGAGCAACCACATATCCCCCACCTCCACCTCTCCCTCCCCAAAAACGAAAACAACAGCAGGAGCTTTATACTGAGATGCCCGAAAAATCGTCGTCTTTTAGCTGTGGCTAGATGGCTTGGCGGCTTAACGGTAAATTAACACAATAAGGACTCAAAAAACTCAGGTTCGATATAGGATTTTGACCTGTCACTAATCAAGTCTATCACCTCTGACGATGTTTCTTAATACAAAAAAATCCCCAGTTGCACTTTATTTCAAAGCCCACGTTAACCGTAGGTGCACCTGTAACTGCGTGGGTGAGTTAGTTCAAAGGTCGGAGAGACGCAACTCCATACCACCTGCAGCAGGACCATCTCCAGTAAACAGCTACTGTGTTCGAGCTTTACCTATTTTTAACCGTAGTTCGTATTTAGTAGTAATTTAAGTCTATCATTTTTAGCGTTATTTTTTGTTCTAAAAATGTGCTCCTCAGTGTCACAAATCCAAATCCACGTTCCTTCTCATATTACAAAAACATATGACCAATTAAATCACCGCTTTCTTCAGAAAATAGTAACAGTAGGAGCCAACTAACATGGGTACGTACCGATGCGTGTGACGGGCCGCTTACAGACAGCTGCTCACATCGCTGATATCGGATAGTTTGTAATCCCATGATATTGTCGCGCGAACAATCAAGACCCATCACATTATCGTCTCTCTCTCTCTCTCTCTCTTCACGGACTGCGAGGCCACTCCTGCCGGAGGAGCGAGTCCTCCCTCGGGCATGGGTGTGTGTGTGTTGTTCTTAGCATAAGTTAGTTTAAGTAGTGTTTAAGTCTAGATACCAATGGCCTCAGCAGTTTGGTGCCTTAGGAATCCACACACATTTCAACATTTTCTCTCTCGCTCTTTCTTTGACTCATACTAACTCACATATCTCTGGGTAGGGAAATCACAACTAATAACATTATACAACATCATATTTAATTAAAAACTCCATTTAGATCAAATAAATGCTTGACTGGACTTTCAGTCAGATAGACAGCAAAAATTAACACAAAATTAAATCATAAAAATTGAATGGATCGTAGGCAATTCGAAACTGAATCATTTTTACGTCAAAAGATAAAAATGGATCAACTGAGGAATGTAATGTTACGAAACCCATTCAAACTGAGCATGCAGTGTAATAGACTAACATGAATTTGAGTACTGAGTGATGGTGTAAATCAGTCCGAAAGCGACATTGACTTTTAACGATTTTATTCAGACGACAGCTAATGTGAAAAAATGTTGATAGTAGACGATACAGATAAATGTACTAAGATGCCATTTTGTCTATTGTTACTGACTAAAGAAGAGAAAACTCCCCATGGTCCAATTATTGGATTGCTGTTAACAATTTCAGTGTCGAAATTTCCTCCTGTGTCACCGACGAGACACTGGAAGTTGATTATCTGTCACTGGTACATAATTTGCTATAATATTCGATCTCATGAGTGACCTTTGTTTTCTTACTGGAGATATTCATGTTATATTTAGAAATTAACAAATGAAAGTGATGAATGGTTTCGGGCAAGGTTAAACTTGATCCTATTTTACAGTATAACACGGTAACATACCCAGAAAACTTTTATGTCAATTGAATCTGACTATGTAAGCCTACGTAGGTTTCGTCCTACTGTCTCACTAAAATATCTCAGAATCATTTTGCGTTGATTTGTCAGATTCCGTCACACTCTTGAGAGGTCTTCCAAGTCGTCTTCAGAACGTGAGGTTCCTGGTATATAAACTGGTCACCGCAACAAGCATAATCAATCTTCCATCTCGCAGCCTATTGCGCAGAGATATACTATGTGATCAAAAGTATCCGGACACCCCCAAAAACATACGTTTTTCATATTAGGTGCATTGTGCTGCCATCTACTGCCAGGTACTCCATATCAGTTACTTCCGCAGGCATTAGACATCGTGAGAAAGTAGAATGGGGCGCTCTGCGAAACTCACGGACTTCGAACGTGGTCAGGTGATCGGGTGTCATTGAATCATACGTCTGTACGCGATATTTACACACTCATAAACATCTCTAGGTCC
Source organism: Schistocerca americana (assembly GCF_021461395.2). Classification (NCBI taxonomy): domain Eukaryota; kingdom Metazoa; phylum Arthropoda; class Insecta; order Orthoptera; family Acrididae; genus Schistocerca; species Schistocerca americana. The sequence continues at coordinate 163,559,275 of NC_060126.1, read as the reverse complement.
ACTGTTTCCGATGTGATAGCGAAGTGGAAAAGTGATGGGACAGGTACAGCACAAAAGCGTACAGGCCGAACTCTTCTGTTGACTGACTTATACCGCCGACATTTGAAGAGGGTCGTAATGTGTAATAGGCATACATTTATCCAGACCATCACACAAGAATCCAAACTGCCTCATAATCCACTGCAAGTATTACGACAGTTAGGTGGGAAGTGAGAAAACTTGGCTTTCACGTTCGAGAGACTACTCATAAGCCACACATCACGCCGGTAAATGCCAAACGACGCCTCGCTTGGTGTAAGGAGCGTAAACATTGGGCGATTGAACAGTGGAAAAACGTTGTGTGGAGTGACAAATCACAGTACACAATGTGGCGATCAGATGGCAGAGTGTGGGTATGGCGAATGCCTGAACGTCATCTACCAGCCTTCGTAGCGACAACAGTAAAATTGGGAGACGGTGGGGTTATGGTGTGGTCGTGTTTTCATGGAAAGGGCTTGCACCCCTTGTTGTTTTGCCTGGCACTATCACAGCACAGGCCTACATTGATATTTCAAGCACCTTCTTGCTTCCCACTGTTGAAGAGCAATTCAGGGATGGCAATTGCAGCTTTCAACACGATCGAACACCTGTGCATAATGCACGGCCTATGGCGGAGTGGTTACACGACAAAAACATCCCTGTGATGGATTGGTCTGCACAGAGTCCTGATCTGAATCATATAGAACACCTTTGGGATATTTTGGAACGGCAACTTCGTGCCAGGCCTCACCGACCGACACTCCGTGAAAAATGGGCTGCCATTCCCCAAAAACCCTTCCAGCACCTGACTGCGAAAGTGAAAGCTGTCATGAAGGCTAAGTAAGGGTGGGCCAACACCATATTGAATTCCAGTATTACCGATGGAGGACGATGGAGGGCGCCACTAACTTATAAGTCATTTTCAGCGAAGTGTCCGGATACTTTTGATCACATAGTGTATCTCCACGCGGTCTTTGTATTATTCGTGTGCTTTCGGTGTATTCTTTCTTTTGGAACGTTTGATTGCAGCTGTTCCACGCTGCAGTCTTAACTCGTAATAATTTGAACTGGACTGGGTATAACTCCGGGTTTTTAACGTTTTCGTTCCTCCTGTGTCAGTTAACAGGACCGGACCAGCGAGTGCAGAGCCGTCCTACTGCGCTAGCGTATACTATATGAACGTGAACTATAGTAATTTTACATTCTGTTTTCTTCGCAGTTGGGCGTTTTGGCAAACAATGTATAAAAGACAGAACAGTAGTTATTCGTGTAATTAGTTTCCTTAAAGAGGCGAAAATTTAAAAAGAAATGCGAAGTGTAATATTTGTGGTCAATTTCAGAAAAACTGTGCGAAAGCTCATAATTAACTAAATGTCGTAGGAACAGTGATCGCCTCAGTTATAATAAACAAAACCAGTCTGGATCACTTCTTTTCTTACCGACTACCGGTTTGAATCCGCACTGCAGGTTATCTTCAGATCTGGCATGGCAAAGTGCTGTTCGTCAACTCAAGAAGCTGTTATGAAGCGTGCTGTCACACCTATATAGGTAACTTACATTATTTTTTGTAGTTCACATATATGTGGCGCAGTAGATGTTTTCAGCTGTAATAAAGAGTCCTGGTTCGACATTCGTATACTTTTCGTGTTCTGATTTCCAGTTATCAGGTATTCGCGTTCTTCACGGTCTACGTTGAATCTGCTAAATAATAGGTTTCTGGAACCCGTTACATAGTTGGAATCATTTTCTCGTATCGGTTGATCCCTACTAAAGATCCTAATGCGTGGAAAAGTATAGAGAAGTCCTTTAGCCTGAATTGGATGTCAAATGGCAGATTATGAGATGATAATGATGACAGTTATCTAATATTCATTACAATCTTACTAAAAATGATTTGATAAATAATGTAATTTGATGGTTTAGTAAATAATGAAATTTGATGCATGTATGAACTGTAATAAAACTTTTTTTTATTTTCACCTTTAAAAATATTTTTTTACCCCCAGGGTTGTAACAACCCTCTGTTTGGGACCACTGCGCTACACAGAGAACACGGCTTCAGAGAGGTACGAATAAGAATTAACATCTTACGGGAACTCTGTGGATCGACTTAACAGATATCGCCTTCTTCACCGAAATCTTATTCTCTTGCATTTTTGTGTACTATAGCGAATTACCTATGCAACAGTTTGCCGCAACAGATGTCAGAGTAGACTCGACGATACATATCATACCATTCGCGTTATAAAGGGAACGCTTAGAAACAAACATCCTGGCTGCCTATCGAGCTACGTAGTACCTCCATACCGGAAACCAGAGTACGTTCTCATTGGAGACACAGTAAAGGTCCTCAGTGAGAGTGTAGACGGTTTTCATGAAAGATAAACTGAATCATACGTCTAACTACTTGTAGGAGACACGCAGAATTATAACCACCTCGCTCAGCTACTGACAGAGTTGTGAACGATGAACTATCCAGCACAGCACCTGGTTGTGCCGAAACGGGGCATTCACTGAGAACAAAGTGGTATTGCTGATGGTGATTAATGACTCCGTTGAATGATTTATAATTTTAAATGTTTATAATATTTTTTAACATCCTAAAGTAAATTTCGTAAAAATGAAAATCTTGTTTAAGTAGGCGACATTCTATATCAAAGACAAAAATCGAGAGGCATGATGTTCGAATCTGGTGTTCAGAACGCCATCTCCGAATCACTGACCTTTGCAGAGATACTCCAAAATTGAACGTCTTTGCTGTCATTTGCCGAACTATGCTTTATGGGCTACTTTTCTTTGTTGAAAGGACTGTAACGCGACACATCTGTCTTGACATCCTCCAGATGCGGTTTATACCACAACTTGAAGAGGACTCTCGAGATTTAATTTTCCAGTAGAATGAAGCTCCATCCCACTTCCACACTAAAATGGGAGCAAATTTGAATGAACATGTCCCACAGCGGTGGATAGACTGCACTGGTTCTGATGATAAAGCGTTGTTGGGATGGCCCTCGAGGAGTTCAGAAATGACACCATACGGCTTCCTTTCAGGAGCTTTATCAAAGACTCCGTCTCCTACCATTGCCTCGGAATCCGACGGAGCTGCAAGGTCATAGGAGCTTTTGCTACTGTTAAAAGAGACATGTTGATTCGAGTCTGGAAGGAAATGATATCTGCCATGTCACGAAGGACGCCCGTACTAAATCTTTGTAATGTAGATAAAAAGAACTTTCATATATTTTACTTGCTTCTGATATATAAAAGCTTGTAATATCACATCAGACCGTCCGAGAATTTTTTTTTAAAAGGGTACGTTCTCTTTCCGAGATTCGATATAACAGCGAAAAAGTAACCAGGGTGACATATCAACGAAAACGAGTTGTTGAGTACATAAATAAATACTTTAATTTCGGCTCACAGTAGGAATTTTGAACAAATTGCCTGTGTTTTCAGAAAAAGCGGGAACATTACTAAAGAATGGAACAGTATCTTCCAAATTACAAATTGATTTATTTAATCTGTTTCATCGGACTCGTGTCAGGAATGTCGTTCTCGAGATAACTGGTTCGCAGGGAAATTCCAGACAGCCAAATTTCGGCACCTGTTGGCAGCCTTTGGTTAACCTTGACCATACAGCTTCACTCCACTTCTACGTCCATTTGTTCCTAGTGACTCATTACTCAGGGAACGGGTCTGCTACGATCATGACTGACATAACCTTGATAACAGGCTTCTTGTAGGGCTGATCAACGTCGCTACTTTTCCATCAGCAGCTTCGCGGCAACCTTTTGGTGATAGCGCGAATATCACAGGCAGTGTCCAGGTGGAGCCTCGCTATCACGTTAACGAGACAGTCATTTTCTTCTGATAAGACTAGAATTAATGTCAAAAGCGAGTAAAATAAAATACTACATCCACGGAATCTTTTGAAGTTAGCTGCTTGTCTGAAATGCACGTAAGTGGAGAAAACAAGATAAGTAAGTTACACTCCTGGAAATGGAAAAAAGAACACATTGACACCGGTGTGTCAGACCCACCATACTTGCTCCGGACACTGCGAGAGGGCTGTACAAGCAATGATCACACGCACGGCACAGCGGACACACCAGGAACCGCGGTGTTGGCCGTCGAATGGCGCTAGCTGCGCAGCATTTGTGCACCGCCGCCATCAGTGTCAGCCAGTTTGCCGTGGTATACGGAGCTCCATCGCAGTCTTTAACACTGGTAGCATGCCGCGACAGCGTGGACGTGAACCGTATGTGCAGTTGACGGACTTTGAGCGAGGGCGTATAGCGGGCATGCGGGAGGCCGGGTGGACGTACCGCCGAATTGCTCAACACGTGGGGCGTGAGGTCTCCACAGTACATCGATGTTGTCGCCAGTGGTCGGCGGAAGGTGCACGTGCCCGTCGACCTGGGACCGGACCGCAACGACGCACGGATGCACGCCAAGACCGTAGGATCCTACGCAGTGCCGTAGGGGACCGCACCGCCACTTCCCAGCACATTAGGGACACTGTTGCTCCTGGGGTATCGGCGAGGACCATTCGCAACCGTCTCCATGAAGCTGGGCTACGGTCCCACACACCGTTAGGCCGTCTTCCGCTCACGCCCCAACATCGTGCAGCCCGCCTCCAGTGGTGTCGCGACAGGCGTGAATGGAGGGACGAATGGAGACGTGTCGTCTTCAGCGATGAGAGTCGCGTCTGCCTTGGTGCCAATGATGGTCGTATGCGTGTTTGGCGCCGTGCAGGTGAGCGCCACAATCAGGACTGCATACGACCGAGGCACACAGGGCCAACACCCGGCATCATGGTGTGGGGAGCGATCTCCTACACTGGCCGTACACCACTGGTGATCGTCGAGCGGACACTGAATAGTGCACGGTACATCCAAACCGTCATCGAACCCATCGTTCTACCATTCCTAGACCGGCAAGGGAACTCTCTGTTCCAACAGGACAATGCACGTCCGCATGTATCCCGTGCCACCCAACGTACTCTAGAAGGTGTAAGTCAACTACCCTGGCCAGCAAGATCTCCGGATCTGTCCCCCATTGAGCATGTTTGGGACTGGATGAAGCGTCGTCTCACGCGGTCTGCACGTCCAGCACGAACGCTGGTCCAACTGAGGCGCGAGGTGGAAATGGCATGGCAAGCCGTTCCACAGGACTACATCCAGCATCTCTACGATCGTCTCCATGGGAGAATAGCAGCCTGCATTGCTGCGAAAGGTGGATACACACTGTACTAGTGCCGACATTGTGCATGCTCTGTTGCCTGTGTCTATGTGACTGTGGTTCTGTCAGTGTGATCATGCGATGTATCTGACCCCAGGAATGTGTCAATAAAGTTTCCCCTTCCTGGGACAATGAATTCACGGTGTTCTTATTTCAATTTCCAGGAGTGTATTTGGATTGCCTAGCAGGGATCCAGTCCGCTTCTTGTCAATAACTTAATGGAGTTTCTTAAAAGATTGCAGTCTTCCGACCCGTTAATGTGTGCTCCAATCATCAGCTGTGTGGTTAGGATGTTAGCGGGGTTTGGTCTATGTCAGTAGGGGTGAGTAAATGAAGTAAAACTTAAGCGATGGTAGTGCTACAAAGGTGAACTATTCCATTCGTATTTATACTGCTTCTGCAACACAGCAACGAGTGTAAAGAATGTGTACTCGTATTTTGTATAGTTATTCCGCGTGGTCTAAGGCGCCTTGTCACAATCCGCGCAGTCTCCCCCCCCCCCCCCCCCCCCCCCGACGGAGGTACGGGTGTGTGGTGTGTTGTCCTTAGCGTAAGTTACTTTAAATTAGATTAAGTAGTGCCTAAGCTTAGCAGTTTGGTCCCATAATACCTTACCACAAATTTCCAATTTTTGTATAGTTATTAATAATTTTAATTTCATGGTTCGCGTACGACGCGACCAAGACAAGCGCATCGGGTTCGAACCATAGATGGTTCGTGGATCTGGAATTTATACACTGGTGTGCGGAACATAAGAGCGAAAGTACATTCGGCACGATTTGCTACCACCAAGTAACAGCTCTGTGAAACTTGGACCGTACATAAAAAGAACTACTTCACTATAATACGGAAGGTACCCGGAAGAAATACGCAATGAGACGACCAGAAATGACACTTTTATTCAAAGACATTAGTGACTCTGAATTAACCGCGGTTGTCACAGTCGACTGGTCATTATGAAAGGCAGGAGGTAATCCTTAATTACGTATGTAATCACCACAGATGGCAGTGCATGCAACGTGCAACGTGTTCCCATGCTGGCCACAAGTCAGTAAGGAATTCTCGTGGTCGGACGCTCCAATCTTCCGCCAGAGCAGCTGACAACTGTTGGATGGTCGACTGCATGTGGACTTGAGGCAATATTTCACCCCAACACTACCACACATGCTCGATGGGGAATGGGCAGGCCAGTCCTTTCTCTGAATGTCCTCTCGCTCCAAGAGCTCTTCCTGCTATTCAATGTTGTCTCAGATTGTCGTCCATAAAAATTACGTCAGAGCCGAATGCACCGCTGAAACGGCGTATATGGGGAAGGAGTACAGTGACAATGTGACACTGACTGGTGAGTAAACCCTGTTCAAAGATTTACGATGGTACCAAGAGCACAGGGAGTGATCCAACGAGGAGTGGAGTCGCGTGCTCTTCTTTGATGAGAGCAGCTTCAGTCTACGTTGTGATTCTGGACGTACCCTCACACGGCGAGAGGAGGGAACATGTAAAGCACGCAGGAACATTGTCCAATATGGTCCTTTTAGTCGATCAGTTGCTAAGGTACTGGGAGGCACAACGTTGCATGGGTGTAGTGACCACCAAATCTTTGAATAGAGCGCGCCCACTGGACACCTTCCCTATGCACATCTTTTGAGTGGTGTATTCAATCCTGAGGTCATTTTTATGGCTATAAATGTGCTGATCGCGTCAAACTAAGCAGGTGGAAGAGATTTCGGAACGAGAGGATATTTGGTGAATACACTGGCCTGCCCGTTCCTCCGTCTTACACCGTTTGAAGTGGACCCAGAGTGAAGGGTCACTTCTGTGCAGGGTTGTTTTGCGGAAGTGGATCTTGGCGAGGTTGGAGACAGATGGCAGCTCTGATAAACAACATCAAGGCAGCTAGCTGATGTCCAGGAAGCCATGACATCTGCCACCCCCCCCCCTCCCCCGACCACCACGACTTCTCGTAAAAGATGCTAGTGGCAAGGAAGACAGCCGGAATACACGTAAGGGATGACAGTCTCTGGTGTTGGATGTCACCCCAATGAGTGATAGCACACAGTACCAAGGCCCCCACATCAGCATAAGACGGGCTCTGGTCTTGATCTGCTGCTCTCCAGGACAGGAGTGTCTCTACTACTTTGGAGCGAGCTTGGAGGCGGTCCGTCGTTGGAGAGCCACCAAGTCACAGAAGGAAAATTTGGTACTAGAAGATGGTGTGGTGGTGGAGTCCTGAACTCCAGGTGGCTTCTTGCTGTCCCATATTGCACTGGCACCTGGAGCAGCCCTTTCGCCGTAGGCGCTGTCAGACTGCTTATACCTCTGCTAAAATTGAAGGCCAATACATCCGCGTTCGGGATAATAAATCCATGGCCAGGTGGTGTAGAGACTTCTGTACGCGACCTGCAAGAGCCCTGCCTTACTGCTTAATTGTCAGGACTGTGGTGGCTAGCCTAGTACAACTCGCATTGTAACTGTACAAACGGCTCTATTACTGCAGCCAGCCTGCCAACATCTAATGGCCTGCTAGCTGGGTATGCCTCCTCCAGCTGCTGCGACTGTTTTTTACCGCAATCACGCCCAGAAAATAGTGGTGACGCTACAAAACCTCCCTCACTTGTGTTACCTGGCCCCTGGATCACCACCCTAGAGATCTCAGCAAACGTGGTTAACAATGAACAATATTTACAGTTTTCCTTCCTGAGTACTAGACGGCTTGAACCATAAAGTTCAGAAGCTGCGAGATTACTAAGCTGCTTTTAGCTCTCTCACTCTGTGTTCAGATATGATCCACAACTTTCCCAAGTCTTCCCACACAGCTAGCTCGATACATCTTCTGCTCTCACTTTTAGTGGGAAAGCTGTCGTCGTAAAATCCAACATCTCACCTCACAACTGCCATTGTCACATAATGCTTGACATTACATCTACATCAACATACATACTCTGCAAACCGTCGTATGGTGCATAGCGGAAGGAACCCTGTACTAGTCATTTCCTTTTCTGTTCCACTCGGAAACAGAGCAAGGGAAAATCGACTGTCTACATGCTTCCATACGGGACCTAATCTCTTTAATCTTGCCTTCATGGTCCTTACGCAAATTATACGTTGGCGACGATAGAATTGCTCTGCGGTGACACTCAGATGCCCGTTCTCTAAATTTTCTAGATAGTGCTCGTCTAACAGAACGTCGACTTTACTCCAGTGATTGCAATTTGAGTTCCCGAAACATCTGCATAACACTCGCGTGTCAATACAAAAATAGCAATCAATAAAAGAGTCAATTTGAAGAGGAAGAGAAATATTAAGTGCCCATTCGCCCTTTGGCTCGTGGTGAAGGGTTGACAATTCCTGTTCCTCCACATGCATCACCGTCAAGCAGTGATAGTGATGATGCTGAATCGACACGTACAGTCGAAAAATTGCAGTTATCTGCCAGTGTCACTAACCCTACACTTACATGCAGATCCACACAAAACCACTCAGTGATCTGATTAAGGATTTCGAACTTGCAAATTATTGCAATTGACACTCAATCCAGAGCTTTTGCAGTCCTTGGACAGATAAATGTATACCCAGCAAGAACGAATTTCGATGGAACAAATGTGGCAGCATGTACAACATTTCCCAGAAGAACAGGAGAACAAAATAATAGCGGTAAGCGTATCACCCACTTATTGCGGCGTGTTTCTAGCAGAGTTTATCGTACTGTCTTTCTGGGTAAGACGCAAAAGGACGCAGGCTGTGGAATGGCTAACCGGCATTGGGCGGAAAATCAATTAGTTTTCAGGTGTTAATTAGTGTATAAGGGTATGATAAGGGGTTCCTGGTAGTAGTAAAGTGTGAGCGGAAGTCCTTATTGGTGAATTTCGGAAATTTTCCTGTATATGTAAATTATTAAAGTAGTTGAGTGAGAGCACAGTAGGGCGAATCTTCGCGGAAGGGAGTGGATATGCAGCGCCACAAATAATTTCAGATGTGGATTTGAGAAATTCTTGTAAATTTCGTGCAGCTATGGGTGGGAGGTAGTAGTTAAGGGACCAATTTTCACGTCGGTTGGCAGGCGCAGGCAATATTGATATTTAGCATACAATTCTTCGAGGCAGGTTTATGACACTGCTCACAGGCGAGAAGGCATGCCCTGGCGTGCACTGTATGCAAATGTGAAGTAATCAGAACAGCACAGGGCACTGTTGCAGTTACAGCAGCACCTAGTGACCTACGTGTAGGGGCCGAAGTGGGCTGAGGAAAGCTAACATTTTCAAGAGCATTCTATGAGCCGTGTGCGGCTCGCGTTGATGCCTTTCATAGCTTGGCATCTTGTGATAGCGATAGTGGCGTCTCGTTTTCTTAGTGTCTTCACTGACACCACTACGTTTGCTCGTCTTGTCGTTCCGTGAGTGGCAGCAGCAGAGCCTATCGATAGCGCGTACTGTGGTACCATCTTTTGAGCGGCCTCTAGTATTTTCGGGTCGTCGTGTGTCGAGTGAGGAGAGTTGGGACGGAGCAGCAGTGAGGTTCGGACAACCAGTACCCAGCCGACCGCTGTCGACACACATGCACTGTCAGACGGAATTGTGTAGTCGCGAGAGTGCACGACCACGTCAAGGACCGGATTCAGAGAGTTTTAGTTGAATGGACCGTGATATTTTAGTAATGCAACTTTCACCTGTGTGTGCGTGCGTGTGTGTGTGTGTGTGTGTGTGTGTGTGTCTGCCCGTCGAAGTGACCTCATGGCAACAAGTTGTCAGTCGACGATTTATATTGGGATCTTTCCCGTGTCTGACTGGTGTGGGGGAAGACCGTTGGTTGGTCGTTCGGTCGGCCGTCGCAGCGGACGACGTGCATTTGGTCTTTCGACAGCTTCTGGCTTCTCTGTGTTTGTGTCGACTTATAATTTGTCCGAGTTGTTTCACAGTGCTTTCACTATTGAGAATTGTTGGTGGAACTGTTTTCCCGGGTCCGTGTGTATCATGTGGTTTTGAATGAGCAGTTATTTTAATGCTGTCTGCGTACTGGGTTTGGTGAGAGGTTGGAAATGGACAGCAGTTCGGCATCGGACAAAGCACCGAGGAGGTTCGCAGCATGGGGGCAGGCCGGGACTGCTGGCGGCGTGCAGCCACTGTCGGACCCAGGGGCTGTAGCCGACGACCGAACCCAGGACCTTTAAATTTGAGTGAACTGTTTCCAGTACTGAAACCTCCCTGTTTGAGATCTCGCTGTTGTTTACGTATTGCTGCTCCCAAGGTAGGTGAGACCAACTGCAACAAATGGAGTCTGTCAGGTTGGCGGAAGCTATTAGCCGCCTTCTACTCCTGGATGTTAGTTTAATTATTTTCTCCCTTGTGGCCGCTAACGCTCCAGTTACCTGCCCTGGAGGTTAGCGTATTTTTCCAGCAGTGTACCTTTCCTCGTCGTGTTGATGCTGTCTGACATGGCTTGTAGTTCGACAGCCTCTCCAGTTGTACTGTGCATATATTTTTGGAAGGTCTACCTTGGTTCTAGTGTTTCCTTCGGCCTTGGGTGTGTTTCTGAAGACATGATGCTGCCAGTCTCTTCGCCCTTGCCTAAAAATATTCCATTTTTGTACCGGTGATCGGACTGACTAGTCGGTCGGTCGTCGCTTAAGCTACCCCTAGTGTGAGTTGCCATCCTGTTACGTGAGTACAACTCTTGGCTGCCTGTCTCGCCGCTTACACAGCTGTAGTGACCTTCCTCAGGTCGATTCAGAGAGCACTGTCTGTGGATCACTCCATCTTATTTGGACAAGTTGTCATAATTGTTTAAAATTTTTTTAACGTGTTATTGCTTTCCCCACTTGTAATTCCAGCCTTCAACCATTAATTGTTTGTAACACTGCTTGTGGCCTTCAGCCGACAATAACTTGCAATTCTTCTAATAAGGCTTTCAACCGCCAGTGCAGTAAAATCTTTTTAAAAATGATTGTTGAGAGTTTGGTTTTTTAAAAATAAAGTGTATGTGTTTTCTGTGCAACCAATGGTAACTGATTAGGCCCCGTCCACACCTTTCCTGCTTTCCCTAAGTACCACGTTTCATACTATTTGCCCTCTCCAGAGGAACTACATCAGAGACATAGGGAAAAGAAATAAGTGACCGTGGAGGCTCAAATGGAGTCAGTCATGTCATCATTCTGTCCGCATCTAGAACTGGAGAGAATGAGGATTGAGTCGCAGGCCAACCACGATGACCTTCTGGTGATGGATATCGGCGGGCAACCGACCTGCTGAAATTACTACCGACCTCCACTGTACGGATGCTCCATAGCTGTGGTGGAGCTGGCCACGAGCTGCACTGGCGTGAGAAGCGAAGGGCTGCTAGACTCCACTTTCTGGGTGACATCGTCAGGCAGACTGCAAGCTGCCGTCTGCAGAGGAGGGACTGGGACTTGAACTCACGGCCTCCAGAATGCAGTGCTGTTTGTGGTCACTGACTGAGCTGCCCTGGACAGACAGCTGTAGCTGCTAAGGCTCACTACTACATTGGTAATCAGCTGTTTCCCTGCAGTGCTCTACATGGGGTCCACGAGTTGTGCTTGAGGATGCAGTATCCATATCCCGGACTATCAGTGCAGCCAACATGTGCGGCAGCCACTTCGTCGTGATGTGAGTAGGAAAGCTATATCTGCAAGTATGGGAGGCCGGATGCCTACGCAGCAGATTCTAGCATTGGCGTTGGCGCTGACCCATGTATGCACCCTGTGTGACGCCATCACTAGGATCAGAGGACGTCCCACTGTGTACCTACGATGCAATGAAGCCAATGACACACTTCCCGGTGTTTCTCTGCATGTTTCGGGGTGAGTCACCCCTCTCTCTCAAACCACACCTCTCGGTCGTTCTGACGTGATACAACCCATGAGTTCGAGGGGGTGGGACCCATACTAAAAAGGACTAACAGGGAATTTTGAATATGTAGAGAGAAGAGCAGCACTAATGGTCATCGGTTTGTTCGACATATGGGACGGTCTCATGGGGGTACTGAAAAAACTGCAGTGGCAGGTGCTTGAATATATACGGAAACTATTCTGTGAATGCTCACTTACAAAGTTTCAAAAACCAGCACTATGTGACAAGTCTAGAGAGATTACAACGACCTCCCCACGTGTCAGTACTGTGGGGATTATGAAAACAAGATGAGACTGCTTATAGCACACACAAATGCGTTGAAGTAAGTACTATTCCTGTACGTCATACATGAATGGAACTGGTGAATGCCTTAATAACAGGTATTCTCTGCCTTGCACTTCACAATTATTTGATCTACTATCGATGTAGATGCAATTTCATAACGATACCTGTTATTGACAACTGCACGTGAGATGGAAAATACGAGGAAATTTATGGGTCGCTTTCATACTACAATTGATGACCCAATTATCAGAAGGTATCCTTCACTTCGATATAGCAGGGAGTTTTGTTTTTATTGAGATGAATACTTTTGCGGTTTTTGCTTGTGGAATACCAGTTTCCATGGCGTGTAAAGACAACACGTGGCAGTCATCGACATCACTGTACCACCATCTCTCTCCTGTCTTTACAAGGCAAGAAATAATTTTGCTAATGATGGTTAACGTCCTTTTATTCGCAGTAAGCCTCGTTTTATGACATGGCAATCTCATCACGTTATCTACTTTACGAGCGGCGGCAATTAGGCAAGGACCTGCCAGCACGGCTGTTAACTGATCTCCGTCTAGCCTGTGAGGGTGGACGCAGAGCTGCGGCTGCCTCGGAGATAAGGCTCTCCCTGTGCAGAAATTGCGCACACCGGAAGGGAACATCGCGCGATCCCAGGTCCGCGTGAAGAAGGCGCTCACAACAGCCTAGAGCTGGTCCGCCAGTTGGATGGGAGTCAAGATTACCCAACTACCTGCCCGGCCATCTGACATGCGTGTCTCAACCTTGTTGGTAAACACTCATACAGAATCAAACTATAGCATGCGGGATACACAAGGGGTTTTTGAATCAAACTATAGCATGCGGGATACACAAGCGGTAAATTATACATCTTGGACTTTTAGTTTAACCTAGCTTGTCACGCTTTAGCCTACATGAAGGAAGCTATTAGACATAGAATATTAATGACACTCTTTTTCATTGCTATCTACATGGAGTACATCGTTTCTCTATGTTTGTGTACACTTTAGCGTAAGACCTTTGTTACATCAATTCTATAGTCCCACGCCAACAGTGGAAATTTCGCGGTCATAATGTCTGTATAAAGTAATGTGGTATGTTAAATACAATTTTACTCAAAGTAATCTGGACACTTTCAAGTGATTTTAAAAGATGTTTGCATTGAGGTACATATTACATGATTATGTGTAGGGGATGGAACGGTCGCCCAGTCGTTGATATTCCTATATTCGCACTATATCACTCCAATACACGAAGCTTGTTAGCACTTGATGTAGAGAATTGGGTTGGCGCCATTAAATTGTATTGTAGTAGTTGCTGCTGCTGGCTGGCTGGTTCACTGCTGTATCTTGATGTTAATGTTGGCTCTATATGTATTCGTCTAGGGGTAAAAAGATGAGGTCCCGTGTTGCTGATGTGCTTGTTGATAAATAATGCACGACAGCATAAGTGAACTTCAACTATTTATTGGCATGGTAGCCATCTTAACTTCGCTGACCACCCAAAGACATTGTCACAATACAGAGTAACACTTCTTTTACGACATCTTTGCATTGTTTTTCCACATAAGACAATAACATACACACTTTACAAAAGTTCTATCAAGACAGTTGCTTGTATTTATAACCTTGTCAAAGAGCTACTAAGAAGAGATGTGGTTTATAAGTCAGGTATCCATCTGTTATCTTAATTTGTGCAAAAAAATTATTAATTTACATCGAGTGACATAATTTAACAGGTCATTAAAATGACAGACATATTTGTCAATTTGTCAGAACAATTCTTTGTTGCAAAAAGGCCGTTTTTCAAAGGTACATCTATTGACTTCTCCCATTTGCATTCATAAGTAAATAACGTGAATTATTAAAAATTACAGTGGTTCTCGTTTAAAATAGACGTGTTTACGTGAATAGTGAGTGAAAACAATCCTAGTGAATAAAGAGTTTTCACTGGGTAATTTTTATTTAAGGAGATCCAAAATACGTAAGTTGACCAGTATTATTCGTATTTCATATTAATAATTTCAGTTGAATATAGTGTTTTTACATAATGACATCTGCTGTATCAGTGTTCAAGTGATGTTAACTTTTGTGTGGGTCAGTTATTAATTATATTTTAACGGGTTGACTGATTATGTAGACATGTTATGTAATCATTGTTAGAATACACAATTACTTTTCTATTATCATAATTGCTAGTTAAACTGGTTGAATTAGGAGGGTATCGCATACTTCTTTACAATGAAGCCTTTAATAGGTTCCGTTACAGGGAACAGCAACGCCGGCCGGAGTGGCCGAGAGGTTCTAGGCGCTACAGTCTGGAACCGCGCGACCGCCACGGTCGCAGGTTCGAATCCTGCCTCGGACATGGATGTGTGTGATGTCCTTAGGTTAGTTAGCTTTAAGTGGTCTAGGGGACTGATGACCTCAGAAGTTAAGTCCCATAGTGCTCTGAGCCACTTGAGCCATTTTTTGGAACAGCAACAAGAAATTTGTTTTGTTACAGTAGTCTCTAGTAGCATGGCTGCAGACCTACGGAGAAGGTATTTTGAGTAGTTCATACCGCAAAAGCAAGAGGACAGTGATAATTTCATTTGTCAACAGGACGATGCACCACTGCTCTTCCTCAAAGATACTGATGAGTTCTTGCACACTGACCTGCTACGATGAGTGATCAGGCGTGGACCCCATATTCTCCGGACCTGACACCGTGTGATTTTTATCTTTGGGGTTACACTAGAGGCCGTGTTTTCACATCTCCACTTCCACAACATCACTAACATATGAGGGCGTACCAGGGCACCTGTGTCAGACATCGATGCGGACACTTTACAGCGAGTGTCAGTCAAATTGGACTATAGATTGTACGCGTGCCGTATGACTGACGGTTCACGCATTGAACATTTATGAATGTGGTGAAAAAGAACTTTTTGAGTTACTATTTCCATACACATAATCGCGAAGAACATAACCTCAATCTAAACATTTTTGACAATCACTTGAAAGCGTCTAGATCGTTTTGAATAAACCTGTCATGAAATTTTAAAAACTGTGTTGTGCACTTGTACGAACGGCGCTAGAGATAATGTTTTATGACAAATACTACATCTGCGCACACAGGCACAGCGACAGTAGGCACCAGGGGAAGAGACTTGTATGGATGAATGTGTCATCGATAATTTTTTGTAAAGTAAAGTTTTATTAATTCTAGCACATTTTAAGATTTGACTTTTTAGCATGTTTAACCTCTAACAGATTGCTAATTAAATATAAACGACTCTTGGAAGTAGTAGTAAACAATTCCCTGTTTCACTGAAGATGATTGACTCATTGCCCAGCCATGCACAGGATGAAGTATTGCATTACCAATGCATGAACGTCAAATCACTGAATGCTAGAAAACCCATCAGGTTAAATAAAGTTTACAAAATAAAATCAGCCAGAAACATGCTAGGATCAAATTTAAAATCACATCTCTTACTGCACAGTGTACACTGGTGAAATTTATGACAAATCCAAACGTACAAAGATTTTAGAAGTTAAACTATATTTAGTTCATTTCGAACTTATAATTACCATATCACTATTACAACTAAAACGCATTTTATTATCGACTGATAAATTCAGCATTATGTGGCTTCAAAAATCGATTAAGACATACTTAGATGTTAAAAACACTCATCCATGTAAATGAACCAATTACAATCAATAGGAATAAGCAGCGCTTACAAAGTAATTTCAAGTTCTTTCATAGTGGAGAACATCTGACTAACATTAGGTTAACCCTCAAAGAATGGATATACCAATAAAGGCCTTAAATTTAACACAGAACTCCCCTTGGCAAACAGTACGTTAAAAAATTTATAAAGTAGTGATCATCATGGCCCACCTCAGCAAAACAACATTATTTGTAAAATATGGAAAATAAAACACAGAATTAGAACAGAAAAGTAGGGCCAATACAGGAACAAAAAAGATAGTGAAGTCATAAAGTAAATTAATAGCGAGCTTGAAGAGCGTAGACTAGTTAGTGTTAAAGCTGGTAAAACGAATACATTGGTGATAATGTTGGAGGAGAATTACAACAGGAAAGTATTATCAACAGAACTATGACCTAAGTAACAAATTTAACAACTGTTGATGGTGGCACTAAATATGTCTAATTCATATTCACAGAATAGGACAAAAAGAATGTATTATAACGATTCTGAAAAGACCATCAATATATTCTCAGCCCAAAATATACTACAAAACAGGAACGCCTGTTCAATCTGTCTTTAATATAATTAGAGTCTCAGCATATGTCATTAGTAAAAAAAACATACTACACTCTTTAGGAGGCAAACGGAATAAAAATTCTGACGATATCATCGATAAATTAAAAATATAAGGATTACTGTTAATGGGAAATTGATATCACTCGACTATCAAACTTTTGTAAGAACAGTCTGTCAACAGATACTACTGAAAAATTAAAATAACTTTCTCAAATATAAGAATAGTCAAGTTGAAGTTTCTGTAATAGTAGAACTTCTATAATTGATCGTGGCATACAACTACTCCTCATTCCATAATGAAATTTACCTACGAGAGTATGGGGTGGAAATGGCTTCGTGCCTTGCAGGCACTTCAGCTGATATTTTTGTTAGCACTGTAGATGACGATTTTTTTAAAAAATTATAGATTACAGCGATCAGTCGTCCTTTTTAAATTTTATTGTGCAGATCTAGAGTTCGACTAGAAGCTAGCCATTCTCAATGCTAAGAATACAAGAAGTATATAGTTAGATGACGTCATAAAAAGTTACAAGTAATGGCTAGCTTCTAGCAGAAATCTAGATCTGCACCATAAAATTTAAAAAGGACGACTGATCGCTGCACTCTAGAATTTACAAGTCAATATAACAGTCGCTGAGTGCAACAGCTTTCTGAATGGAAGGTAACCTGGATTTTTTAGTTCGTTCACTCGAACAGCCAAGAAAATAGTTTATCGTTAAAGGTATGTCGACGACGTTTTAATCTCATTTCACGGCACAGTATATGAGGGTAATGTTATGCATTCACAAATCAACAGCTTACAACGTAAGATCAAGATCACAATGGAAGTAGAGAAAAGGAAATGCCTTAATTTTTTGAACCTAAAAATTTAGTACAAGAGATCTGAACATACATTTCACAAACCCACCACCAGGATATAATATTATTCACAACCAGCCGCGTCACCCGAGGTCCACGAACTCGCATATTTTCACGCTATGATTCACTGATTGGTCATTCTATCACCGTAGGAAGGAAAAACTGTACAGGAACTAAACATTCCCAGGAACGTGGCCACAAATAACGGTCTTCCTAAGAACACGTAAGAGGAGAAAAACAGAGTTCCTGAGTGCTCATACATAGGTACCTTTTACGACAAAACTTCTCTTTGCTTTAAGAATACGAAAGTTAGAACCAGTTACAGGAACAGCAGTAGTTTACAAGGCCTAGCCGCGCGGGATAGCTGCGTGGTCTTGGGCGCCTTGTCACGGCCCACGTGGCTCCCCCTAGTTTAAGTTAGCTTAGGTAGTGGGTTAACTTAGGGACCGATGACCTCAGCAGTTTGGTCTCATTAGACCTTACCACAAATTTCCAATTTTTTTTCTTTTTTTTTTTCTTTTACAAGGCCTACTGAGACGTATGCCTCGTAACGTAGAATCATTGCCTCAATAAGACAGTTGTAAAATTAATTCCACTTGCAACAAGTTTAAATTGATACAGCAGAGTCAGAATGCAGTTTAAAGAGTACACGACAATAAATGTCAGTAATCTCCCCATCTTCGCTCCACGTTTAAAGGACTCTAGTAACAAAATACCCGTGCTTAGTATTATTGAATCGTTGCCGATTTTGCATAAAGTGCACAAAGGCTAAGTAATGGATGTGATGAAGTAGATAGAAATTTGTACTCATCTTAGGAATCATCAGTCTGATTGCTTTCTAAATGATCAAAAATAATTGCAAAATGGAACAATTTTGAACAATTTTACTCCTATTCTGCGACAAGGCGTTGCAGGGCCAGCGGCCGCACAGCCGTCGCTGCGGTGACAGACACAAAGTCCGTCCAAGAAGTTTCGAAACTTATTCTGTTCCTAGCGTACTAGCAGTGCCGGTGCAGTGACTATTTTGGTAGCTTGAACTAACAGCTCTAAGCAACAGATGTCAATTCGACAGTCAGTTATGAGCAAGCAGCGTTAAACAGTGGGACTGCGACAGTAGTGTCTCAACGTTGTTTTGTCACCAACCGCAATGGAGCAACATCTCTAAATCAAATGTTAAGGACATTCTCCAGAACTTTTTCAAGAAGAGAAAAGTGTGTGCAACATTTCCCCCGTACACTTTGATGCCCAAACAAAAACAATGACCGTGGACGCCTGCTGTGACTTGAGTAAAATGCAAAACGCCGACAGTTCTTTTTTGGAAAACAATCATCACGGGTGATGACGACACTTGGTATTATCAATACGAACCTACCACTAAACGACCCAGTGCAGAAACAACTTGCAGGTTCAACTCTTTGACAATCCAAACGACATTCAAGATAATGTGACACACGAGTTGGGCAGCGTCCTAAGGAAGAGGTTTTCTGACAGTGTCACATGTTTGTGTGATCGTTCCGTGGAATGTATCAAGTGAGGAAGACAGTGTAGAATACCTAAAGGATTAAGACCATCATCTTACCTTTTCTTTTTTTTTTTTATTAATAAAGTCTCAGAACTTTTTGGACTGACGAGGTATGTGGACACAAAACAGGAGACCACATGCCCTTATAATGACAAGCTGTTGGTTCATTATATACCTGTGAGAGTACCATTTATTGCATTTTAGTTTACACGACTGGTTGAATAATACATCTTGGCCTTTTTATTTAATCTATCTACTTACCCTAAAGTATACATGAAGGAAATTATTAGACATACAACATTCATTACACCCATGTACATCACTTATGTACATCGCCAACATCGTCTCTTCATGCCTGCGTATACTTTAGCATAAGATCTTTGTAACAACTTACTTCCCAAAGTCTCTTCTGATGACCAACCATAGTACCTCACACAACTACTGTTCCTTTAAACTTAACAACAGAAAACACTAATTTCCATATCCCTTTACCTCGAAAAAGCCTACGGCCGTGTGTTGAGTTCAGGTCTCCTCTTCAAACTCCAGACGTATGAAGCTACACTACTGGCCATTAAAATTGCTACACCAAGAAGAAATGCACATGATAAATGGGTATTCATTGGACACATATATTATACTAGAACTGACATGTGATTACATTTTCACGCAATTTGGGTGCATAGATCCTGAGAAATCAGTACCCAGAACAACCACTTCTGGCCGTAATAACTGCCTTGATACGCCTGGGCATTGAGTCAAACAGAGTTTGGATGGCGTGTACAGATACAGCTGCCCATGCAACTTCAACACGATACCACAGTTCATCAAGAGTAGTGACTGGCGTATTGTGTCGAGCCAGTTGCTCGGCCACCGTTGACCAGACGTTTTCAATTGGAGAGAGATCTGGAGAATGTGCTGGCTAAGGCAGCAGTCGAACATTTTCTGTATCCAGAAAGGCCCGTACAGGACCTGCAACATGCGGTCGTGCATTATCCTGCTGAAATGTTTGGTTTCACAGGGATCGAATGAAGGGTAGAGCCACGGCTCGTAACACATCTGAAATGTAACGTTCACTGTTAAAAGTGCCGTCAATGCTAACAAGAGGTGACCGAGAGGTGTAACCAGTGGCACCCCATACCATCACGTCGGGTGATACGCCAGTATGGCGACGAAGAACACGCGCTTCCAATGTGCGTTCACCGCGATGTCACCAAACACGGATGCGATCATCATGATGCTGTAAACAGAACATGGATTCATCCGAAAAAATGACGTTTTGCCATTCGTGCACCCAGGTTCGTCGTTGAGTACACCATCTCAGGCGCTCCTGTCTGTGATGCAGCGTCAAGGGTAACCGCAGCCATGGTCTCCGAGCTGATAGTCCATGCTGCTGCAAACGTCGTCGAACTGTTCGTGCAGATGGCTGTTGTCTCGCAAACGTCCCCATCTGTTGACTCAGGGATCGAGACGTGGCTACACGATCCGTTACAGCTGTGCGAATAAGATGCTTGTCATCTCGACTGCTAGTGATACGAGGCCGTTAGGATCCAGCACGGAGTTCCGTATTACCCTCCTGAAACCACCGTTTCCATATTCTGCTAACAGTCATTGGATCTCGACCAACGCGAGCAGCAATGTCGTGATACGATAAACCGCAATCGCTATAGGCTATAATCTGATCTTTATCAAAGGCTGAAACGTGATGGTACGCATTTTCCCTCCTTATACGAGGAATGACAACAAAGTTTTACCAGGCAACGCCGGTCAACTGCTGTTTGTGTATGAGAAATGTCAGCACGTTGTAGGTGACGCCACCGGCGCCAACCTTGTGTGAATGCTGTGAAAAGCTAATCCTTTGCATATCACAGCATCTTCTTTCTGTCGGTTAAATCCCGCGTCTGTAGCACGTCATCTTCGTCGTAGTGTAGCAATTTTAATGGCCAGTAGTGTATAATTAACTATGTCCACCTAATAGGTTCCATTCTAACAGTCCATTCTTTGCGACTATTATGTCTACCAGTTCCCGTATCTCATATTCTGTCAAGTCACGCGCCGGCCCTCCAGTCGGGAACGATAGAGCAGAGAAGGCAGTGAGACGACGTCAGCCAATTGCACACCGACCTCTCTCCAGGACGACAACGCGGCAGCAGCGGCCTCTATGCGACGAGGACATAAGCGCCACGCCCGACTGGTTGCGCAAAGTTCAAGGCTAGCTTTAAGTCTAGCTTCTACTATGTAGCACTGTCCATAATGTGCTTGCGACACTTCTGTGTTATTGTCAAAGAATTGTCATTTACTTTTTTGTACTAAAACTCATTAATACGATATGCTTGAATTGTTGTCTAGCGATACGTGAAAGCAGGTTTCCTAGACACAACACATTCGACGACTAGGCAGGATTTAACATTTGGTGACGAGTGTTAAGAAGAATCCAGTACCTGCCTGCCACGGATTTTCCTTTCTGTTTTGCTGGCGCCTTAATTCCACTTTGTCTTTTCCTTGTAGGGGTGTACTTACGTGTTTTCCCGTGGGCGCTGCAGAAATTTTCTTTGCCTGTGTGCTTATTTTTATTGCTTGCCTTGTCTGTTTATCACAATGAGCAGCCCAACTCACCCACCCCCTGCTCAGGCACCACACCTGCAAGGGATAGATACAATGCAGCTAACACAGATGTTTCAGTTTCAGGCCCAGAAAATTGCCTCGCTGCTCAACACGGTACAGCAGGTGCATCTGCAGCAGTAACCTGTGCAACAGTTGGCACCACAGAGGTACGACGAACCGTACCAAGTCCGTTACTTTCAGGACAGCTCCGAACCAGAGTCCCTGTAGTGTGCTTCCATTGAACTTGAATCACCGTCATTTGCGACTTCAATGGAGTCAAGAGAGAGCTCATTGCAGGGAAGGGTAGAGGTCTGTTGTGTTTTATGATGTAAGTTGGTTATGCCTCGGTGGCCGTATTCAAGAACAGCATAGCAGAGGATGTTTTCCAACAGGATAACGTTCGCCCATATACTGTTGTTGCGACCAAACATACTCTGCAGAGTGCAACCGTCTGCTCTATTAGCAGATCTGTCTCCAGTCGAGCACATATGGTTCATCATCGGACAACAACTAAATCGTCATGCACAAACAGCATTATCAGTCTCTGTGTTGACCAACCAAGTATGACATACATGGAACTACACCACAAAAACTGACGTCTACCACCTGTACAATATAATGAATGCATGTTTGCATTCAACATTCTGGCGGTTACACCGATTATTAATGTACCAGCATTTCATATTTTCAATGGCTTGTTTCGCACTTACATTAACCCGTGATCTTGTAATGTTGATTACTTAAATATGTTACTCAGAATAATGTATTCCAGAACTTTCATTACTCTACACTAATTATTTTTTGATGTTGTGATTTTTTTTTCCTCCGTGTATATTCTGCTTATTTCTTCTTTCTGCAAGATGTGGCGTCTTTCGCATAGAAGTTTCCATCTCCTTCTATCTCTCCAGTCCTTTTCTTGAATGAGCCTATCTTGCATCGCACGCCTCAATGCATTGTCCCAATCTTCCTCTTTTTCTGTGTCGTGGAGGTGTCCAGTGCCATGTTTCAGGAGGCCATATTTCGTCTGGCATTCTTCTAAGATGTCCATACCATGTTAGCGTTTGTTTTCAGTTGTGTGTGCAATATCCTTCATAACTCCCATATGTTCTCGTAGCGCTTCATTTCTTATTCCCCCTCTTCTTGCTACTTCACAACTTCGTCTCCAAAACTCCATGTCCATCGCTTTTAATTTCTTCTCTTTCACTCTGGAGCCTTCCCACAGTTCAGCACTGCAGTGAGCAATGCCCTCAACTGCCCTTTCGTATATCCTCAATTTTTTGAAGCGGATTTATTCTAAATAATGCTTAATTGTCACCCTTTTCTACTGTGTACTTTATTTCCTCGTTGCTTCCATCTTCATCTGAAATGATGGTCCGTAAATACTTATATGATCGGCTACTCTATACTACAGATCCATCATAGATACCAAGATGCCTTCCAACACCTCTAACAACCGAGAACTCAGTCTTTGTAAAGTTAATTTTCGTCCCCACTACTCACAGTCTTCTTCAAGCTTTCTTAACATATAAGACACATCCTCTTCTTTCAAGGCGGAAATGATTTGCTTGTGGGCGAACTTTAGTGAAAACAATATGTCATCACCTACTCTAATTCCCATGTTTCTGCAATTCCTTTTCCCATTTTTCAGTGTTTAATTCCAAATATTTTAAAGAGGGTAGGCGCCAAGCAGCATCCCTGTCTCAGTCCTTTGATATCCTTAAATTTCTGTGATAGTAATTTACCAAATTGAACGCGACAAATGCTGTGTCATCTGAATACAGTTTTCTAACAGCTTGCACATAACATTTGTGAATGTTCTGGTTATTTATTGCTCCCCACATCCTAGAAACTGATACTCTGTCATAAAAGTTCTGCAAGCCTACAAAATCATGCGTGTCTTCAACTTGTGTGCCATTCTCTCGTCAGTCCCCTGTCTAATGCTGCAGCTAATATCGATACAACACCTCCTTGCCCGAATGCCACTTTTAGTTTTAAGGATCTTACCACATAGTCTCGATATAGAACAGAGAACTGTGATTGCCTCGATAATTTGCGCAGTCGTCCTTCCATCCCTTCTTAAACATGTATGAGATGAACCCTTCTTTAAACTCGACAGGGATTTCCTCTCCGCTAAGACAAACATTAAGTAGCGTTGCGAGATATTCAAATAACATGTTTCGCATGGCCTTTAACAATTCCGTATATACAACTCCAGGTCCTGATGCTATGCCGTTTTTGCATTGTTTAACTGTATCCTGTACCTCCGCTATTGGTATCTCCTGGATTTCTGTGTCATGTTAGTTGCCCTCACAGGAGCATATATAATGAAATTCGGATCGATCTTCTTTTAAACAGTTCTTCATAAAATGTCCTGCCTCTAACTAGGCTTGTCACGTGCAGGTTTGTACTATTTCTGTCGTTTGTTCTTAGTTACGTCATTTTACATGCTTCTTTGGACTTTGAACTCCCTATGCAGTTATTAATTACTTCACATTTAAAGTCCCATGTAGAATTCTTCCTTTAATTACTGTTTTCTTTTCCTCTGCCCTCAAAAATGGTTCAAATGGCTCTAAGCACTATAGGACTTAACATCTGAGGTCATCAGTCCCCTAGGCTTAGAACTACTTAAACCTAGTCATCAGTCCCCTAGGCTTAGAACTACTTAAACCTAACTAACCTAAGGACATCACACACATCCATTCCCGAGTCAGGATTCGAACTTGCAACCGTAGCAGCAGCGCGGTTTCAGACTGAAGCGCCTAGAACCGCTCGGCCACAGGGGCCGGCCCTCTTCCCCCAGTCTTACATACCTGCTTCTACCAACAGTATTATTACTCACAATATATATAAAGGTAGGTGTTGAGGTGACTATTGCGTAGACAGAATCTGAGGAGTGTAGCATGTAGGCAGGTCTATACTACATATACAGGGTGGTCCTTTGATAGTGACCGGGTCAAATATCTCACGAAATAAGCATCAAAAAAACTACAAACAACGAAACCCGTCTAGCTTGAAGGGGGAAACCAGATGGCGCTATGGTCGGCCCGCTCTATGGCCATGCCATAGGTCAAACTGATATCAACTGCATTTTTTAAAATAGGAACTCACATTTTTATGACATATTCGTGTAGTACGTAAAGAAATATGAATGTTTTAGTTGGACCACTTTTTTCGCTTTGTGATAGATGGCGCTGTAATAGACACAAACGTATAAGTACGTGGTATCACGTAACATTCCGCCAGTGTGGACGGTACTTCCTTCGTGATACATTACCCGTGTTAAAATGGACCGTTTACCAATTGCGGAAAAGGTCGATATCGTGTTATGTATGGCTATTGTGATCAAAACGCCCAACGAGCGTGTACTATATATGCTGCTCGGTATCCTGGACGACATCATCCAATTGTCCTGACCGTTCGCCAGATTGTTAAGTTATTTAAGGAAACAGGAAGTGTTAAGCCACATGTCAAACGTCAACCACGACCTGCAACAAATGATGATGCCCAAGTTGCTGTTTCAGCTGCTGTCGCGGCTAATCCGCACATCAGTAACAGACAAACTGCGCAAGAATGGGGAATCTCAAAAACGTCGGTGTTGAGAATGCTACATCAACATCGATTGCACTCGTACCATATTTCTATGCACCAGGAATTGCATGGCGACGACTTTGAACGTCGTGTACAGATCTGCCACTGGGCACAAGAGAAATTACGGGACGATGACAGATTTTTTGCACGTTTTCTATTTGGCGACGAAGCGTCATTCACCAACAGCGGTAACGTAAACCGGCACAATATGCACTATTGGGCAACGGAAAATCCACGATGGCTGTTACACGTGGAACATCAGCGACCTTGGTGGGTTAATGTATGGTGCGGCATTATGGGAGGAAATATAATTGGCCCCCATTTTATCGATGGCAATAAAAATGGTGCAATGTATGCTGATTTCCTACGTAAAGTTCTACCGATGTTACTACAAGATGTTTCACTGCATGACAGAATGGCGATGAACTTCCAACATGATGATGTGCGGCACATAGCTCGCGTGCGGTTGAAGCGGCACTGAATAGCATATTTCATGACAGGTGGATTGGTCGTCGTAGCACCATACCATGTCCCGCACGTTCACCGGATCTGATGTCCCCGGATTTCTTTCTGTGGGGAAATTTGAATGATATTTGCTATCGTGATCCACCGACAACGCCTGACAACATGCGTCAGGGCATTGTCAATGCATGTGCAAACATTACGGAAGGCGAACAACTCGCTGTTGAGTGGAATGTCGTTACACGTATTGCCAAATGCATTGAGGTTGACGGATATCATTTTGAGCATTTATTACATTAATGTGGTATTCACAGGTAATATCATGCGTTCTCAGAAAAGATAAGTTCACAAAAGGTACATGTATCGCTTTGGAACAACATAAATAAAATGTTCAAACTTACCTACGTTCTGTGTTTTAATTTAAAAAACCTACCTGTTACCAACTGTTCGTCTAAAATTGTGAGCCACATGTTTGTGACTATTACAGCGCCATCTATCACAAAGCGAAAAAAGCGGTCCAACTAAAACATTTATATTTCTTTACTTACCACACGAATACGTTATGAAAATGAGGATTCGTATTTTAAAAAAACGTAATTGATATCCGTTTGACCTATGGCAGCGCCATCTAGCAGGCCAACCATAGCGCCATCTGGTTTCCCCCTCAAGCTAGGCAAGTTTCGTTCTTTGTAGTTTTTTCGTTTGACGCTTATTTCGTGAGTTATTTGGCCCGGTAACTATCAATGGACCACCCTGGATATAAAGGTGTGTGGAGTGGAGTGTGTGGGCAGGGATATACTACATATATATACATTCACAGACAAAAGATTTGGCGCACCACGAAGGAATTATTCGTATGGGACGGAAATCGGATCTCAGTTCGAATCAGGACACATCACTCAAGACAATTCTACTCCAGTCTCCCCATACAGCCCGGCAACCATGAGTGATGGGATGGGGTGCCATTTCATTTCACAACAGGATCCCTTTGGTTGTCATCCGCGACAACCTTACAGTTCAGCGGTACGTCGATGACGTTGCATGCCCCGTTTTGTTGCCCTTCATGGCAAGCCATACTGGTCTTACATTTCAGCAAGATAATGCCCGCCCACAAACGGCGATAGTTTCTACTGCTTGTCTTCTACATTGGCCAACCAATTAGCAGGATCTCTTCCCAATTGAGAACGTTTGGAGCATTATGGGCAGGGCGCTCCGACCAGCTCTGAATTTTGACGATCTAACGCGCCAATTGGAGAGAAATTGGCACGATTTCCTTCAAGAAGACATCCAACAACTACACCAATCAATAATTGCTTCCATAAGGGCCAGAGGTGGCCCAACGCGTTATTGACTTACTCAACTTGTCAAGCTCTTTCTCTTGAATATATCATCCAATTTCTCTGAAATTGTAATCATTTGTTTGTCTTTAAATGTACATCACATCTACCGATCTCCGTCACAAGTCCTTCGTAGAGCATTTCTTTCTTTCTTTTGTCTACAGATCACAGATCAGAATTCACCACTGCACATCCCAGTATAGGTTCCAGGCCCTTCAGCTTTTTAGTGAAATTTCTGGGTCTCTTTTTGAAGAAGTTATCCGTTTTTGTTTAAATATGTATAAACTGAGATTTGAATCACAGTAGGTTCAAAGGAACTCATCTGCCCCTTTCTGGCCTCACCTTCTAGACGTACTTCTTCTATTCCGGTGATTGCTACTGTCAGCTGTGTTTCCGTCTTGTTTAAGTGTGCTCCTCGCTGTTTATTGTAACTTCCGCTGCTATTTGTGAAACTATTTTCGCTTGGTCATGAGCTATATGGGTTCCTTTTTCGTTGGTGTCCTCGTGTTCCTTTATTGTAGGGTATTTTTTTATTGAGCCAACTTTTTTCCCCGACTTGTTACCAGCTTCCCTATTATTTCTTCCTGACTTTTGGTTAGAGTCGCTAACCGTCTTTTCCACGTATATTTCGTATAATTCACACGTATTTAACATATTTCACACATACTTGCACACATATTTCACCTGTTTCTCTAGCGAATTTCACCCTGCAGTTCCCTTTCACGTTGCTCAATGTTTATGACGCCACGTTAAACCCAGTGGTATGTCTGGATACTGTCTGCAAAATTTGTTGCAATAGAGATAGTAGTAAAGAAGTAATAAATGAAAACGTCATGCAAGATGCGGCAGGTTTTGATGCATCTCAGTGTAATGACGTCATATCTCATGAACTATTTGTCGTACAATGATATATTTTTGTGGGTACATCAGTGGTATATGTGAATACTGTCTGCAAAATGGTTTCCGAATAGAGTTGTTATTAAAGAAATAATAAATTAGAAGTTCATATCCAAATGTCAGTTTTACTACATGAACGGCGAAAATGTAGTATCGGCAATTTTTTTTCCTTTGATCATTTTGTTTAGGTGCGGGGAGGGAGGAGGGGGGCATGTCAACGAGAAAAAGTCTCGTAAGTATTCAAAATTATGTGTAAAGTGTGTTGCAAGACACTAAGCTGAATACAGTCTGGCTATCTGCGCGTTGTGAGTTACGCTTCTTTTCGCCCCAAAACCAACCCTTTAAGAGGTAGGTGGTTCTTACCCCCACAGTGGTTCTTTCAGACAATAAGTGATATGTGTTCCAAGTTTGGTTGAAATCCATCCAGTGGTTTAGGAGGTGATACAGAACGTACATACATTCACCCACTTGTAAAAATATGTGTGGACTTTGTGCCCTTACGTCAACTCGACGCAAAGAACCCTGTTTGTCTCAGTTTCTAACATGTAACTCATATATATAGACACACTGAACTCGTCCTTAGCGTACTTTCATGAGGACGAGGGAAGCGAGTTGAAGGTCTAATGCCCCATCAATGATAAGGTTATTATTTATGGAATATTTCATCCGTACTTACTTAGACATCGACATATTAAAACTGAAACACACGGTACTGATGTGTCACACTATTGTTTTTTGTAGGTCGTTACGGAATAGCTTTCACCTTTCTAGGGCTTCTGAGACAACTTAGGATTAAACAGATAGTTCCGTATATCAGTGAGAGTTTATAGCTGCAGAAAGATTGTTTCTCCAAAGACATGTAACCTTTTACGAATGAATATGTACACTCCTGGAAATTGAAATAAGAACATCGTGAATTCATTGTCCCAGGAAGGGGAAACTTTATTGACACATTCCTGGGGTCAGATGCATCACATGATCACACTGACAGAACCACAGGCACATAGACACAGGCAACAGAGCATGAACAATGTCGGCACTAGTACAGTGTATATCCACCTTTCGCAGCAATGCAGGCTGCTATTCTCCCATGGAGACGATCGTAGAGATGCTGGATGTAGTCCTGTGGAACGGCTTGCCATGCCATTTCCACCTGGCGCCTCAGTTGGACCAGCGTTCGTGCTGGACGTGCAGACCGCGTGAGACGATGCTCCATCCAGTCCCAAGCATGCTCAATGGGGGACAGATCCGGAGATCTTGCTGGCCAGGGTGGTTGACTTACACCTTCTAGAGCACGTTGGGTGGCACGGGATACATGCGGACGTGCACTGTCCTGTTGGAACAGCAAGTTCCCTTGCCGGCCTAGGAATGGTAGAACGATGGGTTCGATGACGGTTTGGATGTACCGTGCACTATTCAGTGTCCCCTCGACGATCACCAGTGGTGTACGGCCAGTGTAGGAGATCGCTCCCCACACCATGATGCCGGGTGTTGGCCCCGTGAGCCTCGGTCGTATGCAGTCCTGATTGTGGCGCTCACCTGCACGGCGCCAAACACGCATACGACCATCATTGGCACCAAGGCAGAAGCGACTCTCATCGCTGAAGACGACACGTCTCCATTCGTCCCTCCATTCACGCCTGTCGCGACACCACTGGAGGCGGGCTGCACGATGTTGGGGCGTGAGCGGAAGACGGCCTAACGGTGTGCGGGACCGTTGCCCAGCTTCATGGAGACGGTTGCGAATGGTCCTCGCCGATACCCCAGGAGCAACAGTGTCCCTAATTTGCTGGGAAGTGGCGGTGCGGTCCCCTACGGCACTGCGTAGGATCCTACGGTCTTGGCGTGCATCCGTGCGTCTTTGTGGTCCGGTCCCAGGTCGACGGGCACGTGCACCTTCCGCCGACCACTGGCGACAACATCGATGTACTGTGGAGACCTCACGCCCCACGTGTTGAGCAATTCGGCGGTACGTCCACCCGGCCTCCCGCATGCCCACTATACGCCCTCGCTCAAAGTCCGTCAACTGCACATACGGTTCACGTCCACGCTGTCGCGGCATGCTACCAGTGTTAGAGACTGCGATGGAGCTCCGTATGCCACGGCAAACTGGCTGTCACTGACGGCGGCGGTGCACAAATGCTGCGCAGCTAGCGCCATTCGACGGCCAACACCGCGGTTCCTGGTGTGTCCGCTGTGCCGTGCGTGTGATCATTGCTTGTACAGCCCTCTCGCAGTGTCCGGAGCAAGTATGGTGGGTCTGACACACCGGTGTCAATGTGTTCTTTTTTCCATTTCCAGGAGTGTATATGACACACTAATTACAAGAAACCTTGTCTTTGAACAGTATGTGTAAAACAGCATTGCTAGTATAGAAAGCTGGTATATACACTCCTGGAAATGGCCAACACCTGGCATCATGGTGTGGGGAGCGATCTCCTACACTGGCCGTACACCACTGGTGATCGTCGAGGGGACACTGAATAGTGCACGGTACATCCAAACCGTCATCGAACCCATCGTTCTACCATTCCTAGACCGGCAAGGGAACTTGCTGTTCCAACAGGACAATGCACGTCCGCATGTATCCCGTGCCACCCAACGTGCTCTAGAAGGTGTAAGTCAACCACCCTGGCCAGCAAGATCTCCGGATCTGTCCCCCATTGAGCATGTTTGGGACTGGATGAAGCGTCGTCTCACGCGGTCTGCACGTCCGGCACGAACGCTGGTCCAACTGAGGCGTCAGGTGGAAATGGCATGGCAAGCCGTTCCACAGGATTACATCCAGCATCTCTACGATCGTCTCCATGGGAGAATAGCAGCCTGCATTGCTGCGAAAGGTGGATATACACTGTACTAGTGCCGACATTGTGCATGCTCTGTTTCCTGTGTCTATGTGCCTGTGGTTCTGTCAGTGTGATCATGTGATGTATCTGACCCCAGGAATGTGTCAATAAAGTTTCCCCTTCCTGGGACAATGAATTCACGGTGTTCTTATTTCAATTTCCAGGAGTGTATTTCCTGGCCTTTAGTTTCCCGACAAGCAACCGTGAATTTCTCGCTACATAGAGCATGGGGGCCCATTTGTTGTCAGTGTGATTTCGTGCCTTCTGAGGAAAATACATACGTCCTGCATTTCTTTCTCTCTTCTTTCTATTACGTATGTTATCAAGCAGAGTAGAACTATGACCATTACTGCACACGATTTTTTTAATAATTTTTAATTCATTTTCAAAATAGACAGCAGAGGGTAGACCATGGAGTGGAAGGCTGCATGTTTGTGTATTGCAGAATGCTGGGAATTGGTAGCTGTTACTGTCTTTGCAATGATTACTTTCCTTTATATCTTAAATAAATGCTTTTGCTTGCTGATGTTGATTGACTCCACTCTCAACTCAGCTGTAAACTTAATTTTACTGTGGTTTGAATTTAAATGCTGGAAAAAATTTTAATTGTCTGGTCCTCAAGTAAAGCACATCGTTTAGTCTTAAGTTATATGAAGATGTCCTCGAAAGTTGGTTCATAATGAACCTTAAAACAAATATTATTGTGGAACATCAGTACCGTGTATTTAAGGTTTTAATTTGATAAAATACTTGTCAGAGCACTAACTCGAACATCGCAAGTGTGAGGTAGGATCCTGATGGACTGTTTTTAAAGGAATCAGCACCTGAAGTGATTTGTGGAAATTACGGAAATTATAACTCTGGAAAGCAAAAGAGGTGTATGAACCTCACACCTTCCAAATGCGCGTCTGATGTATTAACCAATGCGTCATATCGCTCGATCATTCGTTATGACAATAAATTCATTATATAAGACGTAGATATACTTTATCGACAGCTTCATGCAGTACTAACTGCGATGAGTTTACACACTACTCACGTAGTGTTATTAACAACAGAATGAAGACGATTTACCGTAATTTGGATAGGTTACCGCTCACGTATAAAGTTTTAATTGTTTGGTCAGGCTGCTAGATACCAGTTTTTGAAACTTTGGGACACTGTGAAGTATCGATCTCCCTTCTGCTCCATCTCCTGCTACTCATATTTCATCGTGGAACGATATATCCCATAAGCTTAGATATGAGAGATTGATGGAGGAGCGAAAGAAATATGTGACACCACTTCAAGCGAAGGGCGTAAGACTACGGAAGCCAACAGAAAACATAAATAAATTCGCGGATTTGTAACAGCAATTGACACAAGCGGCGTACACCACGCGCACTGAATTTAGCGGGAGCATCTCCACACCTACGTGCAGACCACTGTCAACTCTGATAAGCAGACATTTGAACACAGTTCACCTCAGAACATGTGTTCACGAAGTTATTAACTTTCTCAGCAAAATCTGCTCCAAAAACGGGAAACACAACTACCGACTACACGGGTCGTCGTTTAAGTGCGGGAAATACAATATTCGCTTAATCTTTTCCTCTTCAGCGTGAGCAAAGTAAAGTGCAGTACGACATAGGAGGTATTATCTAGCTTATCTTCGTTTATACCAGTTTCACCCTATTTCCGCTCTCCTGCCATTCCCTCTGCATCCTCGAACAATGTTGACTGCACTTTCTCTTGCGTGTCCTTTCCTCCTCCTCTCGAATCTTGTGTCAACTTCCTAATTCACCCGTTCGCTTCTCCCGCAGCGAACAAAAAAAAGCCTCTGAGCGCAATGGGACTTAACATCTGAGGTCATCAGTCCCCTAGACGTAGAACCACTTAAACCTAACTAACGTGAGGACATCACACACATCCATGCCCGAGGTAGGATTCGAACCTGCGACCGTAGCAGCAGCGCGGTTCCGGACTGAAGCGCCTAGAACCGCACGGCCACAGAGGCCGGCCCACAGCGAACACCTCCCTATTTACTACACTTCTTGAAAACTTGACACTAGTCGCTCTATCGTTTAATTCCTGATTATTAATCCTAGTATTCTGCCGCTCTTGCACAAAAACATCCTCTCAATCTCGCAGCTACACTCTCTCGACACTCAACCCCAACGATACTTTATCACACTTCCCCAACTTGAACACGAAATTCGCCCAGACATGTACTCATGCTACCGACTATAGTAGAACACTTCTTTCACTCCCCACGTCAATATTTTTTTCACCCCACTTTCCTTTCTCCATTTCCAGATGCTTGTTCTGAGGTCCTCTACCCCACCTTTTTCATCCCCTCTCCTCTCCAAGACAGTGTCTCTCAAGAGCCGTCACCGTCTACAATGTGGTTCCTTCTGCATTGAAGCGAAGCTTTTCGTTTTTATTTCAAAAACTATAATCGTTGTACATTTGGGCCTAAAGTCTTTGTACAATTATCAATATTTAGTTTACAAAAACTATAGAACTTACAAATTTGTGGTTTGTGACAAATGAAAAAATAAATCAAGTTTGTTTACATATTCATGAAGGGGTGTTTTTGCAACTAAATGAAAGACAGGTCTTTTTGACACGCGTTTCACTTTTTTTTATTTATGAAGCATTTTTAGTGGCCTGTAATATAGGTTTATAAATGCATTATCTAGCTGTTACAGGTACATGTACGGTTTTCTCTTGTTTTTCAGATTAGAAACAACTTTTGAAGCACAAGTTTCGTGAAGTTAAATTATAGTTTGATGTTACGATTTCCAACGTTGCTAGTCTGTGTGTGCGGTTCTGGAGATGAATTAATTCGCTCCTAATACTCCAGCTGGTGATTTCCAGCGTTTTTTCACCCACTTTTATTGCAGCACATCACTTACACTTTTTATTGTGTGATTAACGTGTGTGTGTTTACGGGGTGTAGTGTTGTCAAGAGCTGGTGTGTGTTTGTCTTTCGTCCGTTGTTTGAGCAGTCTCTGTGGTTTGATATTTTTCATTTGTTGTGTGTCTGTGTGTGTGTGAGAGAGAGAGAGAGAGAGAGAGAGAGAGAGAGAGAGACAGAGACAGAGAGAGAGAAAGAGAGAAAGAAAGAGAGAAGGGGAGGGGGAAGATCAGTCATTATTCTTTCTGGTTACCATTCATATTTCCGTTTGTTATTATTTTAGTAGCTGAAATGATCAGTGAGCTAATGCTTGTATTGATTTGCTCATTAATTCGTTTCGTAGAAAGTTTTCCTTTAATGTCACGAGGTTTTTGCTGTAATAGTTCACTCTATCAATCCACATGTCTCATTCGGTTTTGGATGATTCATATCAGTGTTTCATCAGGTGTTCAGCAAAGGTAGAAAGGCTATTTTCATACTTCCAGCATCTTATATGTATTTGATACCCAGTTTTAAAATTCCTGTGAATCAGTACAACTGAGATGACAGGTATTTATTTCAAAACTGGGTATAAAGTACCCAATTTTGAAATTCCTCGGTATAAAGTACCCAGTTTTGAAACTCCTACCTGTCATCCCCAGATATACTGATACATAGGAATTTCAAAACTGGGTATCAAGTACATATAAGAAGCTGGAATTATGAAAATAGCCTTTCTACCTTTGCTGAACAGCTGGTAAAACACGGATATGGACCATCCAAAATGGAAAGACACATGAAAATTGTTAGAATGAACTATCAGAACAAAAAAGTCCTGACATTATAGGAACCTGGCAACGAAAACGAATGTATTTAATGAGCAAATCAATATAACCAGTAACTCACGGGTCATGTTAGCCAGTTGTTGTTGTTGTGGTCTTCAGTCCTGAGACTGGTTTGATGCAGCTCTCCATGCTACCCTATCCTGTGCAAGCTTCTTCATCTCCCAGTACATACTGCAACCTACATCCTTTTGAATCTGCTTGGTGTATTCATCTCTTGGTCTCCCTCTACGATTTTTACCCTCCACGCTGCCCTCCAATACTAAATTGGTGATCGCTTGATGCCTCAAAACATGCCCTACCAACCGATCCCTTCTTCTAGTCAAGTTGTGCCACAAACTTCTCGTCTCCCCAATCCTCTTCAACACCTCCTCATTAGTTATGTGATCTATCCCTCTAATCTTCAGCATTCTTCTGTAGCACCACATTTCGAAAGCTTCTGTTCTCTTCTTGTCCAAACTATTTATCGTCCATGTTTCACTTCCATACATGGTTACACTCCATACAAATACTTTCAGAAACGACTTCCTGACACTTAAATCTATACTCGATGTTAACAAATTTCTCTTCTTCAGAAACGCTTTCCTTCCCATTGCCAGTCTACATTTTATATCCTCTCTGCTTCGACCATCATCAGTTATTTTGCTCCCCAAATAGAAAAACTCCTTTACTACTTCAAGTGTCTCATTTCCTAATATAATTCCCTCAGCATCACCCAACTTAATTAGACTACATTCCATTATCCTTGTTTTGCTTTTGTTGATGTTCATCTTATATCCTCCTTTCAAGACACTGTCCATTCCACTCAACTGCTCTTCCAAGTCCTTTGCTGTCTCTGACAGAATTACAATGTCATCGGCGAACCTCAAAGTTTTTATTTCTTCTCCATGGATTTTAATACCTACTCCGAATTTTTCTTTTGTTTCCTTCACTGCTTGCTCAATATACAGATTGAATAACATCGGGGAGAGGCTACAACCCTGTCTCACTCCCTTCCCAACCACTCCTTCCCTTTCGTGCCCCTTAACTCTTATAACTGCCATTTGGTTTCTATACAAATTGTAAATAGCCTTTCGCTCCCTATATTTTACCCCTTCCACCTTCAGAATTTGAAAGATAGTACTCCAGTCAACATTGTCAAAAGCTTTCTCTAAGTCTACAAATGCTAGACACGTAAGTTTGCCTTTCCTTAATCTAGCTTCTAAGATAAGTCGTAGAGCCAGTATTGCCTCACGTGTTCCAATATTTCTACGTAATTGAAACTGATCTTCCCCTACGTCGGCTTCTACTAGTTTTTCCATTCGTCTGTAAAGAATTCGCGTCAGTATTTTGCAGCCGTGACTTATTAAACTGATAGTTCCGTAATTTTTACATCTGTCAACACCTGCTTTCTTTGGGATTGGAATTATTATATTCTTCTTGAAGTGTGAGGCTATTTCACCTGTCTCATACATCTTGTTCACCAGATGGTAGAGTTTTGTGAGGACTGGCTTTCCCAAGGCCGTCATTAGTTCTAATGGAATGTTGTCTAGTCCCGGGGCCTTGTTTCGACTCAGGTCTTTCAGTGATCTGACAAACTCTTCACGCAGTAGCATATCTCCCATTTCATCTTCATCTACATCCTCTTCCATTTCCATAATATTGTCCTCAAGTACATCCCCCTTGTATAGACCCTCTATATACTCCTTCCATCTTCCTGCTTTCCCTTCTTTGCTTAGAACTGGGTTTCCATCTGAGCTCTTAATATTCATACAAGTGGTTCTCTTTTCTCCAAAGGTCTCTTTAATTTTCCTGTAGGCAGTATCTATCTTACCCCTAGTGAGATAAGCCTGTACAGCCTTACATTTATCCTCTAGCCATCCCTGCTTAGCCATTTTGCACTTCCTGTCGATCTCATTTTTGAGACGTTTGTATTCCTTTTTGCCTGCTTCATTTACTGCATTTTTATATTTTCTCCTTTCATCAATTAAATTCAATATTTCTTCTGTTACCCAAGGATTTCTACTAGCCCTCGTCTTTTTATCTACTTGATCCTCTGCTGCCTTCACTACTTCATCCCTCAGATCTACCCATTCTTCTTCTACTGTATTTCTTTCCCTCATTCCTGCCATTTGCTTCTTTACGCTCTTCCTGAAACTCTGTACAACCTCTGGTTTAGTCAGTTTATCCAGATCCCATCTCCTTAAATTCCCACCTTTTTGCAGTTTCTTCTGTTTTAATCTACAGTTCATAACCAATATATCGTGGTCAGAGTCCACATCTGCCCCTGGAAATGTCTTACAATTTAAAACCTGGTTCCTAAATCTCTGTCTTACCATTATATAATCTATCTGAAATCTGTCAGTATCTCCAGGCTTCTTCCATGTATACAACCTTGTTTCATGATTCTTTAACCAAGTGTTAGCTATGATTAAGTTGTGCTCTGTGCAAAATTCTACCAGGTGGCTTCCTCTTTCATTTCTTACCCCCATTCCATATTCACCTACTTCGTTTCCTTCTCTTCCTTTTCCTACTGTCGAATTCCAGTCACCCATGACTATTAAATTTTCGTCTCCTTTCACTACCTGAATAATTTTTTTTTATTTCGTCATACATTTCTTCAATTTCTTCGTCATCTGCAGAGCTAGTTGGCATATAAACTTGTACTACTGTAGTAGGCGTGGGCTTCGTGTCTATCTTGGCCACAATAATGCGTTCACTAGGCTGTTTGTAGTAGTTTACCCGCATTCCTATTTTTTATTCATTATTAAACCTACTCCTGCATTACCCCTATTTGACTTTGCATTTATAACCCTGTATTCGCCTGACCAAAAGTATTGTTCCTCCTGCCACCGAACTTCGCTAATTCCCACTATATCTAACTTTAACCTATCCATTTTCCTTTTTAAAATTTCTAACCTACCTGCCCGATTAAGGGATCTGACATTCCACGCTCCGATCCGTAGAACGCCAGTTTTCTTTCTCCTGATAACGACGTCCTCTTGAGTAGTCCCCGGCCGGAGATCCGAAGGGGGACTATTTTACCTCCGGAATATTTTACCCAAGAGGACGCCATCATCATTAACCTTACAGTAAAGCTGCATGCCCTCGGGAAAAATTACGGCTGTAGTTTACCCTTGCTTTCAACCGTTCGCAGTACCAGCACAGCAAGGCTGTTTTGGTTAGTGTTACAAGGCCAGATCAGTCAATCATCCAGACTGTTGCGCCTGCAACTACTGAAAAGGCTGCTGCCCCTCTTCAGGAACCACACGTTTGTCTGGCCTCTCAACAGATACCCCTCCGTTGTGGTTGCACCTACGGTACGGCTATCTGTATCGCTGAGGCACACAAGCCTCCCCACCAACGGCAAGGTCCATGGTTCATTGGGGGGCATGTTAGCCACAAAACAATAACAAACAGAAATGTGAAAGATAACCAAAATAAATAATGAATGTCTCCTCCTCTCACTCTCTCTCTCTCTCCCCCCCCCCCTTCTAATTCACACACACACACACACACACACACACACACACACACACACACACACACACAAACATCACATACTCACACACACACACACACACACACACAAACAAACAAATATGCACTCACACAAAGAATAACATAACCACAAATTTAAAAGAAAATTAAAAAGTGCTCTCACAACGAAAGGCACATCCACACATTAAAAAATACTCACACACAAAACAAATGAAAAATATCGAGCGACACACTCTACCCAAACAAAAGACGAAAGATAAACAATCAGCGACTGTTGCCAACACTACACACTGTGAACACACACATGTTAATTACATATTAGACAATGAAAAGTGTAAGCGATGTGCTGTAATACATGTGGGTGCCGCAATCTGGTCAGCTGGAGGATGGGGACCGAATGAACACATCTCCAGTACCATACACATGGACTAATAACGTTGGAACTCGTAACACCAAATGATAATTTAATCTCACGAAACTTGCGCTACGTAAGTTGGTCCTAGTCTGGAAAACTAGAGAAAATCATGAGAAAAAGTAACGTAGTAACTTATTTGTAACCACTACACAATGCATTTACAGGCCACAGAAAATGCTCCATAAATAAAAGAAGCGAAAGGCATATGGCTAAAAACAATCTGCTTTTGATTTCGTTTAGTAGACGGAATGTATCTCCACGAATTTTAAACCAACTAAGGACGACGGAAGATGAAAAAATGGTAACTGTTTACGTATCTTTGATGCAGTGATGAATAATGAGCACTATAATCGCTGTTGTTGTAATATGGCGTCACGGGAGAAAA
Source organism: Schistocerca americana (assembly GCF_021461395.2). Lineage (NCBI taxonomy): Eukaryota > Metazoa > Arthropoda > Insecta > Orthoptera > Acrididae > Schistocerca > Schistocerca americana. The sequence goes on along the minus strand of NC_060126.1, from coordinate 163,520,484 downwards.
AAGCACAGTGTCTTTTGTCGTATCACGAGACAAAACCTCCAGTTACTGCGTATCGAATTTTTCGAAGACAATACGGAGGAGAAGCAGCTGACATGAGTATTTCTGCGTAGTACATGAAGTTCAAACAGAACGGCAGTGCGTCGAATCTTCCGCGCGCGATCAGGGCGGTCTTCAGTCAGTGAAGAAAAGTGTCGGAGTTTTTCAACAGGCGTTCTTACGAAGCTCTTTTAAATCTACTCAACGCACAATTCGTGAATTAGTGAAGAATTCAGCACAAGAGATTGCACCTGAATCCATATAATGTACGCATAAGACATGCGTCACCACGGATCACGGAACCTGTAGAGGAGCTCTTCCGACTGAGGTATTGGCACCAGTCAACAGCAACGAGTATCTTCAACGAATTTGTTTTTCAAATGTGTCTACTTTCCACATAACAAGTAAATTTAAGAAGCACAGCGTGAGGATATGTGGTTCGGACAGTCCACCCGTTGCCATAGATCACGTTAGGGACTCCTCTAGTGTAAACGTTTGGTGCGATTTAATGTACAACAGAATCACTGGCCCTATCTTTTTTGTCAAAAAATCGGTAACTGTTTCGCCTATCTCGATATGCTAGATCAGTTTCCGGAAGTCCAGCAGAGATGAGATTCTCCAACAAGATGGTGCACCACTGCATTTGGGACTGCATGTTAGAAATTTTCTTAATGAAACATTTCCTGACAGGTGGATTGGGCGTGATGGTCCCCTGTTGCTTTCCTGCAAGATCACCAGACACAACTCCTTCAGATTTCTATTTGTGGCGCTTCGTCAAGGAAATAGGTTTACGCTAGAAAAGTACCTCATCCCATTACCCACCGCGATGAAATATGTGTATCCGATCAGTTTGCGTATAGTGTTATTCGTGTGAAAGTGAAATAAAGTTTTCTAAATGTTTGTGAATTACTAAAAAGAGGCGAGGCTGGATACCATCCAGATATTCACCTAGTGGGGTATGGGAAACCACCGGAAAACCACATCGAGGCTGGCCGACACATGACCTGGGACAAACGCATCTCGCCATCATCTTAGTGGCACCTTAACATGCACTGATGTATGCAGGTTACATAAAATTTTCTCTACTTTTTACTAACCCAACCCAGAAACTTTTTGACTGATACTGTGCAACTAATTAACTATACAAACTGCAAAAGACAGTAGTGGGACTACATATGTATCAGTGCACTCTGCATTGTTGCCAAATTTATTCAAGATGGCGGCGATGACGTCATCCAAGATGGCGGCGATGACGTCATCCAAGATGGCGGCATGTAGACTTGGCAACAGCCCATGACGTCATCCAAGATGGCGGATTATGGCGGGAAAATAGGACAATTGTGCTATGTCCCTTAACCTAACCTCAAGAAAAAATGGCGGGAAATTTGAATTTTGGCGGGAAAATAGGCCAATTGCACTACATCCACTAACCTAATCCTCCAGAAGAAAAAATGTCGGAAAGTTTGAATTCCAACAGGATAATGCATGCAAAAACCGTACTTATCTTTATTATTATTGATTATCATTTATTAACATTCATTATCATTTATTATTATTTATTATCATTCATTATTATTTATTATCATTTATTATTTACTATTATTGACCTGCCTCCACTAGAAAATTCCCTCCAAATTCAAATTCCAACAACATAATGGCTGCAAAACCTTGCTTTTGTTTATTATTATTCATTATCATTTATTAACATTCATTATCATTCATTGTCAATTATTATCATTAATTATATTTTATTATCATTCATTATCATTTATTATTATTATTATTATTATTTATTATTATAGGCCTACCTCCACTAGAAAATTGCGTCAAATTCAAATTCCAGCACGATATTGTCTCGAAAAATTTACTTGTATTTACTATTATCATTTATTATTTATTCAAGATGCCCGATTTTCTCGGCAAGAGAGCCATTTTCCTTACATCCATAACAAAAATCTATCACAAGTTCAAATCCCAACACCATAATTGATCACACGTACAAACTTTCTCTGCCACTTATCTTTTTTCACTGGTAGCCTATCATAATCGCGTCAAATAGTAAACTGCACTTATAGTAATGTAAGTCACGTCCTTTGATTTTGCAGGTGGGAAGGGACTGAAGACTTTATTTCAAGCAGTACGGTCATCACTTGTTCTCCAACACAGTCAGCACACACATCTTTGATATCGCAGTGCAGTCGCCACGACGTCCGCGCTCCAACTGAATTAGTTCAAATCCTCGCCACCCCTTGGTCAGTGCGCGGGGACACTGCCGACACCGAGCGAGGTGGCGCAGTGGTTAGCACACTGGACTCGCATTCGGGAGGACGACGGTTCAATCCCGTCTCCGGCCATCCTGATTTAGGTTTTCCGTGATTTCCCTCAATCGTTTCAGGCAAATGCCGGGATGGTTCCTTTGAAAGGGCACAGCCGATTTCCTTCCCAATCCGTCCCTAACCCGAGCTTGCGCTCCGTCTCTAATTACCTCGTTGTCGACGGGACGTTAAGCACTAACCGCCACCACCACCACACTGCCGACGCCTGTCACGTGAGGCGGCCGGCCACTCGCGGTGGACTGCCGGTATGCTGGGTGCGAGCCCAGCGATCGCTCCCACGTCGTAAACATGTTTTTGCTGGACACGCTGGAACTTGCCGAGTTTGAGGTCACAGCGGTCCCTTGTTCGCTCACCACGTGTATTCGTCGCCTCCGCACGTTTTCCACCAAAATTGTTTGCTTCAGAGCTGAGTCACACAACGGTCGGCCGTTCCCTGCCACACTTTTGGCGCCAAAGTTGTTTTCCTGGGCACGTTCCAACCTGTCGATGCCGACCGCTCACCGTCCACCACGTGTCCTTGTGCAAGTGAGAACGGAGTGCTACACTTTTGGCGGCAAAGTTTGCTCGACAGTGGAATCCGCCATGACTATATAACAGCAAGTTTGGTCCGCACTAGAACACTCGCTAATTGACTATGTCTCTTGCGCGTGCGTAATAACTGTACAATGACTGCGCCGCCGCCCCGCTTACATCACCCGAAGCTAATTCTGCTAGTCAAAACTAAAAAATACGCAAGAGATAGTCAATTTAAGCAGCACTGAAAAAATTGCATAATGTTGAGATATGGGGAAGTATAGAACAGCAAAAGCAAAAACTTAAGTCCAACCGACTAAATATAAGAAAAGTTAAGCAGTTGAACGTAGCTGTAATACGAAGACACGCCTCCACGATCTAATTTATTGCAGAACGTTCCACAATCGCAACATTCACTACTGACCATTAAAATTGCTATACCAAGAAGATGACGTGCTACAGACGCGAAATTTAGCCGACGGTAAGAAGATGCTGTGATATGTAAATGATTAGCTTTTCAGGGCATTCACACAAGGTTGGCGCCGGTGGCGACACTTACAACATGCTGACATGAGGAAAGTTTCCAACCGATTTCTCACACACAGACAGCAGTTGACCGGCGTTGCCTGGTGAAACATTGTTGTGATGCCTCGTGTAAGATGGAGAAATGCGTACCATCACGTTTCCGACATTGATAAAGGTCGGGTTGTAGCCTACCGAAATTGCGGTTTATCGTATCGCGACATTGCTGCTCGCGTTGATTGAGATCCAATGACTGTTAGCAGAATTTTGAATCGGTGGGTTCAGGAGGGTAATATGGAAGGCCGTGCTGGATCCCAACGGCCTCGTATCACTAGCAGTCGAGATGACAGGCATCTTATCTGCATGGCTGTAACGGATCATGCAGCCACGTCTAGATCTCTGATTCAACAGATAGGGACGTTTGCAAGACAACAATCATCTGCACGAACAGTTCGATGACGTTTGCAGCAGCACGGACTATCAGCTCGGACACCATGGCTGCGGTTAACCTTGATGCTGTATCACAGACAGGAGCGCCTGTGATGGAGTACTCAACGACGAACCTGGGTGCACGATTGGCAAAACGTCATTTTTTCGGATGAAGCCAGGTTCTGTTTACAGTATCATGATGGTCGCATCCGTGTTTGGCGCCATCGCGGTGAACTCACGTTGGAAGCGTGTATTTGTCATCGCCATACTGGCTTATCACCCGGCGTGATGGTATGGGGTTCCATTGGTTAGACGTCTCGGTCACCTCTTGTTCGCATTGACGGCACTTTTAACAGTGGACGTTACATTTCAGATGTGTTACGACCTGTGGCTCTACCCTTCATCCGATCCCTGCGAAATCCTACATTTCAGCAAGATAATGCACGACCGCATGTTGCAGGTCCTGTACGAGCTTTTCTGGATACAGAAAATGTTCGATTGCTGCGCTGGTCAGCACATTCTCTAGATCTCTCACCAATTGAAAACTTCTGGTCAATGGTGGCCAAGCAACTGGCTCGTCACAATACACCACTCTTGATGAACTGTGGTACCGTGTTGAAGCTGCGTGGGCAGCTGTACCTGTACACGCTGTCTGAGCTCTGTTTGACTCAATACCCAGGCGTATCAAGCCGTTATTGCGGCCAGAGGTGGTTGTTCTGAGTACTGATTTCTTAGGATCTATGAACCCAAATTGCGTGAAAATGTAATCACATGTCAGTTCTAGTATAATATATAGCCTAATTAATACCCGTTTATCATCTGCATTTCTTCTTGGTGTAGCAATTTTAATGGCCGGTAGTGTATTTCAGTCAGAAATGTGATCTTGCAGTGTCACCGCCGTTAGGACTATAGTAAACAGGGAAACATTGAATCCTATGCTAGCACACCCTAACGGTGAATTACTAACAGACCACAGGCAAATCCACAACCGGTGTTCTCGTTGAGCCGGTGATGCTCACACTTCTTGTGCACCGTCTTTCAGGAGCATACACTATAGATAGTATTCTTCACTGTAGCCAAGATGCCAGTCACTGTCCGCACACTCACAAGGGGAACATTAGACCAGTTAACCACGGATTTCGATGAGTTTTAGGTATGTTGTAGAGGCACCAGTGCTGACAAGGGGATCTCCCCATCGCACCCCCCTCAGATTTAGTTATAAGTTGGCACAGTGGATAGGCTTTGAAAAACTGAACACAGATCAATCGAGAAAACAGGAAGAAGTTGCGTGGAACTATGAAAAAAATAAGCAAAATATACAAAGTCAGTAGTCCATGCGCGACATAGGTAACATCAAGGAAAGCGGGAGTTCGGGAGCTCCGTGGTCACATGGTCAGCGTGAGCAGCTGTGGAACGGGAGATCCTTGGTTCAAATATTGCCTCGAGTGAAAGATTTATTTTCTTTATTTTCGCAAAGTTATGATCTGTCCGTTCGTTCATTGACATCTCTGTTCGCTGTAATAAGTTTAGTGTCTTTGTTTTGCGATCGCACCGCAAAACGGTGCGATTAGTAGACGAAAGGACGTGCCTCTCCAATGGGAACCGAAAACATTTGATCGCAAGGTCATAGGTCAACCGATTCCTCCACAGGAAAACACGTCTGATATATTCTATGCGACACTGGTGACAGATAATAATAATCTGAAAAGTAAAAAATTAAGCTCTTCACCGAAGTGAAGACTTGAACCCAGGACCTCCCGTTCCACAGCTGCTCACGCTAACCACGGGACAACGGCGTTCCTGATCTCGCAATTTCCTTGATGTTGCCTATCTTGCACATGGACTACTCAGTTCGTATATTTTGCTTTTTTTTTCATAGTTCCACACAACTTCTTCCTCTTTTCTCGATAGACCTGTGTTCAGCTTTTCAAGGCCTATCCACTGTGCCAACTTATAACTAAATCTGAGGGGGCTGCGATGGGGAGGTTCCCTTGTGAGTACATTTATAGAGAAAATCGACGTTGAAGTTTTATGCGTACCTACAATACCTGAAAAATTAGCCATTCTTCGAGGAAGTGAGCGTAGCGCAGCGGCTAAGATTCAAGGCCGTCATCTTGGCAGTACCGGTTCATATCCCGCTCAAGTACTTTTTTTTTAGATTTCTGAAGAACGGACTACAGCTAACGCTTAACTTTGTTTTATTTGCAGCAGCGGTTGGATAATGCAGCATTCTTGATCCGTCAGATCATTGAGAAAGAAATGTCCTTAAGAATTAGATTTTGGAATTTTTTTAAGGAGAGATGTGAAGTTAAATTTTTGTAATTCCTCCATTAGTGTTACATGATTTCAGAGAAAGCTTAACTATTTCTGAAATTGCATTAAATATTATTAAGTTAAAGAAAATGGAACTGGAATTGAGTTCATTTACACCAGAGTCACTGGCCACATCTCAAGAGTCAATTAATTTTCAATTTATCTAGAAACCATGCTCAAAACTTATGAGCCAAGAATGATAGCAATAATTTTACAGTATGCATCGCACCTCTACGTATCTCTGTAGATAGATTTTGCAGCTCTGTTACCGAAAAGCGCTGTAGCTACGGCAACAGTTTGCACCCAGATAAAACAAACTGTGTAGAGAATAGATTCTTCCTTTGATTAAATTTCTCAGGGACCAATTGTACTTTCAAAGTAATCGTTTTTGTTATCAAAGTTAGTAGTCAGATTTTGTGAGTACAATAAGTTTCAGACAGAACCTGATTTTCTTACGATTCTCGCTTTTAGATTTGTCTATGCTTTCTCGCAGCGTAATTTTTGTCACCAACAGTTTGCGTTAAGCTATCTACAGATTCAGATTCACTTACTACAACAAATCCGCTTTCACTCACTACAACAAATCGAAACACGTAATTCCTGGCCGATGTGGCCGAGGGGTTCTAGGCGCTTCAGTCTGGAACTACGCGACCACTACGGTCGCAGGTTCGAATCCTGCCTCTGGCATGGATGTGTGTGCTGTCCTTAGGTTAGTTAGGTTTAAGTAGTTCTAAGTTCTAGGGGACTGATGACCTCAGACGTTAAGTCCCATAGTGCTCAGAGCCATTTGAACCATTTGAGACACGTAACTTTCAAAACCACACCGCATGGTGCGCCATGCATGGACCATCGCCGCTCTCGAAGTGTTGTCCTGCCAATGGTACCCACACCCCCCGCTCTGGACCCACGTTGTAGACAGCTTCGCTATCCTACACCAGACACCCTTCGGCTGTCACTCAGGCCGCTTGTTGCCTCACGGTGGCGCTGCGCTCTGCTGATTTGATGCTTCGTGCGCTCTGCCGTGGCGGGAACACGTTACCAGTCTTCACCCCAGGCGTTTAAAGCGGTTTTCCTGGTCTCTACGCTTTAAAATATGTTTCATTGCCTAATTTGACTCTTTATAATCATAATAATATTTGACAAAAAGGATTCTGGCGGGATATTATTCTTTATACGTGGAAATTATCTTTCAATAGAAGCACGCAAACGTCCACTCCAGCTGCTGGCGGTTCTTGGACCGTTTGCGACACCGATCGATCTCTCTCTTCAATGCTCTCGTAATATTCTAGATCGAAGAATATATGGATATAGCTTTCGTGTCGTCACAAGAGTGAGGTCTCAAGTTACAGTTGGTACCTCGTAATGGCACCAGAAGCTAAAGACAGTCGTTGGCAGACAACATTCTAGATCGAAGAAAATATCGATATGGGTTTGTTGTCGTCCGAATAGTGAGGTCTGAAGTTACAAGTAGTACCTCGCCATCGCCCCAAAACCAGACTGTCGCTGGCAGACAACATTCTAGATCGAAGAGGATAACGACATAGGTTTGTTGTCGTCCGGAGAGTGATGTCTCAGGTTACAGTTGGTACGTCACAACGGCACAAGGAGCTAAGGACAGTAGCTGGCAGATCCATCCACGAGTGAAACTTGTCCCCGAAGACACGCCGTCAAGAGTTTCCAAACGGAAGACTACTCCCGTCAGAGTGCACCGCCACTCGCCCCACTCTGCGATCGCCAACGAAGACTGCAGTAACAACAAAGCTCAGGCCCAACAGCGCTTATGTTATTATTCAAAATTGTGCACCAAAGTTTAAAGTTAATAATTACGTATCTGTACTTCAGTACAGTTCCGCTAACAGATATACTAGCGCTCGACGACAGTAATACATACAAATTATAACTAAAGTGGACAAGCATACCACCCTAGTTACTCGATTTACTAATATTGTATGTGTGTTGCAGTAAACATTCTACACTCCTGGAAATGGAAAAAAGAACACATTGACACCGGTGTGTCAGACCCACCATACTTGCTCCGGACACTGCGAGAGGGCTGTACAAGCAATGATCACACGCACGGCACAGCGGACACACCAGGAACCGCGGTGTTGGCTGTCGAATGGCGCTAGCTGCGCAGCATTTGTGCACCGCCGCCGTCAGTGTCAGCCAGTTTGCCGTGGCATACGGAGCTCCATCGCAGTCTTTAACACTGGTAGCATGCCGCGACAGCGTGGACGTGAACCGTATGTGCAGTTGACGGACTTTGAGCGAGGGCGTATAGTGGGCATGCGGGAGGCCGGGTGGACGTACCGCCGAATTGCTCAACACGTAGGGCGTGAGGTCTCCACAGTACATCGATGTTGTCGCCAGTGGTCGGCGGAAGGTGCACGTGCCCGTCGACCTGGGACCGGACCGCAGCGACGCACGGATGCACGCCAAGACCGTAGGATCCTACGCAGTGCCGTAGGGGACCGCACCGCCACTTCCCGGCAAATTAGGGACACTGTTGCTCCTGGGGTATCGGCGAGGACCATTCGCAACCGTCTCCATGAAGCTGGGCTACGGTCCCGCACACCGTTAGGCCGTCTTCCGCTCACGCCCCAACATCGTGCAGCCCGCCTCCAGTGGTGTCGCGACAGGCGCGAATGGAGGGACGAATGGAGACGTGTCGTCTTCAGCGATGAGAGTCGCTTCTGCCTTGGTGCCAATGGTGGTCGTATGCGTGTTTGGCGCCGTGCAGGTGAGCGCTACAATCAGGACTGCATACGACCGAGGCACACAGGGCCAACACCCGGCATCATGGTGTGGGGAGCGATCTCCTACACTGGCTGTACACCACTGGTGATCGTCGAGGGGACACTGAATAGTGCACGGTACATCCAAACCGTCATCGAACCCATCGTTCTACCATTCCTAGACCGGCAAGGGAACTTGCTGTTCCAACAGGACAGTGCACGTCCGCATGTATCCCGTGCCACCCAACGTGCTCTAGAAGGTGTAAGTCAACTACCCTGGCCAGCAAATTCTCCGGATCTGTCCCCCATTGAGCATGTTTGGGACTGGATGAACCGTCGTCTCACGCAGTCTGCACGTCCAGCACGAACGCTGGTCCAACTGAGGCGCCAGGTGGAAATGGCATGGCAAGCCGTTCCACAGGACTACATCCAGCATCTCTACGATCGTCTCCATGGGAGAATAGCAGCCTGCATTGCTGCGAAAGGTGGATATACACTGTACTAGTGCCGACATTGTGCATGCTCTGTTGCCTGTGTCTATGTGCCTGTGGTTCTGTCAGTGTGATCATGTGATGTATCTGACCCCAGGAATGTGTCAATAAAGTTTCCCCTTCCTGGGACAATGAATTCACGGTGTTCTTATTTCAATTTCCAGGAGTGTATATCCTCCTGAAGTAAATCTAGGCTTGCAGATGTCTTAAGTACCAGCTTTCGACAAAACTGAGATGAAAACAGCGGCTATGGCGACAATTAATTACAGGTCTTCAACACATGACAATCTGCAGGACGATTACTGTTCTGAAGGTTGGTGTAAATGGAAGCAAGCTGACACGAACGGGTAAATGGATAATGGAGATCTGTCATCATAAGGTACCACAGGTGTGACGTTATTGAAGCTATTGCTGATGTGTACAAACATCTGACTGACGACACTTCGATGGTGAGATGCATCGAAGCCTAAACGCAGAACAACGATGAAACACTGGATTCCTTAATTTCAACGTATGTTCCAAAACACAAGTTTTCCAAACAAGTCCTCCAAACAGCTAACAATCGCACGTGGTAGTTTTTAAGGGTGTCCTGTATAACATGAAGGTCATCGGAGTTGTTATTGGCAGCACAACTTGCTCATCCACCACGAAAAGGGAAGAGAAACGGCTCAAGCGTTCCAGAGCAGCGTCGACGCTAGAATTGGCGCCAGAGAGACCCGCGCTTTAGAAAATGAGATCGAAAAAGGGGAAGGTTTGCTGTATGGTGCATAAATATCAGATGAGTAGTAAGCTGGAAAATTTTAAAGTCATATACACAAAAACCGAACTCAAAGCTTTAAATGAGTATTTCTGAAGACAATTGATCTGGATGATGAAAAACCTACTCGGTAAAATTGGATGCCGTTTTGAATTCAATAACATAGAAAACTGTAATTTTGGTGTGACCCTCAAAAAGCAATATATTTTTCATAACGTTTGTCATTTACTTATATTTAAAGGCAACGAAATACAAAAACGACAAAATAGTTAGTGTCAGCCGCGCGGGATTAGCCTGCGGTCTAAGGCGCTGCAGTCATGGACTGTGCGGCTAGTCCTGGCAGAGGTTCAAGTCCTCCCTCGGGCATGGGTGTGTGTGTTTGTCCTTAGGATAATTTAGGTTAAGTAGTGTGTAAGCTTAGGGACTGATGACCTTAGCAGTTAAGTCCCGTAAGATTTCACACACATCTGAACACAGTTAGAGTGTCAGGACCAGTATTTTTAAGTGGCAGCTCTTCAGAAAATTTGACTTTCGAGGTTCACGCCACTGACAATTTAATTCTGATTACTGATGTTTAATTTTGATTGCAGACCCATACAGTTTGAACATGGATAAAACCGATTTACTGCAGGGACAGATCCCTGGCTATAAATGGAGGAAAACAGGTCTTACGAACATCTGTCCGGAAATGTATCACTAGCTGGTAGATGGCGCTGACAAATGAAAGCTCTTCTGTCCACGTGCCGTGTTTTTCTAGTATTTTGCAGGCTGTGTGAGGGACGCAGCGTACTGTTCCTTTTTTATGTTTGTAGTCATCAGTCTTCTGACTGGTTTGATGCAGCTTGTCATGAATGGGTCTCCTGTGCCAACCTCTTCACCTCGGAGTAGTACTTGCAGCCTACATCCTCAAATATTTGCTGCATGTATGTATTCCTGTCTCCATCTCGATTGTTGAAGCCCCTCATTTGGAGTCGACAGATTATACTTCCTAGGCTACACTCAGGGTTTCGAAGTGGCTGTTGCTATGCCTGCCGGCCACTGTAGTCCGACCGCCATCGCCGCAGCCCGGTTTTCGCCACAGCCGCCCGGTGATGTCCGCCCGTCTGCCTGCCTGCCTGCCTGTGTGCCTGCCTATTAGCCACCGCCGCCGCCGCCGCCTGCTGTCCGTCCATCGCCGTCCATCGTAGGTGCCGTCTACTATCCGTCCATCCATCCGTCTGTCCGTCCTCCCTTTCCCTCACATCCACTGTCACTTCCTGGAGTGCCGCCCCTGGCCTCCCTCGTTATACCTCGCCTCCCCTCCCCCCACTCACCCATTCCCCCCATCTCCTCCCCTGCTGATTCCCCGCACATTTAAACCCTTCCCCTAGCCTCCACACCCACAACTGCTCCTGCACGTACGCCTCTGCTGCCACCTTCCCTCTGGTGGTCGGCTTCCTCTCTATCAGCCCCCCCCCCCCATCGCACATCATCTGCGTCCCCCACCTGCATCACGTCACGCCAGGCCACCATCGCCACCACTGAACCAGTCACATCCCACAGCACCTCCACTGCACCTACGGGATCTGGCACCACCACCTCCCTCTCCTCCATGTCCCTCTCCCCTCCTCCCACCCTCCACTCTCCAGAAAACCCCAGAAGTGCGTCATTGCCAACTCTGTTCCCGTCACTTCCCATAAAAAGTCACTGCCACCTCCCCCTCCTGCCATTGTCACCATGGACACCACCCCTCCTCCTGTCACTCATTCCTCAGCCCCATCCTTCACACCTTTGTCCCACCCACCCCAGAACCCAAGTTCCTTGATGTGATGCCCATACCCTCGCCATGGAGATATGTAAGTATCTACCTGATGCTCCCATCTCCCAACTGATTCCCCACAGGGACAGTCCTCATCTAGTCCCCCTCCTTTCATAAAAGCCTCCTCTGCAAACTCCCACCCATTATGTTTGACACCCTTCCTCTCCTCATCAGCCCCAGCATCTCCCCCCTCCCCACCTACACTGCCATGATCACCAAGCTCAGCCCAGTGATCACAAAGGATGATGTGTTGGCGGAACTCACACCTGGACCTGGAAACCCGCTCTGCCCACCATATCAACAGTGCCTCCAGTCCCACCTATCTCATTCAGTGATTTTCCACCTCTGCCACCCTGTTGAATCCTCCAAATCCCCTCCCCTATCCTACCGCTGCCAGTGCTGTCTCTTGTACAATGATCACCTGACCCCCAACTGCAAAACCCCCTATCTGTCCCCATTACAAGGCCTCCCATTTTCTCAAAACTGCCCTTACCTCACAACCCCTGCAATGGCCCCATTCCACCTACCCTCATAAGTGTAATGCTAGACCCTCTCTTGCCACAACCCCAGCTTACTGTCCCTGTCCATCCCATCAATCACCCCATCTACCTGAACAATGCCCTCTGCCCACCCCCCATGGCTGAAGACATCATCTGATTACTCATCATAGTCCTCCAAAACATTCACCCTTTTCAACACCCCCACACCCTCCAACAGATCTCCCTCAGCCGCCGAAGACTGACGAACAGCGTACGCGGGCACCTAGAACAACTAGTGCCCGCGTACGGGATAACACTCGGCTGGCACTGTGAAATTTTCGAAGTCCCTTATCTTTCGCCGCGCCCCTGCGCGGCTATAAAAGCGAGCGCTGCCCGCGGAGCGGATCATTCGCGCTGCTGCTGCTGCACAGGCAACTGCGTTGAACGCTACCAAGATGCCATACAGAAGATATCGTCGCCGTCCAAGACAGACAATATATAAAACAATTGAAGACGTCGAAATGCAACATCTGCCGCGGACAAGAAGAAAAATACCATAAAATCTGTCGCCGCACACTCTCTACTAGATGGACCTGCAGTCTTTTGTGGATGTAGACTTAACTTCAGTATTGATCTGCGTCTTTCACCTGAACACCGTCACCACTTACTCCCACAACCAAGCCCACCACCTTCACCTGCATCGACACCCTAGTTCAATCCTCTTTTCTCCCCTCTCTTCAACCCCCTCTCTTCCTGTCATGGTGCAGAATGCATGTCACATTCTCTTCCAGAACATCTGCTCCTTCCACACCAACAAATACCTACTAATGGACACCCTCTCCCATCACCGGGTCGACACCTTTCTCCTGAATGAAACCTTTCTCCAGCCCCACCATACTATCCACACCTCTCCCTATATCCTCCACCACACTGATGTTCCTGATTCTCGAGAGTAGGGTGGAGTTGCCATTGGCCACCTGTAGCACATCTCTGTCCAACCACAACTCCTCCTCAATGACCCCACCTAACATCTTCAGCATCGTCTTTCCCTCCCTCACCATTACCTGGGCCATCATCTATGTCCACTCCACTGCTCCTCTTCCCTATGACTTCATCTCTATCATTGACTGCATCTTCTCCACCTATGTTATTGTCGCCGACATCAATATCCGTAGCTGCTCCCCTGCCGCCCTTCGGTGGTGGCATCAGTTCCTCCCCACAATCCAAGGTGACATTTTCCCCTTCCCCAGCACACCTGTCCTGAAAGCGACACCATCCCCAATTTTTGCCTCCACCAACCTCCTTGGCTGTATTGCCATTGGCATCCTTGACCCCAAAGGTAGCGACCACCTCCCCATCCTTCTCACCACCCCTCTCTGGCTCCCCGCTCTGCATGCCCTCCCAAGGTAGTCCATGACTACTGTCGCACCTACTGGGATGCCTACCGGGAATCCATCGCAACCCAAGTCAGAAGCCACCCTCTTACCTATCACCAACCTGATGACATCATCTGTATCTCTTACTTCCTTCAGAAGGCCATTACTGATGCCTTGGATGCCAATGTTCCTACTAAAACTATTCACCCCCACTGCTCCACTCTCCTTCCACCGACTGTCCTCCTCCTCCGCGAATCCCGCCGCCTCTATCACTCCTTCCTGTGCACTCATGACAGGGATACACTCTTAAGCCACCAACAAATACAGCAACACGTTGAAAGTTTACCGTCTTACCTCCTTGCCTAGGGACGCCAGATGAAAGTTGATGTCGTCAAGCCCTGAATCAAAATTGCGCAACAGATAACTGGGGAGAGGAGCTAGAGAGTGTGTCCTTTCTGTACGATACTAGGAAAGGGGCTGGAGGGCTCACACGCTGATGTGTGGTTCCTTGCATTCTATAGCTTTTATTTTAAATAAATTCCTTCAACTTGACTTCTTTGTGACTTTTAAGGTATGTTAAAGATTGATTACAGTTGATTATCTATTTATTTTAAACATTATCACTCGACTTTACGGCGATTGCAGCAATTGTTTCAGTTTACAGATATTACAATTTTACAACTTATAGCTCGGGTATATTATATAGTAATCTGCACGCACATTTCTACGAGTAAGACGGAATTGCGTTGACCGAATGTATACCACGGAAGCCTCCCAATATTTTACATAGGACATCCACTACGTGAGGAGGATAACAAGCAAACTGGGGACTAGATACATTAACACAGGGGGTCAAATTTCCTAAATTAACGAGATCATTCATTTCCTTACACAATCCGAAGCTGGAAATAAAAGAATTAGTACAAATATTCAAATACCTCTCTTCCATGCGTGAATATTGAGACAGACGCACTGAGGGCACGTTTGCTCACTTCTTCTGTAACACTTCAAGAATATGGCGGGCACCCGGAGGGCTTCCTGGGCCCCAGTGGACGGGGTGGTCGAACCACTTGGTCGTGACCAACCTCTCCACGCCAAATCTTGTGACACTGGAAAGTCTTTGACTTTTGCCTGTCTGTGCTGTCTCTCTGATCCCCTAGCCAGGAGTAAGGTTGGCACTACTACATTACAGAACTACTTCCCAACAAAGATTTGGCCACGCTTTATGGAAAGGTGTGAGGAGGATTAGGAAAGTTCATGTGCAGATTCACATCCACGTACAAGAAATGCATAATACACGACACATATAAATACGTATTATGAAGTCTGACACATTTCTTTCCACCCGTCCACATGGGTTCAGTTGCACCCGCGGCCGGCCGCGTCGTGTAATAAAATTGGCTGCGGAGCCGCCTCTGTTTCTATTTCCCGGTGCGAGCGAGCAGCGAAACCTGCTGCTTATAGAGCGGAAACTCCTGTACCGCTTCAACGTACGGAACCTTATTACAGTAAAGAAACGCTGGGACTAGCGCCAGACCCGTACACGACCCAACGCCACCCTCCCTATCACCTCCTCCAAATACTGGTCTGCCTTCCATCGTCTTGTTGTTGTTGTTGTGGTCTTCAGTCCTGAGACTGCTTTGATGCAGCTCTCCATGCTACTCTATCCTGTGCAAGCTTCTTCATCTCCCAGTACCTACTGCAACCCACATCCATTTGAATCTGCATACTGTATTCATCTCATGGTCTCCCTCTACGATTTTTACCCTCCACCCTGCCCTCCAATGCTAAATTTGTGATCCCTTGATGCCTCAGAACATGTCCTACCAACCGGTCCCTTCTTCTTGTCAAGTTGTGCCACAAACTCCTCTTCTCCCCAATTCTATTCAATACCTCCTCATTAGTTACTTGATCTACCCATCTAATCTTCAGCATTCTTCTGTAGCACCACATTTCGAAAGCTTCTATTCTCTTCTTGTCCAAACTATTTATCGTCCATGTTTCGCTTCCATACATGGCTAAACTTCATACAAATACTTACAGAAACGACTTCCTGGCACTTAAATCTATACTCGATGTTAACAAATTTCTCTTCTTCAGAAACGCTTTCGTTCCCATTGCCAGTCTACATTTTATATCTTCTCTACTTCGACCATCATCAGTTATTTTGCTCCCCAAATAGCAAAACTCCTTTACTACTTTAAGTGTCTCATTTCCTAATATAATTCCCTCAGCATCACCTGACTTAATTCGACCACATTCCATTATCCTGGTTTTGCTTTTGTTGACGTTCTTCTTATATCCTCCTTTCAAGACACTGTCCATTCCATTCAACTGCTCTGCCAAGTCCTTTGCTGTCTCTGATAGAATTACAATGTCATATCGAACCTCAAAGTTTTTATTTCTTCTCCAAGGATTTTAATACCTAATCCGAATTTTTCTTTTGTTTCCTTTACTGCTTGCTCAATATACAGATTGAATATCATCGGGAAGAGGCTACAATCCTGTCTCACTCCCTTCCCAATCACTGCTTCCCTTTCATGCCCCTCGACTCTTATAACTGCCATCTGGTTTCTGTACAAATTGTAAATAGCCTTTCGCTCCCTGTATTTTACCCTGCCGCCTTAGTGGTTCCCATTCCACACCCTATTACCCCCTTCTCTGTAACGACCACCCCCTTCCTGACAGTAAGGCCAACCACTTTGCTTCCCACCTTTTGAGTTCTTCTCTGTCCCTGATGATCCCCACTTTGATTAACCTCTTTTCCCCACCATCATGAAACACGTTGATACCTCGTTTGCACCACTTGTTCCTAGTCTCCGGTACTTGGGGCAGTTGCCCCCCTCCAATATCAACACTCCAATCACTGCACAAAACACTAAACTTATCCTCCAGTCAAAACACAACATGGCCCCTGGTCATGACTGTATTACCGACCACCACCTTAGACAAAGCTCCTTCTCCTTCCCTACTGTCTATGCCAGTCTCTACCAGCTTCTGCCCCAACCTGTGGAAGACTTCCCATATCCTTTTATTCCTCAAACCCAACAAACCCATTTCCATCATCTCTTCCTATCATCCCAACTGCCTCACCTCCATCTTCAGTAAGGTCTTAGAATCCATCCTCAACTGTTGTATCCATCAGCACCTTAATCAACACCATCTCCTCCCCCTTACCCAGTGTGGATCCTGACCCTCCTTCTCTGCCAAAGACCAACTCCTCAACCTCATCCAGCTTCTCTTCCTCCAGCTTGACTCCTATCGCTCCGCCATTTTTGTTTCCCTCGCCCTCCAAAATGCCTACAACCTCCTGTGACATCCCAGTCTCTTCTTTAAACTTCAAACCTACACCCTGCCTATCAATTTTGTCCATCTGCTCCTTCCTCTCACGCCATCCTTCCTCTGTCACCCTCCATGACACCAACTACCATATCTTTTATCTCACTGCTGGCATCCCCCAGGACTCTGTCCTCTATCCTCTCCTATATCTCCTGCACAACTCCAATATGCCCAAGCCATTCTCTCCTGTCCACCTTTCCCAATATAGTGATGACACTGCCTTCCTGGCTCTCTATCCTACCCTTCAACGGTCCAAATGCACCTTCTAAACCCACCTTGACCAGTTCACCACTTGGTGTACCCAGTGACTCCTTCATATCAACCCCTCCAAAACCTAGGCAAGCATCATATGTCGCACAACCTGCTCTTTTCTACTTCGCTATTTATGGTCATCCCATCCAGCTCACACCTATCCTGAGATACCTTGGTCTCACCCTCGACCGTCACCTCACCTGGACCCCTCATCTCCTGCCCATCCAGCAGAAAGCTCATTCCTGCCTCTGCCTCCTGAATCTCCTGTCTGGCCAGACATGGGGATTTGATACTTCCACCATCCTCCACACCTTCAAATCCCTCATCCATCCTATCCTCTGTTATGTTAGCATTTCTTGGATCTCTGCCCCCCTCCCCCGCTTCTTCCTTATCTGCCTTCCTTCCACCACACAAATCCTGTATGACCTCATCCCCTTCCCCCACCTTCTCCTTTACCTCCAACATCTCCACATCATTTACACTGTCTGCTGGCTTGATCCCCCAACCCCCTGATTCTTTCCTCCTTCCTCTCCCATTGCTGTGCCTCTATCACTGTACCCATCCCTTGCTCCACCTCCACACCCTCCATCTCCTTCATCAGGGCAGTTTCCAGCACCTCCCCCTCTCAGATATTCGCCATGATATCTACCCTTCCTTCCAACTGTAACCTGGCCTTGTTCCCCCCCGCCCCAGAGCCCCCTTTTTCCTCTCCCCTCCTTCTCCCAGAGCGGATTTTCCCCCTTCCCCCCCGCCCCCCTACATGACAGTTTTCCTCTCCCGTCCCTTCCCTCCCCAGCCCTCCTTCGGCGCGCCCCCACCTCATCCTCCTTTCTCTCATCTCCTTCTCGCCTTCTTTTCTCCCTTTCCCCGCCCCCCTCCCCCCGACCCCTTGACATGACAAGGGCAGTTAGTAAAGGAGATTTAGGTGAAGAACATTTTTTACGAGTGGAGTATGAATGAATGTGGAGGATATATGTATGTTTTGTAAATACAATTCTTGATTTCTGTTACATAGTGGTGAAACTATGAGGAAGAAGTTATGAAAAGAGACACCACATAAAAAGTAGTAGCTAGGTACTATAAAAATGTATGTAAATAATTGCTTTATAGGAAATGTGTTTTGTACCATTAAATATTTTCAAGTTCAATGAAAGTTAAACAGAAAAAATTAATATAACCTTTGCTTGAAATAGCAACTAGTTCTTTTAAATTCATTAAATTTTTGAAAAAGAAGTAAATTTTAGAAACGATTTTCGAACAGATTTGATCTTGCTGATTTGGTAAGAAATGCTCTGTTAATTTACTTTCATTTGAATTCAAGTTAAACTAAATAGTAAAAAATGTAAATAATCTCCTATACTATAAGTAATTGTATATTAGGATGTATATAAAGGAAGTAGGTGTAGACGGAAGCATGGTTTCAGCGACAGCAATGCATGTAAACTATGGAGGGACCAATAAGTGGAGAACAGAGGTGTGTTATGGATGCAACAATGCAAGGTGCCATACTCAAGACTCACGGAAAAGTGTGTGATAAGGAGGCGATAGTTATGTGCAGCTCTTTTAAGGTAGGACAAAATACTAATAATTATTTAATAGTAGGACACCAACCGCAGTGCCTGAAAAAAAGACATTCAAAAAGTAAATGTAAAAAGTTATTTAAAAAGTTAGGAATGTTTTTGAGAGATTTGCAAAAATGTTTTCAAGTAAGAGAGGATTATTATAAAAGAAATTAAAGATTATACACTAGGTAAGTTATAGACTGCCAAGTCTGAAAGAAGAGATTTGTGATTTTAGTTTATAAGAATGAGAATATTTTTGTGAAATATTTTGTAATTTTAAGTCAGGATCGATATTAGTATAGTTTTAAAATTTTTTGGAATAAAATTTTACAATCATAGGGGGTGTGAGGCGTAGCGCCGTATACCGATCCTGCCTTGGAGGCGGTTAAGTGGGAGATGTGTCTCAGAGCTGGATTGTGACAGATGGTGACGCGAGACTGGACGCGCACGTAGTTTATGTATCAGCCAATAGAGGACAATATTGGATAGGGGGACTGTGATTTTAGAGTCGATTGTTCCCATTAGAGTGCACTAAAGTAATAGAATGTTTTTCATGAACTGTTCTAGTGTTTTCATAAAGTGTTATGTCTTTTTGTGTATGTAAAATGTTATAAATGTGTTTTAGCAGTATGAATGATGAGTGAGTGTGGCTTAAGGTTAATATGAGTATAATTGTTTAACGAGTTATGTAGTAGGATTTAGTGTGGGAACATTTCGAAGAAGTATGGATATGGACAAAGGGGTTTTTGTAGAACAGATTTGTAAAGTAAGTTTACGGTAAAGGGAAAGTTAATTCAGGTATAAATAACAATAGCAGATAACTTTATGAATAAGCAAAACCTTCAGCATATTAGATAATTAGGTCGGTAAAAAGTGCAGTCGTTAGGTTTACTATTTTGCAATTGCTTATTGATGAAAAGCGCGTATTGACGCGGAGAGTGTTGTTTCGCTATTGGCTGTTGAGTGAACTGACCAATGGTAAAGCAATATTCTTCGCGCGCCTTTCTCTGCTGGTAGAGAAGACTGAGGGTATTCTAGAGAGAGAGTCGAAGCCTACCCATGAAACAGTTCGGACGTGTATAGTAGTAGTTCCGATGGAAATGATAAGTTGCCGGATCTAGCAGTTTCTCATACATCAAAAGTGTTGTAAAGTGACGGCATAATTATTCCGATGGGTGTGTAGAAATTTCGGAATTTTTAAGTGAATTTTGTCACGAGAAAAGACATAAATTCCGCGTGGCGCATTGAACAGGTCGGTGGCTAAAAACTGTGACTGCATTAGGTACCGTCAGACTTAATATCTGTCGAGGATTCTCAATCAAAAAAAAATCAGTATTTTTGTAGCTATTTCGTTTTCGGGAAATGCAACATCATAAACTTGCTAACGTGAGTGAAAGGGATTGTAACTGTGTTAAGACTAGCACGGGCTTGTCAGTGATACTTGTACACCTAAGTTTCAGAATATATTAATTAAGGACAAAATTTCCAATCTTTCATTTCGTGTGAAAACTTTCTCCCGAAACGTAGATTAGTGAGTTTCATTGCAGCCTGGTTCACATAGAAGTACAGTAGGTTTCGCTCGGCTTCCCTACTAATGATCTGCTGAGACAATGTTCACAGGTAGGTGCAGATTCGTCGTAAAGGGACGGAAGGAACCGCGCCGCCGGAAGCCTAAGAGTGGAGAATAACATGGTGCATTGGAATCGTGAATAAAACCAATCTACTTTCAGAAGAAAAAATGTGTTGTGTAACTTACTGAACGCCTCTCGTGTTTATTTTCTTTTCTGGGTGGGGGGGAGGGGAGGGGGCGCAGTCATCGGTGTTTGGTCCGTTTTATGTACCCACTATCTTTCCCTGTATTTTACAAGTGGCTCGGCCTGCACTTTCCTACTACATTCAACAGTCAAAAGTCTGAAGTTCTTACTTCTACTGTTCCTCCCAAATAAGTTGTCCACATTTCTGGTAAGAGACTCCATAGACTCTCATCCCCAGGTATTCGTTCTTGTATCTTTTCACTGGGGATTTTACTTGCCCTCTGAATTTTCCTCATTCATGCTGCTCGTTTCTGACTCTCCACTCTTCTCAGTCTGCACTCATCATTACCATACACTTCTAAGCATCTAACGTACAATTCTATGACGATATTTAGGACCAGAAGACTTTTTTTGCGACGATTGCTTCTAATATGACATCTTGTACACGTTTTCGATACTTTCGGCTGGAAGAACGACATTCAATGAAAATACTGACATCGTTATTTTTTCGTAAACTCTTATTCTTGTCATGAACATGGCTCCATCTTCTTTTATTGTCTCTTGGATAAGTAGTGGCGTCCTCAACCAAAAGGTTAAGCACTGCAGTGGTTTACTGGGCGTGATCCCATTGCAGAGGGTGTGGGATGGTCTGCCTGTCACCTTTGAACTGACTCTCGCCATCAGTTGGTTATACGGGGAACTTCAGTCTAACATAGGATCCGGAACACATTGCAGATCGGCATTATTCTCAATGAGAGGCAGTTTTGGTCAGTTTGGAGTAGGACACTTGGAAGTAGTTCTTTTCGAGTCTTGTAGGAGACAAGATGCCTCACTAGCCACTGCTGCTTCGACACGGTAGCTTTGCCTGCCAATACGGTCTGATGCTGGCACTATCAGAGGTATTCGTAACGAGACGGGGGGACCCGATCAACTGAGTGCTCCTGCTTCCTGGTGACGTCACGGCCGCTGGTCTGCCGGTACTTGCCGCTGCCAGCTTGCCATCGAGCCGGCCTCTGTGGCGATCCTGTGTAAAACTGTGAAAAGCCTTCAGATAATCTGACTCTAAGAACGAATATTTGTATTTTTTCGTCATGTTGTTTATGCTTATACGCAGTGTTTCCATATACGTAATTACCAACGTTAATGTTTCATTGCCTGCTAACATTCCAGTCATCTCTCTCGCTTATCCTCTCTTTCCTAGTGTATATCATGTACAGTTAACGCTATTTTCATGTTTTTGTAATTTTATTTTATTCCTAATTTTTTTTCAGAATTTCATCACATAGTGTCTCCAAAAAAGTACAATAGCTATTATGATCTACATTTAGACTAGTCAATCCAGTGTTTTAAGGAAACAAAGTTTAATATCCCTATGTATTTCAAATTACGTGATTAAGTGGAAGGTAACACTTATCGTAATGATTTTTGAATTAATATGTCTCCAGACAAAACTGTATTTTATTATAGCTGTTATTTGAATTACTGTATTTTCTTCTTCTTCTTCTTCTTCTTCTTCGTTTCACCCAACTTTGGGGTACGTTGAATCAATCACTTCTGTGTGTTCTGTGCCTTTCTTTTCGCCCAGTACTGCTTCATTCTTTCTGATCTTGCTTTTCTTTCCTCATCAGAGATGACAATCGTTCTTTTCTTTCTATTTTGGAGCTGGAATCCCTCTTTTCTGTCTTTGCTTATCATTTTTGCGGTCCTGTCTGTGAGCATTTTTTCTGTGATGTGTAGTTCTCTTAAGTCTTTCTCTGTTTGGATAAACCAATTTGGTTTGGATTTTTTATTCCTGAAGTAGTCAAACATTCTTTTTGTAAGTCTATTTGGGTTCATTCTGAGAATGTGCCCATAAAACTCAATTCTTCTTTTCCTCATTGTATCCGAAAGTTTTTCTGTGGTTTTGTAGAGTGTTTCATTTTTGGTATGAATTAGTTTGTCGTTATGAAATTTGGGGCCTAAAATTTTTCTCAATATTTTTCTTTCTTTGATCTCTAGCCTTTCAATTGGGCCATGGTTAGTGATAGATAATGTCTCACCTGCATATAGTGCTTCTGGTTTAATGACAGTGTTGTAATGTTTTATTTTTGAATTCCATGAGAGGGACTTTTTATTATAAGTATTTTTAGTAAGCTGAAAGGCTAGTTCGACTTTGTTTCTTCTTAATTCTATTGCTTTTTTCTCAAGGGCGTTCCAGCTAATCCATTCACCAAGATATTTGAATTCTTTAACAATTTCGATCTTTTGGTCTCTTACTTTAAGATATTTCATTGGCTTTTTTATATTTGTGATTATTTTGGTTTTTTCAAAAGAAATTTTAAGGCTTATTTTCTCTGCTTGTTTCTGTAATTCGAGGATCTGTTCTTTGGCTTCTTCCCATGTTTCAGCTAGTAGGGCCATATCATCTGCAAATGCTAGGCAATTAACCTTGATGCCTTTGTTTTTTGTTCCTAGTCGGATTCCACTACTGATTTTCTTGTTCCATTCTCTTACTATTTTTTCTAGGGCACAGTTAAATAACAATGGAGAGAGTCCATCACCTTGTCGTTCTCCAGTTTTTATCTCAAATAGGTCTGAGAGTTCTCCCATAAATTTAATTTTGGAGTATGTGTTGGTGATGGTTTCTCTAATTAGGTTTGTAGTTTTATTGTCTAGGTTCAATTCTTTTAATATGGAGATTAGAGATTCCCTGTCTATGGAGTCGTACGCCTTTTGAAAGTCAATGAATGTGATGACATACGCTTTTGCTCTCGACTTTTGGTAGGCCATAAGATTTTTGAGGTTTAGAATTTGTTCTGGGCAGGATCTTCCCTTTCTGAAGCCTGCCTGGTATTCTCCAAGTTGACAATCTAGCTGGGGTTCTGCTCTGTTCAAAAGGACTTTAGACAGTATTTTGTATGTTATGTCAAGGAGCGAAATCCCTCTGTAATTGTTGGGGTCTGTTCTGGATCCCCTCTTATGTATTGGGTGAATGAGGGCCATCTTCCATTTATCTGGAATTCTTTCTGTTTTCCATATTTCTTCAAATATGTTTTGGAGAGATTCTATGGCATTTCTATTGACATTTTTCCACAGTTCAGCTGTAATTTGGTTCTCTCCCGAAGCCTTATAGTTTTTGAGATTCAAAATGATTGATTGTAGTTCCTCGACGATGGGTGGTTCTGAGTTAGGACTTGTTGAAGTTGAGTTGCTGAAATCCATTTTTTCAATTGGTTCTTTACAGTTGAGAAGGTTTCTGAAATATTCCCTCAAAATTTTGCAATTATCCCTGTTGTTGTGTGCAATATTACCATTTTTATCTTGTAATTGGAGTGTCGGTGGGCTGTACTTGGTTATTTTTTGTTTAAAAGTTCTGTAAAAGCTCCTAGTCTTGTTTTTGTTGAAGTCTTCGTTGATCTGCAAAAGGAGTTGATCTTCTTGTGCTTTTTTAATTCTTTTGAGGTTTTTACTCACTAGTTTTCTTACACTCAGGAAATTTTGCCTATTATATTCATTTTTCTGAGATTGCATCTGTTGCCATGCTTTCTTTCTTTGCTCAATAAGTTTGTCACATTCCTCTGTCCACCATGCGTGTTTTTTGATTTTGGTTATAGGTGCTATTTGTTCAGCTTTGGTTAGTAGGCTTTCCTTCATTTGATCCCAATTTTGGTTCCTTATATCTTGAGTCGTGAGGGGAAACTCCTTCGAATTCATTATCTTTTCTGGATCGTATCTTCTGCTTTTGGGTTTACTGTTTCTATCTTTCCTTTTGGGGATAATTTTGAGTTTTATTTTAGAAAGATAGTGATCAGAATCCAAGTTTGCTCCTCTGAGTACTTTGACATTTTGTATTTCTGTATGGTGTTTCCATTTTATCGCCACATGATCAAGTTGAAATTCACCCAAGTGTGGGTTTGGTGAGGTCCATGTCTTCTGTTTTCTGGGTAGTCTCTTAAAGGCTGTGGATTTCAGGATCAAGCCATGCGCTTGGCAGAGTTCTACTAATCTGACTCCATTTTGGTTAGTTCTATTGTGCGCTGGGTAGTTTCCAACAATATTTTTGTATTTCTTCTCTTTTCCTACTTGAGCATTGAAGTCCCCCGTAAGTATGATGTTGTGTTTGTCTGGGATCTTTTGCACCACGTCATCTAGTTGTTCCCAAAAACGTTCCACCTTTTCCTTATTTTTCCTATTGTCTTCATTTATGGGGGCATGTGCATTCACAATTGTGTATACTCTATTAGCAGATTTAAAAGTGAGTGTGGAGAGTCTTTCCGATTGTGATTGAAAGCTGATAATGGAGTCTAAAATACTTTTATCTATTATAAAGCCCGTTCCGAGGTGGGGTGTGTTTTTCATTATTCTTTTGCCTACCTTTCCATTGTATATTCTGAAACCTCCGGAATCAAAATTGTTTTCATCTATGTATCGAGTTTCTTGTAGTGATGTTATGAGTATTCTATGGTGTTTGAGGGTATCTGTAAGATGTTTTAATTTTCCTGTTTTTAAAAGAGAGTTTACATTGAAAGTAGCTATGTAACTTGTTTTTTTACATTTCAATTTGCTTGATGTCTTATCATGTCCCGATTCATCTCTGTGCAATGCTGCAGACTCCCCAGAATCCGATAGTCTGCTTGCGCACCTTGGTGCGGTGGATTGTCCACCTGGGGTAATTTGTTTCACATTACACTCTTCCATGATTGATAGTATTATGTAAGGGGTGACTCTTCGAGCCACAAATTTACAACCACGGTTGTTAGCCCTGGAGGTTTTTCCCAGCCGCCCCTAACCTGGGGAACAGACGCTGACCAAAGACCGCCCAATGTGAGACAGTCGCCTTTGGATTTCTGGTCCCGTGTTGGTCCACGGGTGGTATTTTATTTCTCACCTACCCTACATATCTGTAGAGCTTTCCCCTATCCGCCACCTGGGGACGCGCCCGGTAGGGGAACAGGTTCCCCCTCGGATATTTTATGTATAATGAAAATTTTTTTTACCCATTCCTTTACGTATGGACAATAAATCAGAGGGTGTTGGCTGTCCAGTATAGCGTAATGTAACCCTTGTCATTATGATTTTTTGGATATATATGCCTCCAGACGAAACTGTATTTTGTTATAATTAGTAATTGATTTTTATTTTTGGTTTTATGTATCTAAAAAAGTTTAATTCACCCATTCTTTTACATACGGTCAATAGAAGTAGAAGGCATCGTTTATCCAGTATATGTAATGTAACACTTGTCATTATGATTTTTTGAACTGGGTGCCTCCACACAAAACTGTATACGCCGTTCCACCATTTCCATTTTCCAATAGCTTACTCTCGCTGACGTTAACCTATGATCTTGTAAGGTTAATCACTTAAATATGTCACCTAACAAATGTATTCCAGAAATTTCGTTACTCTTTATTAACTGGTGGTGTTGCGTTTTTATTGCGTCAGTGTATAAACCCAAGTACAGAGTAAGAGCTATTTCGTTTTGTTCAGTGTTCATAAGTTTGCTGAAGTTTGTGCATGGCTCTTCGCAGATATGTTTCACAACAACAAAGTGTTAGTCAAGAAACGAGAAAATAAACGTCATTTATTATCCGGCACGAGTATTGTGTTGCTTAGCATAAAATGACACCACAGGGCAGTAAAATTTTCTTGCTGGGAAGTGACACTTTTCCAGCCTCTCCGCATTGTGAAACACGGCTATGACTCAATTTATGGATCCCAGAGGTAGTACTGAGTATCTTTCTACTGGGAAAATGACGCAACTGACGATTCTGTGGAATAGTTTCGCTTACCAGATACAATTTAGAGGCCGAGTACTTTTACTGATCATGGAATTCTGCCGTAACATATTATAAGGTGTAACTGTGCAGCGGAACATCAAGGCCGCACATCCACAGAAAGAAATACTGCGGCAAAGAAACTGGAACCTCGCATACCGATGATGTTGGCATTAAAACAAAAAACACATCGACATTTCCGATTCTTAGGCGGCTTGTACGCTGCACTGTAGCTGCAGTCAGCACAGTTAACGAATATTCTGGAGGAAATGAAAATGGTACCACAAAGACGAACAGTTCGCTAAATAAAATTTCATGCTTCACACCTGTAGAGCAAAATCGCTGCAGATCGCCAGTGTATCACTTAAAAGAAGTTTCTGAACACCAGTATCTTGAGTAGAAGAGATTTATTTGACACTTAACGCTTTGCGTCATAGGTGAGTTGCCTAACAATCACAAATAATACGTATTTATTCAGTGACATCCATGAGAACAGGGTATGTTCAAAAACAAACGTGTCCAGTACGAGTAGACATAAATACATAGGAATTAATTTAGAAATCTAACATAATCTTTCCGTTTAATCATAATAAATCAACGGAAATGTTACAATAGTAATTGCATAAGAACTATATCCAAAAGCAATAAAATGAGAATTATTTTTGTTCTCTATTTGACGAATAAACTAAGTAATCATACACACAACATATAGCTGACTCTTGTCGATATTCGCAACTCAGAATACATTTATATATTGATAAGTACCTGCGAAATGTACAGCAAAGTTATATAAAGACCTTGGTACATATCGAATCCTCGATATTGGGCAAATCACCTGCGAGATAATGCACCACCCTCACTATAGCAAATACGCTACTGGCCATTGAAATTGCTACACCAAGAAGAAATGCAGATCATAAACGGGTATTCATTGGACAAATATATTATACTACAACTGACATGTGATTACATTTTCACGCAATTTGGGTGCATAGATCCTGAGAAATCAGTTCCCAGAACAACCACCTCTGGCCGTAATAACGGCCTTGATACGCCTTGGCATTGAGTCAAACAGGGCTTGGATGGCGTGTACAGGTACAGCTGCCCATGCAGCTTGAACACGATACCGCAGTTCATCAAGAGTAGTGACTGGCGTGTTGTGACGAGCCAGTTGTTCGCCCACCATTGACCAGACGTTTTGAATTGGTGAGAGATCTGGAGAATGTGCTGGCCAGGGCAGCAGTCGAACATATTCTGTATCCAGAATGGCCCGTACAGGACCTGCAACATGCAGTCGTTCATTATCCTGCTGAAATGTAGGGTTTCGCAGGGATCGAATGAAGGGTAGAGCCACGGGTCGTAACACATCTGAAATGTAGTGTCCACTGTTCAAAGTGCCGTCAATGCAAACAAGAGGTGACCGAAACGTGTAACCAGTGGCACCCCATACCATCATGCCGGGCAATACATCAGTATGGCAATGACGAATACACGCTTCCAATGTGCTTTCACTGCGATGTCACCAAACACGAATGCGACCATCATGATGCTGAAAACAGAACCTGGTTTCATCCGAAAAAATGACGTTTTGCCATTCGTGCACCCAGGCTCGTCGTTGAGTACACCATAGCAGGCGCTCCTGTCTGCGATTCAGCGTCAAGGGTAACCGCAGCCATGGTCTTCGAGCTGATAGTTCATGTTGCTGCAAACGTCGTCGAACTGTTCGTGCAGATGGTTGTTGTCTTGCAAACGTCCCCATCTGTTGACTTAGGGATCGAGACGTGGCTGCACGATCCGTTACAGCCATGCGGATAAGATGCCTGTCATCTCGACTGCTAGTGATACGAGGCCCTTCGGATCCAGCATGGCGTTCCGTATTACCCTCCTGAACCCACCGATTCCATATTCTGCTAACAGTCATTGGATCTCTACCAACGCGACCAGCAATGTCGCGATACGATAAACCGCAAACGCGGTAGGCTACAATGCGACCTTTATCAAAGTCGGAAACGTGATGGTACGCATTTCTCCTCCTTACACGAGGCATCACAACAACGTTTCACCAGGCAACGCCGATCAACTGCTGTTTGTGTATGAGAAATCGGTTGGAAACTTTCCTCATGTCAGCACGTTGTAGGTGTCGCCACCGGCGCCAACCTTGTGTGAATGCTCTGAAAAGCTAATTATTTGCATATCACAGCATATTCTTCCTGTCGGTTAAAATTCGCGTCTGTAGCACGTCATTTTCGTGGTGTATCAATTTTAATAGCCAGTAGTGTATGATCCTCAGCCTTATTTGGGGCGCAGATGATCATATGACGCAAGCACGGCGCACTGCGATTTCCTCTGAGTGGAGAAAGCACCCTTGTGTGAAAGAGCCGTTTTCTATTCAGAGCTGTGTTCGCAGTATTTTATCCTGCGTCAGTGGATGGAACATGAAAAAATCTACACCACGGCCGTGTCTTTGGGTCCAACAGTTGCAGACTGATTTCATCAGGTTTGGGCCCTCTTTCTCCAAATTATCTATGACAATGATACCGTTGACCCTGCATGTAAAGTGACAGAAAGTTATCAGGAGAAGCTATGAAACAGGCCCACTGAATACGCCAATTCTTTACCGGTGGTGCCCTGAACTCCTACATATCCTAGTAACTAGCATGAAACATTCTTCGGTACTCTTTGCAGGCGAAGAAAGGTGATCTGAACACAGTATACCTCGTGATAGCGGACGCGCTCTATACACGGACGTGATGGAACGTAATGCCTCCGAATTTTTTATGTTAAAAGATTTTTTAACAAAGTAATTTTTAACATTTCTATATCCTTATCAACCATGTCTACGCATTTATTTCTAAATGTAGTCATCCTGGCGACGAACACATTTCTCCCAACGGGAAACCAGTTTGTTAATATCGTCACTGTAGAATGTTTGACTTTCGTGACGGAGCCACAACCTCACCTCCACTCGCACCACTTGATCACTATCAAAGTGAATTCCTCAAAAGTGTTCTTTAATTTGTGGAAACAGATGAAAATCGGATGGGCCAACTAGGGACTGTATAGCGGATAATCGGTGAACCCAAGGCGTCAGATTGCTGGAGATACCGCCGCTCTTGTCTGGTCTGACATTCTCATGCTGAAGGAGAGGCTGCTCCACATGTGGACGAATTCTTCGAATTCGAAACTAGATTACAGCTTACTGTTGTTCACGCGCCGAAATAGTTATGTAACGTACCATTATGTTACACGCTACAATTCGAAGCCCTCTAGCGGCAGAGGGCTGTAACTATATAGACATGAAAAATAATGATGTAGAATGTTAATAGCGTTTGTCTTGTTTCAGAAGCTTTAAGAGATTTCACATATAAAGTTCGGAGACGTTACTTTTCAGCATGCTCTCGTAGTTTACTCATATTTTAATACACTACTGGCCATTAAAATTGCTACACCAAGAAGAAATGCAGATGATAAACGGGTATTCATTGGACAAATATATTATACTAGAACTGATACGTGATTACATTTACACGCAATTTGGGTGCATAGATCCTGAGAAATCAGTACCCAGAACAACCACCTCTGGAGGTAATAACGGCCTTGATACGCCTGGGCATTGAGTCAAACAGAGCTTGGATGGCGTGTACAGGTACAGCTGCCCATGCAGCTTGAACACGATACCACAGTTCATCAAGAGTAGTGACTGGCGTATTGTGACGAGCCAGTTGCTCGCCCACCATTGACCACACGTCTTGAATTGCTAAAATGTGTGGAGAATGTGCTGGCCAGGGCAGCAGTCGAACATTTTCTGTATCCAGAAAGGCCCGTACGTGACCTGCAACATGCGGTCGTACATTACCCTGCTGAAATGTAGGGTTTCGCAGGGATCGAATGAAGGGTAGAGCGACGGGTCGTAACACATCTGAAATGTAACGTCCACTGTTCAGGAGGTGACCTAGACGTGTAACCAATGGGACACCATACCATCACGCCGGGTGATACGGCAGTATGGCGATTACGAATACACACTTCCAATGTGCGTTCACCGCGATGTCGCCAAACACGGATGCGACCATCATGATGCTGCAAACCGAACCTGGATTCATCCGAAAAAATTACGCTTTGCCATTCGTGCACCCAGTTCCGTCGTTGAGTACACCATCGCAGGCGCTCCTGTCTGTGATGCAGCGTCAAGGGTAACCGCAGTCATGGTCTCCGAGCTGATAGTCCATGCTGCTCCAAACGTCGAACTGTTCGTGCAGATGGTTCTAGTCTTGTAAATGTCCCCATCTGTTGACTAAGGGATCGAGACGTGGCTGCACGATCCGTTACAGCCATGCGGGTAAGATGCCTGTCATCTCGACTGCTAGTGATACGAGGCCGTTGGATATCCAGCACGGCCTTCCGTATTATCCTCCTGAACCCAGCAATTTCATATTCTGCTAACAGTCATTGGATCTCGACCAACGCGAGCAGCAAAGTCGCGATACGATAAACCGCAGTCGCGATGGGCTACAATCCGTCCTTTATCAAAGTCGGAAACGTGATGGTACGCATTTCTCCTCCCTACACGAGGCATCACAACAACTTTTCACCAGGCAACGCCGGTCAACTGCTGCTTGTTTATGAGAAATGTGTTGGAAACTTTCCTCATGTCAGCACGTTGTAGGTGTCGCCACCGGCGCCAGCCTTGTGTGGATGCCATGAAAAGCTAATCATTTGCATATCACAGCATCTTCTTCCCGTCGGTTCAATTTCGCGTCTGTAGCAAGTCATCTTCGTGGTGTAGCAATGTCAATGGCCAGTAGTGTATTTGGGATAGTAGTCATATGTAGGACGATTCCACACAGTAAACGACTTCAGTGCCCTACAGACGCTAGTATTAGGAAAGTACGGGGTCAGAATAAAGTGGCGTCATAATCTATATGTACGTAGTGATCGTAACTTCTCTTTGACTGAAATACCTTGGCGTAAAAGCTGTGCTGTTGTTGACTAGATAGTTTCTGATAACCATTCATAAACCTGCATTGTTTGTAAGTTTATCTCGCATGTGTCAATTTGCCAACCGTTGCCAAGAGTGGTAGGAATGACGGGATTCCAAGTAACAGCAGAACTTTCACTGTACGAGACGAAACCAGTACCGGATGTGATACGCTTCTAGTGGTATCGACAGCAGAACAAAGCAACGGGTGCCTCAAACTATTTTCAAGCCTAAATACTTGTAAAGTTGATAAATTTCTTGCGGAAATGCAAGTTCCAGTTTGTATAAAGCCTAGTACAGATATTGTCCAGGCATCGATATGATATAAAAACCAGGAAAACTAATTTACATAATAAATCTGCAATTCATGTGAAATACTTTTCATCAAATGAACCCATGGTGGAAGTGAGAATCACGTTTTGAAATACAACTCTTTATTGCACAAGCCTGCATTTTTTAAACTTTCGTCAGGTGATTTCTCAAAAATTATTTTCATTTTGTTCTATCATGTCATAATTTTTCACAAGATAAGGTCTCATGATTCAAAGACTTAAGTAGTTCAAGCACAAACACTAAACAAAATTCGATCAAGATCTGTATTTTTAAAATTATTGTTTTCTTTTTAGGCACGTACTAAAAATACTACAAGCTGTTCTCTTACCAACATTATCAGTGCTCTGTCGCATTTAATTTCCAATCTTTTTGTTTTATTTCCTCGCAGAAACTGTCCGTCTTCAACATCCAGCAAAAATCATTTCATATTTTCTGGTATCTTCACCATCTCTTCAATATGCTTGTGGAAGCATTTACTTTGCTCTTCACCATAAAGTCCCAGATTTTCAGGAAAACAGTCAACATGTGAGTGTAGGAAGTGGACTATTACACTCATGATACAAACAGCTTCTTGAAAGCTTCCGGTGTGGTTTTGACAATGTTTTCGTAATCTGGAAGTATTTCATTTCGTCTTCAAGGCAGTCATAAAACTTTTTTCATAGCATTCATTGTATTCTCATATTTGTGATCCTTCATATATTTGTAAATACCAGCTTCCAATTTTTCTTAACCGATGAACAGAAATTTCATATAAATATGCTTCAAGCAGGACCCACCATGTGGAAGAGCCCTTAAAAATTATTTATCAAACCCAATTTTGAATGTAGTGGTAGAAGCATATTTTTTGCGGCCTCCAGGGAGTTTATGTCAAACGTTTTTACTCTCGGCCCAAAAGTCCCTAATTTCGACAAACCTGCTCACTTTAATGCTTTTGGTTTGTTTAATTATCCCACTTGCATAAAAAGTTGTGCATTTTCTTCCGCCCAGCTTGCTGGCTTAATAAAATTCCTAAAACTAAGAAACTGTATGTGATTGAAGAAAACAAAGAATAGTTTTGAGATTAGGATAAATAGTTTGTTGAGAATACAAATTTATTTATTGCATCTGATTTGATGCAACATCACATGCTTTTATCACATGACGCTGTAAAGGATATACATCAGCATAAACTAAAATAATATGTGTTGTTACTAGGAAATAAACTCAACAAGTATAAAGCACATATTTGACAGTAGAAAAAGTAAACCGTAACGAGTATCTTTAGCCAGTCTGTATCTTAATAAGCACGTCAAATTCCGAGTAGTATATGCAGGAATGTAAAAGAAAAATTGCTAATTGCCGCTGCTCTATGTACTTTTTTATCTTATTTTGTCAATGTACGTATACGGAAACAATACGAAATTCAGTTCTCCGTCACATCACTCTAAAACAAATTAAAACCAAGCAGTGGTTAGCACACTGCACTCGTATTCGAGTGGACAACGGTTCAATCCTGCGTCCGGCCATCCTCATTTAAGGTTTCCATGATTTCCCTATATCACTTCAGGAAAATGCCGGGATGGTTCCTTTCAAAGCGCACGGCCGACTTCCTTCCCCATCCTTCCTTAATCCTGTGGGGTCGATGACCTCGCTATTTTGTGTCCTCCTTCAAATCAGCAACCACAAATCAAACATTCGCCATTTGAGTCATGAACCATAGTCATAAAAATGCTGAATCGCTCGAATGTGAGTGCAAATGTGGGAATTTTTCACCAATGCAGAAGACTAGTATTATGTGGTCACACGCAGATAATATGCTATAAAACTTTATGTTTGCCAGTAATCTCACCTAAGACAGTTTTCTCGTAAAACGAACTATTGTGTCGGTTT
Source organism: Schistocerca americana (assembly GCF_021461395.2). Taxonomy (NCBI): domain Eukaryota; kingdom Metazoa; phylum Arthropoda; class Insecta; order Orthoptera; family Acrididae; genus Schistocerca; species Schistocerca americana. Next base: position 163,486,856 of record NC_060126.1, on the reverse strand, counting down.
TCCACTGTTAGGTGGCAAAATGAAGCTGACCTCCATTATGTCTATACAGTCCTTCAAAAATGGAGTTGTAGCTTTGAATCGCGTTGGACACCAACTAAAAGTGCTGTGACTGAAGACGGAATAATACTGATGAAATGTATGCCTTACCTCCAACTTGTGCAGTTGTAAGAGTAGAAGGGCGTGAGAGGGAAACAGTAGTGAAGAAGGAGGTGAGACAGGATTATAGCCTCTCCCTGATGCTCAGTCCTTACATTTAACAAGCAGTGAAGGCAACCACCGAGAAGTTCGGAAGGGGAATTGAAGTTTATGGAGAAATAATATAAATTTTGAGATTGCAAATGACATTGTAATTAAGTCAGAGACGGAAAGGGATTTGCAAAATAAGTTAAACGGAATGGACAATGTCTTGAAACGAGGTTATAATATGAATATCAAGAAAATCAAAACAAGTGAAATGAAATGGAAGCGAATTAAGTCAGTTGAAGCTGAGGCATTAGATTGGGAAACGAGACATCAAAAGTAGTTGAAGAATGCTTTTATTTGGGTAGAAAAATAACTGACGATGGCCTAAGTATAGAGGATATAAAATGCAGACTACCAATAGCAAAGAAAACATTCTTGAAAAACAAGAATTTGTTAACGTCGAATACAAATCAAGTATTATGAAGTCTTGTCTGAAAGTATTTGTCTGGAGTACAGCCTTTCACGGAAGCGAAACGTGGACGTTAAGCGTTCAGACAAGAAGAGAAAAGAAGCTTTTGATATGTGGTGCTACGGAAGAATGCTGAATATTAGATGCATAGATCATATAACTAATGAGGAGGCACTGACTCGAAAGACAGAAATTTGTGGCACAGCTTGAACAAAAGAAGAGACCGCTTATAAGACACGTTCGGAAGCATCAAGGACTTGTCAATATCACAAATCGCACACATGCTTCCTTACATTCTAATATTATACTCACACTGTTGTATTGTCAGCCCGCAACACAGAGTGACCTATAAGCATGTTGCGTTTCATTGAATGATAGAGCACCTAAACTCCATTCCCGCCAATAATGACAACTGAATCAGATATTATTAATCAGCATCAAGCAATGGCAACAGCCTTCCCTTGGTGGAATCCATAAATACATGACAAAACAAATCTCCTCTTTTTTTTATCCTGCACGCAGTCCACCACCTCAAGACCATAGGAAATGGTGCACAGTTCCTTATCAAGAAAAAGTCTTTCAGAATGTCGCCAGAAAGCTTAAATCCAGAAACTTAATCATTATATGTACACACTACTATTGGACACTTTTTCCCAATGGTAAAGGCAGCACATCAGTTTTGGAAAAGAGTGAAATATACAAAATCTCTAGTAACTGTGATAAACTTTATATAGGGCTGTCTGGTAGGGCAATATGCACCCACATGAAGGGTCACCATAGGTGTTGGAAACAGAGAAAGAGACTTGACCTCTACACACCACGTACTTAAAAAGAGCGACAGTTACAACATGCAACATGAATTTCTTACATATCCACAAAGAGAGGAAGATGAACTACCTCGAAATAATGGAAATTTATGGACATATGTCTATTTGTCCAAGCTTAGCATAGAATTATCTGACACAGTTGTTACACTCGCAAATACTATTAATAAACCCATCCAGACGACTTTTTAATTTACTGCTCTTACTCACATGCCACGTTTTTTCCCTTTATTTCAGTTGCTGTAATTTCAGGTGCCATGTAAAAATCTTACTTATTTTATTTACAGTTGTTTCACTCTTTTTTTTTTAGTCTCAGTTGCATTATTTTACTTGTTTGCATTATTGGACTTTTTAAGAACATGACTATCTTGTTCAATCACCCCCATGGAAGGGGTCACCGTCTCTATGAACAATTGTTGTAATTTGTCATGGAGTTCACTATTTAATATGTCACATATTTTATCTGAGCTAAATAATTTTATTGGAATTATTCCTCTTATTTAATCATATATGAAACATTATCAATTATCATCTTTGAAATCCAACTGAGACACTCTGTAAATGCTCGTAGTTTAAAATCTTTGATCCCACAAAAATTTCACAGACATCATTATTTATCTTTGTACCTGACGATGGCAAAACAGCCGAAAACAGGTTTGTAGAATAGTAGCTACTGTCGTGTGTTTTGTCATGCCGAAAAAAGGTATGTAGAATAGTAGACACTGTCGTGTGTTTTTCATTCATAATACATGAAATATTTTGCCAACAACCTGCGTAACTGTCAATTAATTTGATTTAGTGATTGTTGAACTGAAGCTGCATGCTCGCCAATTCGTAGCAAGAATGGTAAACTCTGTTGCTGTACCCGTCATGGAACGGGTACAAACTGGCGTATATTCTAGCAGTACTATGAAAGACCCCACATTGCAGTCCACCACACAGACGCCTTAACGAATGCTTGACTGCGCTGACCGGTCTCCTCATTTCTCAGAGTGTCTCGGACTCAATGGGAAGATGTGTACTTACACACCAGCCTCCAGCGGACAATCTTCACAAACTGACCCAGTAAGTGTTTCAGGAATGGCGATAAAATTTCTCAAGAGGACATCCTACGTCTAAATCTACATGATTGTTCTGCAACTCACAATCCAGTGCCTGGCAGATGGTTTATCGAAACGACTTCGAGACGGTTCTCCTCTGTCCCATTCTCGAACAGCGCTTTCGCTGAAATCACATCACCAGTGTCATTTTTTCTGTTATACAACGGGAAAAATGCTCTTTACTGTCTGTGCATATACAAACCCGACTTTTTAAAAAAGTATTTACAAAATTGAAAACAGATAAGAAGTTTTAAATGCTGTGGTTTTTCTAGTTTTTTATGTTTGGATTACAGTTGTTTTCCTTTCACATACCGAGCGAGATGGCGCAGTGGTTAGCACACTGGACTCGCATTCGGAAGGACGACGGTTCAATCCCGCGTCCGGTCATCCTGATTTAGGTTTTCTGTGATTTCCCTAAATCGCTCCAGGCAAATGACGAGATGGTTCCTTTGAAAGGGCACGACCGACTTCCTTCCCTAAACCGACGAGACCGATGACCTCGCTGTCTGGTCTCCTCCCCTACAACAACCCAACCCTTTCAAATATTGTCATCTGTGGTCATATAGAAATTACTGAAGGGAAGTTATTTATATCGGAATTTTACGACTGGTTAGGCTTAATATTAATTAATTCTGTGTGGTAGTTCGTGTATTTGTGAGTATGTGTACATGCTTGTCTGTGTGTGTGTGTGTGTGTGTGTGTGTGTGTGTGTGTGTGTGTGTAATTGGTTGAAGGTTTATGAGTTTTTATTTATTTATTTACTTTTGTGTGTGTTTATTTATGGGTTAGTGATGCCTGTCCACACTTCTTGTTACTTCCATTCCGAGCCGACCCTCTCCTCTACTGTTGAGCAAAACAATTGAAAACAAAAGTTCAGAGCAAGTGCATTGCTCATTTTTCTAGCTTACATCACTTGGTATGTGCAGCTAATAACGAGATGAGAAGGAAATTCGTTCAGTGCCGTCTTCTGGTTGCTTCTCGTTGAATTTATGGCTCGTTGAATATCATGGGTCGCTGAAACATTATGTCTAGACTTCACCGTCTTTTTACCACTTTAAAGGCCGGCCGCTGTAGCCGAGCGGTTCTAGGTGCTTCAATCCGTAACCGCGCTGCTGCTATGGTCGCAGGTTCGAATCTTGCACTCCATATGTGTGTGACGTCCTTAGGTTTAATTAGTTAGTTCTAAGTCTAGGGGACTGATGACCTCAGATGTTAAGTCCCATGGTGCTTAGAGCCATTTGCACCATTTGAACGACTTTAAGTTTGAACACTGCTGGTTGCCGTTTCTTTCATCCGTCATTTTATTTCCCTTCATTTCACGTATAGTAATTTCATATATCTACAAACTTTCATTCCCCACAATTGCTATTACATGACTTAACAGCAAAATAACCCTCACATGACTTCCACCAGCAACTTGTCACACAGATCAACAAGCACAAAGATACAACAAGTCGCAATTCAGCGATCGTAAAATACACCAGATGTTTACTTTGAAAGGGTTGCGTACACAGTTACATGCCTCTTTCACAAATATTGACATATTAGTGCTCAAAAAACGTTATACAATGTTGTTGTTGTTGTTGTGGTCTTCAGTCCTGAGACTGGTTTGATGCAGCTCTCCACGCTACTCTATCCTGTGCAAGCTTCTTCATCTCCCAGTACGTACTGCAACCTACATCCTTCTGAATCTGCTTACTGTATTCATCTCCTCGTCTCCCTCTACGATTTTTACCCTCCACGCTGCCCTCCACTGCTAAAATTGTGATCCCTTGATCCCTCAGAACATGTCCTACCAACCGGTCCCTTCTTCTTGTCAAGTTGTGCCACAAACTCCTCCCCAATCCTGTTTAAAAAAAAAGTCCTCATTAGTTATGTGGTCTACCCATCTAATCTTCAGCATTCTTCTGAAGCACCACATTTCGAAATCTTCTGTTCTCTTCTTGTCCAAACTATTTATCGTCCATGTTTCACTTCCATACATGGCTACGCTCCATACAAATACTTTCAGAAACGACTTCCTGACACTTAAATCTCTACTCGATGTTAACAAATTTCTCTTCTTCAGAAACGCTTTCCTTCCCATTGCCAGTCTACATTTTATATCCTCTCTACTTCGACCATCATCAGTTATTTTGCCCCCCAAATAGCAAAACTCCTTTACTACTTTAAGTGTCTCATTTCCTAATCTAATTCCCTCAGCATCACCCGACTTAATTTGACTACATTGCATTATCCTCGTTTTGCTTTTGTTGATGTTCATCTTATATCCTCCTTCCAAGACACTGTCCATTCCGTTCAACTGCTCTTCCAAGTCCTTTGCTGTCTCTGACAAAATTACAATGTCATCAGCGAACCTCAAAGTTTTTATTTATTCTCCATGGACTTTAATACCTACTCCGAATTTTTCTTTTGTTTCCTTCACTGCTTGCTCAATATACAGATTGAATAGCATCGGGGAGAGGCTACAACCGTGTCCCAATCCCTTAACAACCACTGCTTCCGTTTCATGCCCCTAGTCTCTTATAACTGCCATCTGGTTTCTGTACAAATTGTAAATAGCCTTTCACTCTCTGTATTTTACCCCTGCCACCTTTAGAATTTGAAAGAGAGTATTCCAGTCAACATTGTCAAAAGCTTTCTCTAAGTCTACAAAAGCTAGTAACGTAGGTTTGCCTTTCCTTAATCTTCCTTCTAACAAGGGAACCTCCCCATCGCACCCCCCTCAGATTTAGTTATAAAAGGGCACAGTGGATAGGTCTTGAAAAACTGGACACAGATAAATCTAGAAAACAGGAAGAAGTTGTGTGGAACTATGAAAAAATAAGCAAAATATACAAACTGAGTAGTCCACGCACAAGATAGGCAACATCAAGGAGAATTGGAGCTCAGTGGTGCCGTGGTCCCGTGGTTAGCGTGAGCAGCCACCGAACGAGAGGTCCTTGGTTCAAGTCTTCCATCGAGTGAAAAGTTTATTTTCTTTATTTTCGCGAAGTTATGATCTGTCCATTCGTTCATTGACGTCTCTGATCACTGTAATAAGTTTAGTGTCTGTGTTTTTCGACCGCATCGCAAAACCATGTGATTAGTAGACGAAAGGACGTGCCTCTCCAATGGGAACCGAAAACATTTGATCGCAAGGTCATAGGTCAACCGATTCCTCCACAGGAAATCACGTCTGATATATTCTATACGACAATGGTGACGGCATGTGCTTCACATGACAGGAATATGCTGTCGACCCACCTAACTTGTACACTTGGCGAATGGGTAAAAAGATTCTTCTACCTTGCCCGATTTAGGTTTTCTTGTGGATCTGATAATCACTCCCAAAAAAGTGATGAAAACATGAGAGTTTGTCACATAAACTGAAAATAAAAAAATTAAAATTTCCGTTCGAAGGAAGACTTCAACCAAGGACCTCTCGTTCGGCAGCTTCTGACGCTAACCCCGGGACCACGGCACTACTGAACTCATATTCTCCTTGATGTTGCATATCTTGCGCATGGACTACTCAGTTTGTATATTTTGTTTATTTTTTCATAGTTCCACACAACTTCTTCCTGTTTTCTCGATTGATCTGTGTTCAGTTTTTCAAGGCCTATCCACTGTGCCCTTTTATAACTAAATCTGAGGGGGGTGCGATGGGGAGGTTCCCTTGTAAGATAAGTCGTAAGGTCAGTATTGCTTCACGTGTTCCAATATTTCTACGGAACCCAGACTGATCTTCCCTGAGGTCGGCTTCTACCTGTTTTTCCATTCGTCTCTAGAGAATTCGTGTTAGTATTTTGCAGCCGTGACTTCTTAAACTGATAGTTCGGTAATTTTCACATCTGTCAACACCTGCTTTCTTTGGGATTGGAATTATTACATTCTTCTTGAAGTCTGAGGGTATTTCGCCTGTCTCATACATCTTGCTCACCAGATGGTAGAGTTGTGTCAGGACTGGCTCTCCCAAGGCCGTCAGTAGTTCTAATGGAATGTTGTCTACTCCCGGAGCCTTGTTTCGACTCAGGTCTTTCAGTACTCTGTCAAACTCTTCACGCAGTATCGTATCTCCCATTTCCTCTTCCATTTCCATAATATTGTCCTCAAGTACATTGCCCCTGTATAGACCCTCTATATATTTCTTCCACCTTTCTGTTTCCCTTCTTTACTTAAACTGAGTTTCCATCTGAGCTCTTGATATACAAGTGGTTCTCTTTTTTCCAAAGGTCTCTTTAATTTTTCTGTAGGCAGTATCTGTCTTACCCCTAGTGAGATAAACCTCTACATCCTTACATTTGTCCTCCAGCCATCCCTGCTTAGCCATTTTGCACCTCCCGAATGTATGAGTATGTAAAACATAAGCATTAAATGGTCTAGGTGCTGAGAGAGAAGAAAGACGTCTGACCTTCTTAAGTGCTCTTTGGTGAAAGAGTGGTCAAGAATCTTCTACCTTAGACACCTAGACCACCTGCTGCTTACGCTTTACCGGAGATCCACAATAATGGGACGCCTTTTGTATCGACATCGGCTCACAGACATATAAGCTATTGAAGCACCTAATGTCTCCTCGTTCCATGTGGGGCACTACGAACATCGTACTAAAAACTTAGCCGATCTCGTCGGCCTAACTAACGCTCTTCGGTTTAATGAGAGTGACAGTATGGTCAATTTTTACGTGGTGCTGTTTACGAAGGTGCCTATCAAGGATTCTTTGCAACTAGTGTACAAGTTATTTGTGACGTGGTCGAGCTACTTAGGCACACACTTACGTCTTCTTACTTCTTATGCAACGGCCATTATTAGGATCAAACGGATAGCGTTGCGATGGGAAGCCCGTTAGCACCATCTGTTGCAAATCTCTTCATGTAGAATTTAGAGAATATTGCGCTAGACAAGGTGACATTGAAGTCTAATTGTTTCTTCCGATACGTTCGTCATTTGGGCACACTGACGTGATAAACTTGACAAGTTCTTGGAATATCTCAACAGCATTAACAGCAACATCCAGTTCACCATGGAGGTAGAAGAAGGGAAAGCATTACCCTTCCTCGACGTTCTCGTCTGTCACAAACGAAACGGATGCCTTCGCCACAGCGTCTATAGAAAACTCACCCACACCGAACTGTACTTGCGCCCATTAGCCAACCTCACCCGCCACAGAAGCGCACTGTGTTACAACCATTGGTGCATTGCCCAGGAACACTGTCAGAGGTCGATAACCTGTCTCGTGAGCTGAGGCACCTAAGCAAGTTCTTCAGGAACAACGGCTACAACGTTCACAAAATAAATTATGTGATCTCAAGCAAGAATCACAATAAGACTACCAATGAGGAGCAGGAAAAGAAATTTGCTTTTTGTCGTTCTGTGTCCCCGTATCGGGCAGACAATCGGCTTGCTGAAAAGACAAAAAGTCATATCTATAAATTACTAAGACCACCTAAAGACAAATGTTGGGTTTACAAGACACCTTGCAAGTGCGGCTACTCATACGTTGGACAAACAGTACGCATTGTAGTGTAACGCACGAAGAAGCATGAGAGAAATTCGCTTTAGCCGTGGATGCCTTAGTAAAAGGTGACCGGATAAAATATGACCAAATATCTGTCGTGGTTCGAAATAACTGTTTCTGGGACTGTGTAATTAAAGAAGCTATCGAAACAGAAACCACCGATAACACGCCTGATAGCAACTGTGGCCCGTAGTTCAGCGCGGCATGGGATCCAGCGATCGGGAAGTTAAAGCGAGCACATGGAACTCGAGTCAGTGTATGTCCATACAATGATGAGCCCAAACACCATGACCGCTGCCCACCGTGAGGGTGTATGCCTCGTGGTAGTGCTGCGGGAACGTGAGGCCGTAATGAAAGAATGTAAGAGGAAGAGAGACGAATAGGCAGTCATTACAACGAAGATACAGGCCGTAAACGCAGAAATCGGTTTTGACAAAGGGCACATTGTTGTGGCGAAGCTCTGAATCGGCGCTTATGGTCGCCTGTTGGCGTACTGCAGTCATGAGCACCTGTGGAAAGTGGATCAAGGATGGTGAAATAACGAATAGGCCGTACGCTACTGGACGATCACGTCTCATCATAAAACGTAGAGGTCGGAGGATCCCACTGTGTAATCCAGGATAGGCAGCGATATCTGGCAGATCTGATGATAGAATACTCACAACGCTGGTGCAGGAAAAAGTGTTTCCGAGCACCGTTCAAAGCACATTGTTGAACATAGAGCTCCACATCACACGCCCCCTACGTGTTCCTGTGTTGACCCAACGACATGGTCAGTTATGATTGCAGTGTGCACACCGTCACTGAGTTTTCGCCGCGTACCAAAAGAAACGTGTCGCCTGTCGAATGAATCGCATTTATTGTTACACTAGGTCGATGGTTGGAGCCTTACATGAAGTCATCCGGACGAATGGCTGCACGAAACATGCACCGCTCCACAGATGCAGGCCCTTGAAGGCTAAATTATGCAATAAGATAAATTAGTTTTCCGTGGGATTTGTGCTAGTAATCAAAGTCAGTTTGACAGCAGCGAACTATGGGAGCGTTATTGTGAACCTCCTTCCAGCAGGATAACTGTCCATGCTGCAAGGTCCGAATCGTACTACAGTGCTTTGAGGGGAATGAGAGTGAACTCACATTGATGTCTTGGCCAGCAAAAGTGCCTGAGGACTTGTAGAGCCCATGCTAAGCAGAATCTCTATTGCACTGTGTTTGGAAAGTGGAACAACAAGCTATTAAACAGGTGATCATAATGTTTTGACTCATCGGTGTATATACCGATGCGACGAGCAGGGAGCAAATGAGATACACTGACCAGCCAGACCACAGACATAACATCGAGCCGGCCGGTGTGGCCGTGCGGTTCTAGGCGCTTCAGTCTGGAACCGTGTGACCGCTACGGTCGCAGGTTCGAATCCTGCCTCGGGCGTGGATGTGTGTGATGCCCTTAGGTTAGTTAGGTTTAAGTAGTTCTAAGTTCTAGGGGACTGATGACCTCAGATGTTAAGTCCTATAGTGCTCAGAGCCATTTGAACCGTAATATCGATACAAACCCGTCCAGGCGATAACAGCGTCATCTGAGGAGGAATGAATGCTAGTCAGACACACGCACGGTGCATGTAGGTCCAGTTGAGCTCGTGCAAGGCACCACGACGCCCAAGGAGTATCGTACACTGGCTGCATACCACGTACACCCCTCCATGACGATCATGTTTCCCGACATAAGTGGCATTTTTCAACAAGATAATACGCCGTGTCACGTGGCCATGAGTGTGGTGGAATGGTTCGAGGAACACAGTGACGAGTTCCAGTGACGTCCTGGCCCACCAACTCACCCGATTTGAACCCGATACAACAAATTAGGGGTGCAATTGAACGTGGCTCATAACCTCCCTGCCAGGAATTTACGGACACCAGGTGACTTGTGTGTGGAGATGTGGTACCAGCCAAGGTCTCAGTGCTTCCATATCACGATGCCTTACCGCTGTTATCCGTGCCAAAGGTGGACATACCGCCTATTAGGCAGGTGGTTATAATGTTCTGGCTGATCAATGTATACGCGCATCGCAACGAACTTGTGACGTGACACTAGTCGGCTTCTCCGCCACACATTGCGGACGCTCGGCTCCTTGCAGGGCCCACAGGAGATCAATGTGGAATTGAAAAGGTACTCACTGAAGGTCTTAACTTTGTCGTGTGCATTTAAACGCGCAGTCAAGAATTATTAAACTGGTCTGAAATAATTACTCGCTCCCCGCCGGCGACGGTTGCTAGCTCTCGTAAGACTTGCAGTGTCACGTGCTGTGACGTGGACGCCACGGCTTGTTCTCGTGTGTCTTGGGCGAGCACCAGTGACGGCCAGCAGCTAGTGTAGATAAGGGCACACCAGCATACCACTGACTTGACAATGGCCGAAGGGGGGCTGATCGAAAGCTCGTGGAATTTTAACCACTTGACGTGGTTAGAAACCCGAGAACTTTTTTTTCAATATGAATATCGTCTCGACGCTTCTCGTGTGACGCGAGAACAACATGTGCAGTCCTCGTAACATTTAAAAAAACTTCCCGAAATACTTTGTTATCCATACGGTTTGAAGTGAAGCATTTCTACCCTCTCGTCTGTATGAATTACTGAAAATGTTAGCCGCCCAGAATGGCCGAGCGGTTCTAGGCGCTTCAGTCTGGAACCGCGCGACCGCTACGGTTGCAGGTTCGAATCCAGCCTCGGGCATGGGTGTGTGATGTCCTTAGGTTAGTTAGGTTTAAGTACTAAGTTCTAGGGGACTGATGACCTCAAAAGTTAAGTCCCATAGTACTCAGAGTCATTTGAACCATTTTTTTTAGTGTTAAGTTCTTTCGTGTTCACTTTGTACTTCCATATTTCATCGATAATATAGAATATTCCGAAAGTTATCCATCGTTTATTCGCCTCAGGTTGCTTTAAACGTATTCGACTACTTCATTCCGTTCTGCCTTATATTTTTCATTATTCCACTTCAAAATAGACTCAGTTCTTTTCAGTCTTTTGAGTTTCACGCCACTTCTCATCAATACTAGGTTGTAGAGAACGTTACGTACTCCATGTTCAAGGAATCACTTACGGTGAGAGAGTGTTTCTGTTAGGGGTGATGTGATCTAGATAGATGCATTAACCTCTAAGCCCATTAATGTTATTGCACGAGTCAGTGAGATAAATTTTCAGGTAATTACGTACGTCCATATGTCAGCTCAATAGGCGATAATCTAACACAGGAGACGACAACAATACACTAAATAAAGACACATGAAACCCTTACAGAACGTCTGAAAGTTTCATGCGGGGCGTGTTGTTCCTCGCAGTCGTGATCCCTTTAAACGTGTTGTGCTGGGAGCAGCTTCAAAAGAAAATATTATATATTGTAGGACTCACAGATCCCATCATTACTAGCGCAAAGGAGAGTTTATGTGGTACGTTGCTCTTGGGTGTGATCGAACGGAGTAGAACATTTCTTGTATTTTCCCAAACTGAACATTCATACAGGGCGATTCAGCTGAGCTATTAACCTCAAATATTTCCGGAATCGTTTATGATATCGTAACTCTGTTTACACCCAGTTGAATTGTGAGAAAGTCCTCACAAACATACAGTCTCTTTTTATGGCTCTGCTATTTGTACACTAGCACACGTTGCTGTGGGTCAATCTAGTTCAACGTTCCAGCACTTGTTCAGATTCGTAACAATGTTTCCCCTTTCCCCTTGATGTACTACATATATACTTATATATTATAAACACTAAAAATATAATGCATAGCCTACGTTCGCCCGAATGGTCATTAGAATATTGTGTAAAAATTTGAAGTAAACCGATCAAAAACTTTTTGAAATTTTTGATAACATTATTTCCCCTTTACATATTTACTTGCGTAACCTAATGTTTACAATGTAAGTGTATAAAAACACGCGACTATTCTAACTCAACGTTGTTTTGTATTTCAAGTCAACCGCCCCTTTTACTTTTCGAGTTTTACGAACATACGTAGCCTATATGTTTAAAATGTAAGTGTATAAAAACACACGAGTATTCTAATGCAACGTTGTTCTGTATTTCAAGTCAATCGCCCCTTTCATTTTTCGACTTTTACAAACATATGCAGGCTGAAGTTTCATATGTAGAGATTAATTAGAGTGATAACAGTATCAACTCCGACTTTTCTAGTGTAACTGTAGTAATTTCTGCTCATAGAATCTTAGTTCCAAAATAGACGACTTCAACATTGTGTCACTTTTCAAAATTCGGTTACTACTTTCGGAATACTTACAATATTTAGAACTTACCTGTTTTCTAAACGAAACCGACCAATGTGGAAGTTTGTCATTTCATGCCCGAATACAGGATAAGTCACGTCAGATGACGAGGAAAACGAGCGTTGTACCGCCGCGATACCGGTGCCTATACAAGCGGTGCAGAGAAAATGTTGCTTTCATTCTGTCTATGTCGTTCACACTTATCGAGTGATGATTGTCTCCCACGTCTGAACGTCTTTCGTAAATCAAGATAAACCTTAAACCCTCCTTCCATACGGAAAATGCCGAAGGAACGCGAAGACAACTGTTGCGTTGCACACAAAAAGGTATCCTGATAGACAAGGGGTGTCAAAACTTTTAGCTTACCCGGACCACATTGGAAGAATATTTTCGGGTCGCGCGTAATATACTTAACACTAGCAATAACACAAAATAATGTGTTCATAAACAATATTTCGAACATGACTGCACCACAGCAACGGTTACAGAACAGCAAGTATAATAGACACCCAAGCAGTTGCAATAAATAGTGCTTTTTAAATAACATTCGCCGTGGTTTCGACGGATTTCAACACTTCTTCCTCAGGGCAAACCTGCATACGATGCGATAACACAACTTACAATCAAAACGCCATGGGCCAATATTACGTCTGAAACAAACTATTTTCTACAACAAGTGCAGGAATATCACAAACAACTTCATTTACACAAACATAGGACAAAAACTACTTACAAACTACACATTAGCAATCAGTCAGTAAAATTGTCTCAATCTGACATGTGTCGGCAACGGCCTGTATGTCTCTATGTAAAACTTCTCAGAATCAAGGGCTTGTCACATCAGTAAAACCAGTCTCTTAAAATAACAGACCATGTTAATAGCTACACGTCGACTGGGGGAGAGTGGAGAGCGTGGATAGAAAGAAAACAAATCCTGAGGCGCACGCGCCGATAAACATCTGCAAACGGTGTAAGCAGCCAATAAGTGTAAGCACATTGTTATTACTAACAGAAATACACCATGCCAATCAAAGAGTATAGAATAAAGTGTTGAAAAAGACAAATACATAAAATATACTGGCATAAGTTAAGACCCTTAATTGACTATCGGTACATTATCGTATGGAAATAGTAATTTCCGTGCACACGTACGTTATTACTTGTGATACACTATTGAACATTATGTCAATAAAGAACAAATTCACAGATCTCTGAATAGTGGCAAACATAACAAAAGTGGGTACCATCAATATCTTAGTACAATACAAACTAAAAAAGTAACTGCATGCACAAAAATTGTATAATAGAGTTTTGAGGAAATGAACCTCTCCCAAAGACTACCGGCAGTCGTATGAAGATTTTTTTCCCAACAGTATAGGTTTGAAACAATCGAAAAATTTTCTACGGATTAGCTGCACCTGGTCACTTAGTAAATTCCCATCTTTGCGCTCAAGATGTTGATAGGTTTCTAATTCTTCCCAAAGGTCCATATTAACCCCTTTATTTCTCTGTGAAAAGCATCTGTGTCTTCCAAAGCTATCGTAGTGTGTTGGCAATCAGTACATGTTCAGTAAACGTAGAGTTACGTATGTTAACTCCTTTCTTTAATATTTTCATATTATGTCTTCGAATGACCACCCATCTGTGCAAAGGCTATAGTTCAAAAAAACGACTTTTTCACCATTTATTTAAGATTGATTTGCTTGATCCAGTGGGTAAATCACTTCATCTGATGTCTTATGGCAATAAACCAAACCGTTATAGTGGCTGCTAGTTTCCTATTGTACTTAAATGAGTCCTTTCATTAACATATTAGTGTCAGATGTGGTACACGTAATTTTGTTCTTAACTGAGCCACCCTTCCCTACTACCTTTCATTCAATAAGATATCTGTTGCATGACTCTGTTCCTCTTTAATTTGCATGATCTTATGTGGAGCTTTCTTTCCCTGCTGATCACTGGGGATCAGACTTGTAGCATCTTAGGAGTATGCCAAACATCTCAACCAATTCCTCACACAGTGTACATTGTCAAAGGCTTTCTCTAAACCTACAAAAGCTATAAATGTAGATTTGTCTCTGTTCAACCTATTTTCTAAGATATGCTATATGTTTAGTATTCCCTCACCTGCTCAGTTTTAGACCTCTCCATTCCCTTTCACCTCCTTATTTTTGCTGCATTTTTATATTTTTTCGTTTCGTCAATTAAATTCAATATCTCTTGCGATACCCAAGGATTTCTAGTAAGCCTTGTATTTTTACCTATTTGATTATCTGCTGACTTCACTATTTCATCTCTCAAAGCTACTTATTCGTCTTCTATTGTATTCTTCTCCAATTTCTCAGTCGATTTTTGCCTAATGCTCCCTTTAAAACTCTCAATACCCTCTGATTCTTTCAAGTTGTCTAGGCTCCATCACCGAGTGATGTGGCGCAGTGCTTAGCACATTGGACTCGCATTCGGGAGGACGACGGTTCAAATTCGCGTCTGACATCCAGATTTAGATTCTCCGTGATTTCCCTAAATCGCTTCAGGCAAATACCTAGATGGTTCTCTTCGAAGTGCACGGCTGACTTACCTCGTCCGATGGGACCGAAGACCTCTCTGTTTAGCCCCCTCCCCCAAATCAACCAACGAACCAACAAGGCTCCATCATCTTACACTACTGGCCATTAAAATTGCTACACCTATAAGAAATGCAGATGATAAACGGGTATTCATTGGACAAATATATTATACTAGAACTGACATGTGATTATATTTTCACGCAATTTGGGTGCATAGATCCTGAGAAATTAGTCCCAAGAAGAACCACCTCTAGCCGTAATAACGGCTTTGATACGCCTAAGCACTGAGTCAAACAAAGCTTGGACGGCGTGTACAGGTACAGCTGCCCATGCAGCTTCAACACGGTACCACAGTTCATCAAGAGTAGTGACTGGCGTATTGTGACGAGCCAGTTGCTCACCCACCATTGACCAGACGTTTTCAATTGGTGAAAGATCTGGAGAATGTGCTGGCCAGGGCAGCAGTCGAACGTTTTCTTTATCCAGAAAGGCCCGTACATGACTTGCAACATGCGGCCGTGCATTATCCTGCTGAAATGTAAGGTTTCGCAGGGATCGAATGAAGGGTAGAGCCACGGGTCGTAACGCACCTGAAATGTAACGTCCACTGTTCAAAGTGTCGTCAATGCGAACAAGAGGTGACCGAGACGTGTAATCAATGGCACCCCAACCATCACGCCGGGTGATACGCTAGTATGGTGATGAGCAATACACGCTTCCAATGTTCGTTCACCGCAATGTCGCCAAACATGGACGCGCCCATCATAAAGCTGTAAACAGAACCTGGATTCATGCGAAAAAAATTACGTTTTGCCATTCGTGCACCCAGGTTCGTCGCTGAGTACGCCATGGCAGGCACTCTTGTCTGTGATGCAGCGTCAAGGGTAACCGCAGCCATGGTCTCCGAGCTGATAGTCCATGCTGCTGCAAACGTCGTCGAACTGTTCGTGCAGATGGTTCT
Organism: Schistocerca americana; assembly: GCF_021461395.2. NCBI lineage: Eukaryota > Metazoa > Arthropoda > Insecta > Orthoptera > Acrididae > Schistocerca > Schistocerca americana. The sequence goes on along the minus strand of NC_060126.1, from coordinate 163,470,971 downwards.
AGTCTTGCAAACGTCCCCATCTGTTGATGGTTCAATCGGTTCAAATGGTTCTGAGCACTATGGGACTTAACATCAGTCCCCTAGAACTTAGAACTACTTAAACCTAACTAACATAAGGACATCACACACATCCATGCCCGAAGCAGGATTCGAACCTGCGACCGTAGCGGTCGCGCGGTTCCAGACTGTAGCGCCTAGAACCGCTCGGCCACACCGGCCGGCCCCATCTGTTGACTCAGGGATCGAGACGTGGCTGCACGATCCGTTACAGCCATGCGGATACGACACCTGTCATCTTGACTGCTACTGATACTAGGCCGTTGGCATCCAGCACGGCGTTCCGTTTTACCCTCCTGAACCCACCGATTCCATATTCTGCTAACAGTCATTGGATCTCGACCAACGCGAGCAGCAATATCACGCTACCATAAACCACAATCGCGATAGGCTACAGTCCGACCTTTATCAAAGTCGGAAACTGGATGGTACGCATTTCTCCTCCTTACACGGACATCACAACAACGTTTCACCAGGCAACGCCGGTCAACTGCTGTTTGCGTATGAGAAATCGGTTGGAAACTTTCCTAATGTCAGCACGTTGTGGGTGTCGTCACCGGCGCCAGCCTTGTGTGAATGCTCTGAAAAGCTTATCATTTGCAAATCACAGCATCGTCTTTCTGTCGGTTAAATTTCGCGTCTGTAGCGCGTCATCTTCGTGGTGTAGCAATTTTAATGGCCAGTAGTGTAATTTCCTGCCTTTCGGCAAATTCTTCAATTTTAATCTGTAGTTCATAACCAACAAATTACGGTTCAGATATGCCGCTGGTAACATCAAGTTTAAAATGTGGCTCTAATATCTTTTTCGTACAATTATATAATCTTTTTCATTTGTTTGGCAATGTTTTAGGGAGTTGCTTTACAATTCTTGAGGGTATTTTTGTTCTGTCGTTGGAACTGCATAAATGCGTGTTATTTTCACCAGTCGCTTTTCGCTTTATTGAGGTAAAGACCACTGATGATGCTTTACCTCAATAAAGCGAAGCGCATCTGGTAAAAAAACACACTTTTTTGTAATTGCAATGACAGAACAAAAATACCCTCAAGAATTATATACGCGTAATCTATCGGAAACTTCTTGATGTCTCTAAGGTTTCTTCCATGCATACAGCCTCATTTTATTACTCTTAAACCATGTGTTAGCGATGATTAAATTATGCCCCTTGCTAAATTCTGTTAGGTGGATTCCTCTTTCATTGTTTTCCCCCAATCCATATTCGGTTATTATTTTCATCCTATTTCTCTTTCATAATCTGGTTCCACTTTTATATCATCTCACTTTCTTTCGACACCTTCACCATGTGCGGAGCTAGTTAGGACGTAAACTTATACTAATCTAGTGGCTGTAGACTTTGTGTCCAATTTTTTCCTAGGCTGAAACCTGTTCCCTTCAGAACCTATCATTCTAGCCTGAGATCGTCACTCCATCTTGCCTTTGGACGTCAAATTATTTTTTTTTTTTTACCAGCTGGTGACTTATTTTATAATTTTCGCAATCTTCTCTTCATCCGTCTTGTCGATATGTTCCTTCCATTCTTGCTTTCTCTTATGTGCGCATTTTTCTCTGTATCTCTGAGTTTTTAACGTTACAGGTCTTGTCTCAGCTGTGTATGTCGCAACGGGTCTCATTATACATTCTTACCATTGCATCTTTTGCTGTACGTCTATTTTTCCAAATAGCATCATTTAAACGCTCTGCTACTTTGTTTGCTTTTGCTACTTGTTCTGTCTTCCTTTTCCACATTTCCACTGCTGGACAACTCACTACAAAAATATTTGTCATTACCTGTTGAATACTTTTCATCTATTTCCAGTTTTGGCGGCCCGCGTGACCGAGCGGTTCTAGGCGCTTCAGTCTGGAACCGCGCGACCTCTATATTCGCAGGTTCGAATCCTGCCTCGGGCATGGATGTGTGTGATGTCCTTAGGTTAGGTTTAAGTAGTTCGAAGTTCTAGGGGACTGATGACTTCAGATGCTAAGTCCCTTAGTGCTCAGAGCCATTTGAGCCATTAGTTCCAGATTGTATCTAATTGGTTCCACAGATTATTCATAACTAGACCCTTTTTTCGTCATCAGTCTTTTGATTGGTTTGTTATAGCCCACCACGAATTCCTTTCCTGTGCCAACCTTATCATCCCAGGATACCAATTACAATCTATGTCATCAATTATTTGCTGGACGTATTCCAATCTGTCTCCATTCACTGTTTTACTCTCTACAGTTCCGTCTAGTAACATTGGAAATGATTCCCTGATGGCTTAACAATTGTTCTACCGTCCCGTCCCTTCTTCTTCTTAGTGTTTTCCACATATTCCTTTCCTCACCGATTTTCCAGAGAACCCCTTCATTCCTTGCCTTATCAGTCCACCTAATTTCCAATTTTCGTCTGTAGCACCACATCTCAAATGACTCAATACTCTTCAGATCAGGTCCCCACAGTCCATGTTTCACTACCATACAACGCTGTGCTCCCAATGCACATCCTCAGAAATTTCTTCCTGAAATTAAGGCGTGCGTTTTTTATTGGTAGACTTCTATTGGCCTGGTATACTTTCTGCCAGTGCTAGTCTACTTTTATGTCCTCCTTTCTTCGTCCGTCATGTGTCTTTTTTGCTGCACAGGCATTAACTTAGTGATAATCAATTCTAATGTTAAGTTTATCACTGTTCTCATTTCTATTACTTCCATTAGTTTCATCTTTCTGAAATTTCCTCTCACTCCATATTTTGTATCATTAGACTGTACATTCCATTAAATACATCCAGTGAGTCTTCTTCTCTTCCACTGAGGATAGTAATGTCATCAGTGAATTTTACCATTGACATTCCTTCACCTTGTATTTTAATCCCACTCTTGAAACTTTCTTTTATTTCAGTCATTGCTGCTTCGGCGTACAGATTGACCATTGCTGCCTTACATCTTTTTCAATCGAAAACTTCGTCGTTGGTCTTCTAGTGGTATTGTTCCTTCTTGGTTCTTGTACATATTCTTTATTACAGGTCCTTCCTTATACCTTATCCCTATTTTTCTCAGAATTTCTAGCGTCTTGCACCATCTCACATTACCGAACGCTTTTTCTGGGTTTATAAAACCGATGAAGGTGTCTCTATTTTTCTTCATTCTTGCTTCCATCGTCAACCGGAACATCAGAACTACCTCTCTGCTCCCTTTACATCTTCTAAAGCCAATCAGATCGGCATCTGAAAGATCCTCAATTTTTTTTCCTTTCTTATGTGCACTATTCTTGTCATCAACTTGGAGCCATGAACTGTTAAGTTGATTTTTCGATAATTCTTGTGCTTTACAGCTCTTGGAATCTTTGGAACTTTGTGGACGACGTTTTCCAAAAGTTTGATGGCACATCGCAAGTCTCATACATTCAACACACCAACGTGAATAGTCGTGATTTATTTCGATCTTCAGTCACCCGAAGCTCTTAAATTCTAACACTCGATCCCTTATTTCTTCCCTAATGACTCCTGTTACTTCTTCCATCATGTCATCACTGATAGAGGCCTTCAGTGTATTGTTCCCACCTATTCGCTCTCTGCTTTGCATTTAATAATGGAATTCCCATTGCACTCTTAATGTTGTCTGCTTTTAAATTCACAAAAGATTGTTTTGACTTTTCTGTATGTGGAATCAATCCATCTGACAATCATTTCTTTTAGAGTCCTTCACATTTTTCATGCAGCCATTTCGCTTTATCTTCCCTACATTTCCTATTTATTTCATTCTTAAATTGCATTTCTGTATTTTCCTGAATGCCCCTGAACATTTTTGTACTACCTTTTCGTCGATCAACTGAAGGATTTCTTACGTTGCCCATGGTTTCTTTACTGTTATCTTTCTTGTACCAGTGGTTTACTTTCCATCTTCTGTGCTTACCCTTCTTAGAGATATTTATTCCTTTTCAACTGCACTGTCTACTGAGCTTTACATTGTTGCAGTATCTATAGCCTCAGAGCTTCAAGCGTATCTCTTCAATCCTTAGTACTTCCGTATCCCACTTCCCTGCGAATTTATTCTTCATAGCTAGCCTCTTAAATTTTAGCCTATTTTTCTACCTTATTTCTGAATCTTTTCCTGATCACGATGTCGTGTAACTGGAACCTCGTAACTCCCAGAATTTTCCAAGTATACCTCACCCTCTTGTGAGTTTTGAGTAGAGTATTCGCTATTCCTAGCTGGCATTTATTGCAGAACTCAATTAGTCTCTCTCCTCTCTCTTTCCAAGTACCAAGTGCATATATTCTAGTAACTCTTTCTTCTACTGCTTCCTCTACAGTCGCATTCCAATCCCCCATGACTACTACATTTTCATTTCCTGTCAGGTACTGAATTACTTGTTCAGTATCCTCATACATGTTCTATAGCTGTTCAACTTCTGACTGCGACTGCGATTGTTTCCAGCGTCAGTTAGCAGGCGATTCTTGTGAGAACAACCCTATCACTGAATACTTCACAGTGCCACACTCTCTTCCCTACCTTCCTATTCATAACGAATCGTGCTACCATTATACAGTTTTCTGCTGCTGTTGATATTACCCTATTCTCATCTGACCAGAATTCCTTCTTTCCATTTCACTTCACTCAGCCCTACTATATTTAGACTAAGCGTTAGAGTTTTCCTTTTCTGATTTTCTAGCTTGCCTACCACGTTCAAACTTCTGAGATTCCCCGTCCCGACTCGCAGAACGTTATCCTTTCGTTGGTTATTCAGTCTTGCTCTTACAGTCACCTCCGCTTTGGCAGTCTCCTCCTGAAGATACGAACTGGGGACTATTCCGGAATCTTTTGCCAATAGAGAGATCATTATGTCACTTTTCAGTTACAGACCGCATGTCCTGCACACATTTGCGTATTTAATGCAGCGGTTTCCATTGCCTTCTGCATGCTCATGCCGTTGATAATTGCTGATTCTTCCGGCTTTAGGGACAGTTTTCCACCCCAAAAGCTCGAGTGTGTCCTGAATCTCTGTGCGCTCCTCCGTCCTCTTTGAGAACACCGTTGGCTTAATGGTGGTGACTTCTTACGCTGAAAATGTTCGGCCGCCATTGCTGATGATCTTTATTGAAAGTTTGAGTGGTTGCGGGCCTCGAATCCGGGGCCGAACACTTTTTGATTACTAATCGAAAACGCTACCCCTAGACCACAGGCGCCTCTAGCAAAACACTACACTACACCGTTCTTGAGAATGTATAACGTCATCTCCTCTCACTTCGCCAGCTAATCCCTTGTAGCAGGCATGGGCAATCTTTTGTGACCCGTGGGCCTTATTCACACGCTTAATTAAGTTCACGAGCTGCCTTGGCACGTGACGCGACAACAGCGCTCGTACCGGTTTAAATCAATACTGTAACGTCCATGAGGTCAATATTTTTGCAGCAAAGCTTCGATATGAATCGCACGTAATTTCACACCACATCACCAAATTATGCCTCGTTCTTTAGAATACATAAAATTTATTTTTATCCCATCTTCAGAAATTTACATTTATCTTCGTGTCGTGAAGTGTTTCTTTACTTACAACACTTACATTAGCTATCTTAAAAATTTCTGTTGAAAAATTTTGCAAGCCGTTGGTGAAGCAACACTGTTGACAACGTTCAAATAAATGTAAACATATGACGATAGGATGCCAGGCAATTTGCACTGTCATCATGGAAGTATAAATTGATGAAAACAACCGGCTGTAGCTGATTCATTATAAATTATCTTCATTGTCCCCAGTTGCAATGTTCTAATATGCTCTTTCTTTCTCTCCCATGTATTTCTTTCTCAGGCCAGATTGAAACCAACTGCAGGCTAGATCCTACCCACAGGCTCCTGGTTGCCCACCCCTACCTTATGGGAAGCAGGTATCCTCTTCCTGACGCTTTGCAAAGGGGGGAGGACTGAACACCTGAGCCTCACTTCGTTATCCTCCCGATACCTCAGTTCCACTTTCTGTAAGGTCCGCTTTGAATATTCTAGTCAATCAGTTCATGAACATGTTATCTGTTCCCATTATACGCTTCACTTCAAATTGAAACCTTAATATCCGAGTCGCCCTTCTTTCTATTCTTCCAATGCCTATTTGCCTTGCCAACACCCAGCTCATAGCCAGCTTGTTGGTCTGGATTTGTTATGTTCTAGATGGAAATAAAACTTCTCGGGAGCGAACAATACAGCCAACTGAATAGCTTTTTTTCTAGCGTCGTTAATCCCCTAGAACACAGGTTGACAACCCAGTTCGGGAGCTACATGCGGCTGTAGCTCTTCCACAGTATAGCACGTGAGAGTGCGCACATACATTTACGGAAACAGGTCTAGCGCGTGTCCAGACTTCCGTCCATCAAAGCCATACAATTATTTCATTTTTTACTGTCGATTCTGATGAGAACAACCCTCCATACCACGTTCAAACTTCTGACATTCCATGCCCCGACTCGTAGAACGTTATCCTTTAGCCGGTTATTCAGTCCTTTCTCACAGTCATCTCCTCATTGACAGTCCCCTCCCAGAGATCCGAACCGGAGACTAGTAGGGAATTTTTTGCCAGTGGAAATATCACCATGACACATTTTAGATTGCAGTCCACATGTCCTGTGGACACACATTACGTGTCTTTAGTGGAGTAGTGTCTATTGCCTTCTGCATCTTCATGCGGTTGGTCATTGCTGATTCTTCCGGTTTTTAGAGGCAGTTTCCCCACCTCAAAGGCAAGAGACCGCCCTGAATCGTTATCCGCTCTTCCACACTCTCTGACAACGCCGTTGGCAGAACGATGGTGACTTCTTATGGTGTAAGTGTTCGGCCGCCATTGCTGACGATTTTTACTCAAAATTTAAGCAGTGGCGGGGGTCTAACCCAGGACCCAGACCCAGAACGTTTTGAATAGTAGTAAAAAAAAAGCTATCCCTAGACCAAAGCCGGCCGCGGTGGTCTAGCGGTTCTAGGCGCTCAGTCCGGAACCGCGCGACTGCTACGGTCGCAGGTTCGAATCCTGCCTCGGACATGGATGTGTGTGATGTCCTTAGGTTAGTTAGGTTTAAGTAGTTCTAAGTTCTAGGGGACTGATGACCATAGATGTTAAGTCCCATAGTGCTCAGAGCCATTTTTAGCCTAGACCAAAGATGCGTTAGACCTACTCCTGAATTATGTATATTTAATTTGTACTTATAATTTTGTACTCACTGGACCAGAAGTCGTGTTCATCCTGCCACCGAATATCCACTAACATGCATTAAATTTTACTCCACCCTGTCAATTGCCCTTTTTTAATTTCCTCACATACCTGCCCGATTAAGGAATCTAACATTCCACGTTCCGATCCATAGAATGCCTTTTGTTTTTCCCGATAATGACATCCTCACGAGTAGTCCCTTCCGAAAAGGGGACTATTTTACCTCCAGAATATTTTACCTAAGTGCGTAAAATGCCACACAGTAACAAAAATGACTGTGGGTTTCCCTAGCTCTCAACCGTTCGCAATACCAACGGAGCAAGGCCACGTTGGCTGATGTTACAAAGCCAGGTCAGTCAGTCATCAACGTTGTTGCCCTTGCAACGGCTGAAGGAGCTCTTACCCACTTCAGGAACTATGTGTTTGTCTAGCCTCTCCATAGACACACCTCCGTTGCGGTTCTACCCGCTTTACGGCCATCTCTATCGTTGAGACATGCAAGCCGCCTCACGTTTTAGATGGGGAAGATCATGTATAGTTTTCCCTATAAAATAGACAACAAAGAAGCATATATACGCTATGTGATCTAAAGTATCCGGACACCTGGCTGAAAATGACTTACAAGATCGTGGCGCCCTCCATCGGTAATGCTGGAATTCAGTAAGTTGTTGGCCCACCCTTAGCTTTCATGACAGCTTCCACTCTCGCAGGTATACGTTCAATCAGATGCTGGAAGGTTTCTTGGGGAATGGCAGCCCATTCTTCACGGAGTACTGCACTGAGGAGAGGTATCGATGTTGGTCGGTGAGGCCTGGCACGAAGTCGGCCCTCCAAAACATCCCAAAGGTGTTCTACAGGATTCAGGTCAGGACTCTGTGCAGGCCAGTCCATTACAGGGAAGTTATTGTCATGTAACCACTCCGCCAGAGGCCGTGCATTATGAAAAGGTGCTCGATCGTGTCGAAAGATGCAATCGCCGTCCCCGAATTGCTCTTCTACGGTGGGAAGCAAGAAGGTGCTTGAAACATCAATGTAGGCCTGTGCTGTGATAGTTCCACGCTAAACAACAAGGGGTGCAAGTCCCCTCTATGAAAAACACTACCACTCCATAACATCACCGCCTCCGAATTTTTCTGTTGGCGCAACACACCCTGGCATACGACGTTCACCGGACATTTTCTGTACCCACACCCTGCCATCGGATCGCTGCATTGTGTACAGTTATTCGTCACCCTACACAACGTTTTTCCACTGTTCAGTCGTTCAATGTTTACACTCCTTACACCAAGCGAGGCGTCGTTTAGCATTTACCGGCGTGATGTGTGGCTTATGAGCAGCCGCTTGACCGCGAAATCCAAGTTTTCTCACCTCCCATCTAACTGTCACAGTACTTTCAGTGGACCCTGATGCAGTTTGGGATTCCTGTGTGATGGTCTGGATAGATGTCTGCCTATTACACATTACGACTCTCTTCAACTGTCGGTGGGCTCTGTCAGTCAACAGACGAGGTCGGCCTGTACGCTTTTGCGCTGTACGTGTCCCTTCACGTTTCCACTTCACTATCACATTGGAATCAGTGGACCTAGGGATGTTTAGGAGCCTGGAAATCTCGCGTACAGACGTATGACACAAGTGACACCCACTTTCGAAGTCCGTGAGTTCCGCGGAGCGTCCCATTCTGCTCTCTCAAGATGTCTAATGACTACTGAGGTCGCTAATATGGAGTACCTGGCAGTGAGTGGCAACACAATGCATCTAATATGATAAACGTATGTTCTTGGGGGTGTCCGGATACTTTTGATCACACAGTGTATCTATTGTGGATTATAAATAAGCCTTCGACTGAGTGGCGAGATCTACGTTACGAGAAATCTTGGGAGAGTATGGCACTTCTCAGCGTTTAATATGGTCAGTTTAGAGTTTGTATGCTGATAACAATATCGAGATATGCATCGACTCAACCATTATTACAGGCGTGTGAATAATCACGCAAGGAGTCAGACGAGAGTGTCATTTAACGTCCACAGTACTTAACATACATGTAAGTGACACTGTCAATAAATGGTGCAAGAAAATGGAAGATTCCTGCCTACCAAGATATACAATATTTAACTAACTCCTTTTTGCAGATGACCAGGTTATACTGGAGGATAAGGAAAACAATTTACAAAAATGGTTCAAATGGCTCTGAGCACTATGGGACTTAACTTCTGAGATCATCAGTCCCCTAGAACTTAGAACTACTTAAACCTAACTAACCTAAGGACATCACACACATCCATGCCCGAGGCAGGATTCGAACCTGATACCGTAGCGGAAGCGCGGTTCCAGACTGAAGCGCCTATAACCGCTCGGCTATCCCGGCCGGCAAAACAATTTACAACGATCTGTATTGTCCTTGCATGGATTGGCAACACAATTGGTTGAAACATATACGCAAATAAAACTAATGACCTTCTACGAAAAAGAACATATTAGAGCAAAAACCATAATCTAGAATAACATATTGCAGCAGGTTCATATATTCATCTACCTGGGTTGAGATACCTTTTACGCTTACGATAATGATCCTGAAAAGAAACTTCAAAGGTACGTGCCAAATACGATTAAGTGAAAACTCCTGAACTAAACCAGAAAAGATACAGTACCTAAACACTGTGGCACTATGGTCGTATCATTACGGTTCTATGGAACGCGAGTATGGACTTGAATGACCAGTTATGAAGAACTGAAGCAGCAGATGTTTATAAGGATTTTGGCAGGATACATAATACAGACTAGAAGATAATAAGAGTGAGATAAGATAGTAGATCCATGTTGTCGGAGTAGCAGGAAAGATCCAACAGTATGCAAAGTAATGGCACGACCATCGATAACGTATGGATTAAAATCGAATACCGAGGAAAACCCATGACTACACCATAAATGGTAGTTGAAGCATAGGACGACTACGAACGAGACGGTGCGATCAGCTTTAAATTTCTTGGTTTAAGAACAGGAAAAGAAGTCTAACACGAAAATGTGCATAGTGATTGTCACCTTCCGACTCCGGTATGAGTGGCTGATGCCTTTCACACCAGTGTGGGCGCGCCAAATTGTACTCCGAATAACGAATAAACATCCTTTTTCTTCATAAGAGTCAACATCTTACGATTCAAAGCCCCCCAAAGGAGTGCAAACTTTGACTGTGTTAAGCTCGCTCACTCCTTACACTGTACACAATCATAACTCGAGAATAAATACAGCTATCCTCAAGTGAGAGGCATGATTGTTTTTGCAGACTGATTCCCTATCCGTCTGATATTTGAGATGACTTCTTTTCCACTTGAAAATTATGAGTTGCATTTAAGATGGCTTTCAAAAATAACAGCAAGTTGGTAGCTGGAACGGAAATGCAACAACCAGAGCTGCTTACCGAAAGCTTCCTCATCTACATCTACACACATACTCCCCAAGCCACCATATGTTACGTGATAGACGGTATCCCGTACCGCTACAAGTCATTTCCTTCCATTTTCCACTCGCAAATAGTGCGAGGGAAGAACGATTGTCTGAATGCCTCCGTACGACCCCCAATTTCTCCTAGCTTCGTGGTCCTTACGCGAAATGTTCGTTGGCGGATGCAGAATCCTTCTATAGTCAGCTTCAAATGCCCTTTCTCTAAATTTTATCAGTGGTTTTCCTCGAAAAGAACATCGTTTTCCCGCCGGTGTTCCATCTTAGTTCCTGTGACCTGGTAGTCAAGGGAAGGCAAGATTGGGTTACGACTGTGAACGGGGCCTGTAATCAGTTACTATCGGTTGCCTTTTACAGTTACACACAATTTATTTTAAACCAGTGATTCCAGACTCGACAATGAAGAAAAAATACCACACGTTATTGATAAATGAATAAACAACTGTGTTTATAGTGTTTTCAGTGGGTTACAATTTAGCAAATCACCGTTAAATACAGATACAACAGATAATGTTTTAAAAGCAAGCCACTGTGATCTGGGCAGGCCTTACACACCAGGAATCGCAATATTAAAGGCAAGTCGCCACAAACACAGCAGACGACATCAGACGTCAGGAATGGCAGTAAATAAGGTTTTTAAGGCTTACTGCGTAAATACAAATACCAAATTAGAATTTTAAGGCAAGCGACCACAATCACGGCTGAAGGCCTTACATGCCAAGAATGGCAATAAATTAAGAATTGTTTAAGAACTCGCTGCAATTTACAACTTACAGGTATTGAAATATTAAGATAATTCGCCACAAAAACAGAAGAAGACATCAGACGCCAGTAAATGGCAGTAAATGAGGGTTTAAGGCTTACTGCTAAAATACAAATACCAAACTAGAATTTTAAGGCAAGTAACCGCAATCACGGCTGAAGGCTTTACACGCCAGGAACGGCAATAATATAAAAAAAAAATTATGAAACCTGCTGTAAAAAAGCCGGCCGGAGTGGCCGAGCGGTTCTAGGCGCTACAGTCTGGAACCCCGCAACCGCTACGGTCGCAGGTTCGAATCCTGCTTCGGGCATGGATGTGTATGATGTCCTTAGGTTAGTTAGTTTTAAGTAGTTCTAAGTTCTAGGGGACTGATGACCTCAAAAGTTAAGTCCCATAGTGCTCAGAGCCATACAATAGCAAATACAATGGCAAAAGTTAATTAAAAAAACAAGCAACTGATCCAAACGGTGCTCCAGAAGTCGACCTCTCAGGAGGTCTGGCAAGCAAAAATTTCGCGAGCGATGAGATAGGCAGCCAAGAGTTGCATTCACAAGATGGTAACTCAGACTAGTGGGAGTCTATCGAATGACTAATGATAATCTTACTGAAGCTACCTGACGTCCGATACAACGATGGAACAACGCGTCAAAGCCGGAACCGGCGGTCTGCACTGCGTCCAGAATACTGTGTTTAGAGCGCCTGAAACAAGAAAGGAATCACTACCACCAGAGTAGAAGAATCACCAACTGGCCTACAGTCAAGAAAGCTGTCAAAACTACACGCCTTACCGGAAAGCAGCGGCAAGACGAGGAACTGTACACTGCCGTTACATACATTAACTCCTAGGGCAGGTAACTGGGGCGTTAGTGGCCACCAGGCAAGAAAAATTACCGCTGGTTAAACTTAACAAATTGTAATAAGTGAACGCAGTAAATAGTAATAAGAAGTCGAGGACAGCTAATCAGATCCGCCTTCCCCAAGCACTCCACACGCTGCTCTTCGCTTCAGCGACACCACGAGCAGCAACACGAACCCAAGTCATTGGAGAATCGCGCGATATCACAATGGTAGAGGTTCCTCTACTTGGGTTGAAAGGCCCTCATCTTAAAGCTTGCTGGATCCGGTTTACGACGAAGTCGTGCACTCTCATGACCACAGCCCTTCCATCCGGCAGTCCATGCGTGCCGCCAGCAGTCCCGGCGTGTTCGCGCACTGTGTGGACCTGGCTCCTCCTGAGCCCCCAACCACTCACATGACACGGAGAAACAACGACGTAGCCCTAAAGATAGGGAAACAGTTACTAGATATCGATAAGCACCACTGCTCCCACTAGCGGACAGGCAACGCTTGCAAAACCGAGTGGCGCCAGTCAACACGAGAAGAAGACAAAGAACCGCAGCCATGCCAACTAAACGATACCGTCTGGCCTCCAACAGAGGGCGGAAACCTACAAACAGCACCAACGCGAGCCGCAGCACAGCTCAGTTCCCGAAGCCTCTCAGTTCCCGAAGCCTCTCCATAATATTTGCGTATTGTTCGAACCCACCGGTAAAAAGTCTAGCAGCCCGCGTATGAATTGCAACATGGTGCGGATTCCAAACGCTCGAGCAGTCTCAGGTATGTGTCACACTAGTGTCCTACAGCCCTCCCCTTTAAGGATGAACTACACTCTCCCAAAATCTTTCCAATAAACCGAAGTCGACCATTCGTCTTCCCTACTACAATACTTAGATGGTCGTTCCACGTCATGTCACTTTGCAACGTTACACCAACATATTTAACCGACGCGGCTGTGTCAATCAACATATTACTAACGCTCTATATTACGGGTTTTCTTTTCCTACTTATCTGCATTAACTTATATTTTTCTACATTTAGAACTGGCTGCCATTCATCACACCAACTAGAAATCTTGTCTAAGTCATCTTGTATGCTCCTACAATTACTCAACGACAACATCTTCACGTGCAGCCTAACAACGTCAGCAAACAGTCGCATATTGCTGCCCACCACGTTCACCAGATCATTTATGTACATATGAGATAATAGCGGTATTATCACACTTTCCAGGAGCACTTGTGACGGTACCCTTGTCTCTGATGAACAGTCGCAGTTGAAGACAACGTACTGGCGTCTATTACTTACGAAGAGTTCAAGCCACTCACATATCAGGAACCTACTCCGTAAGTTCGTACCTTCGTTAAGAGTCTGCGGAGGGGCACGGTGTCAAATGCTTTCAGGAAATCTAATAATATGGTATCTGCCTGCAGCCCTTCATTTATACTTCGCAGGATATCATACGAGGAATGGGCAATCTGAGTTTCACACGAGCGATGATTTCTAAAACCGTGCTGATTCGTGGACAGAAGCTTTTCCGTCTTAAGGAAATTTATTACATTCGAATTCAGAATATATTCAAGAAATCTGCAGCAAACCGATGTTAAAGATAATCGTCTGTAATTTTATACAAGAGTCATCTTCGCTTTTGCCAGTCGCTTGAGACTTCGCGCTAAATAAGGGCCGTTGTCATGTAACAAAGCTGCGGCCGCAGTTGCGACTTTGCCAATCTGCAGAGGGGCGTGCAGTGCAACCAACAGCATTCTACGCTTGTTCGAGCTATAAAATTGTTGGCCTAGAGCCTGTAAAATGATTAAAAATTAGTCGTAGTGGTCATTTTGAAATAAATGTGAGGGCTTAACGAAAGGCAAATGATAATGTCGTTGTCGGGGGTCACCTTAGAACCACACGCGGCATTTTTTGCATCAGACGCGAGACGAGTGTTTATTTGTTGAAACACAAGCAACAGACGAACTTGTCGAGATTGCATCAGGAGCGCACAACCAGAGAGCCTTGAAAGAGGCAAAACCTGTCCGCCACTCAGTAATACAGCAATATCAAGATGGCGTAACAGGCGGAACCTGATCTCGATTCTGCAGGCCATGTCCTTCGCGGTAGTCGCTCCGGGGATTCACTGCTACCGCCAGTGAGCACCGGACTAATCCTGTCCTCTCCTCCACTGCGGGAGGTTGTTGAGGTGAACATTCAGCAACTGGTAACAAAGGAAATCGGCTGGTTCTTTCAAATGTCGTATTAGGCAATGATGTGGAACTGAAACAAGAAAACAATCAAGTCACCTCCACACCGGAGGGAAAGTAAGCGAACACAGGCGTCTGCGCATTCCCAGACAATTCGCCAGTGTCCACTAACGTTCGCTTTTATCTATGAACAAGCGATTACACTAGAGGGACAGGAAGAGAACGCAAGATAATGAACACAGCCTACGAACACTGCTTTAATGCTTTGCGACGCTAATAATCGGCAAACAGGATAGAACACTATACGGAGTGATTCGTTATGATGTTATAAACTTTCAGGTAAACGTACAAATTGGAGGCAAGGAAACCTGGTCCGAAAATGACCAAGTAGAAAGTTGCAAGCGACAACTGTTTTGTTACCTCTCTTGTGACTTCCCCCGTTACAATTGTGAAGAGCCATCGACAGAGATTCGAAGTCAACGTGCGGTCAAGCGTAGTTGGTGATTAAGTACTAAACCTGTTTCTCCTTCCTCCACACTTAAATGCACCAGTTTACACAGTGTTTATCAGAGACACGCTACCCTGTTTCCTGGTACATATCCCATTTGTCATACGTCAACGGATGTGGTTCCTCAATTTAAACTGAGGTTTAGTGAACACATGTATCAAATATTCCCTGAAAAGTGGATAGCCAGAGGAGGTCCTATTTCGTGGCCAGCACGTTCACCTGATCTTACCCCACTTCATTTCCCCTTCTGGGGCCAAGTGAAAACTCTTTTGTACGAGACGCTTGGCGAGACTAAAGAGGATCTCCTGGCAAGAATTCTTGCCGCCTACGCTACTGCTCAAACGACACCAGGGATATCAGAAAGGGTACCTGTAGAACTACAACTTTGGGTCTCTCTGTCAAGAAGTTACGTGCGCCGTTACTAGACCATCAATAGGGGAAATTACGTGAAAGTATTGGAGAGTATTCAGCAGGAATTCTGAACGTCATGCTCATAGTTCGGAAGAAGGAATCCTTTAGTTTGAGCTCCGCCTGCAGCTAAGATGGAACTTGAATAGATTTCCGCTAATACTTCTCGACTCACTCGTTTCCGGTCTAGTGCCTTCACTGTCTCGTAATAAAAACCAACGTATTATTGTGTAAAGGCTATTCCTGGCTGCTGACATTACTTTATGCGCTGAGTTCATGAAGTAATATCTCAGCAGCAGTCATTAGTTAGTTGCTGCACTGTCAGACATCTAATCCTAGCATACACCATACACTTCATGAACAGAATCGGAACACGGTGCTGAAGAGGTGCGTACGTGTATGAGGAAATATGTATAAGCCCTGCTCGTTGTTGTTGTTGTCTTCAGTCCAAAGACTGGTTTGATACTGCTCTCCATGCTACTCTGTCCTGTGCAACCTACATCCTTCTGAATCTGCTTAGTCTCTTGGTCTCACTAAACGATTTTTACCCTCCACGCTTCCC
Source organism: Schistocerca americana (assembly GCF_021461395.2). Taxonomy (NCBI): domain Eukaryota; kingdom Metazoa; phylum Arthropoda; class Insecta; order Orthoptera; family Acrididae; genus Schistocerca; species Schistocerca americana. The sequence continues at coordinate 163,455,013 of NC_060126.1, read as the reverse complement.
TCTAGTAGTAAATTGCTGATCCCTTGATGCCTCAGAACATGTCCTATCAACCGATCCCTTATAGTCAAGTTGTGCCACAAATTTCTCTTCTCCCCAAATCTATTCAATACCTCCTCATTAGTTATGTGATCTACCCATCTAATCTTCCGCATTCTTCTGTAGCATCACATTTCAAAAGCTTCTGTTCTCTTCTCGTCTAAACTGCTTATCATCCATGTTTCCCATCCAAACATGGATACACTGCATATAAATACTTTCAGAAAAGACTTCCTGACACTTAAATCTATACTCGATTTTAACAAATTTCTCTTCTTCAGAAGTGCTTTCCTTGACATCGCTAGTCTATATTTCGTATCCTCTCTACTTCGGACATCCTCAATTACTTTGCAACCCTAATAGCGAAACTCATCTACTACTTTAAGTATCTCATTTCCTAACCTAATTCCCTCAGAATAATCTGAATTAATTTGGCTACATTCCATTATCCTCGTTTTGCTTTTGTTGTTATTCATCGTACAACCTCCTTTCAAGATGCTGTCCATTCCGTTCAACTGTTCTACCAAGTCCTTTACTGTCTCTGACAGAATTGCAATATCATCAGCAAACCACAAGGTTTTTATTTCTCCCCCCTGGATTTTAATTCCTACTCCAAATTTTTCTTTGGTTTCCTTTACTGCCTGTTCAATCTACAGTTTGAATAACATTGGGTTAGGCTACAATCCTGTTTCTATCCCTTCTCAACCAGTGTTTCCCTTTCATGCCCTTCGACTGTTACAATTGCCATCTGGTTTCAGTACTAATTGTAAATAGCCGTTCACTCCCTGTATTTTACCCCTGTCACCTTCTGAATATGAAAGAGAGTATTCCAGTCAACACTGTCAAAGGCTTCTCTAAGTCTACAACGTTATAAACATAGGTTTGCCCTTCCTTAACCTATCTTCTAAGATAAGTCGTAGGGTCAGTACTGCCTCACGTGTTCCTCCGTTTCTATGGAATCCAAACTGATCTTCGCCGAGGACGGCTTCTACCAGTTTTTCCATTCGTCTATAAAGAATTCGTGTTAGTATTTTGCAAGCGTAACTTAATAAACTGATAGTTCGGTAATTTTCACACCTGTCAGCACCTGCTTTCTTTGGAATTGGAATTATCATATTCTTTTTGAAGTCTGAGGGTATTTCGCCTGTCTCATACATCTTGCCCACCACATGTAAGAGTTTGGTCACGGCTCTCCCAAAGCTATCAGTAGTTCCGAATGAATGTTTTATACTCCCGGGGTCTTGTTTCTACTTACGTCTTTCAGTGCTCTGTCAAATTCTTCACGCAGTATCATATCACCCATCTCATCTTCATCTATGGTATCTTCCATTTTCGCAATATTGCCCTCAAGTACATAGCCCCTGAATAAACCCTCTATATACTCCTTCCACCTTTAGGCTTCGTCTTCTTTGCTTAGGACTGGTTTATCATCTGACCTCTTGAGATTCATACAGGTAGTTCTCTTTTCTCCAGAGGTGTCTTTAATTTTTCTGTAGGCGGCATCTATCTTACCTCTAGTGACATATGCTTCTAAACCCTTGCATTTGTCCTCTAGCCATTCCCGCTTAGCCGTTTTGCACTTCCTGTCGATCTCATTTTTGAGACGTTTGTATTCCTTTTCGTCTGCTTCATTTACTGCATTTTTGTATTTTCTCCTCTCATCAACTAAATTCAATATCTCTTCTGTTACCCAAGGATTTCTACTAGCCCTCGCTCTTTTACCTAATTGATCCTCAGCTGCCTTCGCTATTTCCTCTCTCAGGGCTACCCATTCTTCTGCTGTATTCCTTTCCCTTGTTCATCCTGTTCTTTCAGTCGTTCCCTAAAGCTCCCTCTGAAACTCTCTACAACCTCTGTGTAATGTCTCTTGCAGCGGTCTCTCCGCGATATTTTCAGAAATTTTATAAATTATATAACTCAGTACATATCTCGAAATATCTCTTCTTATCTTACCGATTCCTAAACTTTAATATACGATGATTCTCAATGCAAAGTAGTTTCAAGCCCTATTATTCCTTGGAGCGTGCATTTACTCCATGGAATAGCTTCTCTGCTATCTATGTTTTCTCTTATGAAAAGAATGATTCAGATCTTGCCGATTAGCCGTGAAAGAACGAAGATGTATATGTACGTATTGTTGAGCTAGTCGCCACCTTGATGAGATTCTGTATGAGAAGGAATTTAATACATAAACTAAACTAAAGTAAGTGTGTTCGCGTATTATTTAACTGATTATTATTGACAGTGTCTGCTTACTACGCTGTGTTGCACGGGATCAATGGGGAACGTCATATTTACACTGGACGAACCTGCCGTTTTGTATGCTCAAGATATCCAGTTTATTACTTTCAATAAATGGGCTAACACAGTCTTACCAGCAGATCTCCGGTCTTCCCCATGTGATCACCGAAAGTTAAGTTATTACATATGTTTTCAGGAGATCGACTGACAATTTTCGTCGCACCGAGACTTCGAAATTGCTTCTCTTCCTTATGGAATTTAAGTTAAGCTCAATTTAATCAGGACAGAACAGTATTGAACTGTGTGAATGTGATAAGCCTGCTTCGTGAATGAAAATTCCCTTAATATACGCATGTTTTTTACTATCCTGATCAGTGAAGCTAAACCAGACCGGTGTGAGAGAGGTTTTTAAATTTCAGATCAAAAAAAAATATTAAATCTGGTTCTTTGAATTTATCCAGGTCGCATCTCCTTAAATTCCTACCTTTCTGCAGTTTCTTCGGTTTTAATCTACATTTCATAATCAATACATTGTGGCCAGAGTCCACATCTTCCCCTGGTAATATCTTACAATTTAAAACCTGGTTCCTAAATCTCACTCTTGCCACTATACAGGGTGGTCCATTGATCGTGACCGGGCAAAATATCTCACGAAATAAGCATCAAACGAAAAAACTACGAAGAACGAAACTCGTCTAGCTTGAAGGGGGAAACCAGATGGCGCTATGGTTGGCCCGCTAGATGGCGCTGCCATAGGTCAAAAGGATATCAACTGCGTATTTTTTGTTACATATTCGTGTAGTACGTAAACAAATATGAACGTTTTAGTTAGACCACATTTTCGATTTGTGATAGATGGCGCTGTAATAGTCACAAACGTGTAAGTACGTGGTATCACGTAACATTCCGCCAGTGCGGACGGTATTTGCTTCGTGATACGCAGTTGATATCCGTTTGACCTATGGCACCGCCATCTAGCGGGCCAACCATAGCGCCATCTGGTTTCCCCCTTCAAGCTAGACGAGTTTCGTTCTTTGTAGTTTTTTCGTTTGATGCTTATTTCGTGAGATATTGAAAGGTGGCTACACTGAGTCACAGCGCCAGAGACTGCGCCAAAGAGATTTATTCCGCCGCCTCCACTGGCAGTGCTTGTTCAGAAGTTGTGGTGGTTAGTGCTTTGCTGAGAGGATGTCGATAGCTGTACTAGTTGAGGCCATGTCGTGTGCAGTTGTTTTGATGGGCTATACAGCAGATGTTCGAATGGAGATGTTGTAATGATCAGAGTGTATTTTTAGTCAATATATACGAAGGTAAAAAACATTTTTTTATTTTTTTTTTTTTTTTAGTTTCCTAACTAACAATGCCTCTTGGTCACAGGTTCAGTCAACAAAGCATCTGCCTTGTGTTCATGTATTAGACTGTAATTCGGGTTTCTATGTGCAATTATAGTATTTCAGTTTTATTTAATCAATTCAGTGTAAATGGTATTTAAAATATCTTGTCTTATTGAGGAAGAACCGTGCCAGATGTGTACGTTGAATCACACTTCCACACACAGAACAGTTACACTTGTGCTTTGTTGTTCGTAGTTTTTGTTTCGTAGCTTTTATAGTTGCTGGGGACTTAATTAATTAATTGTGGTAACGGAAATTTCCTTTCATTCTTTCTTGTTATTCTATGCAGTCAGATTGCGTACTAATACTAGTCAGGGCCAACCGGTTACGAGACTTCGTAATCGTACATTCAGCTACTAAAATTAAAAATATTTGCATTCTAAATAATTAATGCAATATTTGGCCCAGTCACTATCAATGGACCACCCTGTATAATCAGACTGAACCCTTCCGATGTCTCTATGACTCTTCCACGTATACAAACTTCTTTCATAATTCTTAAACAAAGTGTTACCTATGATGAAGTGCAAAATTTTACCAGGCGGCTACCTCTTTCATTCATTACCCTCAGCCCATATTCACCTACTACTTTTTATTCTCTTTCTCTTCCTGTAATCGAATTCCAGTCCCCCATGACTATTAAATTTTCGTCTCCCTTAACTATTTGAATAATTTCTTTAATTTCATCATATATTTCTTCAATCTCTACATCATCTACGGAGCTAGTCGGCATCTACACTTGTACAACTATGGTAAGTATAGGCTTCGCGTCTATCTTGGCTAGAACAGTGCATTCACTACACAGTTCGTAGTAGCTTATCCGCATTCCTATTTTTTATTCATTAGTAAACCTCCTCCTGCATTACCCCTATTTGATTTTGTAATTATCACCCTGTGTTCACCTGAATAGAAGTTCTGTACATGCTCCGATCCATAGAACGGCAGTTTTGTTTCTCCTGATTACCACATCCTCCTCAGCAGTTCCTTCCCGGAGATCCGAATGGGGAACTATTTCACGTCCGGAATATTTTACCCAAGAGGATGCCATCACCATTTAACCATACAGTAAATTTGCATTCCCTCGTGAAAAATTACGGCTGTAGTTTCCCTTTGATTTCAGTCGTTCGCAGTAGCAGCGCAGCAATGATGTTTTGGTTGATGTCACAAGGCCAGTTCAGTCAGTCATCTAGACTGTTGCCCCTGCAACTATTGAAAAGGCCGCTGTCCCTGTTCAGCAGCCACGTGTTTGTTTGGCCTCTCAACAGATACGCTTCCGATGCGGTTGCCCCTATGTAATGGCTATCTGCAACGCTGAGGCACGCAAGCCTCCCCCCCCCCCCCCCCTCACGCCACGCCACACCAAGGTCCATGGTTTATGGGGGGAAGCCCTGCTCACAGAACCGACATTACCCCGTTCCAGCACTTACTCTAATTCGTAAAGCAACTGTGCACAAGACCACATCTGAACCGCTTTATATGTCATTATTACCCATCCTTCTGCTGCTTTTTCTTTCGTGTGTTATAGGGCACTACGCTTTTGTAAGCAATATGTATATTATTGTTGAGAAAACGATATACCTGTACTAATACATAGCCTTGCCCACAGTTGATTACATGTTCATAACCTTTTCTGACTTTATGTAAACACAGCCTTATTTAATTTACTTTCAATAATGGTCAATTGAAAATTAGTTTTCCTGTTGATATTTAAGACCAGATGATGCGCAGTTCGAACATAATTCCTTCGCTGACCATTCTGAGCGATTCAATAACATAACGATGAACCACTCAATACATGTTATACATAATCCAACAACAGTCTTCATTGAAAAACAGTTAATTAACGCCGGGCAAACCTACCGCTTGAGGAATTGTTTCCACTTACAGTCTTCCACAGTACATTATTGCAATAGCTTCTCGTTAGTTTGTCAATTAATGTTGATTACTCAAACCAAAGAGCTAATTTAACACTGAGTCAGTTGACTTCATGTTATCTCTGTTTTCTTTTCAATGTGAGATACATGTCTTCCTTTCTTGCTTTTTTTCCAAAATATTTACTATGACACATTTCTGTTAACTCAGCCACGTAAATAACAGGCTAATGGCACTATGAGAGCATTCTCTTAGTATGGGATGCCTACATCAGGGGCAAGCACACATTCAGAGCCAAACCTATTGCCGTCTTCTGATTGACAGGTCCTTAACCTATTGTTCTTCTAAGAAGATTATGACAGCATGGGAATAATCAGTCCTTTTGATTGACAGGCCCTTAATCTTTTGTTCTGCTAAATAGATTAGGACCCCCTGGAGATAATCCATACTCCTGAGAAACCACCCTCCCCCCGCCCCTATGGTCCTCCCTCACCCCTTTTGGAACTCCCTTCGCCGAACCAAGCAAGTTTTGGTATCAAATTCTTTGACTAATTAATTAACTCTCCCCCTCTGGGAAACCCCACAGCCGCTCCTCTCCTCCATCACCCGAAAATTAGAGGGAAAGTGACTCAGTTTATTGGCTGTTGACTATAATGTAAGGAATACTGTACGGGGTGGTCCATTGATAGTGACCAGGCCAAATACCTCACGAAATAAGCATCAAACGAAAAAACTACAAAGAACGAAACTCGTCTATCTTGAAGGGGGAAACCAGATGGCGCTATGGATGGCCCGCTCTATGGCCATGCCATAGGTCAAACGGATATCAACTGCGTTTTTTTAATAGGAACCCCCATTTTCATTACATATTCGTGTAGTACGTAAAGAAATATGAAAGTTTCAGTTGGACCACTTTTTTCGCTTTGTGATAGATGGCGCTGTAATAGTCACAAACGTATAAGTACGTGGTATCACGTAACATTTTCCAGTGCGGACGGTATTTGCTTCGTGATACATTACCCGTGTTAAAATAGACCGTTTACCAATCGCGGAAAAGGTCGATGTCGTGTTGATGTATGGCTAATTTGATCAAAATGCCCAACCGGCGTGTGCTATGTATGCTGCTCGGTATCCTGGACGACATCATCCAAGTGTCCGGACCGTTCGTCGAATAGTTACGTTATTTAAGGAAACAGGAAGTGTTCAGCCACATGAGAAACGTCAACCACGACCTGCAACAAATAATGATGCCCAAGTAGGTGTTTTAGCTGCTGTCGCGGCTAATCCGCACATCAGTAGCAGACAAATTGCGCGAGAATCTGGAATCTCAAAAACGTCGGTGTTGAGAATGCTACATCAACATCGATTGCACCCGTACCATATTTATATGCACCAGAAATTACATGGCGACGACTTTGAACGTCGTCTACAGTTCTGCCACTGGCCACAAGAGAAATTACGGGACGATGACACATTTTTTGCTCTCGTTCTCTTTAGCGACGAAGCGTCATTCACCAACAACGGTAACGTAAACTGGCATAATACACACTATTGGGCAACGGAAAATCTACAATGGTTGCGACAAGTAGAACATCAGCGACCTTGGTGCGTTAACGTATGGTGCGGCATTATGGGAGGAAGGACAACTGGCCTCCATTTTATAGATGGCAATGTAAATGGTGCAATGTATGCTGATTTCCTACGTAATGTTCTACCGATTTTACTACAAGATGTTTCACTGCATGACAGAATGGCAATGTACTTCCAACATGATGGATGTTCGGCACATAGCTCGCGTGCGGTTGAAGCGGTATTGAATAGCATATTTCATGGCAGGTGGGTTGGTCGTCGAAACACCATACCATGGCCTGCACGTTCACCGGATCTGACGTCCCCGGATTTCTTTCTGTGGGGAAAGTTGAAGGATATTTGCTATCGTGATCCACCGACAACGCCTGACAACATGTGTCAGCGCATTGTCAATGCATGTGCCAACATTAACGGAAGGCGAACTACCCGCTGTTGAGAGGAATGTCTTTACACATATTGCCAAATGCACTGAGGTTGACGGACATCATTTTGAGCATTTATTGCATTAATGTTTCATTTACAGGTAATCACGCTGTAACAGCCTGCGTTCTCAAAAATGATAAGTTCACAAAGATAAATGTATCTCATTGGAACAACCGAAATAAAATGTTCAAACATACCTACGTTCTATATTTTAATTTAAAAAACCTACCCGTTACCAACTGTTCGTCTGAAATTGTGAGCCATATGTTTGTGACTATTACAGCGCCATCCATCAGAAAGCGAAAAAAGTGGTCCAACTAAAACATTCATATTTCTTTACGTACTACACGAATATGTAATAAAAAATGGGGGTTCCTATTTTAAAAAAACGCAGTTGATATCCTTTTGACCTATGGCAGCGCCATCTAGCGGGCCAACCATAGCGCCATCTGGTTTCCCCCTTCAAGCTTGACAAGTTTCGTTCTTTGTAGCTTTTTCGTTTGACGTTTATTTCGTGAGATATTTGGGCCGGTCACGGTCAATGGACCACCCTGTATATTTAAAAAATTTACATGATACAATGTGGTGCATGAAATATAGTTTATTTAAAGAATTTGTCAAGAACTCGAGTGCAGTGTATGGAATATTGTTGACACAATTAAGACAATGTGTGGGATATTATTTATTTAAACAATATATGGGATACAAGACAATATATAGAATACAGTTAATTTATTTATTTAAAGAATTTGGTGAGAAATTTACTGCAGTGTATAGAATACTGTTTATTTAAACAATTTACAGGGTACAAGATGGTGTATGGAATATCGTTTATTACAGAATTTCTCAGGAATTCGATTACAGTGTGTGATATATTTAAACAATTGCGGTGCTTTTTCATTCTGATCACGTAAGGAAACACGTAATTACACGATTACAGATCGCTTAATCATCTCCCATAAACTTTCTCGCATCTCGCCGTCCGCGCAGGGTGCCCGGATTCGCGGTGCGCAGGGGGACTTGGGAATCGCCCGTGTCCCTGCTGGGCGCTAGAAGGAGCAGCGAGATAATCCCTGGGACAAAAGTACGCATCTTGTCACCATCCCCCTCCATATACGTGAACCAACCAGTCAGACAGCAGCACGTACTAGACATACATTACTTCCCAAACAAATGCCTGACACGGAATCAATCCAGAAATACTGCAGAAGTTAATAAATAATTAATTTCCAGTCACATGATCGTGATTGAGGGGACATAAGGTGGTCACTGTAGCTATATCACACACACACACACAAATTGACGATGTCACAAAATTAGTTGCATGCTGACTCTAAATACACTTTGAAAAAGATCGTTGTATACAAAGAGACAGAGGCCAGCTGTAGTTTGCTTTGCAGATGATATAGGAACTAGTATGGCATATTTAAACAATTACATATCTTCATTCCACCATGGAATCCAAACTGCCACCAAATTTCCTGGCACACTTTCTGTGGAACAATTCATGAACTACTTCAGAACTTATTAAATCTGGTGCACTGTATCATATCTTGATGATGACAAAAATGTTGCTTCAGAGATGTGCCACAGGAAATATTAATTAAATCGTTAATATAAGCATTTAAACAATTTGCTTCATGCAGACACATTTCGAAACTACTCGAAATAAAAAGAGCTACCATGCACAATAGTTTGTGTGCATAAACAATAGTATTATGTTTCTGATGAAAAATTTCACTAAATCATTCAAACCAACTATTACTTGACGTCACAACTGGAAGTGGTGATGTATGAAATAATAGTTGGAATTTCAAATTCCGATATGAATTTAGAGCGCCATGGTTATGGAGTTTCTGACTACTATAGGTGTGCTAAGTGTATTTTCTTTTAAAAAGTACTGTAGAACTCCTAAGTTGACTGGTTTTCTCTGTTACACCAGGACGAAGAAGAAAGGAGGAAAGAGTTTATCACTTGATAAGAAAGAGACAACAAGAAGAAGAAATACCTGTGAAAGGCAGAGTCCACAGTGATGTACTGAGAAGCACTAAACACGACACACATAAATTACGATCCAATCCGTAGTAGTAGCAGTCGTCATATCAAGATGTTGGAGATTTCTATCAGTCGCGAAGTTGACGTCATGACTAGGTTTTTAAAGCACTATAGAATTTCTAAATTGGTTCTTTCCACTACATTCAGAAGGAAGAGGAGGAGAAAGGATCTACTGAGTAATAGAACAGAGACAACAGCAAATACCACTACAAGATTGAGTCCATTGCAATGTACTGAGAAGCACTAAACACTTGAACCACGATCCAGTCCGTAGCAGTAGCAGTCGTGACTGGATGTCAGAAATCGCTGAATCGTTCACACATACCGCAAGCTCATGTCCCGACATGCAGAGTGCCGATCTGCACATACGGTCATACTCTCAGAGATCGGTGAAAAGTACTGCCGCATGTATGCCCACGGTCATGGAGGGCTTCAGGGGATGATTGGAGTGGTGGGGATTCGGTTGTTATCGATATGACCAGCGCAAACACATATCATTTCGAATCTCCACTCACGCAACATGCACGTCTACTTCTGTTCCCGCTCACGTAGATCACTGGTCTTTCTTCGCTAGTCCCCACTACGGCAGACAAGAGTAGACAGACCGACGCATTCTTTGTACCTAACCGCCGATCACACGCTGAGCTAATCCGTTACGTCTAGCTGCCTACTCCTTCATCTACACCTATTACATCTACATACATATTCCGCAATCCACCATACGGTGCGTGGCGGAGGTACCTCGTACCACTACTAGCATCTTCTCTCCCTGTTTCACTGCCAAACAGAACGAGAGAAAATGATTGCCTATATGCCTCTGTACGAGCCCTAATCTCTCTTATCTTTGTGATCTTTCCGCGAAATGTAAGTTGGTAGCAGTAAAATTGTACTGCAGTCAGCCTCAAATGCTGGTTCTCTAAATTTCCTCAGTAGCGATTCACGAAAAGAACGCCTCCTTTCCTCTAGAGACTCCCACCCGAGTTCCTGAAGCATTTCCGTAACACTCGCGTGATGATCAAACCTACCAGTAACAAATCTAGCAGCCTGCCTCTGAATTGCTTCTATGTCCTCTCTCAATCCGACCTGATAGGGATCCCAAACGCTCGAACAGTACTCAAGAATAGGTCGTATTAGTTTTTTTTATAAGCGATGTCCTTTACAGATGAACCAGATCTTCCAAAATTCTACCAATGAAGCGAAGACGACTATCCGCCTTCCCCACAACTGCCATTACATGCTTGTCCCACTTCATATCGCTCTGCAATGTTACGCCCAAATATTTAATCGACGTGACTGTGTCAAGTGCTACACTACTAATGGAGTATTCAAACATTACGGGATTCTTTTTCTATTCATCTGCATTAATTTACATTTATCTATATTTAGAGTTATCTGCCATTCTTTGCACCAATCACAAATCCTATTCAAGTCAACTTGTATCCTCCTACAGTCACTCAACGGCGACACCTTCCCGTACACCACAGCATCATCAGCAAACAGCCGCACATTGCTATCCACCCTATCCAAAAGATCATTTAAGTAGATAGAAAACAACAGTGGACCTAAAACACTTCCCTGGGCCACTCCAGATGATACCCTCACCTCCGATGAACACTCACCATCGAGGACAACGTACTGGGTTCTATTACTTAAGAAGTCTTCGAGCCACTCACATATTTGGGAACCAATTCCAAGTCAAGGAATATGGCATCCGTCTGATTCCCTTTATCCATGGTTCGCAAGATATCATGTGAAAAAAGGGCGAGTAGCGTTTCGCAGGAGCGATACTTTCTAAAGCCGTGCTGACGCATGGACAGCAACTGTCTCAAGGAAATTCATTATATTCGAACTGAGAATGTGTTCGAGAATACTGCAACAAATCGATGTTAAGGATATTGGTCTGTAATTTTGAGGGTCCGTCCTTCCCCTTCTTATATACAGGCGTCACCTGCGCTTTTTTTCAGTCGCTCGGGACTTTACGTTGGGCAGGAGATTCGCGATAAATGCAAGCTAAGTAAGGAGCCAATGCAGTAGATTACTCTCTGTAAAACCGAATTGGAATCCCATCAGTGCCTGGCGATTTATTTATTTTCAACCCATTCAGCTGCTTCACAACCCCAGGGATGTCTATCACTATGTACTCCATACGGGAATCTGTACGAGACTCAATCGGCGGTATGTTTGTACGATCCTCCTGCGTGAAAGATTTCTCAAATGCTAAATTTAAAATTTCAGCTTTCGTTTTGCTGTCTTCCGTTGCCAGGCCAGACTGATCAGTGAGTGACTGGATGGAAGCCTTCGACCCGCTTACCGATTTTACGTAAGACCAGAATTTCCTTAGGTTTTCAGCAAGATCTTTTGCTAAGGTATGACGGTAGTAGTGGTTGAATGCTTCGCGCATCGCTCTTTTTACAGCAGCACGAATCTCTACTAACTTTAGCCTGTCCTCATTCTCCCCATCTTTCTTGTACCGCGAGTGCAACTGTCTTTGCTTCCTGAGCGTTCTCCGAATTGCACTGTTAAACCACGGTGGGTCTTTTCCGTCCGTAACCCACTGTTTCGGCACATACTTTTCCAATGCGTGATTTACAATGTGTTTAAAATTTGCCCATAATTCTTCCACGTCCATCGTACCGGAAGTAAATGAAGTCGATTCATTTACTAAGTGGGATGCTAACAACTGCTTATCTGCTCTTTCTAGTAAGAATACTCTCCTAGCCTTCTTGAGCGACTTCTTAACTTTCGTAACCATAGTCGTAATGACAACATCATGATCACTAATCCCTGTCTCAACACTGACGCCGTCGATGAGGTCTGGTCTGTTGGTGGCTACCAGATCTAAAATATTTCCATTACGCGTTGCCTGTCGATTTAACTGCTCAAGACAGTTTTCGGATAATGTGTTTAAAAGTAATTCACACGACAGCTTGTCTGTACCACCTGTAATGAATCCATAGACATCCCAGTCTATACTAAGTAGGTAGAAGTCGCCTCCGACTAATATAGCATGATCCGGGTACTTCTGCGATACAGAGTGTGGACTCCCTTTGAATGATTCTAGAACTGTCATGGTGGAACCTGGTGGCCGGTAATAACACCCAACAATTAACTTTATTTCTCCTAGCCCTGTTAAACGTGTCCAGATAACTTCACAATCACACTCTACGAGGTGCGGCTAGAAAAAAACCGCACTGATGCTGGAAAAAACATTTATTTACAATTATTTACAATTTCATGTTATCTCCTTCAATGTACTCTCCTCCTCGGTCTCTACACCGCTCCATACGAATTTTCCACTGTTCATAGCAATGCTGCAGATCATTTTCGGTAAGTCCATACATTACTTCCGTCGCTTTTTCTTTTACTGCTTCAACAGTCTCAAATCTAGTTCCTTTCAAAGCTGACTTGACTTCAGGGAAAAGAAAAAAGTCACAGGGGGCCAAATCTGGTGAGTAGGGTGGATGATCTAAGATGGGAATGTTGTGTTTTGCCAAAAACGTCTTCACTGACAACGCACTGTGAGCTGGGGCATTGTCTTGGTGAAGGATCCATGACATTTTTCTCCACAAATCGTTCCGTTTTCTCCGTACTCGCTCACGTAGGGTAGCCAGGACGCTAATGTAGTAATGCTGATTCACTGTTTGTCCCTCCGGTACCCAATCAATGTGCACAATCCCTTTGATGTCAAAAAAAAAAACAATCATCATTGCCTTGAATTTCGATTTTGACATTCGTGCTTCTTTTTGTCGTGGAGAACCAGGAGTTTTCCAATGCATCGATTGGCGTTTAGTTTCGGGATCGTAAGTAAAAAACCACGATTCATCGCAAGTAATAACATTTTGTAAGAAGGTGGGATCACTTTCAATGTTTTCCAGGATGTCAGAACAAATCATTCTTCGGCGTTCCTTCTGTTCAATTGTGAGACACTTTGGAACCATTTTTGAACACACTTTGTTCATGTTGAAACTTTCATGAAGAATCTGCCTAACACTTTCCTTGTCAACTCCTGTTAACTCAGACACTGCTCTGATTGTTAAACGGCGATCTTGTCGAACAAGTTTACCGATTTTTTCAATGTTTGCATCAGTTTTTGCTGACAATGGTCTGCCAGTGCGAGTGTCATCACTGGTGTCTTCGCGGCCTTCTTTAATCGTTTAAACCACTCAAACACTTGTGTTCGCGATAAACAATCATCGCCGTACACTTGTTGTAACATTACAAACGTTTCACTTGCAGATTTTCCTAGTTTGAAACAAAATTTGATGTTAACACGCTGTTCTTTCTGTACACTCAACATTTTCCGACGCACAGACAAAACGTCAACTACTTAAAACAGACGCCACGGGCAGACTGAGTGCAGGAGGCAGATGAAACTCGAGCAGTAGGCGGAGCGAGAGTCACGTGACAGGCCACGCAACTTTCAGCCTTATTGCATTCGTTTTATTGTTTCACCAGTACTAGTCCGGTTTTTTTCTAGCCACACCTCGTACTTCGACCTCAGTAGACACAATATTTTTGTCAACTGCAATGAAGACAGCACCTCCTACGGTGTCTAATCTATCTTTCCGATACACGTTCCAACCCTCACTAAATATTTCAGAACTTTCTATCTCAGGGTTCTGCCAGGTCTCAGACCCGAGAATATTTGCGCGCCACACGCTTCCTGGAGGGCAGTAAATTCAGGAAGTATTACGAACACTCTGAAAATTTACTGCTAATATCTTGATAGCTGAAGTGTCTTGACTCTGAGCGCGTCCTGATTTCCTTGCCTGCACGTCGACTGGTGAGTGTTCATCAGGACACCTCGCACTACTGCCTAGCCTTGTGACCAACCTTGCAACCAGCCTCGCGGTCCGCGAAACAAACAGCTGCGGCTTAGATGTATACAGTAGTTCTACCCAGTTCCACCCCGACGTAGACCCCCAGCTTAAAAATCCATTGTTTTGACCAACCACCTCTAATTTTTCACGCGAAATGTAATTTTCTCCCTTTTATACAACGTATTTTCGAAGACAGAAGAAATCAGGGCATAGATGCTTTTTCATATCGCTGATGTATAGTCACTTTTTGTGAAAAACCTTGTAACAGTATGCCACAGGCTACATTTTATCAGGTAAAGAAAAATCTGGTCTGATCAGCTTAACATATGTTACCTCATACATCACAGGACTAGAATATTAAACTCATGGTTGGGTCACGACGGAGTGCTAAGATCTACCTCTGTCAAAAGGCATGTAGAGTAACCAGATGCCTCTCCACATACGAAATTTTTTAAGGCAACAGCACAGAGAAGTTGTTAACATCAGATTTATACTAAGAATCACTTTATAAATTAGGTAATAACTCTGATTTTGTTATGATCGTCGTCTCTCCTTGTGTAGGCGGGAGACTGAGATTTCGTTAAAATATATCGTCGCAACAAAAATAAAGACCTCACTACCACTCCAAGTCAAGACTCAAATCCGTGATACCAAATCGCCTCCACCCGCCCAGTGCCACATCACTGATAACAAACTGATAGACTAATTGATTAAATTGATCGTGAGAGTCACTTTGCATGGCAAGTAATTTTTTTCTTTAGTCAGATTACACTCACCAGATGGGAAGATAACGTACTTTTACTAATTGATTAAATTGATCAGGGGAGTCAATTTGCATTTCCAGTATTTTTTTTCCTAGTCGGATTACACTCACCAGATGGGAAGATAAGCAGTCTGCTTTTCCTCTTCCCTCCCTCTATAAGCGTTTTCCTTCTAATATCCCCTTCACTTGAGCTCTTAGACTCTTTTCTCTTTGGAGACGCTCCTCTTTTTCGCGTCTCTCTCTTTCTAAACGTTCCTCTTTTTTCACGTTCGTTGCCGTTCTCTCAACTCGAGATTTGCCAGCAACACGGCTAGAAAATCATTCGTCGGTGCTGGCTGAGGGAGCACATCAGCTGTGTCTACAACTGATGTTGTTTATTTGAATCGTCAGCTGAACTGACGCCTGTCTTGTGTTCCAGCTGTTGACCGCTAACAGCAGGCAATGTCCGCCCCAGTAGCTGAGTGGTCAGCGTGACGGATTGCCGTCCTCTGGGCCCGGGTTCGATTCCCGGCTGGGTCGGAGATTTTCTCCGCTCAGGGACTGGGTGTTGTGTTGTGTTCATCATCATTTCATCCCCATCCGGCGTGCAGGTCGCCCAATGTGGCGCCGAATGTCATAAGACCTGCGATATGGCGGCCGGACCTGCCCCGCGAGGGGCCTCCCGGCCAATGACGCCAAACGCTCATCATCATCATCAGCAGGCAATATTTCCTCTGCATTACTCTGTTCAGTTTCCAACTTGTGTATTGCTGAAACGGAAATTTTAACACTTCCTTCGCTAACAAAAATATGCGTACTGCAAATGAGCAGTGGCGCAAATCTGGCCCTGCAAATTGACCGGAACGTGCGAGCGAATAACATAAATGTTACACCAATGCCGCCGCCAACTACGCAGCAGCACTGGACACCACAATAACAATATGTCCCAAAACAGCAACAACAGAAACAAAATGAAACAGTACGCATTTTGGAATTAGTTGAAGAGCCGCAACCTGGATGTTCGGGGGCGGTAAACTCCAACCGACCTATGTAAGCCTTCCGCATAGGGTCGGTATGGCACAGGCCGAAGGCAGCCAAAGCGTGCAGACATTCATGTTGAGATATAATGAAGGTGAATACCTCAGGGAGGAACTAATTGCCCAACCGATACAGGCACAGCAACAAAAGGTTGAGTTAGTACAAGCTGCTTTTAAGTCTCTGATAAACGGAATACCCATAACTGTCATTATTGATACAGGAGTAAGTGCTTCTGTTTTGGATTGTGAATTCTATAAATGCGTAGACCAGGTTAAGAGACTGCCAGTTTTACCAGTGCTAAACTGCAAAATTGTTGGGGCCATACGTGGCCGGGTGCAGCTCATTAAAAATCAGGTACAGGCCGTCCTAGACATAGAAAAAGAAGCTATGAAATGCTCATTCTTGGTCGTTAGCAGGCGCGGCTCGTGGTTTCTATACTGGGGAAGGCTGCGGCATTTATCGATCGGAGCCAACATAGACCTCGGGTTACGCTACAGATTAGTCTGATACAAACAACTAAGAATTCAGAGGGAGGGGGTGAGCAGATCACTCTCTGCCCATAATTCTACGCACTGTATCTTCTATAATCAGGTATTAAATATCGTTAGAAGCTAACTTCGAGTTAAAATCTTTGATTAGTGTTTTTATACGTCATCATTACATTTTCTGACACTTTGCAGCAAATCATATGAAAAGATGCGTTTCGGAGAGATCTTTAATGCGGGTCTGGATGCACCAAGTTCTTTCACTTTCATCCTATGGCCGTGTTCCAAATTTTTACCTATTAAATTGCAGACTGAATTCATATTGCGCTTGTTTCACACTCGCGGTAGCCAATGGCAGAAACAAAACAATTATGTAAAATATTATCAAAACAATAATATTAAACGTCGATTAATGACGCATCGAAGTGTAGTAGAGATGTGCAGAGACAGAGATTGGATAGCGAAGTTTCGGCCACTCTACATTCCTTTATTACATAGATAGTGGGACCTGAAAAATGTGTGGCGGTTGGTATGACACCCTTAGGCTGCAAGCTCTGAGCCTTCGGGTCGCCCATAAAGAGCAGTACTATGTAGAAGCCACGCCCCCAAACCGCTACTACATGCAGCTTACGAACGTTCCAAGGCGCAGCCTAAACACTACTAACCGTTCGGAAAACATCTGTCGATACAAACAGTTCCAAAAACGTTGACCGTAGTAATTTTAATCGGAATGGGAAATATGCAAAATTCGTCCTGATAATGTAAATTACGTAATACGTTCTTGCGAAATTTACTTTAACATATATTTTGGGGCGGCTCCGCCTCAGAGCCTTTAATTACGAGCCGCGCCTGTTCGTTAGGAACTTAGCGGTATCCTGTACCCTGGGTTTGGAAACGTTGCGTGAGAGGAACGCGAAGATAGACCTCTTTCGTGTGACAAGCACCTTGAAAAACTACAATAAGGTTATTGAATTGGCACTGATAAAGACTGCTGCCACATATAACAATTACTGTAGGCAGGTTCAGGTGGATATGTCTGACCAAATGCAGAAAATATAGAAAATAACTGCTACAGGGGGGACTTACAATAAGATAGTCTATGAAACTGAATCTGAAACTAAAGAATTAAGACAAGGCATTGAAGTAAAGGTGTCGGAATCGAGTTACCTCGACCGTAACCAAAAGAATGAACTGACTCTCCGGCTAAGCAAGTATAGACAGGTATTCTCCGAGAAACCTGGTATAATAAGGGGACACACTTATGGCATGCAAATTAAACCGCATGATACGTTTTGCAGCGCCACGTATTCCGTGTCATGGGCTAAAAAGCAAGCCGTAGCTAAAGGGATTCAACAAATGCTTAAATTGCAGATAAAATAACATTCATTGTCGCCACATAGCAGCCCTCTACTCGCAGTCGACAAAGTAGATGGAAGTATGCGGTTAGTGCTGGATGCCCGAGACATTACCAAAGTCATTATGTCTACGAGGTGCGGCTAGAAAAAAACCGGACTGATGCTGGAAAAAACATTTATTTACAATTATTTACAATTTCATGTTATCTCCTTCAATGTACTCTCCACCTCGGTCTCTACACCGCTCCATACGAATTTTCCACTGTTCATAGCAATGCTGCAGATCATTTTCGGTAAGTCCATACATTACTTCCGTCGCTTTTTCTTTTACTGCTTCAACAGTCTCAAATCTAGTTCCTTTCAAAGCTGACTTGACTTCAGGGAAAAGAAAAAAGTCACAGGGGGCCAAATCTGGTGAGTAGGGTGGATGATCTAAGATGGGAATGTTGTGTTTTGCCAAAAACGTCTTCACTGACAACGCACTGTGAGCTGGGGCATTGTCTTGGTGAAGGATCCATGACATTTTTCTCCACAAATCGTTCCGTTTTCTCCGTACTCGCTCACGTAGGGTAGCCAGGACGCTAATGTAGTAATGCTGATTCACTGTTTGTCCCTCCGGTACCCAATCAATGTGCACAATCCCTTTGATGTCAAAAAAAAAACAATCATCATTGCCTTGAATTTCGATTTTGACATTCGTGCTTCTTTTTGTCGTGGAGAACCAGGAGTTTTCCAATGCATCGATTGGCGTTTAGTTTCGGGATCGTACGTAAAAAACCACGATTCATCGCAAGTAATAACATTTTGTAAGAAGGTGGGATCACTTTCAATGTTTTCCAGGATGTCAGAACAAATCATTCTTCGGCGTTCCTTCTGTTCAATTGTGAGACACTTTGGAACCATTTTTGAACACACTTTGTTCATGTTGAAACTTTCATGAAGAATCTGTCTAACACTTTCCTTGTCAACACCTGTTAACTCAGACACTGCTCTGATTGTTAAACGGCGATCTTGTCGAACAAGTTTACCGATTTTTTCAATGTTTGCATCAGTTTTTGCTGACAATGGTCTGCCAGTGCGAGTGTCATCACTGGTGTCTTCGCGGCCTTCTTTAATCGTTTAAACCACTCAAACACTTGTGTTCGCGATAAACAATCATCGCCGTACACTTGTTGTAACATTACAAACGTTTCACTTGCAGATTTTCCTAGTTTGAAACAAAATTTGATGTTAACACGCTGTTCTTTCTGTACACTCAACATTTTCCGACGCACAGACAAAACGTCAACTACTTAAAACAGACGCCACGGGCAGACTGAGTGCAGGAGGCGGGTGAAACTCGAGCAGTAGGCGGAGCGAGAGTCACGTGACAGGCCACGCGATTTTCAGCCTTATCGCATTCGTTTTATTGTTTCACCAGTACTAGTCCGGTTTTTTTCTAGCCACACCTCGTATAAGAACCCGACGTAAAATGAAGATCACGAAACAAAAGTAGTTATAGTAGTGTAATATTATTTCATTAATTTTAGGTTGATTCTTGTCTTTTTCTTGCGCGTGTATTGTAAATATGTGTCTAAATGTATATGTATATGTATATTTATGTGTCTGTGTATGAAAGCAGGATGTCTGCGTTAATACATGAGAGAGCATGTGAACAATGGAAACAAAAAGTGAATTACTAATGAGGACAGTGCACTTACTTAGTGTAAATTTCATAAAATCAAAATATGAGTAAGGAAATGCAGGCAGTTTGCATTGTCCCTAGGCGACTAATGTGCGCCTGTAAATCATAGACCAATATCAAAGAACTTTAGAATAACCTTAATGACAGAATTGTCAAACGTAAGTATTGAAATTAAACTTCTATCACGGTGGAAGGAATAAATCCTTCACACGTTAGATACTTGGGAGCAATGTGCTCGAATCCAGTTATCAGAAGGCAACGTAAACACTAGAGAATGGATCACTGTTGAGAGCAAATATGATGGTTAAATATACTGAACTGAATAGTCCAGGTGACCAATTGGTCGAACTTTCTGCATGAGGGAACACTGGCTACATGAATCCTACCGAAATATAAAGACTTCTATTGTAAAATATATACAATGTGTGCTACCTAACATAAAAGTGAAAGTGCTTATAATGGACTCTTCATACGTACAACGTTCAAACTGTGTGCGAAAAGTGCATTTTAAGTGTCGAACAATCTGGACGCTAAACGGGAAAGGTCAAGCCTTTAAACAAACAAGACAAATCTAAGTACTGCGTAGGAGGAAAAAGCAGTGAGCGCAACCACTGCAAGGAATAGCTGTGATACACGAAAAGATTATGAATCTGTAAATAGTATGTAAATTTATGGCCAAAGTCCGTCGCGCGTGGAAATGTCCAAGTATTAATGTGAAGTTTCACGTACAAAATAGTTATATGCAGTGTACGAAACTGTTAAAACATCACAGGCATAAAAGTATCACATGTACTGTCAAACTGTGCAATCCGCCCTCATACGGCAGTGAGTAACGCGAAAACACGGGACATCCGAACACTTGAAGTGACAGGTGGACCAACATACAACAGAAAATCCTAACGGTAGACGGTGACTGTATGAACGCTCTGGGAAGTGAAAATGCAGTGCGTGTGTGACGGGAAGTGTTGACAAGCTAAGAGCTGTGCATTCTATTAACCAATGAGATAGTAAAAGCCTAATCCTAAATGTTGTTAAGTGCTGGACTAGGGATGTTCAAAACGAAATACAAACAAGACAGTGACACGTGAGGCTCAAGAGTGATTGTGAATTAATCAAAACATCTTTTCACTTTATATGTGCATACATCTTCATCATAAGAAAGCTCATGCGCGGTGCACTTCTTTCGTGCTTGCTTCGGGTTGGAACGATGACGGAGCCGGCCTGCCGTCCCACAGCTGATCAGCGCTACTACGACAACGATGCGCGGCTGTCCGGGGTTCAACGACCGGCGGCAGGAGGTGAGTTCCGATCGTTTGCCCCGCATTCCAACGGCACCGAACAACTACGTCAACCGCCAAGAGCATCGTTAAAACTACGTCTAGAAATTACGTGAAATCCTGAAACTCCAAATTATTGGTATATTCTGCAGTACTGACTGCGAGAGACACGAATAAGAAGGTTTTTGTGCTGTATGTAACTCCCAAAAACTATGTAACCTATGTAAAGTGGACGAACATTGAAAGTTGATGCACAGGAAAAGTGAACGAACTTAGTAAAATTAACCGTAAATTGCATATGTTCATATTGTATGCCCGATAAAATGAATCAGATATGTAACTTAAAAATATTGAGTAAAACTGTTTCCTCTACAAATGATGGTCTACAGATCAATATAATCAAATGATAAGATCATTCACAATCAGTACTTGATAGTAACGGGTATACGAACGATTTGAAGGCTCCTAGCGGGGTTTTTTAACCCGGTTTTTTTCCGTTGCCCGCAACCTAAACAGGGTAGTAAAGTGATTGTTTACCTGGATTGTTCAACCTACCAAGCTGTTCTCACCCGTCGCGTCGTGTAAGGGCGAAAGGTAGAGCAATGCCCATAGTCAAAATAGAAGAAACCTCTAAAAAGGGAAAATGTTCTTTGTAACAAAATGAATGTAAATCATCAACCATTTTAAAGTGATATAGACGCAAATGTGTAAAAACAACACAGACGTAAAGTGAAATGTGTCTAAAAAACATATATGTGAGAAGTAACATGTGTTATTAGAAAGGTGGTATGACTGTTTGCAAATTACTAGTGTTTTTGGACCATTCATACCAGGGGGCCCTTGTACCAATACACTAAACAAAATATCAAATCGCGCGACGACAAGTCAGACACAAAATAAAGTAAAATGAAAGTTGTAAAAAACTCTGGAAATGCGCGTCCAGTTAGCTGTCATATCGGTAAATTACAATGAAATGGAATAATAATGGTACAAACAGACTCTATAAGACAACTGTATAGGATCTTTGTGGTAATTAATTGTTCTTTCATTCGCTGGCGAAAGGAACTAAAAAAGACCAGCGTTATTATACACTCTCTGTTTTAGTCTCGAAGCTAACGCACGCTACGGCGGCCTTTTCGCATTGTAAGTCGTAAATTTTAAATAATATATGATAATTTATATTGATCGTGCATTATTTTTCTTTCATATGCCTAGTGACCTTCATGCAGAAGTAAAAATATTATTTGTAATGTTTTCAGTACGCTGACTGATTAACAAGAACGGCCGAACAATCGACCATTCATGGCAGTCATATTGCGTAGGAATAATTTCACTATAATGTCATTGCGTTCCGTCATCAATGGACGTTTTTAAAAGACTTACACCATAATCAATAAGGAAAATAAAGTGAATATGTTCATTTACGTGGTATTAAGGTAAAAACTAAGAACATTCAGTTAATCCGAGATATTGGCCGCTTCTCGGCAAGATGAAGATTATTATGTTTAAAAAAGTGAAATACTTTCTTTCATTACAAGGTTTCTTTTAATTAAATTTCACTACAGTAAAGATATCCTGCAGCAATATTTTAATGGGATGACACGAAATACAATCCCTGAGATTATGTTTACGTTTCTTTTGTCAGTATGAACGCTACACGTAGACATCAGTTTTAACAAATTCTAAAAGCGCCTCACACAATCCTATAGTAACAAGGAGGTAAGTCGCGCACTGTTAAATAATCTGAGTTCAGAGAAATTATACCATAGATTCAGGTCCCACATATTATCATGATACTTTCTTGTGTCCGCTGCGGCAGATAAGTGATGTATTCACGCTCTTGCCGGGCGTAAATATCAGTAAAGTTAGGCGGTAAGATCTTACACTCTTTTCGTCACATTCATTGAGTACACCGTAAGTATACTTGACACGGTGTCCGGACCTGGCCGGTAGAGATACAGCATGCCCCACACATTTCCGTAAACAGACATCAGTGCACTCGCATGTAATTCGCAATGAATCGATAAACGTCTGGCATACTGTAAACCACTTGCTTACTAAACAATTAATGGCGCTTTGCAGGCTTTTCGATCAGAAAATGCTTGAATCGCAGCATCAAAGACTATTCGCCTTGACATATTATATTCAACTTCTGAACGCCACAAATCTGTGAGACTTTGTCAATGCATAATTTATCCGAGATAGTTTCTAGCAGACGCCAGAGCGCTGAATGACATTTCTGTTTCAGATACAACCATATAAGAGCGTAAAATATGCACATGGCTGCCGGCCGCGGTGGCCGAGCGGTTCTAGGCGCTTCAGTCCGGAACCACGCGACTGCTACGGTTGCAGGTTCGAATCCTGCCTCGGGCATGGATGTGTGTGATGTCCTTAGGTTACTTAGGTTTAAGTAGTTCTAACTTCTAGGGGACTGGTGGCCTCACATGTTAAGTCCCATAGTGCTCAGAGCCTTTTTTTTCACATGGCTACACATAAATTCGGAAATAAGCTTGAGTTTGAATCACTCGGGAAAATAGTATTGCTTCATGACAACTCTTAGGTGCCTGTACTCCACATAAGGCTATGACAGGCACAGAGAGAACTTTGCAAGAGGATTCCTCGTATTACCTCGGTTATAATACCGTCGTTTGCCGGACACACTGATACGAATTGAGTATTTCATAGGTACTGATCGAATTAAATGTGCAGTAGCAACTCCTCTTTCCTGATTACAATCTACGAATTCTAAAGCCGTTTTCCTGTTCAACATGATATCGATCAGGTGTTGCATCAGCAACGGATGAGTAATACTTCTCACTTTCTCTCTCTGTTCCTCGTTGTTACTGTTGACGCGATGGGCGCAAACAGAAATAAATTCACTCTCAGCATCACTACACACATAATGTACTTGCAGCGCTTTCCAGCTTCTTGTCCATCACTGACCCTTCATGTGTTGTGCAAGAGCTGGATCGTAGTGACTCAAGAACTCTAATACTCCGAGGAAATTTCCATCATTTAGATCTCCAGTTTTCTGAAATGAGCCTCTGGAGGCCAAACTTCTTTGACCAAGAAATAACCTCACATCCATGAAAAAAATGGTTCAAATGGCTCTGAGCACTATGGGACTCAACTGCTGAGGTCATTAGTCCCCTAGAACTTAGAACTTGTTAAACCTAACTAACCTAAGGACATCACAAACATCCATGCCCGAGGCAGGATTCGAACCTGCGACCGTAGCGGTCTTGCGGTTCCAGACTGCAGCGCCTTTAACCGCACGGCCACTTCGGCCGGCACATCCATGAAAGATGGTTATTCCATGGACGAACAAAAAAAAGAACATTACTTCTTTACTTCTGAGCAATAGCATGACCAATGTGCCCCTTTCATGTCGTGAGATATCAACCTGACTGTCGCCTGCCATACTGCCCGACAACCAGAAATGATGATCTGAGGTGCCATTCCTTTTCACATCATGACCTCTTTGTTTGTCATCCGCGGCAACCTTGCAGCCGGCCGGTGTGGCTGAGCGGTTCTAGGCGCTTCAGTCTGGAACCGCGCGACCGCTACGGTCGCAGGTTCGAATCCTGCCTCGCGCATGGATGTGTGTGATGTCCTTAGGTTAGTTCTAGTACTAAGTTCTAGGGGACTGATGACCTCAGATGTTAAGTCCCATAGTGATCAGAGCAGCCTTGCAGCACAGCGGTACGTCGGCGATATTCTATGCCCCGCTCTGTTGCCCTACGCGGCAAGCCATCCTCGGCTTACAATTTCAGCAAGATAATGGCTGCCCGCACACAGCGAGAGTTTCTACTGCTCGTCTTCGTGCTTGCCAAACCCTACCATGGCCTACAAGGTCTGCGGATCACTCCCCATTTACTCACACGATCCAAAGCGTCAGTCGGACAGAATTTGGCACGATATCCCTCAGGAGGGCATCCAACAACTCTATCAATCATTGCCAAGCCGAATAACTGCTTGCATAAGCGCAAAATATGGAACAACGCGTTATCGACTTGCTCATTGTGTGAAGCTCATTCTCTTGAGTAAATCATCAATTTTTTTCTGAAATTGTAATCATTTGTTTGTCTGTCCATTGTGGCGGAACCGGTTTATAGTATTTTGTGACTTTAATTACTTATAAATGATATTTCAGGTATATATATATAAGCAGTTGCCTATTGTCAGCGTAACAATTCGTTTGATCTCAATAATGATTATCCCGGCTAATATTTGTCACTCTGCTAAAGAAATCTCCACTTAACGCTGTGTAGAAATGTTGTCTGTAAAGTCGTGTGAGTGGCACTAAATTGCATATCATTTATCAGATTTTACACAACCGTTACTTAATATGGAAGCACTTTTCTCTATCAAATGGAATATTTAGTCACAAAATAATACCCGCGCACAACACTGACGTATGTCTGCTATTAAAATATTTCACGTAAATCGTCCGAAATAATTAGGCTTCATACATCAGCAAATAAGAAATTGATATTACGTAACGTGTTGTGAGCACTGCATTTAAGGATTCAATCTGAGTTGAATTCTGTCTTTTAAAGTAGATTCTGGATCACCAGTGCAGATTTACTTCCATTCATTTATATCTAACAACATTTATGTTTGTTAAAATTCTCGATTCAAAACTGCCGCGGAGATATTTTTTCTAAGATGGCGGCTGACAGCCGATAGTCAATTTGTCTGTTGTTATTCTCGATTTATTTTATATCAAGGTAATATATTTAGATAAAGCTCTTTACGCCTTTTATCTCTATTCTTTAGCATTTTAAATCATTTTCAGTGATAAATGCCGTCATATTTTTTATACTAGCTACTAGTAAACTCCGCTGTAAGTTACTAGCGCTAACGGCTGCCCTCCTAATTGTGGAGCTGAAAATTAACACTTAAAAACATTAATTAGATTGAATTACAATTGAAATAAATACAAATCCACATCTAGACAATGGCGACTGTATTTTTCAAATAATAATTAACAATACATAGTTACAGGTTTTCTCCTTACAGACCTCATTCTCTGATAATAATTTTAATTCAAACAGAAATTAAATTACTACAGAAATAATGAAATAATTATCGTCATTTTTACACAATACAGTCCTTTTATACGTAGTATCGATAATGTTTGTTGAAGTTTGTACACATAGTTCATTTTAACATCTTATGGCTAGAACATAGTGTCGCGGATATTACACCATGTACATCACATCTACTAATTACTCCGTTGTGAGTCTTTTTTTCCTTGGAACGTATTTTATTTTTTGTTTATTCTTGAATGGAAAATATGTTTTGAATATTTCGTTTAAAATCACCTTGTGATGGAATCAGAAGCGCCTTGTCTTTGAATACTGTTGGCAGTCCTACCAAATTATAACGAAGTTCCATTGCTGTTGCTGTGTACGTTTGTTGGGGTAATTTTTTGGTACGATTTCCATCAAGATCTAAGGACAGTGCAGTTTTGGCTCCACTAGAAAGCGGTTATAGTGGTCGATGTCGAAGAAAATCTTGTGCAGGCAGGATTAAATACAAAATAGGTCTTTATTCAACTGGTCTATGAGAAATATAAAAGTGTTCTTGAGGTGAAAAGCGGGGTGGGCTCAGCCCTTGTGAGGCAAACTGAGGAGCTGCTTGATTGAGAAGTAGCGGCTCCGGTCTCGGAAACTGACATACGGCCGGGAGACAGGTGTGCTGAACACATGGCACTCCATATCCGCATCCAGTGACGTCTACGGGCTGAGGATGACACGGTGGCAGGTCGGTACCGTTGGGCCGTTGGGCCTTAGTTTTTTTTTTTTTTTTTTTTTTTTTTAGGTGAAAAGCCAGAGCTATATTGGTTACGCTGGTGCTTGGTTAATATCCTTAATTAATTATATGTTGCAAAATTTATTTTACAATAGCAGTCTGATATTTGCAACTGAGCATCCTGGCGTATCCGAACCCTTGAGAAACTTCCCCCACTCACCCCCATAAGGCTTGGGCCCTGCGTATATTGCCTCCCCTGCCCCCCCCCCCACCCATACCCCCCTACCCCCCCTAAAAGCGCTTACCAAATTGCTGGACCATCAAAACCGACATGTAGAAAGGCCTTCATTTATCGAATTATATGCATGAGCTTGCGTGTATCAAAATATGTGACGTTTATGACCGTATCTTTTGACTGCGTTGACTTTTAGCACCGCCAAACACGTTAGACATTAGTATTTGACATAAATTTCAACTTGAACGTCTACCTCTTCTTGATAAAAAGAGATCTTAAGTCGGACAGACAGGCAGACGAACTACAAATGCAAAAAAAGAAAAAAGTCGATTTAAGGACGTAACGGTGAAGCACTATGTATTAACCTCACAAACAGAAAATAGCTCTAACAAAAAAAATAGAAGCATAGGCCAGTGTCAGTGCTCACAATAAAATGTTGTCCATCAAGTGGCACAAAGAAGACGTTTTGTGTCAAGAACTGAATCCCGGGAGGGGGGGGGGGGGGGGGGGAGTCCATCGCAGTTGGCATATGTTGCATATGTTGTCAACAACTGAGACGCTGCATATGAAAAGCGACCAAGGAAACTACATCTGCATCTACATCTGCATGGATACTCCGCAAATCACATTTAAGTGCCTGACAGAGGGTTCATCGAACCACCTTCACAATTCTCAATTATTCCAATCTCGTATAACGCGCGGAAAGAACGAACACCTATATCTTTCCGTATGAGCTCTTATTTCCCTTATTTTATTGTGGTGATCGTTTCTCCCTATGTAGGTCGGTGTCAAGAAAAAATTTTCGCATTCGGAGGAGAAAGTTGGTGATTGTAATTTCGTGAGAAGATTCCGTCGTAACGAAAAACGCCCTTCTTTTAATGATTTCCAGCCCAAATCCTGTATAATTTCTGTGACACTCTCCCATATTTCTCGATAATACAAAACGTGAGGCCTTTCTTTGAACTTTTTCAATATACTCAATCAGTCCTATCTAGTAAGGATCCCACACCGCGCAACAGTATTCTAAAATGGGACGGACAAGTGTAGTGTAGGCAGTCTCCTTAGTAGATCTGTCACATTTTCTAAGTGTGCTGCCAATAAGACGCAGTCTTTGGTTAGCCTTCCCTTCAACATTTTCTATGTCTTCCTTGCAATTTAAGTTATTCGTTATTGCAATACCTAGGTATTTAGATGAATTTACGGCTTCTGGATTAGACTGATTTATCGTGTACCCGAAGTTTAACAAGTTCCTTTTAGCACTCATGTGGATGACCTACACTTTTCGATATTTAGGGTCAACTGCCACTTTTCGCACCATTCAGATGTCTTTTGTAAATCGTTTTGCAGTTTTTTTTGATCTTTTGATGACTTTATTAGTTGATAAACAACAGCGTCATCTGTAAACAACCGAAGACAGCTGCACAGATTGTCTCCAAAATCGTTTATATAGATAAGGAACAGCAAAGGACCTATAGCACTACCTTGGGGAACGCCAGATATCACTTCTGTTTTCAAAATGGTTCAAATGGCTCTGAGCACTATGGGACTTAACAGCTATGGTCATTAGTCCCCTAGAACTTAGAACTACTTAAACCTAACTAACCTAAGGACATCACACAACACCCAGTCATCACGAGGCAGAGAAATCACTTCTGTTTTACTGGATGACTTTCCGTCAGTTACTACGAACTGTGACCTCTCTGACAGGAAATCACAAATCCAGTCACATACTAAACGGGACGCCCTTATACATTCTGCTGATTTCACAAAATGACCTACCCAAGAGCTTGACTGGAAAGCAATCACCACCGCATTTATTCTTCTGGTCTAGCGCCCTCAAACGAATACCCTTCTCACTCCTTATCGACCAACCACCAAAACCACTTCTTTGTGGACAAAAATGCATTTTAAACTTGAGTTATCGACATCTTTATCTACAAACTAAAATAGAACAGGCGTCGGATCCAAAAACTGCATGACCGTCGTGAGGCTATTTTAGTTAACGAGGCCGTCTCTTATGTTTTCCTGTTATATTCCATATGCCAGCGAGAAACGCTGTAAAATTATGCTCTAATACAAATGAATTGAAGCTTGCCAGGATTTATTTCATAAATTGAATAATATCTGTTACATGAGACTGCTCAAAACATCACACATTATCACGATATTAAGAGCTTTTGATTCCCATATAGTCGGTCTACCGGGAGTCATGTGTCCTACCCAAGAAGCATTTCAGGATTACCACAAAAATATATAAACCTTGCAGTTAGTAGACCCAAAAAGAAACGCAATTACCACATTATTCAGTGCAACTCATAATCAGTTGAACTGCGCATTCAGAAAAAACTAAGATGTGTGTCTGTGTACACTCACAAAGCACTTCATCTTCAGGCCACGAGTGGCCTACCGGGACCATCCGACCGCCGTGTCATCCTCAGTGGAGGATGCGGATAGGAGGGGCGTTGGGTCAGCACACTGCTCTCCCGGTCGTTATGACTGCATTCTTGACCGAAGCTGCTACTATTCGGTCGAGTAGCTCCTCAATTGGCATCACAAGGCTGAGTGCACCCCGAAAAAGGCAACAGTGCATGGCGGCCCGGATGGTCACCTATCCAAGTGCCGACCACGCCCGACAGCGCTTAACTTCGGTGATCTCTCGGGAACCGGTGTAGCCACTGCGGCAAGGCTATTGCGATGCATGTCCGTGTCAGCAGGAAAATATCAGTTTTTACAATGGTGCAAGGTCACAATTTCCTAAATTCTTCACCTAAACTGATAATACTAAGGGGCGTCAGATGGTGAAGTTAAGATTTCCTTAATGGTTTGGATCTAGAACCTTATAGCTCGATAAGAGAATACACTCTCACTGCGTTATTCATCAGTAATAGAGAAAAATAGTAATGTTAAATATGAGATTAGTTATAGATACTGTGTGGAATGACATTCCAGGAATCAAATAATAAATTTGACACCCCGGCTTTACACCTTAAGTCAGAATTAGTCAGATTATTTATCAGAAATTATAACGAAATATCACCTGAATTTAGCAAGACAACTCAGAAGTACACCAGGAAGTAAGTCGACGATCACATAGTTTCCAAACGTATTCTACAAGGTTGCCATTGCAATGTTTACTTTCTGTGGATCAGTTTAAAACAAAGTGCAGCTAAATACTGTGTATATTTGTGTACATAGCTAAATAATGCACATAATAGTAACCATTAGTAATAACTTTGATTACTGTCTGATCCCACAATGTATTCAAAAGTAATTATAGAAAGAGCTTTGATGTGGATACCACAAGGCAATCCACTTATCAGCACTGCGTCTAGCTACACTTGGTCCGCAGCATAATGTCGTAACGCCTCCATCTGATTATGAGTCTGCAGTGGGTCGAAAACACGTTTATGGTTGAATAGCGTTTCAAAAAAAAACCTGAAAAAGCTACTCATTGCATATTTATTTACGGATAAATTGCCAATTTAAATCACAGTCGCAGTTCATTATACACAATGGATATACTGAGATTATATTTGAAATGAATAAACAATGTTTGATTATTTCTTCTATACACGTACTCCATACATGGCACAAATCGTTCCTGCTCCCTCCGTAATCTGTTAAGTCCTAAGATAAAAAAGTAACACAAATATTAGATTTTTCCCAGTTCACTCTCCGTTTTCTATCGCTTAAACTACGATCCCAGCAACCTTAAATACACAACATTCAGTAGGTCATTGAAAAAACAATTTAGTAAAAATGACAACTGATAAATACGTTAATAACGCGCCAAACAAAATCTCCATGAAGCAATGCACAAAACTACTTCTTTCAGGCATATTTGGCCTTCGTGAATTATAAACGTCAATATTCTTCAAATGAAATGTTGCAAGAGAAAATGCCATTACGACCTTACCTACGTAGTGAGAGGCACCCACATGCCTTGCTCATACTGTGGCATCAAGCAGTCAGGCCTGCAAGACGAGTGGTCTGCCAAGCGAGTGGACTTATTCTTATTTACCGAGTAACATGAACTCTAGTACTCACAATTAAGTTACACGTTATTCTCCTGTTTGAATATTACGCAACGGAAACGCACTTCTGACTATTAGTAATTTAGAGAACTCTGACTGTTCACTACGCACTGGCAATACCACATTTTCTTTCTTATTTAAAGGCTTTGATCAACACGTGGCCATCGCACTGAATATGAATGGCGCACACATTATAAATTCTGGATATTATGACAACATACAACTCGAAGGAAAAGGCCACCAATCTTTTTCTTTTCACTATCTTATTTATTCCGATAAATTCTATAACCTAAACACACAAATTCTATAACCTACAACAATAACACATGGGCATGGGTTTACATTGGTGATTCTCTATCTTATGGTCTCGTAATTATTTAACGCTACAGTGCACCTTCTGGATAGGATGGTGGATCTCTTTTTTTTTATATCTCATACTTCGACTCTCACAACCATCATCACGAAACTTTCCTCCAGACCGAGCGGTACAAAAGGAACATGCATAACCCACTACCTATGAAACTACCTTGCTACTCTCCCATGCAAACCACACATACTTAAATTACATGACATACACCACACTGCAACATGGAATACAACACAAGGATTAGCCACAACATTATCACTTTCAGCTTTCCCACTTCAATTAGTATTCATCCCAGTTTCACACGACACTGCCCCACTTCGTAACTTTTCTTTCCTACTACGAACTCTGGAGGATATATGCACGTCTTTTCCATCGTTGTGTCGTTGGTCGGACGGAAGGGAATTGGTTAAATTGGTGGTCGGTCCTTGGGCCATCCCTATTTTTGGTTGCCGTCCGATATTTAACTTCAACTCTTGGCT
This sequence comes from Schistocerca americana, assembly GCF_021461395.2. Lineage (NCBI taxonomy): Eukaryota > Metazoa > Arthropoda > Insecta > Orthoptera > Acrididae > Schistocerca > Schistocerca americana. The sequence continues at coordinate 163,423,129 of NC_060126.1, read as the reverse complement.
CTCTGTCTCACCTCACCTTACGTTGGAGCTACCTTCTCAGGCTGACCCTTGGAACACTTCTAAGCACCACTTGTTCTGTTTGTTTTAGATTGTAATTTTCAGTTTAGTTTGAAGTATTGTGCGAGGCCTTCGGCCGTGAATTAATTCAGTTCTTTTTAAATTTTACATAAATGCCTTCAGTCGTGTTAAATTAAAATTTCGAAGATTGATTTTATTTTTAAAAAAGAAAAAAATAATTTTATTCCTTAAAATTGGTTCTATCTGAAATTGTTTGTAATCCAAGCCCTAAGCCGTTAGTTGTTCAATGTACTATGTGTGGCCTTCAGCCAGGGATTTACGTGACCTTTTAATAAGGCCTTCAGCCATGTGTATTCTTTAAAGGAAAATTTTTTATAAGGAGGAAGGGGCTTATTTGAAATTGTTTGTCGGACTTGTTGTTCAGGCCTTCAGCCGTTGTTTCAAATTTGTTTGTGGCCTTCAGCCGTGCAATAAGGTAATATTCCTTTAATTAGGCTTTCGGCCATTCTGTTGTAAGTTCAAAAAGAAATTTATTGGTTGGAAAAATTGGTTGTTAATGTGTTTTAATTATAGTTCTCATTCAGACGTGTAGTGGAGCTCTTCAGCCGCTAATTGTTTTCAGTTGCATGTTTTTTTTTAAGGAAAAAAACAGTTTACCTTCCATTTTTAATTGCTTTTGATTTCTAAACCAGGCCTTCAGCCATTCTTATTTTTGGTGTGGTTTTGCCATTCTGTTGTAAGTTTAAAAACAAATTTCTTGGTTGGAAAAATTGGTTATTAATGTGTTTTAATTATAGTTCTCATTCAGACGTGTGGTGGAGCTCTTCAGCCGCTAATTGTTTTCAGTTGCATGTTTTTTTAAGGAAAAAAACAGTTTACCTTCCATTTTTAATTGCTTTTGATTTCTAAACCAGGCCTTCAGCCATTCTTATTTTTGGTGTGGTCTTGGACCTTCAGCCCAGAAAGAATCTCAAGTTCTTTAACTAGGTCTTCAGCCGTATTGTTTAGTTCTAATCCTTTAAAGCAATGTGTAAATGAGTGGTTCTTAGAAAAATAAAATTGTGTGTTTGATTGAGCAACTCACAGTAACTGTTTATGGCCTCATTCACAATCATAACCTTATTCTGTGCGCTCTCTGAGTACCCACCAATCTGGCTTCAAGACCATAAATAATGCACATACGTCATCTTAGAGGCGCAACTGGAAAACGACACCTCCAGCAGAAATTTCCACATCCTCCCGTGTTGTCATCTAGTGCAGCTGGCTCTTGTGTGGTTTTCTTTCAGTGGTTACCGTGATTTCAGCTATTACAAAATCAAGTGAAAAGCCAAACCAGCTAGAGGGCATCAATTTGAACGAACAAGCAAATGAATCTTTCGAACAGGTGTTCATTTGTTCGGGTACTTAAACTTCAAACACGTAATTATAAAAATGTGGCGGTTATAATTTGAGCAAGATGCCAAGAAACTTATTGGTTCCCCTGTTTTGACAATGAATATTGCCCCTGCACATGCAACTTATCAACTTCAAATTAATAGAAGTATCATTTTATTTACGAAGTTCCCAAGTACGCTTTACAACCAATTACCCGAAATTTATTTACCATCTAAAATTTTCCTTTTCATGGTTTTTATTGAAAATAAGAATAAATACAATGTTTTTTTTTCATCAGTCTCCTGACTGGCTTGATGTGGTCCGCCACGGATTGCTTTCCTTTGCCAAGGTCTTCATCTCATAGTACCAGTTGCAACCAACGTCCTCAGTTAAACAAATCAAAAAAAGTTTTGGATCATCTCGGTTACGAGAGTTCCGGAACCTGTACAGAAAACCGGAATAGAGAGCAACATAAACATCATTTGCGATCTTTTTATAACTCATGAAAACCACACATTGCATGTTGTGCCACCATACAGCGAGACCTACAGAGGTGGTGGTCCAGACTGCTGTACACACCGGTACCTCTAATACCCAGTAGCACGTCCTCTTGCATTGATGCATGCCTGTATTCGTCGCGGCATACTATTCACGAGTTCATCAATGCACTGTCAATCCAGCCTGTCTTACTCCTCAACAGCGATTTGGCGTAGATCCCTCAGAATGGTTGGTGGGTCACGTCGATTATAAACAGGGGCGCGAATTGTCGTCCATGAAGACGAATGCCTCGCCAATATGCTGCCGATATGGTTGCACGATCGGTCGGAGGATGGCGTTCACGTATCGTACAGCCGTTACGGCGCCTTCCATGACCACCAGCGGCGTACGTTGGTCCCACACAATGCCACCCGAAAACAGCAGGGAACGTCCATCTTGCCGCAGTCGCTGGACAGTGTGTCTAAGGCGTTCAGCCTGGCCAGATTGCCTACAAACTCGACTCCGACGATTGTCTGGTTGAAGGCATACGTGACACTCAATGGTGAAGAGAATTTGATGCCAATCCTGAGCGGTCCATTCGGTATGTTGTTGAGCTGTTCTGTGGTGTCGTGGTTGCAAAGATGGACCTCGTCATGGACGTCGGGAGTGAAGCTGCGCATTATGCAGCCTATTGCGCACAGTTTGAGCCGTAACACGACGTCCTACGGCTGTATGAAAAGCATTATTGAACATAGTGGCGTTGCTGTCAAGGTTCCTTCGAGCAATAATCCGTAGGTAGCCGTCATCCACTGCAGTAGTAGCCCCTGGGCGGCCTGAGCGAGGCATGTCATTGACAGTTCCTATCTCTCTGTATCCATTTACGAACAACATCGCTTTGGTTCACTCCGAGACACCTGGACACTTCCCTTGTTGAGAGCCCTTCCTGGCACAAAGTAACAATGCAGACGCGATCGAACCGCCGTATTGACCGTCTAGGCATGCTTGAACTACAGACACCACGAGCCATGTACCTCCTTCCTGGTGGAATCACTGGAACTGATCAGCTGTTGGACCCCTCCGTCTATTAGGCGCTGCTCATGCATTGTTGATTACATCTTTGGGCGTGTTTAGTGACATCTCTGACAGTCAAAGGGACTATGTCTGTGATACAATATCCACAGTCAACGTCTGTCTTCAGGAATTCTGGGAACCAGGGTGATGCAAACTTTTTTTGATGTGTGTATTTTCTGGATGTATTCCAATCTCTGCCTTCCTCTACAGTTTTTGCCCTCTACAGCTCCTCCCATCGAAGTCACTCCCTGATGTCTTAACAGATCTCCTATCTTCCTGTCCTTTCTTCTTGTCAGTGTTTTCCGCATTTTGCTTTACTCCCCGATTCTGCGCAGATCCTCCTCATTCCTTGCCTTATCAGCCACCTAATTTTCAACATTCGTCTGTAGCACCACATCTGAAGTGCTTCGATTCTCTTCTGTTTTGTTTTCCCGCTGTCCGTGTTTCACTACCATGCAATGCTTTGCTCAGACCGTACATTCGCAGAGATTTCTTTCTCAAATTAAGGCCTATGTTTGATACTAGTAGCCTTCTCATGGCCAGGAATGTCCTTTTGCCAATATTAGTCTGCTTCTGATGTCCTCCTTGCTCCGTCCGTCATTGGTTATTTTGCTGCCTAGGTAGCAGAATTCCTTTATTTCATCTACTTCGTGACCATCGAGCGTGATATTAAGTTTCTCGCTGTTCTCATTTCTGCCACTTCTCATTACTTTATTCTTTCTTCAATTTACCCTCAATCCATATTCTATACTCATTAGGCCATTCCATTCAGCAGGTGATGTAATTCTTCTTCGCTTTCACTCAGGATAGCAATGCCATCAGTGAATTGTATCACTGATATCCTTTCACGTTGAATTTTAGGCTCAATCCTGAACCTTTCTTTTATTTCCATCATTGCTTCTTTGATGTACAATTTCAACATTATGGGCGAAAGACTACGCCACAGTTTTACAACCATATTTAATCCGAGCACTTCGTTCTTCGTCGTACACTCTTATTATTCCCTCTTGGTTCTTGTACATACTACATATTAACCGTCTTTCCCAATAACTTACACCTATGTTTCTCAGAATTTCGATCATCTTGCACCATTTTGCAGTGTCGAACACTTTTTCCAGGTCGATAAATACTATGAACGTGTCTGATTTTCCTTTAGTCTTGTTTCCATTTTCAACCGCAACGTCAGAACTGCCTGTCCGATGCCTTTACCTTTCTTAAAGCCAAACCGGTCGTCATCTGACACACCCTCAGTTCTCTTTTCCATTCTTCTGTATATAATTCTTATCAGTAATATGGATGCATGAGTTGTTAAGCTGATTGTGCGATAATTCTCGCAATTGTCAGGTATTGCAGTCTTCGGAATTATGTGGATGATATTTTTCCAAAATATAGATGGTATGTCGCCACCCTTGTCTGTAATTTCACTGAAGGTTGTTATGACTTCACTATATGCTGAGTCAGTCCTTCCGACAATCATTTCTTTTTCGACTTTTTCACATTTTTCATGCGTCCATTTCGCCTCAGCTTCCCTGCACTTCCTGTTTATTTCACTCGTCAGCGACTTGTATTCCTATATTCCTGAATTTCCTAGACCATTTTGTGCTTCCATCTTTCACCGATCAGCAGAAGTATTTCTTCTGTTGCCTATAGTTTCTTCGTAGTTTTTCTTTCCAACTTCTGTGGTAGAACTTTTTAGATATGTCCATTCCTCTTCAAGTGTACTGCCTACTGAGCTAATCATTACTGCTGTATCTATAGCCTTAGGGAACTTCAAGTGAATCTCGTCATTCCCAAGTACTTCCGCATTCCACTTTCTTGTGTACTAATTTTTCCAGACTAATCTCTTAAACTTCAGCCTCCTCTTCATCACTACTACATTGTCAACTGAGTCTATATCTGCTCCTGGATACGCCTTACAATGCAGTACCTGATTTCGGAATCTTTGCCCACGCTGAAATCTAACTGAAATTTTCCCTTATCATCCGGTCTTTTTCAAGTATATCTCCTCCTCTTGTGGTACTTGAACAGATTATTCGTTACTACTAGCTGAAATTTATTACAGAACTCAAATAGTCTTTCTCCTCTCTAATTCCTTGTCCCAAGTCCATATTCTACTGTAAGCTTTTCTTCTACTCCTCCCTCTACAACTGCATTCCAGTCCCCCATGACTATTAGATTTTCATTTCTCTTTATGTATTGCATTACCCACGCAATATCGTCATATACTTTCTCTATCTCTTCATCTTCAGCTTGCAACGTTGTCATATGTACTGTAACCTCCCCACCGCAATTTTTAAAGAAAATAAAGCAATACTTAATAGAAATGGGAGCCGAGTGTAACCTCCCCACAAAATTTTTAAAGAAAAGACGATACTAATTAGAAATGCTGATGGACATGGCTCTATGCGTAACCTGCCCACAATGAAATGTACTGACAATGGCAACAAAAATGTGAAATTCGCAATCTGACTCAAATATAAATCCTTCAAAAAATTAAAGTCCATTCAGTGACAAGAAAATTCAATTAAACCGAAATATCGGTCTTTGTCCCTGTGTAAAACAATCAGAATTAAAGTCTTACCTCAGAATAAATGGATGTCACATATCTGCTCTTGTTGTTGCGCACCGCTTCGAGGAACTGCATTGCAAATAATAATATTCTCTTTTTTTTTTGTGATTTTAGTGGAGTTTTTCTTCAAAAGAAGTGGAATGAAATGGGAAGTGCAACGAAATCTTGAGTTCAATAAAAAATTAAATTTTTGAGAAAATGCTTTTGAAATAAAAAAATTATTATTGGGAGACTTGTTGGAGAATAATTACAATAAATAAAATTTTTCATTATCTAATGATTATATTAATTAACAGTATACCTTATTCCTCATCTTGACCAGTGTTGCCGACCGCCTACATCACACAACCGCACTGGGCTGCTACTACTGACCGACCGCTCTGCATGACGACTACAGACTGAGTACTGCTCCCAACTAGACAGAGCTACAGACTCGCAACGACTGAACTGACAGACTCGCAACGACTGACTACTGACAGACTCGCAACGACTACTACTGACAGACTCGCAACGACTACTGAGAACCGCTCGCAACACTCGCGCGGTCAAGCGCATACTCTCTGGTCACAGATGCTACAATGCCTCGCCATCGCTGCTATGTTACATACGTGTTTCATAACCCTCCACTGGGGGGGCAAAAATTTGGCAGCGATGGTGAGTCATTTGGACTTGCCAAGCGCGGCAAAATTTTTCTTTAATTAACAAAATTCTATAACTTACAGAATATTTAAATGTTGTGCACACGCACTAAGTACAAAATATATCAGACAAAGACAAAATGTGAGTACAAAACATAGTAGCAAATCAGAAAAATGTATATACAAATTATTTGACAGATAATAAAGTGCACAGGCACTGAAAAAATTCTTTAGCATATGCAGAACAAATAAACAGACTGGCAAGAATAATTAGATGTAGTACATAAAGTAAATGTTGTGCACACGCACTAAGTACAAAATATATCAGACAAAGACAAAATGTGAGTACAAAACATAGTAGCAAATCAGAAAAATGTATATACAAATTATTTGACAGATAATAAAGTGCACAGGCACTGAAAAAATTCTTTAGCATATTCAGAACAAATGAACAGACTGGCAAAAATATTATATTGACAAGTGACATAAGTGTATTCGCATTGGAGTTCAGCGAATCGAAAAATGTATAACCTATGAACTATGTGGCAAGAATCAGGATAGGAAAGGGAAGGATTGCATCATGGTTGTAGCACTTTAGATTGCACACAGCTGCTCTGAAAGTCCATATCTTTCCACAGAAGTACAACACCAAGTGACACAACTTGAAGTTCTTTTCCCATCAGAATTTATCAGTGTAGCAAAGACACTGAACTGTCGTAGTAATGTTCCATGTTTTCATTTTGGCAGTACATTAGGTACACCAAACAGTGGGACCATAATAACGTCTTCATTGCTCACGGTGGTGGACAGCATGTCGTGTCAACACCACACTCTTACAAGGCACACCAACGTAGAATTAGTGCAAAACCAAAGATAGTGCTCCATGATCACTAGGATAAACAGGACAAATGGACATTGCAGTAATTCAGGGTAGTTAGCTCATAAGGTGAAGGACATTAAGTCACATAATATTGTCAATTACAGTAGTAGTGTGCGGCATTCATAGCCCAGTTATTGAACATTTCTGTACCATGTATGTAGTATTACAGAAAAATGTTCATTAATTGTTTTACATAGAATCAGTAATCTTCTTTTCCTAGTTACAAAGCATTATTAAATAATCGCATTCTTTTCCAGTTACAGAGTATAATTAAGAATCATTAGCCTTTTCCTAATTACAGTTAATTAATCATTTGTCATTAATTAATCATTTGTCTAATTACAGTTAATTAATCATTTGTATAATTACAGTTAATTAATCATTTGTCGTTAATTAATCATTTGTCTAATTACAGTTAATTAATTAATCATTTGTCATTTCAATATACTAAGAATTATTAGCCTTAATTAATTACAAAGCATTATTAAACAGTACCATAGTTAATTAATTATGTGTCATTCCAATCTATTAAGAATCATTAGTCTTTTCCTAATTACAAAGCATTATGAAACAGTCACATTCATTTCCAACAACAAAGTATGGCATCGTTAATTAATCATTTGAAATTCCAATATATTAAGAATTATTAGCCTTCTCCTAATTACAAAGCATTATTAAACAGTCACATTCATTTCAAATTACAAAGTATCAACATTGGAAACAAGAGCTAATCAATGGCATAATTAATAACAATTCGTGGAGTGACATTAATTATTGGCACTCAGTGGCCAGCAAGTATTGAATAGAATCATCATTCAGTATTATTCAGATTATTACGAAGTCATTATTAAAAATCAGTTAATTACAGTCAAATCATTAATAATCACAGGCATTATAAGTGGTAACATTACAATAAACAGTGTTCCTCCTTCAGTAGTATTCCGACCATTACAAAGTCATTATTAAAATCAGTTAATTACAGTCAAATCATTAATAATCACGGGCATTATAAGTGGTATCATTACAATAAACAGTGGCAGTTATTAGCTAGTGACAAAGCATTATTTTGAATATAGTCTCATTAAGAGGTCATTACTCAAGTGACATGCTATTCATAATTGATCAGTATTATTCAGAATTATCATAAACTAGTGACATTATGTGGGACTGGTAATACATTTTTTTGGTAGCAATGCATTGCGTTGGGATCGATAATTAATTGCTGAAACATAACACTATTTGCTTTTGACCTATTGCAGCAAATGAGGATAGGTAACGTCATTCGTCATGAGTCAGCTGTAGCAAGATTATGGAACAAGGCAGTACATGTGATCACATTTAGAAGTGATAAACACAAATGGGTAAAAAATAAAAATGCAAGTACTAGAACAGGTATAATAAGTAACAGGTTTAGTAAGTGTCATGAAAAACTTCTCCTGGAAAAAAATACAAAAACGGATTATTGACCTGAAAGAAGAAACGCACACTATGCTGAAAAGTAGTGAACTTCGAATTAACAGGCAGTGAAATGTGTATAAAATGTGTTCCATAGCTGTCCTTTCCAAAACTTTCAGTCATCCTACTATGCAATGTAACACCTGCTGTCAAAGCAAACTGCAACAAATACTTAAATAACTACGTAGCATAAATACATTACTTCAACATTATCCTCATCTGTAAAAAAAAACTTCATTATCCATATCATCATAACTTCACCATTATCATCACCTGTAAAGAAAAACTTCATTATTCATAATACCATATCCTTCATCATTATTCATCAGTATTCATTATCATCTGCAAAAAATCACTTCATTACTCATTACATAACTATTCCTTATCTCTAGCATATTTCATCACTAAAACTAAGATGTGTAGTTCAGTCTGACAGCCTGCATCAATCACCTTGTATTCTGAAAGAAAAAATTAGTTAAGACTGCTATTCTTCGATGAGTATAGTATATTCTTGTTAATGTTTGTTAATCCTGATCCATTTACTCTTCCTCATAAAGTTATTGCATCTCCTTTCGTTTATTCCGTAGGTGAAATTCCATTTATGTTAAATTTATTTCTTAGAATCATCATTCCTTTCTGAAATTGATGAACAAAGATTAATGTCCTGCATTTAAATCATATACCCACTAGATAATGACTGGTTTATGGTAACATAATTAACCCTACAGCATAACATGACAGAAAACGTAATATGTCAAAAACATTGACAGTGTTCAAAAACAAAGATATACACAGAATAATACAATGCAGCAGCAAAAAAAATGTGAAACAGTCACGATGTTGAGATGTCATAAGGCAAAAAAATGTCAAAGTCGACTGGTGTGTGTTATATCTTAACTATTTCATAGTCCATACTAACAAAACTGGAGTACAGTCACATACACAAAAAAATGGAAAATGTGCACGGTCTGATGTGTAACGACAAGAAAAGCGACCTGCTAACCTTACCTTGCCGGGCACTTGCCAAGAAAAAATACGATAATCATCAATAAGTAGTCACATAAATACAATTGCAGAAATAGTCATAAATGTGTAAATTCATCTGGAAAAATATGCACGGTCTGATGTGTAACGACAAGAAGAGCGACCTGCTAACCTTACCTTGCCGGGCACTTGCCAAGAAAAAATACGATAATCATCAATAATTAGTCAGGTGAATTAATTGCATTAGTAAATGGCATCATAGTGTGTTGAATCATACAGTGGTTTCACTCAATAAACGGTTTAATGTTTGAGATATGGTGATTGCCTTTCGATTTTCTGGTTCTCAAAGTTTCGACGTGTACAACATTGGGGTGAGGGATGCTGCGAATCCGATATGGACCTGCGTATAGAAGTTCAAATTTACTGCACTTACCTTTTAATTTGCTGGATAAATAGTGTGTACGTACTAGTATCTTCTGTCCAACGTGAAAGTCGCGGCGTGTACAAACCTGTTTTTGCTGTCTTCTCCGGCGCTCTGCGGCACGTTTGATGTTGTTCAGCGCAATGTCAATTATTTCATGGTGTCGTAGGCGACGACTTTTGGGAAATTCTATTAATTCTTTAATTTTGTTCGGTGGTTCAACGTTTTTCAGTATAACAGTCGGAGATAGCATAGTGGATTCATTTGGAATGGAATTAATTACATCTTGGAATGAGAGTATGTGTGTATCCCAATCAATATGTCTTTTGTGGCAGTATATTCGGCACAGCTTACCAATTTCCTTCATTAATCTTTCACAAGGGTTCGAAGAAGCGTGGTACTTGGATATATAAATCGGAGAAATGTTTCTAGCTCGTAACATGCGTGTCCATACACTACTACGAAATTGAGATCCATTGTCAGAAATTACTTTCATCACATGCCCTACATGAAACAGAAAATGTTTTACAAATGCTTTCGAAATAGTTTTAGCAGTAGCTTTGCGTAACGGAGTGAAAGTAACAAATTTTGAAGTGAGCTCAACAGCGACAAATATGTAGCAAAAACCTCTGTTAGTTCTGGGAATCGGACCAAAAATATCTACTGCGGCCATGTGTCTTAATTTAACAGGTACAATGGGATATAAAGGAGGAATATGTGAAGTGGTGTCTGATTTAGCTTTCTGGCAAATTTTACAAGACGCTAAAACTCGTCGTATACGTTTTTCCATGTTAGTAAAATAACAGTTCTGTCTCAGTATAAGAAAACATTTTCGTGCTCCGTAATGTGCGTAACTTAAATGAGTGTACCAAATTAATTTGTTAACCAGTTCGTCAGGAATGCATAATAACCAATTGTTGCTGTCAGGATGAGAGCGGCGAAACAGAATGTCATTGCGTACAGTGTAGTGGTTTCTAATCGTAACATTATTCTTATCTTGCCAAAGGTGTTTAATTTCTTTCCACACGTTGTCTTTATTTTGTTCTTGTGCTATGTCCTGTAATGACGATGAAATAAAATTTTCAAAAGCAACTTGCTGAATGTACATGACACTGAAATTTGTTTTGCAGAAGTTGGTTGCTACGTCTTGCTGATTGTTGCCGAGAGAACGCGATAGTGCGTCTGCTATAACATTTTGTGTGCCGGGAATGTGAACAATCGTAAAATTAAATTCTTGCAAATAAAGTTTCCATCTGCTTAATCTGTCGTGAGTGAATTTAGCTGAAAGTAAAAATTGTATTGCTCTGTGGTCTGTGTAGACGGTGGTATGTCTGCCATAAAGAAAGTGCCGAAATCTCGTAAAAGCCCATACAACACATAATGTTTCAAGTTCTGTAACAGAATAATTTCGTTCAGCGGGTGACAAAATGCGGCTTGCAAATGCGATGTTTTTAATAACTGTTGAACCATCTTCTTCAATTTCCTGAAAAATGTGTACGCCTAAAGCGGTATTGGAACTGTCGGTGGCAATGGAAAAATTTCTAGTAAGATCTGGGTGCGATAAAAGTGGAGCATTCAACAAAGCATGTTTCAAATAACATTCTCGTGAGCAAAATTCTGCGTGTCAAAAGTAATGTTTGCGTTACTGTAATATAAAACCTGTACTGTGTCTGGTGAAATTCTGTCGTACGTACTATTATTTACGGGAGGATGCTGTGGCATTTCGACTATTTGAATTGTTCTGTTATTTCTTACTGACGTATTACGCTATCGATGACACCTATTGTTTGGATCATTCATGATTATTCGTTGTTGACGATGTTCTTGCTGCTGATAAGATCGACTGTTATTAAATGTACGCTGAAAATTGTGCTCGTTATTTTTACGTCTGTCATGATAGTAATTTCTATACGGCGCATTGCGATAGGAATTGAAATGGTGTGTTGTCTGTACGTAGTTATTTCTTTTCTGCTGTGCGTTACTATTTGTTGGATCTGGTACTACACGTGCACGCGGCGAAACATTAAAAGTTTGGTTGACCTTGTAGACTGCATTGTTGGTTACGTATGCTAAGCGGCTGACTTTCATGCTGTTGTGGTGAAAAGGTCTATTGTTACCAAAATGTGGTTCCGATTGCTCAAAATTTTATACATACTGATGATTGCGATTTTATCTGTTATTAAAATTACGGCGGTAGTTGTCATTACGGGAGTGCCTACTGAAAATTGTCACATTCGGTAAAATATTTGTCATATCCGGTTTTCATTACATATTCTTAATCCTAGGTAGAGCAATAGTTAAAGAGCAGTTTTGATAGATATAAAGGATAGTAGAAGAAAAGGCAGCAGTGCAGAAAACTAAAGATGAAACAGCACTACTACAGCTCGGGGCCCTATGCTCGCTACGGCACATATTCATTAAAGCGTAATGAATCCCCTGAGGTCAATTACGCACTGTAAATAAATTTAAACTTTTGCGTTGCAGGCAATAGCGGTAAAATTCCAAAGGCAAATTGTTGTATCCGTGCTAATTCAAATTTCTGCATTATAGGCAATGCTGTTGTAAATACAAAAATAAATTGTCGCATCTGGTTCAAAGCTAGTTTTTTCATTACACGCAATAGCGGTGAATGTACAAAGATGAATTGTCGTATACAGTGCAAAGCGTGTACCTGTACGCTGTCATTATTAAGTTCTTTACATTTTCTTATAAATGCAAATTGCTCGAAATCTACGTTCTCGTCACTCGGTTTGATAACACGTTCGGGTTTGTGAGTGAATCTGTTCGTCTGTGTCATTTCGTACTTCAAGTTGCGTAGCTTTTCATATTTTAAGTCGCGTAGCTTTTCGGATTTTAATTCGCGTAGTCTCTGTAAATTGTTCACATTATACACGCTGCGTGAGTCTGATAAATGCTCGCAACGTGGCGGATTCTGTGACGTATTGGTGACTGAAATAATTGTTAATTCTGTTACTTTAATACTTTCGTCAATCTGGTTATTGTGTCGTTCACTTCTCTCGTCAACTTCCGTATTCGGAGTGTATGAAACTTCCATTGACTCTAAATTAACTTCGTCGCGAATCTGTACTTCGTTTTTAGGACATTCTTCAGTGACTGCATTAATTTCGTGTATCAGTGTTTCGTTTGCTGAACATTGTTCAGTGACTGCAATAATCTCGTCTTTATGTGATTCGGTTGTGCCTACACGTGTGCTACTGAATTCTTGTGCAACAGTGCCAACCTTTTCATTACTGTTATTAGCACAAGTCTTAGTATCATCACGTAGTTGTTCCTTACTGTCCTGACATTGCACGGTAACAGCTGTAATCTGCTCACTAACTTGTTTGTTCTGTTCTTTACGGTCGTCTTGTTTTCCGTTTGTGAGATCGACACTTTTATCAATTGTTTCGCTAAGTTGTTTGTAATGGTTGTCAAAAATTTCATCAAGTTGTTGTTTGAGTTTTTTGTTATCTTGTTTGATATCTTCCCTAAGATCGTTCTTAAACTGTAGCATTATTGTCATAAATTGATCCAAACTTAAAGTAGCTGTTGCATTCTCAGTACTGTTTAATGGTGTACCTGCAGTTGTCGCGCTTTGTGTGACCATTTGGTCATTTTACAACTTACAAAAAGGATTATCAGTCGGATGTACACTGTCAGACATTATTTCGGAATTAAATGGATCCGTCATACTCTCACTACACTGATCATTTTCATTCGAAAAATTCGTCTGTACATTACTTGGATTTTCTAAATCGGGTGTGTTAAACTCGGCAGCGCTCATTACCATAGAGCATTCTGCGTCATCAATTGTCGTCAAGTTAACAGACGAGACAATTGAGTTCGTTTGTTCATCATTAAGGTGAAAGTCATCTTTAGTGGTTGGAATGCACTGATTGTTAGTGAACGCAGGATTGTCATCATTACGTTGCGTATCACACTTACTATCGGTCACGTTGTTTAAGTCGGTAATTTCATTCACAATACTTCGCGATACACTATTCACAGTCTTTCGCGGCATTTTTACAATAGTCAAAATTTTTCACAAAACAAATAAACACAATGCAAAAGCAACACACAAATACAACAAAGCAACAAATTGCCGTTGACCTGTAGAAGGAAAGTCACAAGATTAATAAAAGCGTTGCGCCAAATCCTAATTATATCTAAGCAAACAAGAGCAGATATCTGACTGTTGCTCAAAAGACTCTCAACGAAATACGATCCTGGACTGGGTGTCGCCAAGTGTAACCTCCCCACCGCAATTTTTTAAAGAAAGAAAATGGACAATACTTAATAGAACTGGGGAGCCAAGTGTAACCTCCCTACAAAAATTTTAAAAGAAAAAGGACGATACTAATTAGAAATGCTGATGGACATGGCTCTATGCGTAACCTGCCCACAATGAAATGTACTGACAATGGCAACAAAAATGTGAAATTCGCAATCTGACTCAAATATAAATCCTTCAAAAAATTAAAGTCCATTCAGTGACAAGAAAATTCAATTAAACCGAAATATCGGTCTTTGGCCCTGTGTAAAACAATCAGAATTAAAGTCTTACCTCAGAATAAATGGATGTCACATATCTGCTCTTGTTGTTGCGCACCGCTTCGAGGAACTGCATTGCAAATAATAATATTCTCTTTTTTTTTGTGATTTTAGTGGAGTTTTTCTTCAAAAGAAGTGGAATGAAATGGGAAGTGCAACGAAATCTTGAGTTCAATAAAAAATTAAATTTTTGAGAAAATGCTTTTGAAATAAAAAAATTATTATTGGGAGACTTGTTGGAGAATAATTACAATAAATAAAATTTTTCATTATCTAATGATTATATTAATTAACAGTATACCTTATTCCTCATCTTGACCAGTGTTGCCGACCGCCTACATCACACAACCGCACTGGGCTGCTACTACTGACCGACCGCTCTGCATGACGACTACAGACTGAGTACTGCTCCCAACTAGACAGAGCTACAGACTCGCAACGACTGAACTGACAGACTCGCAACGACTGACTACTGACAGACTCGCAACGACTACTACTGACAGACTCGCAACGACTACTGAGAACCGCTCGCAACACTCGCGCGGTCAAGCGCATACTCTCTGGTCACAGATGCTACAATGCCTCGCCATCGCTGCTATGTTACATACGTGTTTCAGTACCTTAACTAACATTGGTGTTGGTTTGCTGTCGATTCTGATAAGAACAACCCCATCACTGAAACGTTCACAGTAACACACTCTCTGTCTTCCTTCCTATTCGTAACGAATCCTTCTCCCGTTATGCCATTTTCTGCTGCTTTTGGTATTATCCTATACTCATCTGGCCAGAAATCCTTTCTTCTTTCCATTTCACTTCACTGACCTCTATTATATCCAGATTTAGCCTTTGCATTTCCCTTTAACGATTTTCTAGCTTCCCCACCACGATCACTTTTTCTCATGGTCACCTCCTCCCGGAGATCTGGTAGGGTGACTGTTCCGGAATCTTTGTCAATGGAGAGATCATCATGACACTTTTCAATTACAGGTCACACATCCTGTGGATACACGTTACGTGTCTTTAATGGAGTGGCTTCCATTGCCTTCTACATCCCCATGCCGTTGATCATTGCTGATTCTTCTTCCTTTAGGGGCAGTTTCATACCCCAAGGGTAGGAGAATGCCCTGAGCTTCTGTCTGCTCCACCGCACTCTTTGAGAAGGCCGTTGGCAGAATGAGGAGAGCTTCTGTAAAGTTTTGATAGTGGAGACGAGGTACTGGCAGAAGTAAATCTGTGAGGACGGGGCGTGAGTCGTGCTTGGATAGCTCAGATGGTAGAGCACTTGCCCGCGAAAGTCAAAGGTCCCGAGTTCGAGTCTCGGTCCGGCACACAGTTTTAATCTTCCAGGAAGTTCCAAGATCCTCTCTGTCTGACAGGAGGGAGATGAATATTGTCGCCACCTACAGAATGTGGGCTTTCTGTGTAATATAACTTGTATTAAACATGAGGGCAGTCACATGAAAAGCGAACACACACAACAACGGGAATGATTCGATTCACAGGTGATCACCACACGCGTTAAGACATTTATTCCACTGGGAGACGAGACGATCAATTCTTCTTTCCGAGAACTCGATCGGCTGCTGACGGATCCACAACCCATGCACTCTTGCGCTTCCTTGTCCGACTGAAACCGACGCATGTCTTTTTTCAGGTCGCCAAAGAAGTGACAATCACACGGTGACATATCCGACCTGCACGGATGATGTTACAGACTTTAGCAAACGAGATCGCTGAAGCGTAACCTTCGTCCGACTTGCAGTGTGGGGGTGGGCTTTATCGTGCAGCAGCATGCCTCTATCCGAGGGCAAACGGCAAAGGGCAAAGCCAATAATGGAAACATCCCACAACTGCAAAGAAATCGAAAGCTGTTCGCACAATTGCGGTAAGATCATTGTTATGTCCTGCCTACTCGTCGAATATGGGGTGCCTAGGAAACCTGCTTTCTCGAATCGCTAGACAATAATTCAAGCAAATAGTGTTAATGAATCTTTATTACAGTAAAATAAACGACAATAATTTGATAATTTAAATCAATGTGTCGCAAGCAATGCGCGACAGACAAAATAAGAAATCTCATCAGAACAGACAATGCCTAATACAAGTGAAATTATACAGTTCCCAAGTCGCTGCTGTACAGCTCGTAGAACGGTTAATCTTCAACTGGGCCGAGGCCAGGCGGTGCGGCGCTTATGTTCTGTTCGCTTAGAGGCCGCTGCTGTCTCGTTGCCGTCCTAGAGAGGGGTCGGTCAGCGTACTATTGGCTGACCTCCTCTTCACAGCCCTCTCTACTCTAGCGTTCCTGGCTGGCGTGCCGGCGCTTATCTCTACACCAGAACAATCATAATGACATCAATCTTCGACTGCAGGAGCCCTCTCCTTGTGGAGTACCTCGAGCGTGGAACCACTATCAATGCGCCATGCTATGAAGACATTTGCAGAAAGAGCGATGCGACAGAAGGCAATAAGCCAAAACGCTCAGCAATGCTCTCGGACAGGATCATCCTGTGGCACGATAACGCCCGCTCCCACACTGCCACTCGGATGAAGGCTACGCTTCAGTGGTTTGGTTGGGAAACACTGCAACACCTCCGTATTCCCGTATCTTTCAGTGTGTGATTTTCGCATCTTCGGCGACCTGAAATAAGACATACGTGGACGTCGGTTTCAGTTGGACGAGGAAATTCAAGAATAGGTGCAGTTGTGAATAAGCGGCTCACCGAATTCTACGAAACGGGAACTGACCGTTTCGTCTACCAGTAGGATATGACTTAACATGGACATGACTTAACATGTGTGGTGATTACTTTTTAGTGGAAGCATTCAATGGTACGGGTGTGGCGGGTGTTCGGTTTTCATTTGAGTGCCCCTTATACCCCTGTATTTCGCATGAATTTTCAAAAAAAAAAAAAAAAAAAAAAAAAAAAAAACCTTCTGAAATTATCAAAATTATTATTAATATTGGATTACAATTTGAATTACATCTGTAACGTAAACTTTATAAAATATTAATGACATATAAGTTTTATATTTCGATCTAAAGATCGATAAAGTGGCAAGCTGAGCATTGCAGGTCATTTTAGTCTACTATTTGGCGCGTATGAAGACTGTTCTGTAAAGCGGTGTGGCGTGTTCGATTCTAAAACTGTTCTGAAATTCTGAGCTCGGTAGTGTAATGTGTTCTGTTCTGTTACGTGCAAAGTATAAGTTGGAACTTTTGAGAATTATGAATTATGTAAATGATGAAGACGAACAAGGCTCTTCAGAATTTTCTTTTTAAACTTCATGCATGAATAACCAAAAATCTTAATTTCCTCCGGTAAAGCTGGAACATACTCTGAATGTGAGCCAACATACGGAAACTTCGATAAGATAACAGAAACTAAAAGGACCTAAGTAACTTATTTCATTGTAAATAGTGCTTTTTAACCGTATGAACTAATTCGGCACATCTTTCTATTTTGGCGTATGCCGCTCGGATTAATGCATGCCATTGAAGAGTGCCGCATAAATCTAAATTTTAGTTTTTACAACATCGTGGATAGAGAGAGGAGGTTTCATTCCTGCCACCACGAAGAGCTTGGCAAGTTCGGTTACCAGTGAGTTGAGGTCAATCGTTTCGCAACTATTACCAGTAACCCGCGAGTACAACTGCCTCCCTAATTTGGCAATGACTGAAGCCTTGTTGGTGCAGTCGTGAAAGCCAAGTCTGTAGATGTTGTGGTGCTGTTGGGCGTCATCAAGTCTGTAGACAATTAATGAAAGAACTAAGATGCACTAGAATGAGATTTTCACTCTGCAGCGGAGTGTGTGCTGATATGAAACTTCCTGGTAGATTAAAACTGTGTGAAGGACCGAGACTCGAAATCGGGACCTTTGCCTTTCGCGGGCAAGTGCTCTACCATCTGAGCTACCCAAGCACGACTCACGACCCGTCCGCACAGCTTCAGTTCTTCCAGTACCTCGTCTCTTACCTCGAAGGTAGAGCACTTGCCCGCGAAAGGAAAAGGTCCCGATTTCGAGTCTCGGTCCGGCACACAGTTTCAATGTGATGCACTGCCTGTCACTGTTTTTCAAGCACGTAAAATTAATCTCTTCCATCAATCTTCTGTCCACTGACTGTCGAGACGTGAGACCTGTTTTCCATCCACCTATGTTCTAATTGCCGAAACATCGAAATGGCAGATATTGAGATAACCGATCGCGATATTGAAAAGCAGCTACAATCTCTTAGTAGTGGAAAGGCTTCAGGACCAGATGAGATACCTATAAGATTCTATAAAGATTATCCGAAAGAACTTGCTTCCTTTCTAGCAGTAATTTATCGTAGATCGCTTGAGCAACGGAAGGTACCTAACGACTGGAAAAAAGCGCGGGTCATTCCCGTTTTCAAGAAAGGCCGTAAGATAGATCCACACAATTAAAGACCTATATTGTTAACGTCAATCTGTTGTAGAATTATGGAACATGTTTTATGCTCAAGAATTATGAAGTTTTTGGAAAATGAGCATCTCCTCTATAAAAAATCAACATGGATTCCGCTAACAGGAGCTTCAAACAGAAGGAGTGCAGTAATAGATAGGAACTGTGATTGTTGTGAACAGATGCGAGCTGAGCTGGCGACCCTTCGCTCACGGCTTCAGGCTGCGTTGGCTTCTGTCACACAGCTTGAGGCAGCTGCCAAGGGGCGTCACTGTGGGGGATCGGACGCGGGGATGCGACGGACGTCGAGCACGTCCCACGTGTGCTCCGATCGCTCCACTACTGTGACCTCCCCGGGTACTGCCTGCACTGAGGTGGACCCCTCACCCGTGGTCGAGTGTGAGATCATTCCACAGTCGGGCAGACAGCGAAAAACTATCTGAGGGGTCGATTGTAGTGACTCCCCGGTTCGTTTGACGAACAGGTTTCGGGCGTTATCTGTGGCTGACGATGTCTCTGAGCCGGATGCAGTCGTCCACCCTGTTCCAGATGAAGCTTCTCGGCCCGAAAGGTCTGGGCATTCACAGAGGGTGGGTTTGCTAGTAGTTGGGAGCTCCAACGTTAGGCGCGTAATGGGGCCCCTTAGGAACATGGCTGCCAAGGAGGGGAAGGAAGCTAGTGTGCACTCCGTGTACATTCCAGGGGGAGTCATTCCGGATGTGGAAAGGGTGCTTCCGGATGCCATGAAGAGTACAGGGTGCAGCCAACTGCAAGTGGTGGCTCATGTCGGTACGAATGACGTGTGTCGCTTTGGATCGAAGCAGATTCTGTCTGGTTTCGGGCGGCTAGCGGAAATGGTAAAGAATGCCAGTCTTGCTTCGGAGATTAAGGCGGAGCTCACCATCTGCAGCATCGTCGATAGAACCGGCTGTGGTCCTTTGGTGCAGAACCGAGTGGAGGATCTGAATCAGAGGCTCAGGCGGTTCTTTGACCGTGAAGGCTGCAGATAACTTGACTTGCGCCATCGGGTGGCGAGTTTCCGGGTTCCGCTTAATAGGTCAGGAGTCCACTACACACAGGAAGTGGCTACCCGGGTAGCGCGGGCTGTGTAGAAGGGACTAGGCGGTTTTTTAGGTTAGAGGGTCTCAGGGAGGGAACCACAGAAGAGGCTTCCGTCAGAAAGTGGGCAGGTAAAACACAGTAAGGTAGTTGTAGAAACGATTGGTATTCTAGTTGTAAATTGACGTAGTTGTGTTATAAAAGAACCAGAGCTCCAAGCCCTAATAGAAAGCACTGAAGCTCAAATAGTTGTAGGTACAGAGGGCTGGCTAAAGCCGGAAATAAGTTCAGCCGAAATTTTTTCAAACGATCTAACAGTGTTCAGAAAGAATAGATTAAATACAGTTGGTGGTGGAGTATTTATTGCTGTCAGAGGAAGTTTGCCTTGAAGCGAAATTGAAGTAGATAGTTCATGTAAAATAGTATGGGTAGAGGTTATACCTGACAATCGGACTAAACTATTAATTGGATCGTTTTACCGACCCCCCGACTCAGAAGACATAGTTGCTGAACAGTTCAGAGGAAACTTGAGTCTCATTTCAAGTAAGTATCACACTCATACAATTATAATCGGTGGTGACTTCAATCAACCCTCGATATGCTCGAAAAATTATGTTTAAAGCCGGCGACAGGCATAAAACATCATCCGAAATTGTACTGAATGCTTTCTCAGAAAATTATTTTGAACAATT
Organism: Schistocerca americana; assembly: GCF_021461395.2. Taxonomy (NCBI): domain Eukaryota; kingdom Metazoa; phylum Arthropoda; class Insecta; order Orthoptera; family Acrididae; genus Schistocerca; species Schistocerca americana. Next base: position 163,402,518 of record NC_060126.1, on the reverse strand, counting down.
AGTTCATGAGCCCACTCGAAGCGTAAATGGTTGCGAAAGCATACTTGACCTTTTAGCAACAAATAATCCTGGACAAATAGTGGGTGTTGTGACAAATACGGGGATTAGCGCCCACAAGGCAGTTGCTGCCAGTAACGATGTGGTATTGACTGGGAGCTGCAACCCAGTGGGACTCGGAGCACGTCACACCGTAGTTTTTTTAATTCGAGCGTAGCACCGTAGTGAAAAAGGTTCCTATAGCCAATTGTACTGTTGTGATGGTTCTTGTTGCTTCCAGGGACGATGGAAAACTTTTCCACCCTTGAAGTTTTAAAAGTGAGGGCTAAACTTATTTCTGGTTTACAAGTCCGGTGTTTTTTTAAAATAGTAAAACTAATTATATTCCTTTCTTTATTGGTTTATTTTGCTGGTGTTTATGTTTTTTCTTCTGAACGTAAACATTTATTGATATTTTTGTTGAGATTAGAATATATTGTTCTTTCGTTATTTATGTTGATTATTAATTTTGTTGTTGCTGTTGTTGTTATGGCCTTCATTCCTAAGACTGGTATGATGCAGCTCTCCATGCTACTCTATCCTGTGCAAGCTTCTTCATCTCCCAGTAACTACTGCAACCAACATCCTTCTGAATCTGCTTAGTGTATTCATCTCTTGGTCTCCCTCTACGATTTTTACCTTCCACGCTGCCCTCCAATACTAAATTGGTGATCCCTTGATGCCTCAGAACATGTCCTACCAACCGATCCATTCTTCTAGTCAAGTTGTGCCATAAATTTCTCTTCTCTCCAATTCTATTCAATACCTCATCATTAGTTATGTGATCTACCCATCTAATCTTCAGCATTCTTCTGTAGCACCACATTTCGAAAGCTTCTATTCTCTTCTTGTCTAAACTATTTATCGTCCACGTTTCACTTCCATACATGGCTACACTCCGTACAAATACTTTCAGAAACGACTTCCTGACACTTAAATCTATACTCGACGTTAACAAATTTCTCTTCTTCAGAAACGCTTTCCTTGCCATTGCCAGTCTACATTTTATATCCTCTCTACTTCGACCATCATCAGTTATTTTGCTCCCCAAATATCGAAACTCCTATACTATTTTAAGTGCCTCATTTCCTAATCTAATTACCTCAGCATCACCCGACTTAATTCAACTACATTCCATTATCCTCGTTTTGTTTTTTTTATGTTCATCTTGTACCCTCCTTTCAAGACACTGTCCATTCCGTTCAGCTGCTCTTCCAAGTCCTTTGCTGTCTCTGGCAGAATTACAATGTCATCGGCGAACCTCAAAGTTTTTATTTCTTCTCCATGGATTTTAATACCTACTCCGAACTTTTTTTTTGTTTCCTTTATTGCTTGCTCAATATACAGATTGAATAACATCGGGGATAGGCTGCAACCCTGTCTCACTCCCTTCCCAACCACTGCTTCCCTTTCGTGTTACTCGACTCTTATAACTGCCATCTGCTTTCTGTACAAATTGTAACTAGCCTTTCGCTCCCCGTATTTTATCCCTGCCACCTTCAGAATTTGAAAGCGAGTATGCAAGTCAACGTTGTCAAAAGGTTTCTTTATGTCTACAAATGCTAGAAACGTAGATTTGCCTTTCCTTAATCTAGCTTCTAAGATAAGTCGTAGGGTCAGTATTGCCTCACGTGTTCCAATTAATTTTCTTATTGAATTTGATTATGATAATTTTTTTCACTGTTATTTTTTAGTCTTTTCTGTTTGTGAGGGTGGTTTCTATTTTAGTTTCAATGATTAGGTCTCATTGCAATGATTTTTTAATTCTTTTGGTTTTTCTTTATGTTAAAGTATTTATTCATGACTGTTTTTTATCCCTCTTTGTTTGTTAAATAATTGTTGATGGTTGGTTCATTCTTTGATGTTTCTGCCAAGTTTTGTTTTTATGTTTTGTTTTATTCACATGCTGATTTGAATAGAATTAATTTATTGTGGTATTGATTATTTTTCTTTTAGTTTAATTTTATTGAGTTTTTGGATTTATTCATTAATAATTACTGCTAGAGGTTCAGTTTATTTCACTTCTTATCATTCTAATTTTTCATTTTTATGGTTTTAATTTTGATAATCATACTTTATTATTCATTTGCTAGATTGAGTCTTCTTTCTTTTTATATTATTTTAGGCTAATTTACTTTTAACTTTGGGTTGGGGTTATCAACCTGAGCATTTACAGGCTGGGGTTCATTTGATTTTTTATACTTTAGTTGGTAGATTGTCTTTATTGTTGTTTTTGTTTAAGGTTTATGATTTTGCTAATACTTTATATTTTCCTTTGTTGTTTGATTTTGGTCCATATCATTTTGTGTTTTATGTTTGTAGAATTTTGGGCTTTTTGGTTAAGATGCCTATATTTTTGGTTCATCTGTGACTTCCTAAGGCTCATGTAGAGGCCCCTATTTCTGGTAGAATTATTCTTGCGGGTGTTTGTATTTTCCATAAGATAAAGGTTATTTCTTATTTGCGTTTAAAGATTAATTACTTTTGGTTATCTTTAGGATTATCTTGAGGTGCTATTGTTGGATTTATTTGTTTCCGTCAAGTAGATTTAAAGTCTCATTCCTGGCGCTGAAGATGGGTAACCTATCATGGGGCCAGGTCACTGGACGTGGCAGAAAATAAAGTTCCTAGGCACTGGTGTGCCTACAGCCAATATTTGAATGTAACGGCCCCAAACGTCTATTGATTTCCGCCCTCTCGTGGCTTTTGCAAATTAGATGATCAGTGAACATGGAAACTGACCTGCCCCTAATTATTCAAGCCGTCGGTGGTCTCCTTGACTGGGAAAATTGATTTTCATATATAAATGACCAATTTATCTTATCGATTTTTTAATTAAGTAATAAATAGATCTACGATTATTATTGTTGAGAACGTAATTACGTATGCCACATGAATGCGCTATCGGAGACATGGTTTTTAGAGTTCCAGACATTAATCAGTAAAAACTAAATCCTTATAGGATCACTTTGTTATCTGTCTGTCTGTCCTCCTTTTCTCAGGAACGGGTCCAGATACGAAACTGAAACTTTTGTCACTTACTAGAGTTTATGGCTTCTTGGTGATGTGAATAATTTAAGCTTTTACGTCAGTGAAATCGAAGTACACGCCATTTAGGTCACATACTTTGCTTCTCGCAAACTCGCTCATCAAAAACTATAAGGTACTTTCGTTGACCCAGAAGCATATAATTTGACAAGAAGCAATATCCCACGGTATAAGTAAAGGAAAAACCTGAAAAAATCTAATCTGTAATCTTATCACACGCATTCTTTTCTTTTTGCCGTTTATTTCCCGACTGTCTGTCTGTCTGTTCGTATGTTAAGGCCCCTTTTTCTCAGGAACGCGTAGACGAATCAAACTGAAATGTATGTTACATATCGAATGGTGACGGTGAGAAAACTGTAACCCTCGAAGTCAATGCAGTCAAAAGATACGTCCATTGATGTCATATATTTTGATACTCACAAACTCAGTCACCAGAACTTATAGGGTACTTCCTATTGGCGTAGAATCATGAAATTTGGCAAGCAGCAAGCTTTTACAGTACCAGTCTAGAAATAAATTCCAAAAATTGTTAATTTTTAATTATATCACACGAAAGAAATTTTTTTTTGTCATTTGTTATCCGACTGTCTATCTGTCTGTTCATGTACACGTCAGAAAAGTATGAGGACAACATAATGGCAGAGGAAGAGCAGCAGGTGTTCTTTTGCTTCAATTGAAGGGCAGAAGGTCGGAGGTCTTGTCCAGCCTCAAGGACAGCGGAGTGCAGAAATATAAGGTGCGATCAAAACGTTTCCGTTTGAGGGCATTGCTGCAGCATATATGCAACGAGTGTATCTCTGGTGAGGGTATATAAGCACAGAAATGTAAGCAAGGGACTAGTGCGGCATTCGTGTCTTTCCTACGCGTGTGCGGTAAATGCGGAAACGTGAACTAAGGCGAGGTCGAAACAGGACCAACGTGCTATTATTCTTTTGTTGGCTTTCGAAGGACAAACACTGGTAGACATTCATCAGAGAATGAAGAATGTGTTTGGGGCAGCATCTCTGTAGAAAACTTCCGTTGTGGAATGATGTGCAAGCGCCGTGCTGGTCGCGGTTCGAATAAGACGCTGGGCGATCTGGGAGGCCAGTTCCATCCGCTACGTGTAACAACAAGCAGGCGGTTAATCAGTGATTAGGGAGGACCGGCGCATAGCCATTCGTGCTCTAGCAAAGAATCCCGCCATCATCTTCTGTAGCGTGCACTACAGTATCCGGCAGGAGTTAGGTTAACAAAAGTTTTGCAACCAGCGGATAACCCTGGTATTGAATGCCGAAAAAACAGCAAATCGAATGGCTGTTTGCCTGAAGCACCTGCTGTGTTTCAATTTAGAAGGTAGCACTTTTTTCGAGCACATTTTTGTAGGCGACCAAAGCTGGTGCCACCACTGAGAACCGGATTCGAAAACGTCGACGACGCAGTGGTATCATCCATCGCCCCCTCGTCCGAAGAAGTTCAAGAGCCAGTCACCTGCTGGATCGGTGAAGGCTTACCCATTTCTATATTTACCGAGGTCCATTAATTATTGATTTCAAGAAACCTGGTGCCTCTATCGTTAGGAAACGATACTGCGCAACGAATTATAGCGTGCAATTAAAGCGAGAAAGCTGCGACAACGGGTGTTGCTGCTTCATGATAACGCACGTCCCCAAATCGCAAATGTCGTGCCGCCGAAGTTAACGCCAACTCAAGTGGAAGGCTCTCTAGCACCCACCATATAGTCCTGATTTCTCCCATTACCACGCCTTCGATCCCTTAAAGAAGGCGGTGAAGGGTCAGTGATTCCTGTCAGACGAGGATGTGCAGCAAGCACTTACGGACAAGGTGTTTTACCAAACGGCTATATTCAACCTGGTGCGCCAGTAGGATGATTGCCTCAATACTCACAGCTATTTTGTCTGACTGGCGTAACAATTCTGAACTGCACTGCCTTCGAATGGAACCTTTTTGCTAGCCCCTCATATTTTAATCAATGCACAAACGAATATAGACGTGTTTACATTCAAACTGGTTCCATTTGAGGCGACGATCACATACAGGGCGTTTGAAAAAGATTCAACTAACTTCACAAGACTGTATCTTCTACATGAATGAAGCTAGACACTTGGGGTAAGTTAATTACTCACCGAAACTAAAGGTTTACCTTGTCTACAGTTGTATGTTTCCTGTTCGTGTAATTAGGTAGGGGTCTCCATTATACAAGTAGCTCTCTCGATCTCTCCTTAGTTCCTTACCCACTGAGCGTCGAGTCGAGATATCGACAACGAAGTAAAAAAAAGGCGTATTGCTTTCTTCTTTTCAACAGGTGCAAATCAGTTGCAACTGAGCGGCATGGTATTGGTCGATAATAGAGCACTGCACTTCCTACGGCTGAAAGCACTGGAAGGTACTTTCAAGAGTACGGGGAACACAGCAGCCGTATACCAGAGTTGGGCGTAAGGGAGGCACTCAAGAGCTTCAGGTACTGTCCGCTGTTCCATGTTTACTGCCCGTTCGTTTTTTGCTGAACAGACGGCTACAGCAATCATATACACTAGTTTCCAAAAGTTAAGCATAATCACGAAAAGAAGACATGGTGCTTTATCAGGATGTCGAAGGAATTACTGAACAAGTTACAGCTTAGTCAATAGACACTTGGCATACAACACTGCCCGAAAGAAATGTTAGAAAAGTTCTAATAGCTAAGTTACACATTTGTACGAAAATAACACAACTGGGAAATCACTTTCACCATAAAATAAGCTTCTAACAGGGGATATGGTTTACTCCTAACTGCCCACGAGCTACACAGTGACGAAGGATGCTCGCTGCTAGGTAGTTCAAAAGCTCTCTTGGCAGTCGATCGCATTCCTCAGCAAATGCGATGCAGAATCCTGGAAATGTCGTTGGTGGAGGCTAACTGGAGGCGTTCTCTTCTTTCCTGCAACCCAGGTATGTTCTGTAGGTTTCAGATCCGAGCACCTCGCTGGCCAGTTGCTGCAACGAATATCTTCACCCTCAAGAATTTCATCTACCGTAGTTACTCGGTGTGTACGGGCGTTATCGCACATAAAGATGAAGTGTGGCCCAACTGCACCTCTGAAAGTACGAATATGCGGTAGCAGAACCTCATCTCTGTGCCTGTGAGCGTTTAAAGTATTCATCCGACCACCAACGAAGATGTGCAGTTCCTTGCGGCCATTTAACACGGTGCCTCCCCACACCATCACGCCATTAACTACCAAACCAGTTTCCTTCCACGATGTTCCTAGTGTTGTGTCGGCTACGAGGTTCTCTCCGGAGCAACGCGCTACGAGAATCATTTTGCAATGTGAAGCGGTATTCATCCGTCAAAAGCGCATTCTTCCGTTCATTCTCTGTCCAATTTTAATGTAGCCGATTCCACAATACATGCGTCCGTGGCTGTGCTGAAGTGAGCGGGGTGCCTGTGGCCGGACGTCTGGCAAACGGCCCTGCTGTTGTGATCCTCCAACACACAATGTGTCAGGAAACGGCAACTTCTCAGGCAGCTGCGAGCTCTGCAGCCATTGTCTTGCAGGTGTAGAGGAGAGCAGTGCAATATCAACTGGCTTATAGTATTGGCCTCTCTGTAATTTCTCTTTCCGGCTCCAAATGGCAGAAGTGTACAGAAAGCACTTCCAACCTTTTCTGTCCTTATGCATAGGAGTCAGGTAACTTTTTCCTCTCTTCAGCGCTTTGTCTGCTCTGAGTGCTTGATAGTGTTGCTCTAGCTCTTGACGCACGGAGGATATTTTGAGGCCTTTGTTGCCAATTTTTAAGGCAAATAATTGTCCGCCCCTAGTAGCTGAGTGGTCAGGGCGACGGAATGTCATACCTAACGGCCCGGGTTCGGTTTCCGTCTGGGTAGGAGATTTTCTCCGCTCAGGGACTGGTTGTAGTATTGTTCTTATCATCATCATTTCATCCCCATCGACACCCAAGTCGCCGAAATGGCGTCAACTCGAAAGAGTTGCACCAGGCGAAAGGTCTACCCGACGGGAGGCCCTAGCCACACGGCATTTCCATTTCCAAGGCAAGTGATTAATGTCATCGTTATATTTTGGTTATCCGTGTTTTCTAAGGAATGACATCTAACAAATGTTTCATGACAATTTCTGCAAAAGAATGTTCAATATGACTAGACTCTACTGCGTTGCTGTCGTCCAGTACAGGCCACCCAACTGTCTTTCAGTATCAGCCGGAAGTAATTTCATTTTTAAATTATATTTCTTTCTTCTTATTCCTTTTCAAAGTGAAATGACGGAAAATCAGAAATAAGTAGGAGGAAAATGGAATGAAGAGAGCATTAAAATAGCTGTGTGAAAGATTAAGTCCAACAAAACGATCGTGAGAGTGGCAGTTGTGGCTTTTTCATCGATTAGAAAGATCGCCACAGAAGATAAGAGATTCAAAATTTAAAAAAAAAATGATAAATATAGTTTGAAAGAGAACTAAATATACAGAATTTGAGTCGGGTGTTCCACAATAGATATGTAAAGGTTGGCAATGGAAAGCCAACAAAGCGGCGAACAAAACTGGAGTTTATTCCCAATACAGGATCAACAGAAGAGACTGAAAAGTGCGTTATTTGTCTGGAGATTTGAAGAAGACTGTGTGCAGTGCACCAACTGTAGGAGGGGCTGGAAATATGTTGGGTGTGTGGATAAGGATAATATTTTTTTTTATTTTATTTGCGATCATTGTTAAACAGTGAGCTAAAGATTGGTGAACTGAGATGAATAGTATCAATAAGTTTCCATTCTTATGTGTTCTATTGTCAGTAAGTATAAGTGGAGTGTATCATTAACAACCAATATTATCGCAGAAGAGATAATGGCCGGTATCGCAAGACACTTTCTACAAGGCTTGTAATTTTACCTCTTTTAGTCTCCATATAATTAAGCACTACAAATGAAAAATAAAAATTGTTACACTGCGCTCTACATACATCTTGAGGTAACCATTGATAACGTCTCTAAATGACACTTTGTAGCACACCCAATGGTACTGTGACTTTGATCTGTGTCTGGCCTACTTCCAAGTGTTCTACCCTGAAAAACAGCGTCCAAACGGCGTTTAGTGGCATTATGTCGTCAACTTCACCAAGAGACTACACTCTGCTCACTATGAACGTACAAACAAGACTGAGACATAAATGGTCTCAATCACTGTTAGTGTTCGCCTCTTCACCAACTTCAATGGTTCGTGTGCGTGACAGATGTTTTCATTTACTTATTCTGACACACACAGCCCTCCTTATTCCGTTAAATTCCCTCCAATTTGTCGTCATTCGGATCAGTGGTGTTATTTCTACAGCGTTTTGAATGTTTAATCTGATCAGTGGTGTTATTTCTACAGCGTTGTGAATGTTTAACTTTAATTATGCCCACACTCTATATAAGGACCTGTGGCCGAGCGGTTCTTGGCGCTTCAGTCCGGAACCACGCTGCTGCTATGGTCGCGCATTCGAATCCTGCCTCGGGCATGGATGTGTGATGTCCTTAGTTAGGTTTAAGTATTTCTAAGTCTAGGGGACTGATGACCTCAGATGTTAAGTCCCATAGCGCTTAGGGCCATTTGAACCATTTTTTGGATGAAGTCGGAAGTTCCATGACTCATTTAGCGGATGATGTTGTTGTATACAGAGAAGTCGAACCGCTAGAAAATTCTAGCGACAAACAAGAAGACCTGCAGAGTATCGACGTTTGTTTCAGGGACTGGCAGCTAACCCTCCTCATAAACAAATTTACCACATGGCGAAAAGATACACAGAAAGACCCATTATTGTATCATTAGACGATTGCAGAACAATCACTGGAAGCAGTCATATCTAGAAAATATCTAGCAGCACGAGTACGGAGCGATTTAAAGTGAAATGACAACATAAAACTAATCATGCATTAGTTGGTCGCCAGACAGATTCATTAGAAAAGTCGTCAGTAAATGTAGTCTACTTACAAAAGAGGTATCTTACATCTACATCTACATACATACTCCGCAATCCACCATACTGTGCGTGGCGGAGGGTACCTCGTACCACAACTAGCATCTTCCTATTCCACTCCCAAACGAGGGAAAAATGACTGCCTATATGCCTCTGTACCAGCCCTAATCTCTCTTACCTTATCTTTGTGGTCCTTCCGCGAAATATAAGTTGGCGGCAGTAAAACTGTACTGCAGTCGGCCTCAAATGCTGGTTCTCTAAATTTCCTCAGTAACGATTCACGAAAAGAACGCCTCCTTTCCTCCAGAGACTCCCAGCCGAGTTCCTGAAGCATTTCCGTAACACTCGTGTGATGATCAAACCTACCAGTAACAAATCTAGCAGCCCGCCCCTGAATTGCTTCTATGTCCTTCCTCAATCCGACCTCATATGGATCCCAAACGCTCGAGCAGTACTGAAGAATAGGTCCTATTAGTGTTTTATAAGCGGTATCCTTTACAGATGAACCAGATCTTCCAAAATTCTACCAATGAACCGAAGACGACTATCCGCCTTCCCCACAACTGCCATTACATACTTGTCCCACTTCATATCGCTCTGCAATGGTACGCCCAAATATTTAATCGACGTGACTGTGTGAAGCGCTACACTCCTAATGGAGTATTAAAACATTACGGGATTCTTTTTCCTATTCATCTGCATTAATTTAAATTTATCTATATTTAGAGCTAGCTGCCATTCTTTACACCAATCACAAATCCCGTACACCACAGCATCATCAGCAAACAGCCGCACATTGCTATCCACACTATCCAAAAGATCATTTATGTAGATAGAAAACAACAGCGGACCTACCACACTTCCATGGGGCACTCCAGATGATACCTTCACCTCCGATGAACACTCACCATCGAGGACAACGTATTGGGTTCTATTACTTAAGAAGTCTTCGAGACACTCACATTTTAGGGAACCAATCCCCTATGCTCGTACATTAGTTAGGAGTCTTACGGAATCCTAGTTCGACCAATCCTTGAAAATTGTTAGCGGTCTCAGATTCGTACCAGATATGATTGATAGAGAAAGTACAGAAGCTCCGAAGAAGAGCAGCGAGTCTCATTACAGGTTCATTTAGTAAGCGCGAAATGATCACGGAGATACTCGGCCACCTATGGCATACGCTGCAAGAGAGGCGATCTGCAACGCGGTGTGGTATATCGTTAAAGTTCGGAGAACCTACATATTGCTTCATTGTGCGTACACCTCGCGAAAAGTTTGTCAAGGTAAAATTAGAGATATTCGAGTTTACACGGAGGCTTAGAAGCAATCGTTCTTCCCGCAACTGGAGAAGATAAAGGGGGAAGTGATCGTGACACACGAAGCGACCTCCGCCACAAATCGTAAGGTGGCTTGCTGAATATACATGTAGATGCAAAGAAGCAATGCTGCCGACGTGCTCCGAAACACGTACACTGAGGCGGGTCCACTCTGGCCACATACAGACTTGAAGTCATCCTTGTGGGTGTTCCGAGAAAAGACTGGTCCGTGCTCTACAGCACACACCCAATTCCAGAAACAGGTTCTCGGCTTCTGGCTAAAGCGAGTGCAGCCCGGCAGTAGTTGCTTTTTTATAGGCGGTGTGCCGGAGGACAAGGCCATCGAGGCACCTCTCTGAAGCGACCGATGACAAGCGCGCAGACCCCGTCCCGGTGAGTGTGGCGGGAGGGGGGGGGGGAGGAGGGAGGGAGGCAGGAGTGCTTGGCCGGTTCCCGGAAACCTGGCACGTCGCCACGCGGTCGCCCCCAGCAACCAGTTTGGCCAGGCGTGTCCGCAAACAAAAGGCACCTCTCTGAAGCGACCGATGACACGCGTGCAGACCCCGTCCCGATGAGTGTTGCGTGAGGGGGGGTGGGGGGGGGGGAGAGGTATGAGGGAGGCAGGAGTGCTTGGCCGGTTCCCGGAAACCTGGCACGTCGCCACGCGGTCGCCCCCAGCAACCAGTTTGGCCAGGCGTGTCCGCAACAAAACTATAACCTGGGCAGCCTGCTGGCCACGTTCCGGGAAATCACACGTCTGATTGCAGATGCCGCTGAAAGTCCTGCGTGACCTTTCCATAATCAACCTACAGCGAACTAGTTGCGAGGAAAATAGGAAGAAAACAAAATGGTATTGGCCGTGGGGAAGACAAACTTTGTATACTCTTCTCTTGTGCTCATATGTTATGAGTGAAAAGATTATACTAGTCGTTAATGTGTTGTCCAAGAGCGAAATAATACTAAAATGCTAAATTCGAAAATTTGAAGACATTCGCCAGAATTAGGATTCGTAAAATATATTCTTTTTAACGTAGTAAAAAATAGTTTTCGAGGTTTCCTTCTCTCTATTTTACTTATAAGTTAACATCGGAAATATAAAAGTAAATTCCTCATAATTACCACAAAATGCTAAACTGTATGATCAAAAGTAACCGGACACCCCCAAAAACATACGTTTTTCATATTAGGTGCATTGTGTTGCCACTTAGTGCCAGGTACTCCATAACAGCGACCTCAGTAGTCATTAGACATCGTGAGAGAGCAGAATGGGGCACGCCACGGAACTCATGGACTTCGAACGTGGTCAGGTGACTGAGTGTCACTTGTGTCGTCCGTACGCGAGATTTCCACACTCCTAAACATCCGAAGGTCCCCTGTTTCCGATTTAATAGTGAACTGGAAACGCGAAGGGACAAGTAAAACACAAAAGCGTACAGACAGACCTCGTCTGTTGACTGACAGAAAAATGGTTCAAATGGCTCTGAGCACTATGGGACTTAACATCTTAGGTCATCAGTCTCCTAGAACTTAGAACTACTTAAACCTAACTAACCTAAGGACATCACACACATCCATGCCCAAGGCAGGATTCGAACCTGCGACCGTAGCAGTCCCGCGGTTCCGGACTGCAGCGTCTAGAACCGCACGGCCACCGCGGCCGGCTGACTGACAGACCACCGACAGTTGAAGAGGGTCGTAATGTGTAATAGACAGATATCTATCCAAACTGTCACACAGGAATTCCAAACTGCATCAGGATCCACTGCAAGTACTATGACAGTTAGGCGGGAAGGAAGAAAACTTGGATTTCATGGTCGAGTGGCTACTCACAAGCCACACATCACGCCGGTAAATGCCAAACGACGGCTCGCTTGGTGTAAGGAGCGTAAACATTGGACGATTGAACGGTGCAAAAACGTTATGTGGAGTGACAAAGTGACGATCCGATGGCAGGGTGTGGGTAAGGCGAATGCCCAGCGAACGTCATCTGCCAGCGTGTGTAGCGCCAACAGTAAAATTCGGCGGGGTGGTGTTATGGTGTGGTCGTGTTTTTCATGGAGGGGGCTTGCACCCCTTGTTGCTTTGCGTGCCACTATCACAGCACAGGCCTACATTGATGTTTTAAGCACCTTTTGGCTTCCCACTGTTGAAGAGTAATTCGGGGATGGCGATTGCATCTTTAAACACGATCGAGCGCATGTTCATGATGCACGGCCTGTGGCGGAGTGGTTAAAATACAATAACATCCCTGTAATGGAGTGACCCGCACAAAATCCTGACCTGAATCCTACAGAACACCTTTGGGATGTTTTGGAACGCCGACTACTTGCCAGGCCTCACTGACCGACATCGATACCTCTCCTCAGTGCAGCACTCTGAAGAATGGACTGCCATTCTCCAAGAAACCTTCCAGCACCTGATTGAACGTATGCCTGTGATACTGGAAGTTCTCATCAAGTATTACTAATGGAGGGCGCCACGAACTTGTATGTCATTTTCAGCCAACTGTCCAGATACTTTTGATCACATAGTGTACATTGTTATTATATGTGAAAATACTGTAAGAAAATTTTTCACAAGTCAGCTATTTTTTTATCAGTTTGCAAAAAAATAGTTATTATTTCTATGAAACAGAGATGTATTTTGTCTTAGTGCATTGTGCAACTGTGAAACCCATACACCCAGGCAACCTCCATGTGTTAACAGCGATTCTATGTCTCATTCATCATCTGAGGTGGAAGCTTAGCATGTAACTTCCTTGCTGTGGGTACTTATCCGGCCTTTGGTGTTTTCAGCTGCTACCTCACTGGGACTGCTTCAACTCTGTCGTCAAATTCCTCATCATCTTCTTTACTCTCTTCTTCCTCTGCTTTCTCTCTTCACAAAAATACACTCTAAAACAAAACAAAAATGACGCATCACGAAAGAATTATTCGAATGGGACAAAAATCGGTAGATATGATGTACACCTACAAACAAACAAACGATTATAATCGCAGAAAAAATTGATGATTTATTCAAAACAAAGAACTTCACAAATTGAGCAAGTCAATAACACGTTCGTCCACCTCTGGCCCTTTTGCAAGCTGTTATTCGGCTTGGCATTGATTGAGAGAGCTGCTGGACGTCCTTGTGACGGATATCGTGCCAGACTCTGCCCAAATGGCGCCTTAGATCGTCAAAATCCCGAGCTGGTTGGAGGGTCCTGCCCGTAATGCTCTAAACCTGCTCAGTTGGGGAGAGATCCGACGAGCTTACTGGCCAAAGTAGGGTTCGGCAAGCACGAAGACAAGCAGCAGGAGCTCTCGCCGTGTACGGGCGGGCATTATCTTGCTTAAGTGTAAGCCAATGACGGATTGGCATGAAGGACAACGAAACGGAGTGTAGAACATCGTCGATGTACCATTACGTTGTCCGGGTGCCACTGACAACAACCAAAAGGGTCCTACTACGAAATGAAATGGCACCCAGATCATTATTCCTGGTTGTTGTGCCTTATGGCGGGCGATAGTCAGCTAGGTGTCCCACCACTGTCTGGGGCATCTACAGACTCATCTTCGCTGGTCAGCTGGGCTCAGTTCGAAGTGGGACTCGTCACTGAAGACAACTTTATTGCAGTCAATGAAATTCGAGGCCGAATGTCACCGACACCACTGCAAATGGGCTTGTTAACGTGGGGCACCATGGGCTGAGGCTCCTTTCTGTGAGCCGCCTATTAATGGTACTCATGGTCACTGAAGCACTAATTGCATTTCGGATCGAACTGTAGTGGATGGGCGCCAAGAGGTGCCGTATTAAAACTCGGCTGAGCTTTTCAAATTATTTATTCGTTTCCAGTACAGTGCTTCGTTGATCTCAGTCCGCATCACAGGCCCCGCAATGCTGAGGCCACTGCCCCAACAACCTGTGCAACACAATGCTGTGTCATGCTGGCGTTGTTCACCAGGTGTAGAGTTCCGATTACATCAGGATGGCTGCACCAGCAGCCGACTCAGTGTCCACCGTCCCCGTTGGCTCCGTGCTGCTCCGCTGGGAGCCACAGGCCGGCCCTGCTGCCACGTCTTTCAAAAATGGTTCAAATGGCTCTGAGCACTATGGGACTTAACATCTTAGGTCGTCAGTCCCCTAGAACTTAGAACTAATTAAACCTAACTAACCTAAGGACATCACACACATCCATGCCCAAGGCAGGATTCGAACCTGTGACCGTAGCAGTCGCGCGGTTCCGGACTGAGCGCCTAGAACCGCGAGACCAACGCGGCCGGCTGCCACTTCTTTCTCGGCTGGCATAGCCGCCAATGCGGAGGCAACGACCGCCAGCGATCCTGCGTCCTATTTATGGCAACGTCTTCACTGGAATACTAACCTGCATAAACTACTGCTCTTTAGGAGTTCAAGTTACCTCATCTGCTCAAAATATTGAGGTAACTTCCATCAAAACAATAATTAGATCATTACCTTCAGACTCTCAAATTTGTGTTTCATTTGTATTTCACTGTGGCTTTCGTGCCCTGGGAGTGCATATTCAGATGTTATTTGTCTCATTATTCCTGTTGCTGGTGAGCGAGTTGGTTTGGTGAAAAAGTGCGTTCCTACTGTTAGACAACAGTGATCAATTTTCAGAAAATACACAGCTCTAAAAACGAAAGAAGAAGAGAGAAAACGTCCGACTTGACAACAACTTACCAGTGAAGAAGAGAGTGCAGAAGAGATACTGGGCGTTCATAGATGAGCCGTGCGTGGCTCATGTTCCCGCCATCACGTATTTTACACCCTGTTTTTAACGTACTTCCATCTCGGTAGGTTGATTTAAAATACTACTCTCACTGAGTTACTGCTTTCCCTAACCGTTGAAAGGGTCCTGTAGCCACCTTTCATTGCCAACTCTCGTAGTGGTCAAGTCGGCAAAGAGGTTTCCGCTACTTGTGAGAAACCCACCTGCGTTAGGTTGGTGGCGGAAATGGCATCCTGGGGTTTTCCGGTCCACGCGGAGCGTGGAAGAGGCTGGAGAAGCGGGAGGCAGTCTGCCGCCGGTACGGGAAGCGTACACAGCTGTGCTCCAGTCGAAGAAGGGTGAGTTGGACTGACCGCGTGGCGCGTTGTCACATAGAGAGGGGAGCTTTTAGCTTTTGGTCTCGAATTTCGTCTTATAAAGATTTACTTGCTGGGTTGCAGCAGGGAATGTAAGGCTTTTGTAGACTTTCAGTTTGATTCCCAATGCAGTCTTGACTTTGATCCGTGAGAGGAACGCAGCACAAAGGAGTTGCATATGTTGAAGTGCCCTCGGTTCAGTGTGAATGTTTATGTGCCTACAACTGTGTGTGTATGCTTCTAATCTTTTCCGGATCTTGGTAATTTTTGTGTATTTGTGGATTTTCTTTGTCTCATGTGATTAAAATTTGGCCACGGTCCATAGAAGTTGTCTCCGCGGACCGAGTGGGCACGCGAGTCTGTTATAAAACGTGTAGTATTTCACAAGCAATTGTACATAGTTAGCATGCAACAGCAGTCTATAGATGCACTACATCAATGTTTTAAGGAATAGATAATTTTGCCTTCAATCTTATCTTGTGTACCGATGTTACGTCGCCGTTACCTTCGCCATTTACCTTGTAGTTTTCCTTGTTGGCCCACCTATAGCGTTTCCATGTGCACAGGTGTAGTGATTAGTGTCCCTTTTTTTATCTGAAACAAATGCTCTGGAATAGATCGTGTTTTCACGAATCTTGCTGCAGGCTGCACTTACGCATGGTGTTCACGCCCTCTTTACTTTACTCAATATTTGATTCACGGGAAGAATGCCTGGATCATATTAATAACTACATCCCATTCTTTATCAATGACTTTACAATGAATGTTCTTTTGTGAGTTTTTCTTATTAATAAATTAAGTAATTTTCCGACTCAGTGCTACCACTTCTTTGTCGTGTGGCTAGAGTTGGTAGCGACCCTATCTTTTATATTGATTTCAGTGTCAAGTAGCATTTTCTTATTCAAAGCGCGCGTGGCTCTTTTAGCTATCAGGATACATTCAAAGGGCGCTTCATGCTTCTTGCACATAGCGTCCTTTTATTCACGCCACTTACACCGTAGGCGGCATTAGCAACGCGTAGCGATGTATCCCCTCTCGCAGTATCCTTGCTCGACTGCTGTTACTTCCCGGTCGTTGTCCATCGTGAGCGAGTTGGGGCTGCCAGTCAATTGGAACGCGTCTGGAGCGCAGTCCGGACCTGCCAGTCGGGAACTTGCAATGCGGCACTTGTACAGTCGGGTTGGAGCAGCAGTGATGTCTGTGTCGACATGGCTCGCCCGACCATTGCCGCCACGCATCACTTGAGCCAGGCCACGGTGGATCGTCGGTCCGTCGTCCTACCGGACGACGCGTTTTCGCTCGCCGATCGTTTGAGTCGGCTGTGTGTGTGTGTGCATCGACTTCGATTTGTCTCCGTGCTTGCTTAGCTACTGTTGGGTATTGTTCAGGTCTTCGTGTAAGTGTTTGTCAGATTGTGTGTGTAGTTGGCATTATTCCCACTGATGAGAATTTTAGATGTTGTCGGTATTCTGAGAGAAGTTGGTCGGTTGGTGGGCTCTTCGTGCTGTGCAGTCGTCTGGGTCCGCTGGCAGTCCCTGAGCAGTGTCGGAGCGTGTGTGGAGCTGTCCGATCGCTACGAGCTTCGTGGCTCACCGACCCAGGACGTCAAAGTTGAGTAGTGGTTTCAACTACCCAAGCCACGCACATTCATGTTGTGGTAGTTCGTTTCGGTGGTTATCTGTTGGGGGAGGTTCTCCTGTGAGCAACAGAGTGTTTCTATCACTGAAATTTAGCCGCCATGCGGTGCAATTAATTATTTTGGGTGACTACAATTAGAGTGCACCAGCGGAATTTTCTCCCTTGTGGCCGTTAGTGTTCTGGTTTCCTGCCCTGGTCGCTAACTTTTTTGGGCAGTGTCTTTTCCTCACCTGTTGTTGCTGCCCAATATGGTGTGTAGTTTTGGCGGCTCAATTCACATAAGCATTTGTTTGGGGATAGGGATACTTTTAATTTTTTGGGGACCTTGAATTCTCGTGTACTCCGTCGTGGCAAGCAAGCGGTTGGTCGGTCGGTCCGCGACTGTCGCTTGGTTGGGTTCGCACGAATTTTTATTTACATATATCTCTCTTTTTTTCCTTTTTTTTCATTTTGTTCGATTTTGTTCGTTGCATCTGTTCGGGGCAGACGTCGTAAGACATCCGCTTAAGTTCGTTATTGATCGATTAACTCAGTTTTTTTTATTACAGAGGGAGATAACCCTCTGACCGAACACGCTGAGCTACCGTGCCGGCGAATTAGGCGTATTTGGACTCACCACCTGTCTCGCCTAAGTGAACGAGGGCAGACCGATCCACTGGAGACTCCCGAGTGCCGTTCTCGTTATTATCCTTTTGGCAGTGTTAATGGTGTTGTGATTTAACTGTTATATTTTTAATTTTGGCAAGGTCAGTTGTGGGCTTTCAGCCCTGGAAACATGTTCTCAGAGTTTCCTTCAAGTCCAAACTTTATCGCCTTCTGCTCTTGAAAGGTTAGTGTAATTTCCTCTGAAATATTTTACATGTTATTGTGGGCCTTCCGCCTTTGGCGTTGCAAAATGAAATTTTTAAACTTAATGTTTTACCGATTGTTGCAATATACATTTCCTTAATGTGCAGAATTTGACTTTGCGGCCTTCAGCCACCTTATTGGTTTGTTTATCTCTTTCTATGCACCTTGTGGGCCAACAGCCCTGTTAGCATCTTAAAACATTGTGGCCTTCTGCCTTTAGTAATCATCAAAATATATTTGGAATTTTGGATATTTAATCCGGCGGTCTTCAGTCACTCCGCATGCTCATCTCATATATACGGTTTATCTTATTCGTAAATTTAACTGCGTGTCATGTCCTTTCAAAATTAAACTTATTCTAAAGCATCTGTTTGGAGGCCTTCAGCCACGAAGCAAATTTAATTCTTTCAAAAGTGTATTTGTGAACTAAATGATAATAAATTACAATTGTGAAATGAATCCGACCGCAGCTCCCTTAGTCCTTTCCACAATCCTAATTACCTGTTAGCCCTGCGTGATTTAGCGGGCGTTTCAATAGACACGAGGAAGGCGCATAATTGATTTAAATAAAGAATAGGTGGAAGGAGAAAGGTTATAGACTTTTGAGATTGAAATGAATGAATCAAGAGTAGCAAGAATGCTACGATTTGTATCAACAAATGCTTCAACTTTTAAAAACATCGTTTCAGTCACGTGGAATGCACAGCGACGCACATGTGACAATTTTCTGGACTCATAGTGTAAATGTCTGTGGAGGGTGGCGTAATTATCACGCTTAGACCCAATTTTCGTCGGAGTAGTAGATTCGACTTCACGAACATAAAACTACATACTCGGCACCTTCAGTAGGCTGTTTCATTTCGTAGCGCGAGCACGTTCAGACGAGATGATGTCATGCGGAATGTTCCGTTTCAGCAGTTTACCTTCAAATAAACCAATCGCCGAGATCACGCTGTTTGTTATTCGGGAGCCTAGAACAGGGAACCCGCTGAGCACTCGGCACTTCGCCAGAGGGTCCCTCCCCTGAACAAGACAACCACGGCTGTAGCGCATGCGGAGGTGATCAATCTTCTACGTCTGTCTGCTTACACGGACTTAGTTATGACTGCTTTTATCTGCTTTTATTATCATTTAAAACTCAACCAGAAATAAATGATACAACTACATGACAATAATTAATGGATATTAGAAAAAATGCAGAATAACGAGAGAAGATTTTTAAAATTGGCAGAATTATTAAATCACATTTCCAAAAAACAGTCCACATGACATTCACCAACGAGCTACATCCATTACGTCCAGCGATGTTCAATTTTCTCTTCATAAAAACGTCTCCACCTGTTGCTGAGGTGGTCATCAGTCAAAAGACTGGTTTGATGTAACTCTCCGCGTTAATATGTCCTGTGAAAGCCTCTTCATCTCTGTACAACTACTGCAACCTTCATCCATTTGAACCTAGTCATTGTAGTCAAGCCGTGGTGTCTACATAATTTTTACCGCCGATGATTCGTTGATTCCTGACAACGTATCCCGTGAACCGATTCCTTCTTTACGTCGAGTTATGGTATAAGTCTATATTCTCTCCAGGTCAGTTAACCTCTTATGTGGTATTTTTAACCCGTGTGTATCTGTATCCGTCAGTGGCATCGTAGCTCCCAAACGTTAGGTCCGATTTTAATGGAGTTTTTTTAATTGAAAGCTGGTTCTGTCATGGTGGTTGTTAGGTATGTTCCATGAAAGTATGTTCAGCCGACTGAATATCAGCTGCTAAATTACGTAAAAATGTTATCCATCAGCGCTCTCTCGTGATATATGTTAAGTAATACATAAGAGCTATATCAAGTTACGTAGTACGAGCCTGTAGAACTCAGGAAGGTCTGAATCAGAGTCCGTGAGAACGTATCTTTATCTCTTACGTTTGACCAACAACGATGATTTTGTCTTTTAAAGCGCTCGTTTCAGCACCCACAAAGCAGGAAAAGAATGATTGTGACTAAACTGTAAAAGGTAAATTCATGCTCTCGCAGACCTTTCTGTAATTCTTTTGAGGTCTACAATTCAGTACTAAATCAAATGATTTTGCTATAAAAGTTTAGGTCAAAACGCGATGTGATTGCACATACGTTGGGAAATCCCCGGCTAAATCGCACTGCGTACTGCGATGAGGCAACAATGTGCGGAAGGCAGCACATTTCTCACTTTCAGTTTTAACTGTATCGTGCACGTGGTAGCTGCTGTCTTTTCAGAGAACGTCCTGCCTCTGCGCTTTGTTTTTCTTCCTGACAAATTGGATTAATTACGAGACTGTTGCGGTTTCTAGTATCTTTGTTTGTGATCTTTGTGCATCTTTCAGATGCGGTAAGGAAAAGTCGGATAATTACGTGAGCTGCTTTTTTGTTTATCTGTCTTTTTTCCTCCCACTTCGGTCATTTGCGATCTTGCAGTTGTCATGAACGGCGAAGGCACTTTCCACAGGCTGGGAACAGGTGTTCTCTTGCAAGTATATCCCAGAAACGAGTTATCTATTCTGCACGAGAAACTCCTCACTCTGAAATCTGTGGCCAAAGAAGAAAAATCACTACGAGTCATTACAGTCACTGACCAATGGCCAAGAATAGAATCGGTGCAACTGCTCTACTAAATGTGCCACAAATCGCTGAAAATGAAGAAACAAGAAAATATTGTGTAAATTGAAATGTCATAAAACTTTAACTTGTTGTAATAAGTGAATACCAGATGTATTAAAAAAAGGTCTGTGAAGTGAACAGGTTGTATAAATTTTATATTTTTATAAGAGAAATAGATAAAATAAATAAATTGCATACAGCTTGATATTACACATATTCGTCCACACTTTATTTACCTTCAGATTCTGACCGATCTGTCTACGCCTCTTCGCAAACTGGATAGTCAGATCACTAACTCAGGAAAAGATCGGACAGTGGCCGATCAGTTTACAGCGATGTTAGCCATTCCCTGACTTACATAATTTGAAACTGTTCAGTCAGATCTGGTTTGCTTCTTTTTTCGCATTTCGGCCGATCAGGCCAGGCCACTTCGCGAACTAACCGGCCGAGTCTCGAAATCAGGTAAAGATTGGACATTGCAAGCCAATTTAATGCGACATTGGCCACTTCGCTGCTTGGCCGGTCACTTCCTGTTTTGGCCAGTTTTGGGCTTTGGCCATAACACATACATTAATAAACTTACAATACATTAGACTTTTACACTTTTGTATGCATTTTATTGCCCCAGCATCAAAATAAAGATAGTATGTGTTTTGGAGTAACCACAAGCGGCGGAACGAAGACGAAGAACGGAAGACCAGAGGAGGCGGTGAGCCAACGTCAACAAATAGCCCGCTGACAAGGACCTAGCCGCACCAGGAGAACCCTTACAAGAAGTGAAAATAAGGAAACACATCGAAGTTTCTCAACCCTCCATCCTGACAGAATACAACAATCCCTTGCGTGTAACTGATTGAATGTATCGAAATGTCCATCAGTACAGGATGTACATCCGTAACAGGAAATGGTACTGGAAGTGGTAGGACAGAGTATGTTCTGCGCCACTCTGCATTGTTGCCAAATTTATTCAAGATGGCGACGATAAAATCATCGAAGATGGCAGCGTGTAGACTTGGCAATAGTGCATGACGTCATTCAAGATGGAGGATTTTGGTGGGAAAATAGGTCAATTGAGCTACCTCCAGTAACCTAACCCCCATAAAAAGGCGGGGAATTTGAATTTTGGCGGGAAAATTGCTCAATTGGGCGATGCCCACTAACCTAACCCTCCAGATAAATTTTGGCGCCAAAATCAAATTCCAACAGAATAATGGCTGCAAAACTGTACTTGTCTTTATTATTATACATTATTATTTATTATCATTCATTTTCATTTATTATTATTTATTATTGGCCTACCTCCACTAGAAAATTGCGCCAAATTCAAATTTCAACACGATAATGTCTCGAAAACTGTACTTCTATTTATTATCATTATCATTTAGTATTTTTTCAAGATGTCCGATTTCGGCAAGAAGAAAGCCATTTGCGTTATATCCATATCAAAAATCTGTCACAAGTTCAAATTCCAACACAATAATCGATCACACCTACGAAATAGTCCACATCCTACGAACTTTGACTGTCACTTATGTTTTTTCACTGTTAACCTATCAAAATCGCGTCACATAATAAACTGCACTTGTACTAACGTAATTCACATCCTCTGATTTTGCAAAGAAAAAGAATTGAAGTCTTCATTTCAAGCAATACCATCATCACTTGTTCTCCCCCAAACTTAGTACACATCTTCCAGATGGCGACACCCAGAGCGCTCGCCACCAGGTCCAGACTCCAACTGACTTACTTCAAATCGTAACCAGCAGAGGAGCCTACCCCTGGCACCACCAGTCAGTGGTAGCCCACACGCACGGCAATGGTCCAGCGGCCGCTCGGGCTGCTTGGGTCCAGTGGCGTAAACATGTTTTGCTCGTTTGAACCTGCCAATTCTGCTGTCACCACGGTAGGTTGTCTGTTCACCACTTGTATTCGTCCCTCCTACACGTTTCGCGCCAAAATTGTTTGCCTGAGAGTGGAATCTTCCCCAATGTCACAACGGTCAGTTAGCGATCCACCATGTGGTTTTGTGGCGGACAAAGAACACACTTGGCACGAAAGTTGTTTACTGGAGAGTGGAATCTGCCCTGACGTCAAAAAAATGGCTCTGAGCACTATGGGACTCAACTGCTGAGGTCATTAGTCCCCTAGAACTTAGTACTAGTTAAACCTAACTAACCGAAGGACATTAGAAACATCCATGCCCGAGGCAGGATACGAACCTGCGACCGTAGCGGTCTTGCGGTTCCAGACTGCAGCGCCTTTAACCACACGGCCACTTCGGCCGGCGCCCTGACGTCACACAACCGCCGGTCCGCCATGTGGCGTGCTCGACAAAGAACGCTCTCGCTAAGTTAACTGACTCAAGATCGTCTGCTCTCTCCCTCTCTCATGCACATGCGCGTTATAACCGGACACGCGCTTCGCCACCTCCCCACGGGCATCTGACCACTTACGTCACACACCCTCGATCGCCATCTCCATACACACACTGGACATAATCTTCTGTAAATATGCAAACACAAACATCGGGCATCTAAGTTATCAATTGCCTAAGTACTTAATTGCATTTCAATTTTATCATATTAAATAATTCTATTTAGAATTTCATATAAGTAGGAAAAGCTGTTCAACTATCTAATTTCAACTACTTTCAAGATCCAGACCGCCACCTGTTCCTAGGAACCAGCCCCAAGTTTGAATTCTGGCAGTATAGAAAGGTTACTTGTGCTTTCTCTACCAACCTAAGAAAATTGTTGGAAAGAACTGACACTTGTACTAACCTCAGCCACCCGACCACCACTTCCTGCTAGGAACAAGCGCCAAGTTTGAATTCTGCCAGTAAAGAAAGGTCACTTGCGCTTCCGCCAGCAACCTAAGAAAATTGTTGCAAACGAAGCTCATCACCACTAACCTAAACCTCCAGGACGCAACCTCTTCCTACGGGTTTCTGGTAAAAGGACTCAGCCTGCACTAGGCCCATGGATGGAGGAAAGAATTTACTTTATTCAGGGATGGCGTATATGTATCACAGAACACATGCACTGTCATGTCCCACACCATACAGACCTGCAAACCACTCCTACATAACTCACGCTTGCTAATTGTAAACAGTTAAAAATAATGCATCGCACAGCCTACAGACATGCAAACCGCTCGTAAATAATGCAAAACATTCACGTCCAAATAGCCAAACAACTCCAAATTTTCCGAAATAATTTCAGTACAGATTTGCAAACTGCTCCTAAATAATACAGCACAATGATGTGTAGACACGCTAAGTACTCGTAAACTATTCAAATAGCGCATATGAAGGCCTACAGACCCGTTCCCGAAATAATGCAATCAACTAGCACAAGCACAGTCCACAGCCCCCCTGTCCATTGAGGATACAGGAGGTAGCGATAAGTGACGTATACCTCAGGTGTCAAACCGTGCACAGCTCCTGCTCGGCTTCTGCAAGCATTAGGTGGCAGCACCTCCCGTTCATACGTAACACCTGAGAAATTCCTATCCAAATACGTGTTCACCTACACACATGTGCTGATGTGATCGGGCAGGAGCGCAACCGCGAGCTGCAGCCGAACGCAGGCCAAAGTTATACGCAGGTGCCATTAATTACCGGGCATTTATTTACACAATGCGCATTCCAAGTAGAGCTGCACACGTTCAGCCTTCCTCGCTACCCTCACTCTAACTGCGGTCCGGCGAAGACGCTTCGGAATTCCATTCCACAATAGCAGAACCTGCTTTCCCCCCTTAGCGATTCTAACGGACCATAAGTGACGATTGACTGACACTTCACCACGCACTCCACAACCCCTGTGAAGTAAGGCAGTCTCAGCTCGGGCCCCACACGCCCCGTCGCACCCGCCAGCCGCCGCCACCGAACACCGGTGAAAGTTGCCTTCCAAGCAGCGCTCTCACCAGTCCCATATTCGAGGCATCTCCAGGTGGCGTTTGTCTCTGCTGTTGAAGGCAGTGCGTGCTGACACACACACACACACACACACACACACACGTTTAACCATACTAAACTACCCAGCACTGCTCTCGCCTCCCTGCGAAACGTCTGCGTGAGGACTCGCCATCTAAAACGTTCTCAACATTATTCTTATGTCGCATCTCTTTGCACAAAATAAGAGCCAAGTCGACCTCTCGGGAACTGTATAGTGTCCCTGAAATAGTTAACGCTTGCTTTCTTCATGCCTCGGTTTGTATGCACGGAAATTCTTCCCATAACAGAAACTGTTTACCAAAATACCGCCTAATCCAGTCTTCCTCTCAGACATACCGTGACAGCCTTCCCGCTCGCAACACGCAAATGTTCTCACCGCTCCTATTTCACATCACAATCAATCGAGCATTCTCATTAGCTCTTATCGAATTTACCAGTCGAATTAGTAACGCCGTCGCTATCGAAGCACCATCCACCTTTTCTTTCTGGGGCTCTCTGTTGTTATTTTTCAAAAACTGCTAATCTACACGGACAGTTTCCTCAATCTATACACTGCCAACCTGCTCTTTCTTTATACAGACGCTACACTCAATGGTAATAAACTAATTTACAATGATCACCATTTTTCACAGACAGCCAAACATCGCAAAGTTGTGTACAGGTCATCAAATATAAACGATATTCGCAAGAATATTGGACCGTCAAACCGTACTCCAACCAGGGAATATATCACCGAGTTCCGTCAATTTTCGCTGTACTTCTCGATATCAAGAACAACGCACTAGCCTCTTGATCGCTAACGCAACATAATGCACAACATATACACTGTAAATTATTTCTTCACCAGCACCAAACTTTAGCGATGTGCAGCGTGCTGTAAACCAATGGCTAACTAGGAACAAAATTGATATTCGCACTCTCGAATACCGAAGTCGGTCATCCAACAGATCCGAGATGATCAATATTCTCTACAAACCAACTATGGTCATTCCCACGTCTAGAGAACAGGCAAACGTGTGTCCAACACACCACAATCCATATTCCCTCAACTAAATAAAGGCGTTAGATGTGCAGAAGCAGTCGACTGAACAATTTACATGGGAGGGAATAACGCTCCACCGCAAACGCGCTTTCTCCTCAAAGTTACATTTGATCACGAAAGCAGCCCAGCGCATACTTAGTTCGCTATTCGGTCGTCTAGAACATGTTAAAGTTAACTATCATACATTCCTACTCTCCAACAGGCCTCTGCATACGGAAGACCACTACCATTAACGTGAGAGCGCGAATCAATACCGCCACAGACTTTGCATACAACAACACATTCTAGAAAACGGCTCGCATATTTCTTCTATCATTATACTTGCAATTAAACCTTACGATCTAGGTCTCAATTGAACGGTATTCGGCAATGAGCGAAGAACTGGAAATGCACTCTGTTGAACGCTGTGGCTCTGGAAATACCTGTACCTCCTTTAGCACTAGACATACTCTTCCCTTCGCTATCACAGTACCCCAAGTCAAATCCCCCCCCCTACAACAGCACATAGACATTTCCTTGACACAAACTGATATACTTTACAAACCTGATCCTCAAATGCGGACATGTCACATACCCGCTCGATGTATTTTGAAAGTAATTCAGCTAAGGAACGCAGTATGTGACCGGTATTCGCAACTTCCTCACGCCAATAGATATCCAGTATGTGTAACGTATTCTGTCTTGATACCATGTCAGATATTTCGTTACACCGGGTGATCAAAAAGTCAGTATAAATTGGAAAACTGAATAAATCACGGAATAATGTAGATAGAGAGGTACGAATTGACACACATGCTTGGAATGACATGGGGTTTTATTAAAACCAAAAAAATGCAAAAGTTCAAAAAATGTCCGACAGATGGCGCTACATCTGATCAGAATAGCAATAATTAGCATAACAAAGTAAGACAAAGCAATGATGATCTTGTAACCTCCCCACAAAATAAAAATAAAATAAATAATATGAATAATGATTCTGATTTAGTGTAACCTCAAAACAAAAACTCTTTCTGATTTAATCTAAGCTCAAAATTCATTCACATTTAGCGTAACCTCAAAACAAAAAAAATTCCTAAAACTCTCAACAGTAAAAATTATAATTATGTCGTTCACATATGACTTTTCAATAATTCACTGTCAATTTAACATGCTAAATTTTGGACGACAGCAGTGCTGCGTCATGGCCCTGAAAGATCATTCTGAATAAAAAAGGAAAAATTCTTACCTCAATGAAGTCGCCGGATATATCTGCTCTTGCAATAAATATTTCCGGCACAGCTCTGTGCAATGCTGGCCGACCTATCTGTCATTTATGAAAGAAAGCAACTGATTTTTCTATTGCAATAATCGGGATGATCATAGATGGGAGAAATTAGTAAATTCTTTAAATTGAAATGAATGGTTCTTAAAAGTTACTTTTTATGAGCAATATTATTATTACGAGATTTTTTTAAAACATTTACATGGGACTTGAGATAACATTACTACATATGCGTGAGGCTGCTTTTTACTTTATACAATAATACTCAGGCTCCGATATCGCTGCACCACGACCGGGCCACCCAAAACGATACACCAGACCAGACCAGAGCAGACTCCAGACTAGCAACAACTTACTGCTACAGCTACACAGTTCCTACTGCAGTCAACACTGCTCTCTGGTCAGAGACCTTGCATATCGCAGGCAGCGCATGATCAATACATCGAAATTACATCTTCTCGGACCTCTTACATAACCCTCCACTGGGGGGGCAAAAATTTGACAGCGATGGTGAGTCAATTGGACTTGCCATGAGCAACAATTTTTTCTAAAATCTACTTAATTAACTAAGTTGACAGTCACAGAGTATATACATATATATATATATAAGTGCAGAACATGAAATTAAATTGAGTGCACATGCACTGAGTACAGAATATATCAAGAAATGACAAAATGTATACGCAATGAGTACAAAACATATTAACAAATGACATAAAGTGCACACGCACTGTATATTTTTTTTTACCATTTTATAAGAACTAGGAAAGGAAAGGGAAGGATTGCATCATGGTTGAAGCACAGTAGGTTGCACGTAGCTGCTCTGAAAGTCCGTATCTTTCTACAGAAGCACAACACCAAGTGAGACAATCTGAAGTTCTCTTCCCTGAAGTATTAATCAGTGTAGCCAAGACCATGAAATGTCGTGTTAATATTCAATGTTATCATTTTGGTAGTACATTAGGTACACCAAACAGTGGGACCATAATAACATCTCCATCGTTCAAGGTGGTGGACAGCATGAT
This sequence comes from Schistocerca americana, assembly GCF_021461395.2. Taxonomy (NCBI): domain Eukaryota; kingdom Metazoa; phylum Arthropoda; class Insecta; order Orthoptera; family Acrididae; genus Schistocerca; species Schistocerca americana. The sequence continues at coordinate 163,374,686 of NC_060126.1, read as the reverse complement.
GTGTCAACACCACATTCCTGTAAGGTACACCAACGTAGAATTAGTGCAAAAACCAAATATAGTGCTCCATGATCATGAGGATAGACAGGACAAACGGATATTGCAGTAATTTCTGGTAATTAGGTCAGAAGGTGAAGGACATTAAGTCTTATGCTAGTCATCATAGAGAAATACACTAGTCTATCAACCGATTTGAGTAATTGTTGGCACTCATTGCCTAGTTACTAAACATTTCTGTACTATGTATGGAGTAATACAGAACATTATTCATAAGTCATCTGATTACACTAAATACTGGCACTCATTGGCCAGTTACAAACCATTTTTGTGCATTGTTCAGAAGTCATCATTCAAAACAAGAGTTAATGAGTGTAGCATCAAGCTACTGGTATTCATATGTAATAGCATGTAAGTGACATAAGACAAATTTAAAATATAAGAAACAGTGGCATTCATTGGCCAGTTACGAAGTATTCATATAGTTTTATAAAACATTATTCAGTATTATTCAGAAGTTATCATTCAAAATGAGAGTTAATTATTGGCATAGCATTATAGAGTATAACAAAAATATAATTTACAGAAATTATTGGCATAGCATTTATGCATTATTACAAAACATCATTTAGTATTACTCAGAACTCATCATTCAAGTGACATAGGACATATTTAAAATGTAACACACTGTAACTATTACTCAAGGTCTGTGGTTAGAAAACATCATTCAATACATATGAGAAATTTGCATTAAATTTAGAATTAGAAATACATCTTAAATTAGTAACATTATTTGGTTGTATACTAGTAATAGCTGGGACTGGTAATACTTTTTTGTGCTAGCAATCCATTGCATTCGGATCGATAATTAATTGCTGGGGCATGAAAATATTTGCTTTTGACTTATTGCTGTAAATAACGATTAATAACATCATTCGTCATGAGTCAGCTGTAGCAAGGTTATGAACAAGTAGAGTATATGTGATCACATTCATGAATGACACACACAAATGGGTAAAAAAAAATGCAAGTACTAGAACAGGTTTAATAACTAACTGCTTATAGCACATTAATTTCATGAATAGCTTCTCCTGGAAAAAATATAAAATTGATTATTCAGCTGAAAGAAGAAACGCATATTATGCTGAAAAGTAGTGAACTTCGAATTAACAGGTAATGGAACGTGTACTCAATATGTGTGTATTCTAGCTGTCCTTTCCAAAACGTTCAGTCATTATACCATGCGATATAAGACATACTGTCAAAACGAACTGCAGCAAATACTTAAATAACTACATAGCATTTCTTAACTAACAGTAAATATATAAACTTCATCATTATCCTCATCTGCAAAGAAAAACTTCATTATTCATATTACCATAACTTCATCACTATCATCAGCTGCAAAGAAAAACCTCATTATTCATATTAGCATATTCTTCATATAACTATTCATCATCATTCATTATCATCTGCAGAAAAGACACGTCATTATTCATATTACCATTTAATTCATACAACTATTCATAGTATAGAGTTTCTTATTTCTAGCATATTTCATGACTAAAACTAAAGATGTTTAGTTCTGTCTGACAGCCTGCATCAAACGCCTCGTATTCTGAAAGAAAAAATTAGTTAAGACTGCTATCATACGATGTGTATAGTATATTCTTGTTAATGCTTGTCAGTTCTGATCCATTTACTCTTCGTGACATGGTATTGCATTTTCTTTCGTTCATTCCGAAGGTGAAATTCCCATTTCATAGTAATCCACTGTGGTTTGTTTAAGGTATTTCTTTTACACGTTATTACTTTCAGAAATTGATGAATAAGGATTAATATCTTTCATTTAAATCATATACCCTTTAAATAAAAACTGGTTTCTAGTGATATAATTAATATACAGCATAGCATGACAGAAAACGTATTATGTCAAAAACATAGACAGTGTTTAGGTGCAAAAAAAAATGTACACAGAGTATCATAATTTAGTAGCAAAAAAAAATGTAAAATAGTCAAGCTGTTGAGATATCATAAGGCAAAATGTCAAAGTCAACTGGTGTTTGTTATATCTTAAAGATTTCGTAGTGCATACAAACAAAATGGGAAAACAATCATACATACACGAAAAATGGAAAATGTGCACGGTCTGATATATAACGACAAAAAAAGCGACCTGCTAACCTTACCTTGCCGGGCACTTGCCAAGAAAAAATAAGATAATCGTCAGTAAGTCTTCATATAAATATCTGCAAATGGCATTACAGTGTGATAAATCATAAAGTATATTCATTCAATAAAGGGTTTAACATTGGAGACATGGTGATTGCCCCTACTTTTTCTGGCTCTCAAAGTTTCGACGTGTACTACATTGGGGTGAGGAATGCTGCGAATTCGGTATGGACGAATTCGGTATGGACCTGCATATAGAAACTCAAATTTACTGCATCTACTTTTTCCTCTGTTGGATAAATAATGTGTGCGTACTAATATCTTCTGTCCAATGTGAAAGTCACGGCGTGCACAAACCTGTTTTTGCTGTCTTCTCTGGCGCTCTGCGGCACGTTTGATGGTGTTCAACGCAATGTCAATTACACTCCTGGAAATGGAAAAAAGAACACATTGACACCGGTGTGTCAGACCCACCATACTTGCTCCGGACACTGCGAGAGGGCTGTACAAGCAATGATCACACGCACGGCACAGCGGACACACCAGGAACCGCGGTGTTGGCCGTCGAATGGCGCTAGCTGCGCAGCATTTGTGCACCGCCGCCGTCAGTGTCAGCCAGTTTGCCGTCGCATACGGAGCTCCATCGCAGTCTTTAACACTGGTAGCATGCCGCGACAGCGTGGACGTGAACCGTATGTGCAGTTGACGGACTCTGAGCGAGGGCGTATAGTGGGCATGCGGGAGGCCGGGTGGACGTACCGCCGAATTGCTCAACACGTGGGGGGTGAGGTCTCCACAGTACATCGATGTTGTCGTCAGTGGTCGGCGGAAGGTGCACGTGCCCGTCGACCAGGGACCGAACCGCAGCGACGCACGGATGCACGCCAAGACCGTAGGATCCTACGCAGTGCCGTAGGGGACCGCACCGCCACTTCCCAGCAAATTAGGGACACTGTTGCTCTTGGGGTATCGGCGAGGACCATTCGCAACCGTCTCCATGAAGCTGGGCTACGGTCCCGCACACCGTTAGGCCCTCTTCCGCTCACGACCCAACATCGTGCAGCCCGCCTCCAGTGGTGTCGCGACAGGCGTGAATGGAGGGACGAATGGAGACGTGTCGTCTTCAGCGATGAGAGTCGCTTCTGCCTTGGTGCCAATGATGGTCGTATGCGTGTTTGGCGCCGTGCAGGTGAGCGCCACAATCAGGACTGCATACGACCGAGGCAGACAGGGCCAACACCCGGCATCATGGTGTGGGGAGCGATCTCCTACACTGGCCGTACACCACTGGTGATCGTCGAGGGGACACTGAATAGTGCACGGTACATCCAAGCCGTCATCGAACCCATCGTTCTACCATTCCTAGACCGGCAAGGGAACTTGCTGTTCCAACAGGACAATGCACGTCCGCATGTATCCCGTGCCACCCAACGTGCTCTAGAAGGTGTAAGTCAACTACCCTGGCCAGCAAGATCTCCGGATCTGTCCCCCATTGAGCATGTTTGGGACTGGATGAAGCGTCGTCTCACGCGGTCTGCACGTCCAGCACGAACGCTGGTCCAACTGAGGCGCCAGGTGGAAATGGCATGGCAAGCCGTTCCACAGGACTACATCCAGCATCTCTACGATCGTCTCCATGGGAGAATAGCAGCCTGCATTGCTGCGAAAGGTGGATATACGCTGTACTAGTGCCGACATTGTGCATGCTCTGTTGCCTGTGTCTATGTGCCTGTGGTTCTGTCAGTGTGATCATGTGATGTATCTGACCCCAGGAATGTGTCAATAAAGTTTCCCCTTCCTGGGACAATGAATTCACGGTGTTCTTATTTCAATTTCCAGGAGTGTATTTCATGGTGTCGTAGTCGACGAGATGTAGGAAAGGATACTAATTCTTTAATTTTGTTAGGTGGTTCAACATTTTTCAGTATAACAGTCGGAGACAACGTAGTAGATTCATTTGGTATCGAGTTAATTACATCCTGGAATGACAGTATGTGTGTATCCCAATCAATATGGCTCTGAGCACTATGGGACTTAACATCTGTGGTCATCAGTCCCCTAGAACTTAGAACTACTTAAACCTAACTACCCTAAGGACATCACACACATCCATGTCCGAGGCAGTATTCGAACCTGCGACTGTAGCAGTCACGCGGTTCCGGACTGCGCGCCTAGAACCACTAGACCACCGCGGCCGGCAATCAATATGTTTTTTATGGCAGTATATTCTACATAGTTTACCAATTTCTTTCATTAGTCGTTCGCAAGGGTTCGAAGAAGCGTGATACTTGGATATATAGATCGGAGAAATGTTTCTTGCTCGTAACATACGTGTCTATATAGCAGATCAAAACTGTGGTCCATTGTCGGAAATTACTTTCAATACATGCCCTGCATGAAATAGAAAATGTTTTACAAATGCTTTCGAAATAGTTTTAGCAGTAGCTTTGCGTAACGGAGTGAAGGTAACAAATTTTGAAGTGAGTTCAACAGCGACAAAGATGTAGCAAAAACCTCTATTAGATCTGGGAATCGGACCAAAAATGTCTACAGCGGCCATGTGTCTTAATTAACAGGTACAATGGGGTGTAACGGAGGAATATGTGAAGTCGTGTCTGACTTAGCTTTCTGGCAGATTTTACATGACGCTAAAACTCGTCGAATATGTTTCTCCATGTTGGCAAAATAACAGTTCTGTCACAGTATAAGAAAACATTTTCTGGCTCCGTAATGTGCGTAACTTAAATGAGTATACCAAATTAATTTGTTAACCAGTTCGTCAGGAATGCATAGTAACCAGTTGTTGCTGTCAGGGTGAGAGCGGCGAAACAGAATGTTATTGCGTACAGCGTAATGGTTTCTGATGGTAACATTATTCCTATCTTGCCAAAGATGTTTAATTTCTTTCCACACGTTGTCTTTACTCTGCTCTTGTGCTATATCTCGTAATGGTGACGAAATAAAATTTTCAAATGTAACTTGTTGAATATACATGAAGCTAAAATTTGCTTTGCAGAAGTTGGTTGCGATGTCTTGCTGATTGTTGCTGAGAGAACGGGATAGTGCGTCTGCTACAATATTTTGTGTACCGGGAATATGAACAATTGTAAAATTAAATTCCTGTAAATAAAGTTTCCATCTGCTTAATCTGTCGTGTGTAAATTTAGCGGAAAGTAAAAACTGGATAGCTCTATGATCTGTGTAAATGGTCGTATGTCTTCCATAAAGAAAATGCCGAAATCTCGTAAATGCCCATACAACACATAATGTTTCAAGTTCTGTAACAGAATAATTGCCCTCAGCAGGTGACAGAATGCGACTCGCAAAGGCGATGTTTTTAATTACTGTAGAAACATCTTCTTCAATTTCCTGAAAAATGTGTACGCCTAAAGCGGTGTTAGAACTATCGGTGGCAATGGAAAAATTTCTAGTAAGATCTGGATGTGATAAAAGTGGTGCATTCAACAAAGCTTGTTTCAGATTGACAAATTCAGAATGTGCTTGGCTATCCCAGGACCAAATAGTGTTTTTACCCGTCAATTGACATAATCTAGGGGTGTCTAAAGCAGAGTAATGAATAAATTTACGAAAAAAGTTAATTAAACCCAAAAAGCTGCGTAGTTGTTTCTTCGCCGTGAGTACAGTAATGTCACGTAAAGCTTGAAGTTTTTCAGTGTCAGGCGCAATGCCTTCTGCTGAAATTACATGTCCAAGAAATTTTATAGAAGTTTTGCCAAAGTGCGATTTGCTAAGATTAACTGTGAGTCCTTGTGCACGAAAAGTTTATAACAGTTGTTCAAGAATCAGATTGTGTTCAGACCAGTTAGCTTCTGCAATAGGAATGTCGTCTACATACGTTGTGATTCTGTCTTTTAATTCTGTCGGAAGTATAGTATTCAAACCGCGAATAAATGCTGCTGAATAAATAGTTAAACCGAACGGTAATTTACAAAATTGATAACAGTCACCAAAACAGAGAAAAGCTGTGTACTTTCTGCAGTTCGGATGGAGCTGAATTTGCCAAAATCCCGGTTTCAAATCTAACGTAGAATAAATAGCAGTACCATGAAATTTCTGTAGAAGTTCTTCTAGTGTTTGAGGGCGATCTGTTTCATTAATAATAATGTCATTGATGTGACGCGAATCAAGTACGAGGCGAAGTGAACCATCCTTTTTCTTAACAATATGGAGCGGGTTTATGTACGGACTAACTGCCGGTTCAATAATTCCTTGGTCAAGCATAGCTTCCAATTCGTTCTTAACTTGATCTCTGTGAATGTATGGAATGGGATAATGCTTGGCTTTAAATGAATCGTGTTGTTTAACTTGAAATTCATACATAAAACCGGACATAGTTCCAGGGACGTTGTCAAAAACTGGAGCTTGCTGTAAAAGAATTTTGCGTAGTTGCGTGCGTTCGTCGTCCGTATTTGCACTGATCTGTTTAACTTTATCAGAAATAATCTGTATAACGTCATAGTCGGCTTCGTCGGGAGTATTATAGTTGTGTACGTACGTATCTGTGAACAATATGGAATGACAGTCTATGTTACGTGATGCAGAAATGACCTCTGTACGATTAATTGTTTGTTCTTCTACAGATAAAGAGTGCTGAAATTCTAATGCCAGTTGTACATTTTCATCCTTTAACATTAAATAGGAATTTTGAAAGTCAATAATTGCGTCGTGTTGTACCAGAAAATTCGTACCTAAAATAACGTTTGTTGTCAATAACGGAACAATCCAAAAATTTGAGTGAAACGTATGACCTGCAATACAAAATGATAAGTGCGTCTGTAATTTTACGTCTACTCCTTTACCAGATACTGCTCCTTTTACTTTAGTTTTGCCTAATGGTAACGTAGGATAGGTATTCTCTTTGTTACATTCGTTGAAAGTTTCCTCATTTATAACTGACATAGGTGATCCAGAATCGATTACTGCTGAAAATTTGGATGATCCAATCTTTACTTCAATGACAGGGTGTGAAATGGTTTTTTGAATAACTGGTTTTTCCTGCAAAAGAGTGTCTCGGATGTCGTCAAAAGTAATAACGTTTTCGTGAACAAGATTCTGTGTGTCAAAAGTATTGCTTGCGTTGCTGGAAGATGCAACCTGTACTGTATCCAGTCAAATTCTATCTGACGTGCTATTATTTGCTGGAGGATGCTGTGGCATTTCGACTATTTGTACTGTTCTGTTATTTCTTCCTGACGTATTATGTTCGGGATGATACCGACTGTCTGGTTCATTCATGATAATCTGTTGTTGTGGTTGATTATGCTGCTGGTAAGACCGACTGTTATTAAACGTACGCTGAAAATTGTGCTCATTACTTTTACGTCTGTCATGATAGTCATTTCTATACGGTGCATTGCGATATGAGTTAAAATGGTGTGTTTTCTGTACGTACTGATTTCCCTGTTGCTGTGCGTTACTATTTGGCGGAGCCGACGCTATACTTGTAGGCGGCGAAACATTAAAGCTTGGTTGACCTTGCACATTACGTTGTTGGTTAGGTATGCTAACCGGTTGGTTTTGTTGCTGTTGTTGGGAAAAACCTCTATTGTTACCAAAATGTGGTTCCTGTTGCTGGTTGTCGTTCCTGGAGCGTCTATTACCTTTGCTATTGAAATAGCGTGGCTGATCGTAATTACTTGGTTGGCCTTGGTTATTATGTGAAAAATTTTTGTTTATGAAGGAATAATCTGATTGCTGAACTTCTAAAAGCTGTAACAGATCTCTAAATGCCGAAATATTTTCTTTCTGATGACCCATTAAAAGTGATACTCTTAGCGATCGTGGTAATTTAGAAATACATAATTGGATAAGTGCAGATTCACTATATGGCTCACTTAAGTACTGGTTCTGTTGGACCATGTGTTCAAAAAATTGCGTGACAGTGGGAAAATTTGAGTTCTCATAATTCGGTAAACTAATTATTTGATCCTTGATTCCCCGCTGTGCCGTCTTCGACCAATACGCTGACAGAAAAGCATTCTGAAATTCTTCTACCGAATAGCATTGTCTCGCGATTGGTCTCATACGAGTTGCCGGTTTGCCTTCCAAAAAACAGCAAATAAATTCAAGTTTGTGTGTTACGGGCCAAGTTGGTGGAAAAGCAAAGCTAAATTGTTGTATCCAATCCAAGGGGTGAATCTTGTGTTCTGTCATTTTTAAATACTTTAAATTTTCTCACGGATAGAAAGTGCTTGTAATCAAAATTTTCGTCTCTGAATGTCTGAACAGGTTCAGGATTGTATGTTAGTCTGTTTGTCTGTGACTGTTCGGAATCTAAGTCACATACTCTCTGTAAATTGCCTAAATTATACTGGCTGTGTGAGTCTGACAAATGTTCAGAGAGTGGCGTATGCTGTGATGTGTTAAAGGCTGAAATATTTTTCATCTCCGTCACTTCGTGCTGTAAAGATGACAATTTTCTACGTAATGTATTATTAGACGAACCTATCTCACTGATTGTCTGCTGTAAATTTTGGAATTCGGGTGTTTGATTAAACGAAACTGGTGAAGTATCGTCTGATTTGGTGTCATTATTATTTTCGATAACATCAACACGACTGGCCAATTCATCATATTTTTCAGTCAGTACTTTTACCTGATCATCGTTTTTAGTATCACAAGCACTAATTTGTTTTTGTATTTTACGTGTGGTTTTGTTCAATTTCTTAACGTCTGCTTTAATAGCATCGGGATCCTGTATTAGTTCCAACTTTTCAAGTCTGTTGGTCATTGTCTGAAACTCTAATGTGTGTGTGTCTGTTTTTGTTTTAAGATCGGAGATTTCATCATGCAATTCGGTGTTCAACTGTTTGATTTCGTCTGATACTGTAGCAATATTGTTGTCTACGTATGTTTTTGCTTTCGTAAACAATTTACGCTTATCTTCCTGTCTTTGTACAGTAATTGTTTCCAAGACCTGTTGCTTTACTTTATTCTGTTCCTGTATAAATTTACTGTAACGCGTTTCACTTTGTGTAGATGGTGATTAAAACGTTCGTAAGTTTGGCTGTTCTCTTGTTCAAATTTCGTGTCTACTTTCGCATCCAGCGTGTGTGAAAGTTCTGCTGACATTAAACTCGTCGCGTAACTGTGTTGCGTTTTCAAAGCACTGTTTAGCGACTGCACTAATTTCATCTCTAAGTATTTTAGTTGTGGCTGCATGTGTATTACTTAATTCTTGTGCCACAGATCTAATTTCTTCACTACTGTTCCTACCACAAGCCTTAATTTCCTCACGTAATTGTTCTTTAGTGTCATGGCATTGCACGCCAACGACTGTAATCTGTCCAGTAAGCTCTTTGGAATTGTTGTCTAGTTTTTCATTAAGTTGTTTGTGATGGTTCTCTTGTTCTTTCTTCGATTGCTTGAAACTTTCATTAAGTTGTTTGAAGTTGTCGTCTTGTTCTTTCTTCGACTGTAGCAATACTGCCATAATTTGATCCAAGCCCAAATTAGCGACTGTATTTTCTATGCTGTGTAATGGTGTATGTGCATTTGTCGCGTTTTGTATAACCATTTGGTCATTCTCTGATTCTTGAACAGGTTCGCCAATTGAATGTGCATTGTTAGTCACTACCTCAGAATCAAATAAGTCTGACGTATTTTGACTACATTGTTCACCTTCGCGAGAAAGATTTATCTGTTCAAAATTCAAATTTTGCAAACCTGGTGTGTCAAACTGGGCAGCGTTCATTGAATCGGAACGTGCCGTGTCATCAATTGTTACATTTACTGTGGACATAATTGCATTTGTTTGCTCATCATTAGGATCAAAATCAATACTAGTGATAGGTACGCACTGATTATCTGCAATTAGGGGATTATCACTATTACATTGAGTGTCGCTAGTATTATCTGTCAAATTATTCGAGTCGGCAATTTCACTCATTGCACATCGCGATGTACCGTTAACAGTTTTTCGCGGCATTTTTCACAAATCAAAATTAAGCACAAAATGAAACAAATTCAAAGCAAAAATGGAACAAACACAATTACAACAAAGAGCAATAAATTGCCGATGATCTGTGAAAGAAAGAGTGACAAATTAGTAAATGCGTTGCGCCAGATGCAAACTACATTTAAGTAAATAAGAGCAGATATATGACTACTTCTCAGAGATTCACAAAGAATACGATCCTGGCCGGTTGTCGCCAAGTGTAACCTCCCCACAAAATAAAATAAATAATATGAATAATGATTCTGATTTAGTGTAACCTCAAAACAAAAATTCTTTCTGATTTAATCTAAGCTCAAAATTCATTCACATTTAGCGTAACCTCAAAACAAAAAAAATTCCTAAACCTCTCAACAGTAAAAATTATAATTATGTCGTTCACATATGACTTTTCAATAATTCACTGTGAATTTAACCTGCTAAATTTTGGACGACAGCAGTGCTGCGTCATGGCCCTGAAAGATCATTCTGAATAAAAAAGGAAAAATTCTTACCTCAATGAAGTCGCCGGATATATCTGCTCTTGCAATAAATATTTCCGGCACAGCTCTGTGCAATGCTGGCCGACCTATCAATCATTTATGAAAGAAAGCAACTGATTTTTCTATTGCAATAATCGGGATGATCATGGATGGGAGAAGTTAGTAAATTCTTTAAATTGAAAAGAATGGTTGTTAAAAGTTAATTTTTATGAGCAAGATTATTATTACGAGATTTTTTAAAACATTTGCATGGGACTTGAGATAACATTACTACATATGCACGAGGCTGGTTTTTACCTTATACAATAATACTCAGGCCCCGATATCGCTGCACCGCGACCGGGCCACCCAACACGATACACCAGACCAGACCAGAGCAGACTCCAGACTAGCAACAACTTACTGCTACAGCTACACAGTTCCTACTGCAGTCAACACTGCTCTCTGGTCAGAGACCTTGCATATCGCAGGCAGCGCATGATCAATACATCGAAATTACATCTGCTCGGACCTCTTACAATGTTCTTTACAGGAAATGCTCAATATGTCCACCATCATTCCTCAACAATAGCTGTAGTCGAAGAATAGTGTAAACAGCACTGTAAAGCATGTCCGGAGTTATGGTGAGGCATTGGCGTCAGATGTTGTCTTTCAGCATCCCTAGAGATATCGGTCGATCACGATACACTTGCGACATCAGGTAACCCCAAAGCCAATAATCGCACGGACTGAGCTCTGGGGACCTGGGAGGCAAAGCATGGCAAAAGTAGTTGCTGAGCACACGATCATCACCAAACGACTCGCGCAAGAGATCTTTCACCGGTCTAGTAATATGGGGTGGAGCGCCATCCTGCATAAAAATCGTACGTTCCAGCAGGTGTTTATCAGCCAGGCTGGGGATGATGCGATTCTGTAACATATCGGCGTACCTCTCACTCGTCACGGTAGCAGTTACAAAACCAGAATCACGCATTTCCTCGAAGAAAAAAGGCCCGATAACGGTAGATGTGGTAAATCCAACCCATACCGTGACTTTCTCGTCGTGCAGTGGAGTTTCCAGGACAGTTCTAGGATTTTCGGTAGCCCAAATTCTGCAGTTGTGGGCGTTGACAGACCGTCGGAGCGTGAAATGAGCTTCGTCGGTCCACAACACGTTACTCAACCAATCGTCATCTTCCGCCATCTTTTGAAACGCCCACACCACAAATTCCCTCCGCTTCACTAAATCGCCAGGCAACAGTTCATGATGCCGGTGGATTTTGTACGGATAGCATCGGTACTTACGCCTAAGAGCCAACCAATCAGTAGCGTATGGAATGCCGGAGCGGCGTGCGGCTGCACGAGCGCTAACTTCCCTGTGCATAGACGAACCCGCTACAGTCTCCATTTCTTCCTGAACTGCCTCAGCAGGGGGTCTATCGTCTAAACAATCCGTGGCTTCGAACTTCGAAATCATTCTCGTCACAGCTTCATTTGTCAACGAACCTTTACCCGTTCGAATCCCCTTCCTAAGGCGACACGATCGTAACGCTGAACAAGCACATTCCCAATTCTGATAATATAGCTTCACTAAAAGCGCCTTTTCAGGTAACGTCAACATGCTGCGACTGCTGGCGCATCTGATTCTCTCTCTCATTACAGCTCCTTTTATACACGATTGTCATGCGCAGTCACTGACGTTGTGCTGTCCAGCGCCATCTGTCGGACATTTTGTGAACTTTGTTTTTTTTTGTTCTAATAAAACCCCATGTCATTCCAAGCATGTGTGTCCATTTTTACCTCTCCATCCACATTATTCTGTGGTTTATTAAGTTCTAAAATTTATACTGACATTTGATCACCCAGTATATCCGCTGAGTTAAAGGCAATGACTCATTGAAAAGGATCACAGCCACAAGTAAATCATATCTCGAAACGAGTTACCTTTCTCGAACCTATCTGCTACAGTAAAAATCCAACATGGTCTTAGTCATGTCCCTACACATCTTGCAACTGCTCCCATTTATACAGCTTTGCGCATGTGATCGTACCATTATAGTCGGGACTGAGCAGAAGTCGGACAAAGCCACCCACCACCTTCTGCAGCCCGTCTAGAAACAGAGCGAACTGAGTTACTGTGACAGGACCGTGTTTTGACCATTCGGCGGAAATGCGCGCAGTGTGGTGCGTCCCCAAACTACATACAAGTACTACAGATCCACGTCTATTCAAATCTATAAGCCCAACATCCTATCATCGTTATTCTCAACCCCCCCCCCCCCCCCCAGCAGACAAAAATTAACAACTATAGAAGCTCAAATAACTTCCCCCGATATAGAACTCACATAGGCGGCATTACTCGCGCGTTGACGCAAAGCTGCGTTGGGGGTCCAGCGCGGAGAGAGAGAGACAGAGACAGAGAGAGGTAATAGAGAGAGAGAGATTTCGCAATGCCTCCCAGAATAGCACAGCGTGCAGCCCTAACGACATACTTCGCCCATCACTGAATTTACCCCTTAAACTGCTGCTACTGCTCTCTGTGTCGAACATACATACTATATACATACTTATTGATACACTACAGAGGGTAGTTTAAAGTTTCATCACCTCTGCTCTAGGAGAATATCCCACGTACTATACTGTAAATCGCAAGAAACGCCCACTGTGGCCATGTTTACTTGTTTGAAACTGTTTTCTAACGCACTTTGTACACTGCCAAACATTTCTTTTTTCTGCCACGAATTCGACCTCTGTGTCACATTCTAAACTGGCATTAAGACGCTCTGATCCACGACCTCTCACAGAAAACTAGACATCACACTATGTAAATCATATTTTCACTGCGGATAGCATAACACTGAATTATTTTTAAATAAAACACACTTACAACATAAGGAAACTAGAAGAGTTTGGCAGCGTTCTGGAAAGTTTCCAAACAACCATGCGAAAGTCTTTCATGACCTCTACATTTAAGTTCATATGTCACCGTGACGGAACAGATGATGACTAGGCGTTCCATTTCGAGTTATTCATAAATTTGTACTCATGTACGTGATCACTATTCAGCTTCTAGCAACCCCCAGAAGTTGTACCCCACCCACAAAACTTCTCCCCCAAGTCAAACAGGCTACCTCACTCAACCGTTATATGGTAACCGATGCGCGAATGTGATGGAAAAGACGCCTTCGATGTACTGTAATATTAAGCAACAGACTTGATAGTTCGAAGAATTTTACACTAATCATAGCGTGTAGGCTTTCACGGCCGGCGTCTTCAGTAATTAAAACTTCCGGGCTAAGAGGCCGTGGTCCAATAGTAGAAATACTTCTCCCTGACGTTTCGTTGCCAGCTGCGGGCAACATCATCTGAGGTGAGTCTACGTAGACTCACCTCAGATGATGTTGCCCGCAGCTGGCAACGAAACGTCAGGGAGAAGTATTTCTACTATTGGACCACGGCCTCTTAGCCCAGAAGTTTTAATTACTGAATTTTAAGTTCAGCACTGGTCATTGATGTGACAACATGGCCCCCAATTTCAGTATCACAGCTAAACAGCCCCTTTTACATCACTTTGCGAGTATGATTGCGAATGTGGGTGGATTACTGTGCAATACGTGCATTCATTGTTAATTCTCGAACACGTACTTGATCAAAGTACATCAGACAATGCTCTACATATTTGTAACACTTCGACCATAGTGTTTAATTTACGATCTATCTCTCAGCGTATGGAAGTCGCAGAGCATCCTCCTAGTCTTAGGGTAAAAGACCAACCTCACACGGTCATTGACCAACACACCCTGCAGCACTGTTACAAAATTAATCTCCAAGGGATCAGAAGAAAAGCGCTACACTCCGCGTCTCGTGAATGAATATAGCTCTCTAAGTCCCAACCCATCCAAGTGCGCGAGGTTTCTCGAGATGTTACCATGTCGAGGGCCTTAGCACTCGTTATCGATGTATAGTAACAGATTTCAAAGTGCCTTAATGTAATAGCATACAGTTAAGAAGAACAAGAAAAGACTTATTTTTATCTGCGATGGAGTTCGAGACGAATTGAGTTGGATACATTTTTACCTAAATCAACGAAGCTATCAAGGCTAAATTATTGTTATAGAGTCTAGGAACTGTACTTGCAAGGTATTGGTATGATAGAGAACATAAACATACACATTCCTAAGACTATAACGTACTGCACTTAAAAACTGGCCATAATGTTAGATCGAAAAACTTTCCCCCTTATCATACATACATCCTTCTTCACAGTTTCTCTACACTGAACTATCTCATCGAATGGTAAAACATTTGCTGTGCATCATACGAGCGCAATATAGCTTTGCAGAGACTTATAGTGTCCACTGTTCACATCCTATCATGGTTCAGAAATTATATGATGCCTATATAAGGCATACATAAAATGATAGTTACTAGCGGGGGATACATCCTACAAGGAAACAGATAAACGCAAAGCAGCAGCGTCCGACATGTGAAAATTACAAGTCATTCTAACTCTGTAAACAGCGTATCGGTCGGGAAATGCGTACACAAGGATTGCAGCGTATCACAAGCTCTTACCGCTAAGTTAGTTATTACCCTGAAGTCTCGATTTTACACCCAAGATGCGACAGGGGTGATCGCATAAATGAAAGCTCCTTTAGAGGAGTGTGTCAAGTTTCTTCACACATGAGATGAAAGTCCTCTCATGACCGACAGCTTTAACGTTAACGATCGCAAGTAGACAGTGCTATAAAAGACATACAGAACACGTAACTCTATACGAGTAGAATGCAGGCTATGTCACGTGACTGATGTATCCGGAATCAGTGGTACCTCAATAGACATAGAGTATAATAACAAATAGAAGTACAGTTTTCGAGACATTATCATGTTGGAATTTGAATTTGGCGCAATTTTCTAGTGGAGGTAGGCCAATAATAATAAATAATAATCAATAATAATGAATAATAATAAAAACAAGTACGGTTTTGCAGCCATTATCCTGTTGGAATTTGAATTTGGCGCCAATTTTTTCTGAAGGGTTAGGTTAGTGGGCATAGCACAATTGATCTATTTTCCCCGTGTTCTATCGCCCACTTTCATCTCAATGATCTAGCACATGGCAATGATTAGACAACAACAGCTCAGCAAAGACTGAATGCGCAGCAACATTTAAGGTCATAACGGTAGTTGAGTGGATGTAGCCTAATTGGCATTCTTCCCACCAAGATCTGCCATCTTGAATGACGTAATGGTGGCTTTCCCTGGTGGCTGAGATATGAACTAAGCCAGCTGGACTTTGTACACATATGCATAATATAAATAATAATAAATGATAATGAATGATAATAAATGATAATAAATGATAATGAATAATAGTAAAGACAAGTACGGTTTTGCATCGATTATCCTGTTGGAATTTGAATTTAGTGCCAATTTTTTCTGGAGGGTTTGGTTAGTGGGCATAGCCCAATTGACATATTTTCCCACCAAAATTCAAATTTCCAGCCCTTTTATGGGGGTTAGGTTAGTGGGGGTAGCCCAATTGACCTATTTTCCCGCCAAAATCCGCCATCTTGAATGACGTCATGCACTGTTGCCAATTCTACACGACGCCATCTTGGATGACGTCATCGCTGCAATCTTGAATCAATTTGGCAACAATGCTGAGTGGCGCAGAATATAATCTGTCGTACTATTACTGGACACTTTTCAGTTGTTATTAGATATCACTGTACACATGCCTGGATACCCTGCATCACAAAGTACGACTAGTGTGAACCAAGCAACTATCGTAGAAGATTTTCCTGCCATCCTCGGCCGCTTAGATCGGCTCCGTATACGGACAACAGTGGACAGAATTTGCTGAGCATGATTAGTGACGTGTGTCAATTTCCAGGAATTTGCATGTGGCCCTCGTTTGCGACTACTACTTGTAAATCTCAGAATTAAGTAATATCAATCTACTTATTTGAAATAAAATTCCTAATGTTATTTTTTTGAATTTTTGTCTAGCATTCGGAGAGTCGAGGAAACACATCAGAGTTCCTCAACCCTCCACAATGACATAATACAAGCCCTTGGGTGCAACTGATTGAATGTATCGAAATGTCCAATAGTACAGGATATAGATCCGTAACAGGAAATGGTACTGGACACTTTTCGGTTGTCATCGAAATCACTGTTCACATGCCTTGATATCCTACAGCAAAAATGGAAATAGAATGTCTCAGATAAATTTTAAAAGTAAGTGTACCTGAGGCAGTATGCGATGCCACCGAAAAGGCCTACACAAACACTGCACTCATTACTGTGGCAGATGAGTTCCAGATTGATGGAATGAACTACAGCTGATGGTGCAATATCGACATATCGATATATAGATTCTTTTCAAAAGTAGAACGAAATACATCGGTGACATTTTTCCCCGCTATATCGATATGGCAACATCAAAATGGCAATATCGCGTGCTGATATTTTTATTTCATATTAAATTTTTTCGTAATTTTCGGTAAATATTTGAAATTATTCTTTTGAAATTGTAGTAGGACATAATTTTACTTTCAATGTGTGAAGGAGTCTTACTACTTTATGAGCTTTCATCACGTCCAGTCTTTCTCTTTGTATGTAGCAAGAACAATTGTCACAAAGAAGAAATCCGATTGCACTATGGGGGCGTCGGTATGAAGATATCTGATGTGAAAAAATAACACACCAGCTGCGTTCACAAACCAGTTTTAACACAACTAGTGTGTTATTTCTTCACGTCGGCGTTCTTCAAAAACAGTTGCTCAAAATTATGAATAAAAATCTAAATGTCAAGATTGGTCTTTTCAGTGGGAGGAGACGTGTGAGGGTAAATGTGGACCTAACCGGCGCTAACTGCAGCCGTTTAACTACGCCACGCAATTTGGACACTACAGCTGCTAAGTAGCTGGCGCTGGCAGAAATGAAAAATGGGGAATTCGACATGAAGTGTTCTGGATAAATCCTATACGTGACGAAGCAGAACCACAGGCCCATCGGACACCATCCACTGTGTCACTTACATGTTGTTACCATTGTTAGCAAAGTGGTTATCGACAAGTGTGAAAGTGTATTGTTTTCTTTCGATTTTTGCTCTAAAGGGGATAGGCAGACTGCTAGCTTGCTGATGTACAGAATATCTAATAATAAATCAATACTTAACCATACAGCTCTAAAACCGGCAGTATATTTATATGCGCATCCGATAGTTTTGTAGGCCAATACGTCGATAGCTTTTCCTTCGATATATCGATATTTTTCAATATGTTGATAGCCGATAATGATACTTTTCTAAATATCGCTATAACAGATACCAGATATTTTTAAATATATCAACAGTCCTAGAACGAACCATCTGATAGTGAAAATACAGCAGCTCAAAAGAAGACTGTGTTGGGATCAAATCACTACGTACCCAGAAATGTAATGTGGGACAATACGTTGTATGTTTTGTTGCTTATCCTACCAAATAATCTGTTACTTTTCTTTTATTTATAATTTGTATCCATGTTTGATTTATTTCATTTAAGCATTACGTATTAAATTATATGATATTAAATCTACAAAGGCAAACATTGCTTTCTCACTTTAAATGCAAACAAGGTAAAAGTAATAAATGTGAAAACATTAACAAAGAATTGATCACTAATGGCTTAATCTGCTGAAATATCATCCTGTACATCAGTCTACGTTTACTAAAAAAGTTCTTTGAAAAGTAACTGGCATGTACTTTCACACAGAAAAACCACAAAAACTTCCACCAAGTCCACACTAAAGAAACAAGTACACGTTCCTGGCCCAGAGTTCTTGGTTAATATTCCTTTACTTTCAGTCCATTCATACAAAATACTTGCACTATCAGTGAACGAACCAAAGGCCTTTCTTTAAGAAATCATGACACAGTTAGTTTGTTGACAGTCTAATGTTCGTACATTGTTCAATAATTAATCGTGCTCACTAAAATATTGTACATTTCCCAACTGATTGCCGAGCTAATGTCTCAAAGCAAAGTCTGTATAACATGTCATGCGGTGTTACGACATATAGTAGGAAAGGCAATTTTCACTGCAATCAGGAAAAATTTTAATAAAACGGTCAACCAAATCAGATATTAATGCTCCTATCCGCTTTATAGGTGTTATCCGCTAACGCCTTATTTCTCGCCAAAGCGCATTATTGCAACATGTTGCCAACATTTTCAGAAATACTGCAGACATATCTTTACTCTCCGAAGTATAGATCACGACTCTTCGATAGTTCGGCCTGTGAAGTCGTTCCCCAGCTCCACAACGCGCCGTTCTCTGATTCGCTGAGACAGCCTATGGTCAATGATAGTTGTATGTGCTCTCATATAGCAATGAACTTCACATATTTGATCAGACATAAGCGTTAAGTGAATTTATGTAATCTGCCAAAATATATTCTCTAAAACCGCCAGACAAACTTTAGCTAACAATATCTTTACGTTTACGAAGCTCTGTTTTTAAATTATGCATTTCATATAGCTTGAGTGATCCATTCCTTGATTACACAGCGTCAAATGTAGGGTAGGTGCGGGGGTAGGATCAGTGGTTCAACAGTATCAAGTTTTCAGCTCCCTAAAGCAAACGTTCACCGTTCTCCCACCAGGCGGTGCATGTATCGTCCAATCTTCAGTTCTATTCTGGAACATAGTGACTCTCGGACCCTTACAGCTGGAGAAAATGTGGTAACTCATCTTTGTACGTTTTCGATGTAAAGTTTATTTAATTTTGATTCAGTGTTAGGTGAACCTAAATCTATTTATAAATTAGATAAACTCGATACAGAAACTGGCGGCTATAAGCTTCCAAGACCCTCCTTAATCTCCACCACTTTACTTGTATGTGTTATCTGTAGATTTCCGAAAAAGAACTTAGTGGAATGGGATAAAAGTCTGCATGTCTGTTGAGGCAGAAGTTCGCAGATCGTTCTTTGACGCCATCAAGAAACTATTCGCGAACTTATAAACAATAACCAGTACCTTCAATCGCGTAGTACCTTCTAGCGTTTCCAGTTTTTTTTTTTTTTAATTTACCATAGACGTCTAATACTCACCTTAGGAAACATAAACTAATTTTCCTTTTCTTTTGTTGGAAGCTGTGTGTGTGTGTGTGTGTGTGTGTGTGTGTGTGTTTTTTTTTTTTTTTCAAACATATCTGTGCCAAAAAACATTTCTAATATAATCACGTCTTCCACAGCGGCGTTTTTTTCCTGAAACTGACCGAGAACATTAGTTCGGCAGCCATTAACAGAGCCACTCTACTAACTCTTGGCCCTATTGAAAATGGGATCTTAATACCGCAAGAACCAAAAGCTACCGGGTTGTCAGAGGCGGCCTTAATAAAAAGTCTTAAAACCGACAAAGGTAGTGAGCAGCTCGGCCGATTCAAAAACTCTTTTTCATGGAGGAAAAATAAGCAATAGTGCAGCACTGCATTTCCCCCAATAAACTTTTTTCGGCCGTACTCTCAGATAGTTACAATTTTTTTTTATTTGCTGAAAAATGAAGAGTTCCTAATTTGTTTTTCCGCATATTTACTTGTAATTATTTTTATTTACTTCAGTTGGTGGTAAAAATATGCACCGCATGCTCTTACCCCATAGCATGAGGTAAGGCTATGCAAAATTATTTTTTTAGGAAAAGTTTTATTGCACCTGTAATAATAACTTGATGACAATGAAACTTTTACACAATGTTACCAAGATGTCAAACTATGTGTTGCGTGCTTAATTGATCTATTTTTGCTCCAAGTTCTTCAAACATATTTAGTAAAACCAAACAGTGTACTTTTAATCCATTTGCCGTACGGTCTGGCGTACTTAATGACTTAAAATTTCAAGATTCATTCTTCATATATACTCCTCACTAACTCCTCCACACATTCTGATTGTATGAAAGCTACATATAGGTATGCAGTACGGATAATTTCTAGATTTAAATAAATTTCTATAATCAGTGACTATTGCAGTAGTCAAATTGAAACTGGAATGCCGATCTACTATTTTATATGACATATTTGCGTAAAACGTTATTACGAGTGGTATATTGAAACAGGCAGAAGTTGAACCACAGGTTTATATAGGATTTATCGACTGGCTTTCCGGGGATCCCTCCCCACAGCTTCTGTACACGCACAGAATTCTGCCTCTTACAGGGTAAACACAGGTAGCTAAGTTACAAGCGCTCCCCAGGGAAATGAGACGTGAGCCTGTTCAGCAAAGTGCGGGGTATCTCTGACTCTCCTTCATTGTCTACAATAGGCCAGACCCTAAACCGACGGGAGATGAGAGCTGTTTGTTACAACGTAGGAAAATCAGAGAGACTTTCGCTCTTTTAAAATATGGACTCAGAGATCGAGTATTTATGATATTTACCACGACTGTTAAGGTAGTCTGTGAAGCAGTGCGTTCCAGCTTTAACGGACGGTCAAAACGTTTCCGTCTGAGCGCGTTGCTGCAGCGTGCATGCAATGTAGCGGGACTCCGATGTAGGTATATAAGCACCGACATGTACGAAAGGGAGTAGTGTGCCATTCGTGTCTTCCCGACGTGCGTACGGTAAATGCGGAAACCTAAATTATGGAAACGCTATTACCAATATTCTTTTTTTGGCAGCCGAAGGACAAAAACCGGTAAATATCCTCCGGAGAATGGAGTACGTGAATTGGGCAGCCTCTGTCGAAAACCCTCGTCCCAAGAAGTTCAAGAGCCAACCATCTGTTGGGCAGGTTATGCTGACCCTGTTCTTTGATTACCGCAGTCCCAGATCTACGATATTTCCGAATCGGAATAAAAACTTGATAGTGGCGCCCGCCTCCCTCACCCTGAACAGTTTGAGATAGAACGCCAAAAATTTTAAAAGATTGGTTTTTCAAAAATATGTTCATTTTGTAGCGCGCATCTTTGGTTGGTTGGTTGTGTTGGGGGAGACCAGACAGCGAGGTCATCGGTCTCATAGGATTAGGGAAGGACAGGGAAGGAAGTCGGCCGTGACCTTTGAAAGGAACCATCCCGGCATTTGCCTGGAGCGATTTAGGGAAATCACGGAAAACCTAAATCAGGATGTCCGGACGCGGGATTGAACCGTCGTCCTCCCGAATGCGGCGCATCTTTGGAAGAGTTTGATATATAAGATATGTATGTTCGGGAAAATGTAAGACATGTTATTTAGTCTTACGTGTGCCAAAGTGCAGTGCCACACCTCTTCACACAGCACTCTTCTACCGCACATCATTGTATTTCGCTCTGTGGAATTCAAATGTGTATATTTTGTAATGGAAGCCATCAGGCCTTTATCCAGGACAGTGGAAATTATAATGTCTTGTGGTGTCTCTCCTGCTCCCACTCGGCCGGTTTGACTAAAAAAAAACTCGCAATTAGTACTGGGAGGAATTATTTGTGACCGGGAGAATATGAACTCTGCAGAAAATTTGCACTTTTTATTGCCTATTAGCTAACAACTTTCTCTTTTGTGTGGCATAAAGTAAAATATAGGAAACATAACACCGATAAGACAAGAGGCAAGCAAGACAGTACACATTTCTTCAATCCTTAGGTCCCAGCATTTTCTTCTCTCTAATCTTGCTACAGCTTTACACAGGGCGGTTTCCTTTCTGCGAAAGAATCCGTTACCACGTCGAAGTTCGTCAAACGTTTTGCCACATGTACAATCAAAATGTCCTTGTCTAATACTGAAAAAGCTATTAGTATTTTGACTACGTCTGTTTTGTCACTGTCTGCTAGATAAAATGAAATAGGCCTTTCTAATATTACAGCAATTGTAACAAGCTGCCAAATAAGCGAGACTGTTTTGAACGAGCGGTCATTTTTATCTACCTCATTTACATAAATAACACGACAGAATACAATTCACTAAGTACCAATATCAAATGCCTATTAGGCCTACTACAAGCAAAAAATTTTATGTTAGGAAATAGTTTCACATTTCATTCATACGCTGCAGTTTTCCAAGCATGAAATTGTTAAGAAGTAGTAGTAGTACGAAATTTTTATATAAATCTGCAACCGTCAAATTCTTCCATATAATTTGAGTGATGTCCCCGTTTCTTCCCCTTCATCGTTCTAACACACAATCTTGCCATCACTAATTCTGTAACTGTTCCTGGAAGTGTCGAAAGCTATTCACCGATTAAGTTCACTAACCCTGCCAGAATCACCTGTTTAATTATCCTGCGTTTATTCTCCGGTTAGGCGTTATTACGTGTTCGTACAACAGCGTTATCCGCCTATTCCGAGAATAGAACTTAAGCGACCACTAACTGGAGACTATGCCACTGGCCTTTAGTAGTGTAGTGATTTGGCAAATATTTTCGATCAAAATTTCAGTTTCTTGGATAACCCGAGAAGATATATGTAATCTTTCTTAACTGTTGTTCCTGTTAGTCATCTGCTTCCACTCTGGTAATCTGAATCTATGGATTTCGTTAGTAATTATAACAACACTTATCATTCGCAAACCCAATCAATCACAAAACAAGCAGCGATTGGCATTCAGCCATTCGGGTTTATTTGCCTGCAGGAAAGTTTTTATTTCTAGATGGGACGGGTATTCCCCTGGCAGGGACATCAAGTGCAGTATGCACGCAATCAAAAATTAAATTATGATTCGTTCAGAAATCAATTTAGAAAGTGTTCAAAAATATTCAAAAACCAACAGAGATGCGTTTCAAAATCATATGGATAATCGACAAACCAACACGCGCTGGATATTAAGCGCTTTATGAAACAAGGTTTTCTGCTTCAAGAATATGAATTTGACGCCCCGTTAAATTGCCAAACGGGGCAGGTAGCCCGTTTTGCCCTCTCCCCCCCCCTCCCCTTTTCCTTAGATTCGGGCCTGGATTACCGATAACCGATACCTAGAAAAATGCTACAACGGATACTGCTGGTTCACGATAACGCACGTCCCCATTTCGCAAATGTTGTAACGCAGAAGTTGCACCAACTCAACTGGGAGGCGCTCAATATAGTTCATTGTGCCCACTGTGCCTACGTGTTACTAGGAAGCTGAATCCGTGTAGAGCGGTGAGTGGGAGAGGAGGGGGGGGGGGGGGGAGGAGGGGGGCACCAGAATCTCGGCACGCGGCGGCCCTTTAGCATGTGGGCCGCTATCTCTCATCTTAACTACCGCACGCTTCTCCCACCAATCTTAACTACTACACACTTCTCCCGCCACCCCGCATTGCTGTGTGAGGAAGAATGGTGACAACGGAGCCATCACCCGCAACTCACCTTGCGCATGCGCCAAGCGTGCCATTCCCTGCGGCTGTAGCTGGATGGAAAGAAACAACCGCTGCGCGAGAATGTTTGAAAGCTGTACATTCAGAAGGTCGTAGCTGCGTACTATCAGAATTGTGAGCCAACTTTTCGAGCGGGGTCGCTTGCTGGAGCTGATATCTCGCTTTAGTGTCTTTTTCGCCTTAAAATATGAGGTCAAGCTGGTTCTCTTGTGTATTATGCAGGTGACCACATCTACATCTACATGGATACTCTGCAAATCACGCTTAAGTGCCTGACAGAGGGTTCGTCGAGCCAACGTCACAATAATTCTAGATTGTTCCACTCTCGAACAGCGCGCAGAAAAACGGACACCTATATCTTTCCGTGCGAGCTCTGATTTCCCTTATTTATTATGATGATAGTTTCTCACTATGTTGGTCGGCGTCGACAAAATAATTTCACATTCGGAGGAGAAAGTTGGTGACTGAAATTTCGTCAGAAGATTCCGCCTATGTTTTAATAGTGTCCATCCCAAATCCTGTATCATGTCCGTGACACTCTCCACTGTCTCGTTAATTTACAAAAAGTGCCGCTCTTATTTGAAATTTTTCCATGTACTCCGTTAATCCTATTTGGTAAAGATCCCAGACTGAGCAGCAGTACTCCAGAAAAAGGACGGACAAGCGTAGTGTAGGCAGTACCTTTAGTAGATCTGTTACATTTCCTAAGTCTTCTACCAATAAAACGTAGTTTTTGGTTTGCCTTCACCACAACATTTTCAGTTTGTTCTTTCCCATTTAAATTGTTCGTAATTGTATTTAGTTGAATTTACGGCCTTTACATTAGACTGATTAATCGTGTAACCGAAGTTTAACGGATTCCTTTTAGCACCCATGTCGGTGATCTCACATTTTCCATTATTTAGGATCAATTGCCAATTTTCGCACCATTCAGATATATTTTCTAAATCATTTTGCACTTGGTTTTGACCTTCTGTTGAGTTTACTAAACGATAAACGACAGCATCATCTGCATACAACCTAAGACGGCTGCTTAAATCGTCTGCCAAATCGTTTACACAGAGGGCCTATACCTATAACACTACTTTGGAGAACGCCAGACATCACTTTTTTTTTACTCGATGACTTTCCGTCAATTACTACGAACTAAACCTCTGACAGGAAATCGCCCATTTGCATAACAGACGATATTCCATAAGCACCTAATTACACTAGAGGTCGCTTATGTTGCACACTGTCAACATTTCAAACCAACAGATGTCTCACTTCGGTAGTACTCTGGTTTCAAGAAATAGGCAGAAGTTCATGCTATCGTAAATAATATAACAATGGAAGACGTTAATATATCTAGGAAAAACAATCAAGTGTCCCGCCCATTTCGAATGCTACAAGCCAAGGTCATGGGTTCCAGTTACCTCTACAGTCCGTATGCCATGAAAATGAGAACATTGAGAATCAGAGGAGCTTTGTTGTGTAAAAGAAGGAGAAGGCAAGAGAGCAATTACGAACAGGTGCAGACTCACTGGCAACCCCTCTAAACACGCTGCTTGAACCTGTGCCTTTGGGGCATGAAGAAAAGGTCTCTCCTACTCCACCAGTGACTGCAGCTAACTAGTGTAATGAATGTAGTGTTGCATACAGGGAACGAACACACACAGTGTATATAAGATAACGCCTTTCAAATAAGCGATCGGTTTGTAAGCCTGTTAAAAGTGACTTCATTCGTGAGAGTGAACTGTGACACTGCATCATTATATGGAGAGTCCAGATAGCTCCGGTTATGCCCTGCAACAAGTTCCTAACGCATCAGGCCAAGCATCTTTGGGACTCCAGTTAGTTATGATAGGGTTTTATTTTCATGTGGTGTTATTTGCATCATTTTATTTGTGTTTCATTTTACAGCAACATTCATATTATTATTCTAAAGAGTACGCTGTTTCCAAACTCGTGCGAAAATGTTAAGGGACTCTGGAAAGGCTCAAAATCATGAAATGTTCAAGCTTTACTTTTTTGCATTTTAAAAATCTACAGACTTTCCTCTTTCAATTGACATACGATTTATTCAGTACAGAAGACTACAATTGTTTTCAAAATATTTTTGAAATACAGGGTGTTTCAAAATGAATATACAGTTTTTAAGGCTTTGTAGCACATATTACGTTCACCTTGCAATTATAAATAATACACCAAATGAAAGAGAAACACAAACAGTTTTTCTTAGAATTATTCAGTGTGAACACCGATCACGCATCGAGTCGGTAGGCGGGTTGTTCCGAAACCTTGGTCAATGAGTCAGGAGTAACTGTTGGCACTGTTTCCAAAGTCGGATAGATCAGCTGGCATCGGAGGCACATACACATGATCGCGTCAGATCGTGTGTGAACGTGGAGGCCACGCATAAACTGCTGTGTCAACCGGCCCCTTGCGCCCAATCCACCGGTCGGATACAACGTCGTTTAACTAGTCGCGTGCTGAGGCGGCCCACCATCTAGCACTGATGTGTTGTTCAGCTTCTTCCAATTGAGGCACGGGCCATGGCTGTAGCACATCAAGATAAGAAACATCAGTTACAGTTGATTCGCCGAAAAAGAAAGGCCCATAAACTTTCCCGGGGATATTTGGCAAATGGTTCAAATGGCTCTGAGCACTATGGGACTCAACACCTGAGGTTATCAGTCCCCTAGAACTTAGAACTACTTAAACCTAACTAATCTAATCACACACATCCATACCCGAGGCAGGATTCGAACCTGCCACCGTAGCAGTCGCGCGGTTCCAAACTGAAGCGCCAAGAACCGCTCGGCCCCCGCGGCCGGCCGCGGGAATATTTCTTCGGGCTAAGCGTGAAAAACTCGCACTCGTTCAACACGTTTTTCAGTCACTTTTTGTCATTCCATTCTCTTCCCTTTGCGCACGGGTATACAAATAAAACTATTTGAGTTGCTCTTTCATTTAGTATATTATTTACAATTGTAAGTTGAACACGGTAAATGCTACAACGCCTTAAAACCGGTATGTTCATTTTGAAACACCCTGTATATTCTGCATGGGTGTAACCCACTATGGCGCCGTTAAACTGCTGTCAAATGTTGTACTCATGAATCTACGTGCTCATCATGTACATTTTAGTGATGTGAGAGAAAATCTGTGTTACAAAATTAATGTTGTGGCTACACTGTGATTGTTCGATATATATATCGCTCGTTCGATTGTCGTGTGTTTCTTGTTTATTTGTATCCTAATAATATTCATAGTGAAATCTGTTCATTGAAGTCCGTTTTATTGAAGGATAATCATGGGTAAACGTAAAGTGACTAGAAATCCTCTGGAGGCTTTTAAGAAAAGAAGAAATGTTGGAAAGCCAAAGGTAGGTGTTATTACGCTTGGTTCAGTTAGTGAAAAGTATGGATGTTTTATGGCCGAATCGGATGTGAATGAAATATTTGGTATGTCAGTTATCAACGGAATTTTTGCAAAATGTGTAAGATGTATTCAGTGTAGTGAAGTCCGTCTGGAACACTCTATAAAAGTCACGTAGGAGCTGCCAGTGAAATGGAACTGAAGTGTTGTAAGTGTTCGTACGTAACCACCTTTTGGAACAGTGTTGCAATAACTCCAAATGAAGAAAATGGTAGCAAAATCTATGAACACGACATTAGATTTGTTTATGCCTTGCTTACAATTGCAGGTGCAATTTTCTGTGGCATGATGAATCTTCCAGATCCTCCAACCAAGTTTACGAACTATAATAGATTTATAGGGTCTAAAGTAGAAGCTGTCTGTATAAAACTATGAAGAAAGCTGTGGAAGAGGCAGTAATAGAAAACACTGGTAATAGAGACTTGACTGCAGCATTCGGTGGTACGTGGCGTGAACTGGGACACACATCTCTTCACGGTGTAGTATCTGCCACCAGCATGTATACAGGGAAAGTTTTAGATGTAGCAGTAACATTTAAATATTGTAGGTGCGCATAAAGAAATAAAGATACATGAAAATAATTGCACAGCTAACTACAGTGGCTGTAGTGGGGGGATGGAAGTGGCTGGTGTTGCTAGCATTTTTCAACGTTCCGTTTCGCGTGAGAAAGTGCGATATGTGAATTATCTTGGTGACGGTGATCCTAAAAGTTTGAAACATGTAGTAGTCCAGAAATTTGAGTGTATTGGACACGTACAGAAACGAATGGGATTAAGACTTCAGCGACTGAAAGTTTCGTACAAGAAACAAGAACTCAGTGATGGTAAAGGGTTGAATGGGAAGGAAATGTAAACTGACGGTGTAATTGACAAAATACAGAACTGTTATGAAATGGCTATTAGGCAAAACACACGCACTGTGGATGAAATGAGGAAGGCTCTTTTTTATCAATTTTTCAGTCGATGAAAGTCTCCACCATTACTTATGTCCCAAAGGAGAAAACAGTTGGTGTAGGCACAATAAGGGATTGCTAACTGGTGAAGTATACACTCATAAATGTGGTGTGCCTGATGCGGTAATGGAGATGATAAAACCTGTTTTCAGAGACTTGGCAGCACCTGAACTGCTGAAAAAGTGTGTTTATGGAAAATCTCAAAACCTCAATGAAAGTGTAAACAGTGTTATATCATCAAGATTCCCCAAGACTGTGTTTATTGGAATAGAAACAGTTCACTTTGGTGTGTATGATGCTGTTGCTACTTTCGTTGATGGCAACGTTGTAAGACGCAAAGTATTTCGAAATATGGGAGTGCAGATTGGTTTCAACATGGTACGAACGATGCTTGCTTTAGACAAGTAATGTCTTCTGGCTGCTGACAGGGCTGTAAAACATAGTCCAGAGTGAACAGGAGGAGGACCAAGAGGAAGCTGGAGGAGGAGTTTGCAGAAGTTGAAGGTAATCCATCCTATGAACCTGAAATGCACTAAAAAGGTAATCCAAACTTTGCCGCTCGATTCCCAAAAGTTTTATTTTCTCATACGTATTACATATTTTCTCGGGGTCTACCAAACCAATTTACTTCAAATTTTCAGGGAATGTTATACAGTCCCTTCTGCGTATTTTAACACAGTCTTTTTCCAAGCACCTGTATATTGTTGGATTTATAAACAAAAAATGGCGCAAAACAGTAGCGAATTTTAATTACAATAGAAAAAATTAATCTCTAACAACTGAATTCAAATTTTTAAAAATCCTTGTGTTAAGGCAATACTCCGATAAACAACAAGTAAAAATTTCAAATTCCTAGCTCAAATACTTTCTGAGAAAAAATGCAATTCATAAGCGCCATTTCAACGTTGGAAAGATAGGGCTTTCCGGAACCCCTTAAGAGGAGAGCATGAAAGTTCATACAAACACATGTTAGTTAATTGGCGCCATTTTTCCTCCAATCAGAGTGAGGACACAGAGGAACATAATTTATATTGTATTATTTCGATGTCATCAGGAAAAAGCAAACTGACGTTCTTCGGATCGGAGCGTGAAAGGATGTTGTAAACGTGGAAGAGACTGCTAAGACAGAGATCCCTTAATCGGGCAGGCAGGTTAGAAAATTTAAAAAGGGAAATAGAGAGGTTAAAGTTGTATGTAGTGGGAATTAGTGAAGTTTGGTGGCTAGAACGAGCAGGAGTTCTGGCCAGGTGAATACAAAATCAAATAGAGGTAATGAAGGAGTAGGTTTAATTATGAATAATAAAACAGGACAAAAAAAGAACACATCGTCCGAACAGGCCTTGAAGGCCCAGGGGTACCGACCGGTCGCCATGTCATCCTTACCTCAGGCGTCACCGGATGCTGATACAGAGGGGTATCTGGTCAACAAGCCGCTCTCCCGGTCATTGTCAGCTTTCGTTACCGGTGCCGCTACTTCTCAGTCAAGTAGCTCCTCGATTGATCTCACAAGGGCTGAGCACACCCCGCTTGCCAACGGCAATCGGCTGAAGTGTACGGTGACCCATCCGAGTGCTAGCTAACAAGGGGAGGCCGCCAATTGTGAAATTCAGATTCGATTCATACTGCGCATAATAAAAGCTCATGGCCAGAGGTGTAATGTGGCAGAGCACCAAGATGCACTTCTCAGCCGTTGTCGAGAAAATCGACAGTTAAAAGAAACCGTTGCCGTGAAATACTCTCTACGATTAATAATTTTCTTCAGCATCGTGGCGCAGCGGTAAGCGCTCGGGTTCGTAATCCGAAGGTCGCCGGATGCAACCTTTTTTTTTGTATTTGTTTTTTGTAATTCATATATATATATATATATATATATATATATATATATATATATATATATATATAATTCCCGGCAATCAGTTGCAACAATTATGCATATAATAAGTTATTGAAAGTCGTTTGTCGTGCAAAAACTGGCGACTTCGAACATCATTATGTTTTCCGCAAACAAAGTTGTATTTCACAAATGTTATTAATTGTCTTCATAATGTTAACCACGTATAGTTAACGGAAGACGTAGAAACGAATACGTGTAGCGTAAGTCAAACGTTCGAATTAGAATAGAGACCCCACGAACACAAATTTGCTGCGGCACGTATGAAATACAAACTCCGTTACTCGCTCGTTACACTTGAAGGACAGATGTTGAATGGGCCGAAACGAGCCGCCGCATTACAGCGTAGTTGCCTGCTAACTTCGAAAGAAGGTAGATGCGGTCCCTAGCGCAACTTATAACATCGTCGAAAATCAGTGCGGACGGGAGAGCTTTGGTACACCCTGTTAAAAAAAACGGAAAAATGGAGGCGGTACAATTGGAGAGCGATCCGCCTTCACCAACATGCATAAGCAATTCATTAATTATATATATATATATATATATATATATATATATATATATATATATATATATATATATTTGAATTACAAAAAACTAATAATAAAAAAAATTGCATGGCGCGAGACTCGATCCGGCGACCTTCGGATTACAAACCCGAGCGCTTACCGCTGCGCCACGACGCTGTAGAAAATTAATAATCGTAGAGTATTTCAGCGTAACGGTTTCTTTTAACTGTCGATTTTCTCGACAACGGCTGAGAAGTGCATCTTGGTGCTTTGCCACATTACACCTCTGGCCATGAGCTTTTCTTATGCGCAGTATGAATCGAATCTGAATTTCACAATTGGCGGCCTCCCCTTGTAAGCCCGACAGCGCTACGGTGACCATGAACAGCACACTGAACGCTTTACTGTAGCGAAGGTAGGCACAAAGCCCACACCCACTACAATAGCACAAGTTTATATGACAACAAGCTCCGCAGATGATGAAGAGTTTGGGGAAATGTATGACCTGATAGAATAAATTATTCGGATAGTTAAGAGACACGAAAATTTAATGGTCATGAGGGACTGGAATTCGACATCAGGAAAAGGAAGAGAAGGAAAGGTGAATTCGGACTGAGGGAAACGAACGAAAGAGGAAGCCGCCTGGTAGAATTTTGTACAAACATAATTTAATCATCGCTAATACCTGATTTAGGAGTCGTGGAAGAACGTTGTGTACGTGGAAGAGACTTGGAGACACCGTCAGGTTTCAGATTGATTATATAATGGTAAGACCGAGATTTCGGAACCAGATTTTAAGTTGTAAAACATTTCCAGGGGCAGATGTGAACTCTAACAACAATTTATTGGTAATGAACTGTAGGTTAGACTTGAAGAAATTGTAATAAGTTAGAAAAATAAGAAGATGGGACGTATATAAACTGAAAGAAACAGAGGCTGTTGGGAGTTTCAGAGGAAGCATTAGGAAACCACTGATAACAGGTGAAAGGAACACAGTAGAAGACGAATGGGTAACGTTGGGAGACGAAATAGTGAAGGCAGTACAGGATCAAGTAGGTAAAAAGACAAGGCCTAATAGAAGTCCTTAGGTGACACAAGAAACATTGAATTTAATTGATGAAAGAGAAAATACAAGAAAGCGGTAAATGAAGCAGGCGAGAAGAAATACAAACGTCTTTAAAAAATGAGACTGACAAAGAGCAAAACAACTAAGCAGGGAGAGCTAGAGGACGAATGTCTGGACTTAGAAGTATATATCACGAGGGTAAAGACAGGTACGGCTTACAGGAAAATTAAAGGGACTTTTGAAAGAAAGAGAACCACCTGTATGAATTTCAAGAGCTCAGATGGAAAACCAGTCCTGAACAAGGAAGGGAAAGCTGAAAGTTGGAAGTATATACAGGGTCTTTACAAGGGAGATACATTTTAGGGCAATGTGATAGAAATGTAAGAGAACGTAGATGAAGATGAGATGGAAGATATGATCGTGAAGAATTTGACAGGGCAATGAAAGACCTAAGTCGAAACAAGGCTCGAACGTAGACACATTTCTGTTACAACTATTGATAGCCTTGGGAGAGCCAACCATGACAAAAGTCTTTCATCTAGTGAGGAAGATGTGTGACACAGGCAAATTACCCTCGGACTTCAAGAAGAGTATAATAATTCCTATTTCAAAGAAATCAGGTGCTGACAGGTGTGAATATTACCGAATTATCTGTTAAATAAGTCATGGTTGCAAAATACTAACACGAATTCCTTACAGAAGAATGGAAAGCCGATCTCAGGGAAGATCAGGTTGGATTCCGGAGAAGTGTAGGAACAAGCGATGCGGTACTTGTGCTACGAGTTCTGTTGGAAGACAGGCTGAGGAAAGGTAACCCTACATTTATAGCATTTGTAGACTTACAGAAAGCTTTTGACAATGCTGAGTGGAATACTCGCTTTGAAATTCTGAATATGACAGCGCTAAAATTCAGGGAGCGAAAGGATATTTACAGTTTCACAGAAATTAGATGGAGTTATAAGGGTCGAGCGGCATGAAAGGGAAGCAGTGATTGAGAAGGGAGGGAGACGAGGTCGTAGCCTATCCCCGATGTTATTCAATAATCACTCTGTATATTGAGCAAGCAGTAAAGGAAATAAAAGAAAAATTTGGAGTAGGAATTAAAGTCCAGGGAGAACGAATAAAAACTTTAAGGTTTCCCGATAACGTTGTAATTCTGTCAGAGACAGCAAATGACTTGGAAGAGCACTTGAACGGAATGGACAGTGTCTTGAAATGAGGATATTAGATGAACATCAACAAAAGTAAATGTATAATGGAATCTAGTCGAAATAAATCAGGTGATGCCGATGGAATCAGATTAAGAAACGAGACACTTCAAGTAATAGATGAGTTTTGCTATTTGGGTAGCAAAATAATTGATGATTGACGAAGTAGAGAGGATATAAAATGTAGACTGGCAATGGTTCTTAAGGAGAGAAATTTGTTAACATCGAATATGTATTTAAATGTTAGAAAGTCTTTTCTGAAGGTATTTGTCTGGAGTATAGCCTTGTATGGAAATGAAGCATGGATGATAAACAGTTTAGACAAGAATATAAGCTTTTGAAATGTGGTGCTACAGGAGAATGCTGAAGATTAGATAAGTAGATCACGTAACTAATGAGGAGGTACAGAGCAGAATTAGGGAGAAAAGACATTTTTGACACAGCTTGATCAAGAGAAGGGATCGGTTGACATGACATTCTGAGATATAAAGGGATCACCAACTTAGAACTGGAGGGTAGTGTAGGGGGTAAAAATCGTAGAGGCAGACCAAGAGGTGAATACAAGCAGATTCAGAACGATGTAAGTTGCAGTAGTTATTCGACGATGAATAGACTCGCACACGATAGAGTAACATGGAGAGCTGCATCAACCCAGCCTTCAGACTGAAGACCACAACAACAAAAACAACAACATATCTTTAGTAATACATGAGATAACAGAATAACAGTCGAAATTTCCACATTGGTATGTGGGATGTTCATGCACTTATTTAGACCCCTAAAATCGAAAGCAACAGCAGAACAATAATATCCACAGCAGTCGAGAGGAGAGGAGAGCAGAGCAGGCTGTGTGCATACGCATAGCGACATGCTGATGCTGGCTACAGAGTTGTGCACTGGGCCCCCACATTGCAAATGCATACAGTTTGGCACGTCGGGCCAGTCGTGGTGAAGAGGCATGCCTCGTTCGTCCAGCTGTTTCTGGGTCCTGATGTTGATAGGAAGCCGCCGGTTTGTCGTTAAACAATTTGTTGACTGGCCTGGTTGCCGCACATTTCTTGGAAGCTATGTCTAATGCTACAATTAAAAAATCTATTAAGGTTTCTTCTTATTTGGGTATTTCCTTCACATGTTGATCCCACAGAAAGTTTGAAACTGTAAAGTCTTGGTGTATCGCAGGTGATTGTTGTTGCGGCGAATTGGTTCGACGAGGTTCTGTTTATCAGGCTAAGAATTAGTTTATTAGTTTTCCATACTTCCGTGTCTAGTTCGCTGCACGTGTCACAAGCGTCTGTCCTTATCAGGTGTATGTTTGCAAGTGTTCATTGGCAGCTACTACCCTGTTAACAACCTTGTACCATGTGTTGCGGACTTCTGGTGATAAGAAAACGCACTGAGACGAGGATGTGTAGCTGGCAGTTGTGAACTTCACGCATCAGGATACGGTGCTCAACAAAACATGTATCTTCTACTTATGCGTCGGTGGCGTGATTGCCTCAAAAATGGTTCATATGGCTCTGAGCACTATGGGACTTAACATCTGAGGTCATCAGTCCCCTAGAACTTAAAACTACTTAAACCTAACTAATCTAAGGACGCCACACACATTCTTGCCCGAGGCAGGATTCGAACTTGCGACCGTAGCAGTCGCACGGTTCCGAACTGAAGCGCCTGGAACCGCTCGGCCACAACGGACGGCGATTGCCTCAAGGCTCACGGCTATTTTGCGTGGCTGGCATATCTATTCTGGACTCTAACGACTTCGAAAGAAAACTTTTTAATCGCTCATTATGCTTAACAACGCAATCTAAAGTAAATATGGAAACGTGAAATTTAAGTACTCCGAATAAAAGAAATTTGTCACCCTAAGGGAAATCATGCTGACATCATGTAACACAGCCTTCCGTGAGGGAGAGAGCCCAGAAGTTTATTTAGGTGTGCCATATGCAGCTGAAGCCACTCAACCATGAGTGGCCCTTGTAGAACTACCTTGTATCTCAAGGATACTGTCTGCAACATTTCACATGCTGATCCATGTAGTCCTAAAAATTCTCTATGGGATTAAGAACAGGTGATTTAGCGGGACAGTCAAAGTTCGAAAAGGTTCCTGAGTATCAGTCGAACAAGGAACAAATGCGTGTAGCCCTGTGAACGTAGGCTAACGAGTTGTCTAACTTGGATGTATGCAAATTGGCCCTGTGATCTGATACGAATTAATTAGACACCATCCCATATGATTAATTAGGAATTCAATGACCACCCAATGAAATAAGAATCGCAATCAGTTCGGTTTATGACGATTGAAGTGCCTCATAAATCATCCTACATGCAATAATAATATTAAAGTACAATCTTGAAATATCCGATAAAAGGGTCTCGAAAAAGATTCTGGGTATCGCGCCTAAAATAAAACAGTTGCAGTCACGAAGTTGTGCCGTGATTGTCATGATGTTAGTGTCAGTGGCGGCTGTCGTGCAAGACCCAAGACAACGCGAACGTCCTAACGTTTGATACCTTGCACATTTGTTGGTTTTCTTTTTTTTTTTTTTTTGTAATGCTGTTAAACATAATGGAGATGCGATAATCTGAAATACACAGCACTAAATCTACTGCGCTATGCTACACTGCTACTCTTCTAGACCCATTGTCACTGAAACTTGGCATCAGGGTCGCAAGCACACCTCAAGTTGTGCACATTTTAAGAAGCTTTTGCGCATGCGCGACTGGCGTGACGCAGTTACCTTCTGCAGCCAAATATACACGTATTTGATAAACAACGTGCATGGTTTATAGCGTGCACAGTTAGTCCTTACCACTGAACTGTAAGTTTACTTACTAACTTAGCACACTGCACCACACTTTTATCCCCATTCACGTGGCACTAACCCCAACTAGATGATAGCACATTCCTCAGACATGCCTCTCACTCGTTATATAGTAAAGTTAGAGTGGACATCAATATATGTTACAGTTATACTTAGAGAAAAACCTAGTTTGTGGGATTCTGAATGACATACAGTATATTAAATTTTGGATTTTATCATACAGTAATCCATTGAGGCGCTGAGAATCATAAAGCACATCTTTCTCGATCGTGAGACTGTGGTATTTATTCATGCTTCTGACATTTGTTAATGTTATGGTCGGTAAGTTTTATCTGTACTGTAGGCTCACATTGTACTCATATGTGAACATTCACAAAAAGCTCTCTCACTGTTTTTTCTGGTATTCACTCAAATATGGGATCGAAGACAGTGTGCTTATGGTTCTGAGCGCCTTATTTGTATTCTAGTCAAATGATTTTTATTGATACAAAGTACTGTTTGAATTTAATCATTTCCACAAACGGCAGTTTGTGTTTGGAGTTGGTTGTTTACCGTGCAGGAATCGGCTTGTCTGTGCAGGGTCAACATGGACTCTGTTGTATCGGTTTAAAGTGCTAATGGAAAAGAAAATTACGGAGAAAAGTTATCCCCAAAAGAACTATGGCCTCGCAAACCAGATCCGCTGTCTGAGAAAGTGACGAAATCAAGTAAGCGTAATTACAAGCGAACATTTAACGAAGAAATGTATAAGAGTAAATTGTGTGGGTGCAACGTAATCCGGAGTTCGAAGCAAGTTGGACATGCGAATCTGAGAACAAGACTTCAGAGTGAATCCTGAGGTTACTGAAATTCTGTTACGATAACCAACGAAAGAGTTGGAGCGTGGGATGTCAGAAGTTTTAACGTCGAAGGGAAAACAGAAAATCTGAAATGGGGAATGTTAAGTTTCGATCTAGTTGTAATGCGGGCCAGTGTAGTGAAATGGAAAGAAGACAAGGATGTCTGGTCAGATGAGCACAGGTTAATATCAACAGCATCAGAAAGTGGTATAACAGGAATGAGATTCGTTACTGTGAACAGTTCAGTGATATGGATGTTCTCATCAGAATCGACAGCAAACCACGACCGACGACAATATTTCAGGTGTATATGCCGACGTCGCAAGCGGTGAACGATGAGACAGAGAAAGTATATGACAATATTGGACGGGTGATGTAGTACGTAAAGGGAGATGAGAATCTCATAGTCATGGGGGACTGGAACGCGGTTGTAGGGGAAGGAGAATATAGGATTGGTAGTAAAAAGGAAAGAGGAGAAAGACTAATTGAGTTCTGCTATAAATATCAGTAACAGCGGATACTCTGTTCAAGAATCAGAAGAGGAGCAGAAACTCTTGCAAAAGGCCAAGAGATCAGGGAAGATTCCAGTTAAATTACAGCACCACGAGGCAAAGAATCCGAAATCAGATACTGGATTGTAAGGCATACCCACGAGCAGATATAGACTCAGATCACAGTTGAGTAATGATGAAGAGTAGGCTTAAGTTTAAGAAACTACTCAGTAAGATTCATTGCGCAAAGAAGTGGGATACGGAAGTACTAAGGATGGAAGAGAAATGCTTGAAGTTCTCTAAGTACTGCGGTAGTAAAGAGGAATGGGCATCAGCAGAAAGGGCAATCACAGAAGTTGGAAAGGAGAACATAAGTGCAAAGAAGGTAACTACGAAGAATCAGTGGGTAGCAGAAGAAATACTTTAGTTGATCGACGAAAAAAGGAAGTATAAAAATGTTCAGGAAAATGCAGGAATAAAAATCACTTTCCCTGCACGTAAGGCGAAATGGCTGCATGAAAGGGGTAACAAATCGAAAAAGAAATTATTGTCGGAAGGACTGATTCAGCATACAGAAAAGTCGAAACAACCTTCGGTAAAATTAAAAGCAAGGGCAGTAATACTAGGAGCGCAACGGTAATTCCACATTTAAACTTGGAATAGAGAGCAGGTGGGTGGGAAGAGTACATCGAAGTCCTCTAAGGGTGGGAAGACTTGTCTGCTGACGCGATAGAAGAAGAAACAATAGTCGACACGGGAGATACAGGGGATCCAGTATTAGAATCAGAATTTAAAAAGACTTTGAACGACTTAAGGCAGAAGGGATGAATAACAATCCATTATAAAGTCTTTCGGAGGAGTGGCAACAAAACGAGCATTCACGTTGGTGTGTAGGATATATGAGACTGGTTATGTACCATCAGACTTTCGGAGAAACATCATCCACAACAGAAAAATGAAAAATACAGAATCTGTGAAATGACGATCAGATTGACCTTAGAAGAGGCAGTGCTGCCGTTGTGGTTGGTCATTGAAGCAAGATTGTCGACCTGGCGCAAGACGATATAAATTCCGAGAAAAATAGGGGTAAGCTATAGGGAAAGACGGAGAATATAGACAAGAACCTAAGAATAGAAGACCAAGAACGAAGTGCTCGGATTACAAATGGTGTAAGGCAAGGATGTAGTCTTTTGCCCCTACTGTTCTATCTGTACATCGAACAAATAGTGACGAATATAAAAGAAAGGTTCAAGAGTGGGATTAAAATTGAAAAATTAAAGGTTATCAATGATTAGATGCACTGTTGACATTGTTATCCTAAACGAAAGTGAAGAAGAATTACAGGATGTGTTGGATGAAATGGTCTAATAAGTACAGAATATGGTCTGAGAATAAATCGAAGAAAGACGAGAGTGATGAGAAGCAGCAGAAATGAGAACAGCGAGAAATTTAACATCAGAACTGCAGTAGACGCAGTTAAGGAATTTACCTATCTAGGCAGCAAAATAATCCGTCATAGCCGGAGGAAGCAGGACTCAGGAAGCAGACTGGGACTGGAAAACAGACATTTTTAGCCAAGAAAAGTCTACTAGTATCAAACAATGGCCTTAGTTTGAGGCCGGGAACACATTATATAGTAGACACATGGACTGTGGGAAAACCAAAACAAAAGAGAACCGAAGCATTTGAGATGCTACAGAAGAAGGTTGAAAATTAGGTGGAGTGATAAAATCTCGACACGGTCATAGAATTTGTCGACCTGGATATGCATCAGACAGTGTAAAATGGTGCAAGATGATCTAAATTCAGAGAAAAATATGGATGAATTATATAGGGAAAGACATGTAATATACAATATGTAGTAATATACAATATGTACAAGAACGAAGAGGAAAGAATAAGAATGGAAGACCAAGAACGAAGTGCTCGGATTACAAATGGTGTAAGGCAGAGACGTAGTCTTTCACTCCTACTGTTTAGTCTATACATCCAAGAACTAGTGACAGAAATTAAAGAAAAGTTCAAGACTGGGATTAAAATTCAAGTTGAAAGGATAACAGTGATTAGATTCACTGTTGACATTGCTGTTCTGAGTGAAAGTGAAGAGGAATTACAGGATATATTGAATGGAATGAACAGCCTAATGAGTACAGAACATGGACTGAGAGCAAATCGAAGAGAGACAAAAATGATGTGAAGTACAAGAAATGAGAACAGCGAAAAACATAAGATCAGAACTGCAATAGACGAAGTTACGGACTTCATCTATGTAGGCGGCAAAATAACCCATCATGGACGGAGGAAGCGGGACATTAAAAGAAGACCGACATTCTTGGCCAAGAAAAGTCTACTAGTATCAAACAAAGGCCTTAGCTTGAGGTATAAATTTCTGAGAATGTGTGTTTGGAACACATGTTATAGTAGACACATGGACAACTGGAAAACCAGAACAGAGCAGAACCGAAGCATTTCAGGTGTGGTGCTACAGAAGACTGTTGAAAATCTGATGGATTGATAAGGTAAGGAATGAGAAATTTCGGCGCAGAATCGGCGAGGAAAGGAATATGTGGAAAACATTGACAAGACGAAGAGATTGTATGATAGACCATCTGTTTAGACGCCAGGGGATAACTTCTATGATGCTAGAGGGAGCTGTAGAGGATTAAAATTGTAGAGGAAGACAGAGATTGGAATACTCAAGCAAATACGGGACTAGGGCTGCAACTGCTACTCTGAGATGAAAACGTTGGCACAGGAGAGGAATTTGCGATGGGCCACATGAAACCAGTCAGAAGAGTGACGACCAAAAAAAAGGAGTGACTTTACTGCCCCCGCGCATCT
Source organism: Schistocerca americana (assembly GCF_021461395.2). Classification (NCBI taxonomy): domain Eukaryota; kingdom Metazoa; phylum Arthropoda; class Insecta; order Orthoptera; family Acrididae; genus Schistocerca; species Schistocerca americana. Next base: position 163,334,735 of record NC_060126.1, on the reverse strand, counting down.
TCTGACGGTCGCTACTCGATTCACCATCTCAAACTGTATTTGAAAGTTGAAACGGGTGCAGATTCAGTCATTTTACTGATTGTCTGCGCTATGGATATTCTGAGCGCCGGTCGGTAACAATATTCCTTAAAAGATACTGGTCCTTTCCCTCAGTTTATCTTCAGGTGATTAACCAGTAACGCACTTCCTACTATCTAGTGTTTAAAAAAGGCATCTCTTTATCTCTCTCTGTGGCCAGTGAAGTGCGTCCCCGTCGGCCGGGGTGGCCGAGCGGTTCTATGCGCTACAGTCTGGAACCGCGCGACCGCTACGGTCGCAGGTTCGAATCCTGCCTCGGGCACGGATGTGTGTGATGTCCTTAGATTAGTTAGGTTTAAGTAGTTCTAAGTTCTAGGGGACTGATGACCTCAGAAGTTAAGTCCCATAGCGTTCAGAGCCATTTGAACCATTTGAAGTGCGTCCCTAGCACCACAGTCGAGTTTCTCTCTCTAACGTCCAGTTTATTTGCGTTAGCCAATCCCGTCAATCCTTATGTTGCATAAACATTTAGGTTACGGCAGCATCACAAGTTCTCAAAGGCGTCCCAAACCATGGGTTCTCGCGGCATTTTTTTTTTTTTTTTTTTTTAGATGTGTTCTATATCGTCTTGTGCATCCCTAAGAAACACAGATTTCTACGTTTTGTACAAAATAGTGCCTTCCTAGACCTCGCTAGAAACGGCATTCCTTCTGTTTCCAATTTTGAGTCGTAAAACGGTCGTTTCTGGAGACCTTACTCCACGAGGGAACGTATCCGTATTGCCCATGATGTGTCAGGCGCCCAGTCGCTGCGCTACAAAAGTAAGTCCAGTAGACTGCACAGTACTGACCTGCGGCCCTTTCCAGAGCGTCCACCTGAGAAATACCCTGAAGGCAGCTCCTCCGTCCTTCTTCGTGTCTCTGTTGCTCGTCTGAGCACTGTCACCTGATCCCAGTGTGCATCCAAAGTCCTCCTACTTACACAAAGCACGAAATTTCGAATAAAAATGTAATTACGTTAACTGTGTGGTGGTCAATCTACCCTAATCAGGCAATTGCTGTTGAGCGGGAGGGCCGGGCCACATAAGTTACATTCACAGTTTACAACAACAACACCTTTATTAAACTTTTCTTTAGGAAATAAAATTTTATCTCTAAAATTTTTGTGATAAGGTAGGTTAGCAAAGAATCCTTACAAGCACGGGCAAGCGCCCTATTCAAACAACAACATTAATCTTTAAACAGGCATTAAGTGATTCGCAAGTTAATTAAATTCTGTACACAGTAAAGCTCGCAAAAGAAGACTACAATAATGAGATAAAGTTTAACCGATCATGGATATCACAATTTTTTTAAAAATAAAATACAAACAGATACATCCCTTCGTGACAGATTTTCTTCAAAATAGGTGACGTCACATAGGCACGGGCTAATTCAAGTAGCAGAAAGGGGTCCCCATTGGACCCAGACCAGAGGCAGCTAGACCCAGGACCCACAGCAAGCGTATAAGCTGGACAGGGTTCCGCAAACAGAACACTATAACACACTGAAAAAAATGTCTTAGATCCCGTGCTACTACACAATTTCAGAGAAAGGAGGGGGGGGGGGGGGGGGGGAGAAAAGGCCAAACATTAATTCCTCAAACGTAAAATAACTACGATGTATAAAATAATAGCCTATTTCACGAACATTGAGATAAAATAGTCAAGGGTGAATCAATAACTAATGCCCTTGACGTACCCTTAAAGGACCAGGGCAAATAGCATAATACCAAGTCAGCTTAGAAATTTAAACTACACTAATTTAAATCACCCCTTAACAGGATACTGATAAACATTCAAGTAAGACTACCATTTCACTGTTTACGAGTGAACAAGTAATGGAATTAGATAGCACAGAACGTACAGATTCAATGTTAAGCCTGTGCTTCGAACCAACTATAATTACGTCCACACAGCTCACTGTACCGGGAAAAATATTACAGTTTCACCATTCTGGCTTATGCCGTCCGTCACTCCGAACGGCAATAGTACCAATTACTACACCTCGCTTACTCGGATTGTATCACATCACAAAATCCGGATAAACCTTTAACCAAACACAATAACACGTGTTTACTTGAATAACACTAAATAGAGGGGACCTTTTGGTTGGTAAGACAACAGTTTCCAGTCATGGTGCCGATACTTTGCAAGCAAGGATCAGTATAATATGCGCACCAAAAACATGACAAGCAATTCTCACCAAATCTTTTATGAAATCCTTTATAGATCCATATCAGGGCCGCACGACTCGATTCGGGTAATGTGGCCGAGTCCAGTTCCCACAATACAAGCCAGGTCCGGTCTTGCAAACGTGTCGAACACACCACAGCCTCTGTGTCGTGCCCCGGCCTGCCTGCCCACGCTCCCCCTGACTCCGCAGCGCCGCGCGGCTCTCCGGCTAGCCCCCACGCCCGTCGCGGCCAAAAGTCACGTCAAACGGCCGAGCCCAAAGATCGCACCATGCCGACCCGATCGATCAATCGATACGAGCCGGCACGGCTCAAACTGAATTCTGTCAATCACCGGTACTCATATGCATTACATTTCTCAGAGTTCACTAATTATTCCAATATAATGAGTCTTATTTAGGGGAGGTAAAATAATCCCCCATTCGGATCTCCGGGCGGGGACTACTCAAGAGGCCGTCGTTATCAGGAGAAAGAAAACTGGCATTCTACAGATCAGAGCACAGAATGTCAGATCCCTTAATCGGGCAGGTAGGTAAGAAAGTTTAAAAAGGGAAATGGATAGGTTAAAGTTAGATCTAGTGAGAATTAGTGAAGTTCGGTGGCAGGAGGAACAAGACTTCTCGTCAGGTGAATACAGAGTTATAAATACAAAATCAAATAGGGGTAATGCAGGAGTAGGTTTAATAATGAATAAAAAAATAGGAGTGCGGGTAAGCTACCACAAACAGCATAGTGAATTATTGTGGCCAAGATAGACACGAAGCCCACGCCTACTACAGTAGTACAAGTTTATATGCCTACTACAGTAGTACAAGTTTATATGCCAACTAGATCTGCAGATGATGAAGAAAGTGAAGAAATGTATGATGAGGTAAAAGAAATTATTCAGGTAGTGAAGGGAGACGAAAATTTAATAGTCATGGGTGACTGGAATTCGGTACTAGGAAAAGGGAGAGAAGGAAACGTAGTAAGTGAATATGGATTGGAGCTAAGAAATGAAAGAGGAAGCCGCCTGGTAGAATTTTGCACAGAGCACAACTTAATCATAGCTAACACTTGGTTCAAGAATCATAAATGAAGGTTGTATACATGGAAGAAGCCTGGAGATACTGAAAGATTTCCAGGGGCAGATGTGGACTCTGACCACAATCTATTGGTTATGAACTGTAGATTAAAACTGAAGAAACTGCAAAAAGGTGGGAATTTAAGGAGATGGGACCTGCATAAACTGACTAAACCAGAGGTTGTACAGAGATTCAGGGAGAGCGTAAGGGAACAAATGGCAGGAATGGGGGAAAGATATACAGTAGAAGAAGAATGGGTAGATCTGAGGGATGAAGTAGTGAAGGCAGCAGAGGATCAAGTAGGTAAAAAGACGAGGGCTAGTAGAAATCCTTGGGTAACAGAAGAAATATTGAATTTAATTGATGAAAGGAGAAAATATAAAAATGCAGTAAATGAAGCAGGCAAAAAGGAATACAAACGTCTCAAAAATGAGATCGACAGGAAGTGCAAATTGGCTAAGCAGGGATGGCTAGAGGATAAATGTAAGGATGTAGAGGCTTGACTCACTAGGGGTAAGATAGATACTGCCTACAGGAAAATTAAAGAGACCTTTGGAGAAAAGAGAACCACTTGTATGAATATCAAGAGCTCAGATGGAAACCCAGTTCTAAGCAAAGAAGGGAAAGCAGAAAGGTGGAAGGAGTATATAGAGGGTCTATACAAGGGCGATGTACTTGAGGACAATATTATGGAAATGGAAGAGGAGGTAGATGAAGATGAAATAGGAGATATGATACTGCGTGAAGAGTTTGACAGAGCACTGAAAGACCGGAGTCGAAACAAGGCCCCGGGAGTAGACAACATTCCCTTAGAACTACTGACGGCCTCGGGAGAGCCAGTCCTGACAAAACTCTACCATCTGGTGAGCAAGATGTATGAGACAGGCGAAATACCCTCAGACTTCAAGAAGAATATAACAATTCCAATCCCAAAGAAAGCAGGTGTTGACAGATGTGAAAATTACCGAACTATCAGTTTAATAAGTCACGGCTGCAAAATACTAACGCGAATTCTTTACAGACGAATAGAAAAACTAGTAGCCGACCTTGGGGAAAATCAGTTTGGATTCCGTAGAAATATTGGAACACGTGAGGCAATACTGACCCTACGGCTTATCTTAGAAGCTAGATTAAGGAAAGGCAAACCTACGTTTCTAGCATTTGTAGACTTAGAGAAAGCTTTTGACAATGTTGACTGGAATACTATCTTTCAAATTCTGAAGATGGCAAGGGTAAAATATAGGGAGCGAAAGGCTATTTACAATTTGTATGGAAACCAAATGGCAGTTATAAGAGTTGAGGGGCATGAAAGGGAAGCAGTGGTTGGGAAGGGAGTGAGACAGGGTTGTAGTCTCTCCCCGATGTTATTCAATCTGTATATTGAGCAAGCAGTGAAGGAAACAAACGAAAAATTCGGAGTAAGTATTAAAATCCATGGAGAAGTAACAACAACTTTGAGGTTCGCCGATGACATTGTAATTCTGTCAGAGACAGCAAAGGTCTTGGAAGAGCAGTTGAATGGAATGGATAGTGTCTTGACGGGAGGATAATCCATGGAGAAGTAATAATAACTTTGAGGTTCGCCGATGGCATTGTAATTCTGTCAGAGACACCAAAGGTCTTGGAAGAGCAGTTGAATGGAATTGATAGTGTCTTGAAGGGAGGATATAAGATGAACATCAACAAAAGCAAAACGAGGATAATGGAATGTAGTCTAATTAAGTTGGGTGATGTTGAGGGTATTAGATTAGGAAATGAGACGCTTAAAGTAGTAAAGGAGTTTTGTTATTTGGGGAGCAAAATAACTGATGATGGTCGAAGTAGAGAGGATATAAAATGTAGACTGGCAATGGGAAGGAAAGCGTTCCTGAAGAAGAGAAATTTGTTAACATCGAGAATAGATTTAAGTGTCAGGAAGTCGTTTCTGAAAGTATTTTTATGGAGCGTAGACATGTATGGAAGTGAAACATGGACGATAAATCGTTTAGACAAGAAGGGAATAGAAGCTTTCGAAATGTGATGCTTCATAAGAATGCTGAAGATTAGATGGGTCGATCACATAACTAATGAGGAGGTGTTGAATAGGATTGGAGAGAAGAGTAATTTGTGGCACAACTTGGCTAGAAGAAGGGATCTGTTGGTAGGACATGTTCTGAGGCATCAAGGGATCACCAATTTAGTGTTGGAGGGCTGCGTGGAGGGTAAAAATCGTAGAGGGAGACCAAGAGATGAATACACCAAGCAGATTCAGAAGGATGTAGGTTGCAGTAGGTACAGGGAGATGAAGAAGCTGAAACGTCCCCTTTGAACAATGTATACATGACTGTGCTTAAACTGACATACAATATTTTTAGCGCAACGCAATCTGACTTTCAGAAATCCCTACAAAAGAATGGCCCTGACTAACATTAACCTATGCATTTCACAAATCGCTTACCTCACAAAAATCTTGGTTACTCGAACTACTGCAATACAGCGAGCGCCACTACTGCCAGCTAAATAAAAGATTCAAACTACGGAAGGCACTAACTACTGATAGGCATAGTTAGCAAAATGAAAGATTTTAATAGAGGACAAACAATGTATTTACCTTAATAGTCATAATATATATATCAGTTCATGACAAATTTCAAAACTCCGCCATCTCTCTCCCCACATCCACCACTGCTGGCGGCTCACCTCCAACTGCGCAACGCTATGCGCTGTTAACAGCCAACTGCCCAACACTAAAATGGCAGACAACAATGCAAACTAGCCACAGACTGCACACAGCACAGCCAGTGATTTTCATACAGAGCACTACGTAACGTTGCCAATAAGAAAACATAAACAGCCTACTTACATAGCCCCCATGCTCCCCACAAAAAATTTTACAAATTGTTTTGGGCACTGGCCAATACAGATTTGAAAAATATTTTCATAATTACAGTAAGAAAAATATCAAATGCACACACTTATTAATACAATGTTGGTCAAAAGCTAAAATTTTCTCACAGTCCATAAAGACAGTCCTGATCATTCATCACAGTAAAACTGCCGTTTCTTTTCTCAGAGTCTGAGCAATAAAAGACAATGCACACGGAAGTAGTGGATTTCCATGCAGTCTTGAAGAAGTAGTATTGTCTTTCCAACGGAAAGACAGTGCTGACTCTTGACATACTGACAGGTAATGGGCCACAACAGAGCAAACCCACAGGAGAGTCATTCGACGTTTTGAAGAATATTGGTAGGTAGGTCATCACAGAGCAGACCCACTGCAGTCCTGGTAGAGATTATGGTATTGGTGGGCCACCAGAGGTGCAGACCCACTGTAGTCCTGGTAGAGATTGTGGTATTGGTGGGCCACCAGAGGTGCAGACCCACTGCAGTCCTTGTAGAAATAATGGTACTGGTGGGTCAGCAAAGACATAGACCCACTGTAGTCCTTGTAGAGACGGCCAGCAGCCATCTGTTGCGACTGTGCAGGTGCACAATCACCATCGAAGAGTCTTGTGAACAATATAGCAAGTCCATGAACCACCACTTGTGCACTCACAAAATTTTTTTTTTGAAATGTCCTTAGAACCAGCAATGCTGTTATCCAGTCCCTTGCTGAATTATTAACACACGTGCAAACACTAACAGTCCCTACTTCTCACATATTGTCCATATAGTATGACCAATAGAAACGTGTGCAGTGAAATGGAACTTGCAAGTTAATAATATGATGAACTGGTGTCAAGTACAATTTTATAACATAAGAACACAATAACAAAGGTACAAAACACATCATTAAAAACATAATAATACAGATAACATTTGTAGTAATAGGGGCTTTACAAAAGAATAGAAATAAACATATACATCAGTGTTACAGGAATTATGATATAAGTAAATACATAACTTTACACATGAGCATTAAAACCAAACAGAATAAATAATGTCTAAACATCTTTACAAAGAAAATAACATATTATTAATGCAAATTATTTTTGAGGATAACAGTATTCCTCATCATAGTTCATGTAGCTGAGTATTAGAGAAATTCTACAACATAAATCTTATTAGCTAAACACATAAAGACAGGAAGAACACAAATACACAAGGGTACACAAACACATAGTGGGATAACACAAGGAAAGGGCAGGGTTTGTTTTACTGCAGTATTTTGCAAACAAAACTTTCTTTACTTCTGGGAGATCTCCCTTCGTTCTTCATTATTCCCAAAAAGTCCTATCTATACCTGCTTTCTGTACTTTTTTCGTATAACTTCTCAATGCATTTCTTCTAATTCATCGCAACTCATTCTCTCAGATAGTCTACCCCCTCTTAAGCTAACTTAAATCTACTGAGCTCAGATGCTAAACTAAGGGACGAGGCAATGCAGCAGCACAAAACAATTAACACAAACAGCAATGACAAAAAAATGGAAATTTGCAAAGCAAGCTACAGTAAATCTAAATTACCAAGCAATTCAACATTACAACTAATATGAGGCAATGCACAGCAAACAAGAAAAATAAATCTGGCTTAGCAGAGTAACACAAATTAAAATTCAGTAGCACTATGCCTGGCAAACAGCAGCAGTAAATGCTATAACATATACCTAAACATGACAAAGCTCAAGCAGAAAAAATAGTACACTAAAAATGGCCATGTCTAATACCTATGTCACATCTTAATACTAGAGTGATGCATCACGAGAACTTACACTAGCAGATAAGTTACCAAATCGTAAAGAAAATATTTATGCAATTCCTGTGAAGGGAAATGTCTATTTATGTGCCCTCGTTTTCTTGGAAGTAGATCACAAATTTCTTATTGACTGGATCTGTAGGCATAAAATAACTATATTAGTACATATCTTAAATTTTATTTTAACCAATGCTGCAGTGCAGCTAGAAACTAGATATTAAAGAAAATGAGCAACTATGTACAAAGGACGGCATGAAACATCATTCATTAGTCATATGGCATTTCATAAGGCAGTAAAAATTCTCTCAATTCTCGAGAAAGACGCTTGTCATAATCAGGTGTGCAGATGTAAGTACCTTTCCAAGTAATGAGCGTGTCGTATTTGCGGTGCTTTCTACAAAGGAATGTCAATAGTGAGGATAATGGCCTCCCTTTTTTTGTCTTTTCTACCTGTGCCTCTGAAATGCAACACACACTAATGGCTTTTTCTCCAGGCGTCTGACACAGCTGGGTGCCCATGACGCATTACGTGCAGGTGGTCACCAAACTTTCTTAAGGAAATATTTACAACAGCAGTTTCCGCTACAGTGGCAGTCTCATATAAAAAATTTCAGAGGTCGAGAATTTGCGTTGCAAATGTGTAGATACAAAATCTTATGAATATAACAGTGACCAAAAAATTTTCGCCGGCATTGTGATACATTCACGCATTTACACACATTTCATAACTCTTAAAGTACGATTCTTGGTTTCCAACATCCTTTTTTTCACAAGTCAGAGTCCCAAACCACTACTCATTATTCCTTACCTTATTCGTCGACACTTCTTCAGTATTTCATCATAACAGATATGTAGCATAATCAAATAACTCATATAGCATCAGCTTACTGATCATAAACATACTGCAACAGCATAATACACATAGTCATCATAATAATAACATCATAACACCTCAGTCAACTCTCAAAATCGTCGAAGCTTCCTCCAATAATTTCAAAACCTAAAAAAATTCTCTGCTCATGTCAAATATGTCATCTGCCTCAAACATACTTTAAAAATCATGATCCCATACCAAATATCTCAAAGCTCTCATAGTATCACAATGGTTCCCAAAAAAATATGAACAGTTCACAAAGTACAGATGAAATACAATTTCGTAAGTGTGAAGTAATCCAACTCCGTAATTGCGTAAACATCTGTCACTGATGTAGTAAAAAAGTTTATCTCTCAGTTAAATGATCAGATAGCTGTGTAATTTGTGTGTTAGAGAAATATGGTACCGATGTGTAAAATTGTATAAGCAAATACCATATCAGCTAGGGCTCCTTGTGCTTGCCAAACACATGGTACACAAAGTAAGCGTGTACCCCCCTGAGGATTAATGTAATTATACCCTCAGGTGTTCAGATTACAGCAATGGAATGAAATATATCACGGAAAACCCTTGTATCATTGTACTTCAAATAGCTAAAAAAATGCACGTTTTAAGTGCGAAATTAATCACTCAAATACGCGTCCTGTAGCGCTAAATGTGCGTCTTGCTGTAAGATAATCTCTGTGGAAGTGTCGTAGTTATCATTCTCCGAAAGCTAAGTTCTGCAGAAGCCAATGTACTTACCTCATGATACACCAAATTTCAAGTAAACCAAAATGTTGCATTAAAATCTCATTAGCAGTACTGGTAAATGTTCTATGTATGTAAGCCTGATAGTCATTACGTAATCGTGCAACTAACAAGCAAGAATGTACAAATAACAACACTGTGTCGTCTGTTCACTATAACAATGCATTCGTAATTTCTGTTTAAATAAGTTCTCTTGGTTCTTGACTGGATATTTAACTTCAAACACTGTTGCATGTTAACAGATACTAAGTCTGACAAAGCATACTGGTAATGTAAAGTGAAAAGCTATATGGCAAAAACAAAGTTAAAAGCAGATTATCTTTCAATAAACGGTTTTACATGTGAAATGTGGTGTAAACCTTTACTCTTCCTAGTACGCAGAGTTTCAACTTCAACGCAATTGTCATGTGGTATACGTCGGATTCTGTAAGGTCCATTGTAAACTAGAAAGAATTTGTGACTCAAGTGTTTCTTCTTATGTGACAATGAATGAGCTTTAATGAGAACTTTCTGACCAATATATAATTTCTTTGCATTTGCTTTACCGTGTAGTTTACTCCTTTTGTCTGCTGCAGATTTTATATTTTTAAGAGCCAAGTCAATTATGTCTTTGTGTCGAAGTTTACGTGTATTCGGGAAAGGTACAAGCTCTCTGATTCTGTTCGGTGGTTCTTCACTCTTCAGTACAAGAGTAGGTGGTAAAGCAGTGGAGTCCTGTGGCATTTCATTCAGCACGTTTTGAAATAAGTGTAAATATCTGTCCCAATGCTGATGCTTTCTGTGACAATAAAGTCTGCAAAGCTTATTGATTTCTTTCATAATCCGTTCGGAGGGGTTACAATGTGGTGAGTACAATGAAATAAAAACAGGTTTGATTTTATGGTTGCGAAGCATGCGTGACCAAACAGCAGATCTGAATTGCGGTCCGTTATCTGAAATGACTTTACTAACGTGTCCAACTTCACGTAAGAAATTTTTAACAAAGGCGTTGGATACAAACCGTCCAGTGGCTTTACGTAACGGTGTGAAAGAAACAAATTTTGAAGTAAGTTCAACAGCGACTAGAACGTACGAAAATCCATTAGATGTTCTGACAAGCGGTCCCAAGAGATCAACAGCAGCAAATTCTTTTAATTTAGAAGGAATGATCGGAAACAGCGGAGCGCGATGGGAGATAGTAGATGGTTTCGCCTTTTGACAAAGTTTACAAATAGACAAGACTCTTCGAATTCTCTTTTCCATATTGTTAAAATAACAAGTCGTTCGAAGAATATGATAACATTTTCGTGGGCCAAAATGTGCATAGCTGAAATGAATGTACCAAATGAGCTTATTAACAAAATCGTCAGGAATGCAAAATACCCATAGCTTACCATCAACAGTGCAGCATTTGAACAGTATGTTCTTTCTAACCAGATAATAATGCCGAATCTGTGTGTGTGTCTTTTCATGCCATTTGCTCTTGATGTCTTTCCAAATCGGATCTTTATCTTGTTCATGAGCAATGTCCTTTAAAGATGTGGTGATGAAGTTTTCAAAGGCGACTTTCTGAATGTAAAGAATACTGAAATTTTTTTCGAGGTTGCCTTCTGTGTTACTTTTCTCAAGCCCAGCCGGTGCGCGTGACAGTGCGTCCGCAACAATGTTCTCCTTGCCAGGAATGTAGACTATTGTGAAGTGGAATTCTTGCAGAAACAATGCCCAACGTTTTAACCTGTCATGATTTAATTTTGAAGACATAAGAAATTGTAATGCACGATGATCACTGTATACTTTTACGTGCTTACCAGAAAGAAAGAAACGGAATTTGTTAAATGCCCAAACGATAGCTAAAGCTTCTAATTCAGTAACGGAATAATTTTTTTCAGATTTTGTTAGCACCCGGCTAGCAAAAGCAATGGTTTTCTGAACAGTAATGTCATTTTCTATGGCTTCTTGAAATAAATGGGCACCAAGACCGACTTTAGAAGAATCCGTGCTAAGGCAGAAATCTTGTGACAGATCTGGATGAGCTAGTATTGGCGCGTGAAGTAACGCTTCTTTCAAAGAATTGAATTCCAACTGTGCTTGTTCGTCCCAGTTCCAAATAGTATTTTTTCCAGTGAGAGAACAAAGTTTTGGTGTAACAAGAATTTGCATATTCAGAAAACGACGGTAAAAATTTACGAGACCTAGAAAACTGTGGACTTGTCTTTTTGTGGATGGAACTGGAATGGCTCTGATTGCTTCTAACTTTTCAGGATCCGGCTGAATGCCTTCAGAAGAAATAATATGTCCCAAAAACCTCACCTTTGACCTACTGAATTCAGACTTTTCCAAGTTAACTGTAATTCCAGATTCTGCAAAAATGCGTAACAAACTGTTGAGGATGCGATTATGTTGTTCCCATGAGGCTTCTGCTATCAGAATATCGTCTACATATAAGGTGATGTGACGTTTTAAGAACTCAGGTAATATGGAATTTAGCCCGCGAATGAATGCTGCCGAAGAAATGTTCAAACCAAAAGGAAGTTTCCGAAACTGATAACAAACGCCGAAACAAAGAAAAGCTGTGTATTTTCTACATTCTGGATAAAGTTCGATCTGATAAAAGCTGGATCTGAGATCAATGGAAGACAACACTTTTACACCATTAAAATTTTGAAGAAGTTCTTCCACCGTCTGCGGCCTGTTTCAGGAATAATGATAGTATTGATTTGTCTCGAATGTAAGACAAGCCTGATCGATCCATTTTTCTTCTCAACAACATGTAATGGATTGTTGTATGAGCTTACTGCAGGCTCAATAGTGCCCTCGTTAAGCATAGATTGTATTTCTGTTCTAACACGGTCCCTATAATGTGCTGGAATTACATATGGTCTGACACAAAATTTAGTATGCTCACGAACACGAAATTGGTATTGAAATCCCTTGATTGTTCCTGTTTTATGAGTAAAAACTGTGGAATGTGCTTGTAAAATCTCAAAAAGGTCCTGCCTATCAGTGTCATTACAATTCTCAATTGTTTGAATTTTATTCTGAATTAACTCATTAATTTCAAATATGCCGTCGATATCATCCCTGTCAGTACTTGCAGAGTGATTGTTAGGGTCTAGTTCCGTAGAAAATTCCGAACTGTTGTCTACCAGAAGGTAAAGCCGATTAATTTCTTCGTCAAGGTTTGAGAGCCAATCTTCAAATTTCAAAGCTACTGACTTACCTTCTTCTTCTAAACTCATTTCAGCATCGTGAAAGTTTAAGATTGCTTTGTATTCATTCAAAAAGTCTACTCCCAATATAATTTCCGTCGACAATAATAGAACAATAAGAAAGTTCATAGAGAAGCTGTGGCTTTGGCAAAAGAATTCTAAATTGGTTTGTTGGCGTACATCTACACTTTTTCCAACGATTGCACCTTGTAATTTAATCTTACGTAACGGAAGTGTGGGGCAATGGTTCGATTTGCTGCATTTGCTCAAAGCTGTTTCACTAATTACTGAAATGGAACTGCCAGGGTCAAGTACTGCCGTAAATTTTACATCATTTACAGTAATATGAATCACAGGATATGCAATGTTGATATGTTTTACGTCGTGTTCCTGGAGTAAGATGTCCCTAATGTCTTCCATTTTTACGTAATTACTAGCTACGGCAGCTGCGTCGTTAGTTTCATACGTACGTTCTGTGGCTGCCAGCGGTATGAGTCATTGCCTACTGTCTCTTTGTTGGCGCGCGTCGTTATTGGGGTTTGGAGACCTAACTTCTACAAATTCACTTTGTCGAGAGGGCCCTGCTCTGTTTGAATCCCGCCAGTTCTGATGCAATTCAGGTCTGTCGTTACGATCATATCGTCTGTCGTCATGTCGGTAGTTCCTGTAGTTTCTTTCTTCTCGGTTAAGTGGTGGAGAATTTCTCCCTGAATTATCACTGCAGGGTGGACCGTTGCGTCTAAAGTTATTCTGTCTCCCGTAATAATAATTGTTTTGGTTCCCATATTGTCTGTTTCTCTGATTGTCTCTGTGATAGTCATTACCGCGGAGAGGTGATCTTTCCCTGTAATTATTACTACTCTGCCAACGATTGTCATACGGGTGGTGTCTGTTTTGGTCACGATTTGTGTGGTGAGAATAGCCTTGTCGCGTCCAGTTATCGTTTCTGTCGTCACGGAATTGTGACGGATGTGACCTGTAGTGTTTGTTTTCCTGTTTTCGCATTCCGCGACTGTCTGTGTCAATTTCTAATTCTTGTAACAGTCCCTGAAAAGCTTCAATGTCGTCTTTGCAACGTCCTGCCAAAATAATATGTCGTAAATGTTCAGGCAATTTGATTAAGCAAATGCGGATGAGTTCTGAGGGGCTGTATGGGTTTGTCAGGTACTGATTCTTGTGCAACATGTCTTCAAAATATTTCACAAGACTGGAAAATTCAGATTGTTCGAAATGTTTCATCATTATGATGCTATGTTTTACTCGGTCTTGTGTAGCTTGAGACCAATATGCTGAGAGGAAGGCATGGTAAAATACTCCTTCACTGTGATAATCGTGAATGACCAATCGCATTCTTACAGCTGGTTCATTCTCTAAATAGCCACACATAAATTCTAATCTGTGTTCTAATGACCAGTTGGGAGGAAAACAATGAGAGAATTGATGGAGCCACGCTTGTGGATGAATGTCGTTACCAGAATTCTTAAATGTTTTGAATTTACGTGTAGTAATGAACAGCTTATAGTCAAAGCCATCATGTCGGCGAGTCGCATATCGGTCATTGTTACGTCGTGTCGGCGGTTCCATCTCAAAATTCGGTGCACCTTGCCAATTTCTTTCATAATTTCCGAAATGCCCTGTGTTATTATTTTGTGGCTTTTCCATATTTCTAAGTTCCTCTTCCCGTGTTGGAGCGCGAGTGTCCTCTGAAATACGTAATTCTTGTATTACCTGTGTCAGCTGATCTTGTACTTCCCGGATTTCTCTCTGGTGTTGTGTATTAATTTGATTCTGATTTTGTTTGAATTTCCTAATTTGTTCGTACTCTTCTGTGTCATTAAAGACTACCGATCTTGCGTCAATCAGATTATCATCTACCTTCGTAGGTAAATTAGTGAACTGATCCGAAAGTTCGGCTACTTTCTCCGATAGTGTACTTATTTCCTCAGTGTGTTTTTCTGAACCAAGTTTCAGAGTATCTACTGTGTCCTTTAAGTTTTCCTGAGTTTTTGCAAGTTGCGTAACCGAATCGGTAGATGCAACTGAGTCAAACTTAGGTTGCAAGGTCTCATGATTTTCATGAACAATAGTTTGCAGTTCTTTTATGGCTGCTTCGTGATTCTGTAATGCATTTTCATGCCGCGAAAAAATAGGTTTAAAATGCTCACAAATTTGAGTTTTTACGTCATTACAGACTTTTTGACATTTCGATTCAATGTTATGTAGCTCAGTAGTTAAATCTTCAAGTGTTTGTTCAAGAGTTTGTTCCAATGAGTAACTTTTGAAGCTCTTGCTGTGTTTGTCTCTGAGTTTGTTCCATCGTGTCTAACTTTTGAAGCTTTTGCTGTGTTTGTCTCTGATTTTGTTCCATTGTGTCTAACTGTTGCTGTGTTTGTCTCTGATTTTGTTCCATTGTGTCTAACTGTTGCTGTGTTTGTCTCTGATTTTGTTTCATTTGCTGCATTAATTGCAATAGTAATGTATTAGTGTCTGGAACCTGTTCCTCTATGCTTTTCGGCAGTGCATTTGCACCGGCAACATTTACATTTTGACGATCAGAAAATGTGTCTTGACTATTTTGAGAAAACGTTGAGGACCCAAAACCTGAGTCTACAGTAGTTGCAATATTGTGTTCTGTCATTTCGGATTCCTGAGGCGAGCTATTGCCGACCGATCGATCGATAATGCTTCCCTGTTCACTACTTGTTTCACTGTCTACACCATTATTTGCCGCCCGCTCCATTTCCCTATGCACTATTACCAAATTACTACTTTGAATGTCTGTTACTTCATTACAAAGTGGTGCTGATAAGCTATGCTCGTCGTCACTATTATTTCTCAGTTTACTTTGGAGCCTAGTGTTGCGTTTTTCGCACGCCATTATTGTCACAATATTTCACACGATAACACAGAAAAGCGCAATTTGAAGAGCAAAAATAAGAGAACACATTAACATAACACTGAAAATAATATCTCGTTAATTGCAAGCGCAGCTGCGAAATACTTGGTGCAAATCTACATGCATGCCACAACTGTTTTACTGTACAACGATGAAAGACTGCAACTACAAAGAAGATTTTCTCTACAATTACGCGCTAGCAATAAACAAAAGCTACACTAATTACACAAACTACAAGAAAAAAATCAGAAGATTCCAGTGAGGTATCCTCGGCTAAGGGTCGACATATGAAACGTCCCCTTTGAACAATTTATACATGACTGCTTAAACTGACATACAATATTTTTAGCGCAACGCAATCTGACTTTCAGAAATCCCTACAAAAGAATGGCCCTGACTAACATTAACCTATGCGTTTCACAAATCGCTTACCTCACAAAAATCTTGGTTACTCGAACTACTGCAATACAGCGAGCGCCACTACTGCCAGCTAAATAAAAGATTCAAACTACGGAAGGCACTAACTACTGATAGGCATAGTTAGCAAAATGAAAGATTTTAATAGAGAACAAACAATGTATTTACCTTAATAGTCATAATATATATATCAGTTCATGACAAATTTCAAAACTCCGCCATCTCTCTCCCCACATCCACCACTGCTGGCGGCTCACCTCCAACTGCGCAACGCTATGCGCTGTTAACAGCCAACTGCCCAACACTACAATGGCAGACAACAATGAAAACTAGCCACAGACTGCACACAGCACAGCCAGTGATTTTCATACAGAGCGCTACGTAACGTTGCCAATAAGAAAACATAAACAGCCTACTTACAAAGCTTGCGCAGGATAGAGTAGCATGGAGAGCTACATCAAACCAGTCTTAGGACTGAAGACCACAACGACGACAACAACAACAACAATGAGTCTTTATGTTCTTATTTTATATTTATTACTGGATCGATTTGGGAAAAACAGCCACGTAACCTGCGGCCTGAAGTAACCCTTAACTCACTGCCGGTTAAATTCCTTATCGTGTTGTCAGTGCGCTCTGTGACATGCACCATCTGAAAAGAGGCAAAATCACGGGTCGTCTAATCGCACTTCATGCCTCTAGTCAGCTACTGTCTAGTTTCTGCGTTGTTAAAAAAAATTGAGGTGCCCTCGAGAACAACGTCATTTTATTGACAAAAGATGTGATTGATAGCAAATTCCGACCAAATGAAAAACACACGTCACAGTTGCATAAGCACACAGTGTGTCACCCAGCTTTGTCGACAGTTCAGGTGTATATTCTCGCATGTAAGCGATCGTAAAATTGCCAAATGATTTCCTGAGGTGCCAAGCATCTTGCACCTTTTGTTGTAATTTGGGAATGGTTCTTGCAGGCCTTGGGGAACGAGTAGGTTTTTGCGTCACCATGTCCCACATGAAGAACCCACGTATAAAACGAGGTAAGTCCAATTAATTACGAAATGAGTTTATGATATATTTTCATGGCCAGCTGCCGATAGTACAAGGCATTTGGAATTTGCTTCAAATAACATGGCAAGTCGGCGAGATAAAAAGGGTTTTACTTTTGGTGGTAACGGAAAGAACGCCAAATTTGGTCTTCTCACTGATCCACTGTTTGCATTACACCTGTTAGGTGAGCTGGGTTGCGATTGCAAATGTGATCAGCTGGGTTTTTTACTTGTATTGTTCCCTTAGAGTAGTTTAATCTGAAGTGTGATAGTAGTTTGGTTCTTTTCGGATCTTCAAAATGTGTGGGTCATCTCAAGATGAAGATGAGAAGCCATCTGCTAGCCAGTCTTCGTAAGATATTTAGGGCAATGTCTCATAAGTTAGGCAGTGACTGCAAATGCTCGATGTTTGAGTATTTCAGACAAACTAAACCCCACGGAGAATTTCAATTAGTTAGGTAACTGGAATGATCAATCTTCCTATTTAACCAGCTTTATTTCTGTGTCATTAATTTTTCGTAGAGGGCCAAGCATTACGATTCCAATGCTAGAGATTCCTCTTTCCGATACATTATAGGAATCAAACGAAGTGATAAGTGAGTGAAATCCCTATTTGGCAAAAGGTCTTCATTTCTCTTCATGGTCTTCATGGATTTATCGTTTTGCAGTTTCAACATTCATTAAAAGTTCAAAAGCGATGCAACATTTTATACTTACATGAAGATGTAGCAAATAAAGGAGCGAATGAAGTTATTAGTTTTTTGCACAATAATGTGAATGAAATCCTCGATCCAAAAGTAAGGGTTCTTGTAATATCCTGTGATACATGCTGAAGGCAGAATAATAACTATAAAGTGTTTATATTTTCAATGTCTCGTTTACATTTTCAAGAAATTAGGTAGTGTCAAAACACGAGGGTTGGAACTTAAATAGTGCCAACACTGCTGTGGAGACACTATGCAATGGAATCTACTATTGTCGCTGATAGCACACGTTGTTGACATAACTACCTTACCTCCAAGCAAAGACACTCTCCCGTCCCACGTCACCGGCGTGCGCACAATCGAGGGAAACACAGACGCTTGTGATCGAGCGCTCTAACGTAACCGTATCACTATGTTTCCGAAACATGAACAACGGAGTTGGATCGAGATTGAATGTGCCAGAGGTCGTACAGCACTACAGTCTTATCAAGGTCTTCAAGAAGCGTGCAGGAAATTGGCATTGCCATACAGAACAGTGACACATTAGGTAAAAGCCTTGAACGAAGGTCAGCAAACTGTGCAAACATGCATCAGGCATGTCGTCCTAGCGTCTCTGAAGAAGAAGTGCGTACTGTTGCCGCGTTAGTGGTCAGTGATCGACGCCATAGTTTCTGCGCAACCAGCCCACCGTTTTGCATGACAATGCGCAGGCGCATACAGCGCAAGCTGTGGCTGCTCTGTTCGGCCGATGGGGCAGGGAAGTATTGTACCATCCACCATACTCCCCGGACTTAAGTCCTTGGTACTTTGATTTGATTCCGAAGATGAAGGAACCACTTCGTGGCATTCGCTTCAGTACTGTTCCAGAGATTCGACAGGCAGTAGACGACTCCATTCGCACCATCAACAAAACCGGCTCTGCTAATGGTACACTAAGCCTTCCACATCGCTGGCAATGCGTTCTACACAACACTCGTGAGTACTCTGAAGGACGGTAACAGTAGTAGGGCAAGGCCAGAATCACCCCAAAGTAGGTCAGCCCAAGGGCCGCCCCCACCCCACAGTACCGTTATCCAAGATGGCGGCCGTGACGCAAGTATGTGACGTCACGTGAGGTCAGCTGATGACGCGATTGTCGTCATTCAAGATGGCGGGAAAATAGGCAGTTGGACTACCTCCACTAACCTAAGTCACCTCTTCCTAGGAACTTGACGTAAGTCTTTATTTAAACAATTACAAGCAGTACCACCATCAATTGTGTTAGCCATCCTCATGGAAAACTTTGCTGAGGGGAGTTGGTATGGTGTCACTCCCCACTAGAGGCCACTAATTCAGTCTGAATATAATTTCTATAAATTTGTTTAAATTTGTATGAATTTCTTTAAATGTCTATAAATTTGTTTAAATTTATTTAAATTTGTTTCAGTTTATTATCTACCTAAAGCATTATTGTTGTCTTACCATGACAAGAGAGTGAGATATCATTTTCTCAGTCTTTTAATATCTTTATTACATTCACTCATTCAGCTACAGACATAAGTCTTTATTTAAACAATTATGAACAGTGCCACCATTAAGTGCGTTCACGCCCTCTTCGAATTTCGAATTTTTTGCTCCAAGAGCTTACATTCAATTCGAATATAAATTATTTAAATTACTATAAATTTGTTTAAACTTGCTTAAATTTATTACCTACCTAAAGCATTAGTGTCATGTTAGTGCCACAAGAAGCTGAGATATCGATAGCTGTATTACATGCACTGGACATATGTCTTTACTTAAACAATTAGGACCACTACATCCATCAAGAGTGTTTGCCATCCTCTTTGAGAATGTTCACGTAATTTGCTCTAACAGCTTAATCCTGCAATTGATGGGTGTTAGTATGGTTTTTCCATCGAATTTGAACATAATTTATTTCACTTTATTATCTACGTCATTAATTTCATGTTACCGCCACAAGAGCCTGAGATATCGACAGCTGTATTACATACACCCATTAATGCTTAAACATATGAAGAATATGGTCCTGCTTTGCACAAGAGGCAATGACCTAGTTGTTGCTACTACAGCACTTCGTGATATGTCACATTGTCGTCCGGCTGTATGTGTATGTTGCACGCTGATAATACGAACGACAGCCCATTAGCCTACTTTCACACCTGCTGATGTCTGCCAGACACAAACATTCTCACTTTCTCTAAGAACACTCTCACCCACTAGCTGCACATGCCTACAATGGGCTGAGATATCGAAAGCTGTATTACATGCGTTGGATGTAAGTCCTTATTTAAACAATTAGAGCCACAAAAACCATCAAATCTGTTCATGAAATTGGCTCTAACTCATGTGAGTTATTATCCTGTTTATATTCAGTTCGTATGTAGTTTCTATAAATTTCTTTAAATTTGTATAAATTTCTTTAAATTTGTATAAATTAGTCTAAATTTGTTTAAATTTATTATCTACCTACGGCGTTAGTGTTGTGTTACCACCACAAGAGGCTCGGATATCCGTTTCTCAGTGTTTCAATAGCTGTATTACATGCACTCACGCAGTTCTGAACATAAGTCTTTATTTAAACAATTAGACCCACTACCACCATCAAATGTGTTTGCCATCCTCTCGGAATTCGTGCATGAATTTTTCTGAGGGAGGTTAGTATGGTGTCGCCCCCACTAGAGGCTGCTCATTCATATAGGCAAAAAAAGGTGTTCGCTGCACTCCTAAATACCTAGTTTCAACTACTTTTCAAGGTCATCCAACCACATTTCCTACATACATCGAATTACAGATCTCTCCTAGTTTATTCGCTGATGCAAAACACTCGCCATGCCAGTGGTCTGGAGGGGAGGAAAATTGGTGTGAAAAAATGAATCAGTCTGTTCTGAACTGCTGGAGAGAGGAGGGAGTGTAATTTACTTATTTTTTTGAACAATTTATTTGGCTTCGCATTTCACCTAATTCATTTATTATAGTGATGCAAGACACTCACCCTAATGTGCTTAGAGTAGCTATATACAGTTTGCAGACCTCGAAACTACTCCTAAATAATAATACATTACGCTGATGTGCCGAGACGCAAACAACTCGTAAATTACGAAGTCATGCAGTGGCTAACACACTGGACCTAGCACACTAGATTCGCATTAGGGAGGACGACAGTTCAGTCCCACCTTAGGCCACATTCTGATTTACATTTTCCATGGTTTCCCTAAGTCGTTCCAGGCAAAAGCCAGGATGGCTCCTTTGAAACGGCATGGCTGACTTCCTCCCCCATCCTTCCCTAATCTAATGAGACTGATAACCTCTCTGTCCGGTCTCCACCTTCAAACATCCCAACTCCTAAATTACTGAAATAAAGCAGTATATACCATGCAGACATACAAATTACACGTAGATCACCGAAATAATGCATGCAAACACGCTCACAGTGCTTAATCACCAGAAAATAATTCAGTGCACAAACACTCACATTAAGTAAAAAACCCACCTTATCAACGACTCGAACCCTGATTCCACTGAATGGAAAGCCATATTCAGTCTTGTGAAATTCCCACTTGATCACGAAAGCTGTCCAACACATACTAAGTATTAGTTCGCTATTCGGTCGTCTAGACGACTACACGGTTAAGTCAAAAATAATCCCACATTGCAACAGCCCTCTCCATTCGGTCGGACTCCCACCATTAGTGGGAAACTTGAATCATTACCACCACAGGCAACACATAGACAGAATCATCCTAACGCACAGAAACTCTCCAGATGTAGGAGAGGGAGGTTAGGTTAGTTACTTTACTTATTTTGCTCGGGAAACTGACCCAAATATCTATCCTATTTACATAATTAATCACAAAGATCGGTCCTAATTACACAACTACATGCATAGCGTTGCGTAATGACGACTTAAAATTGCAAAATCTAAATATCCAACTCACCTTATCATTCTTTAATTACACAACTATATGCATAGCACAGCACAAGAACCGCAATACTACACAAAAACTGACAACACGTGTTATCCTGTTTGGGGAAAAAATTATACCACTCGAAACGAGCGACCGAAACTCTCAAACTCTACCTTACACCTACAAGCTGGGGGAAAAACGTTCAACTCACAAGATCCTGCTGTTCGGCAGTGATGAGTTTAAAAAAAAAGTCTATTAGCTCCAAGCATATACCATCTATCCCTGTTTGACGTCAGAGTTCACTACACATGCCTGCCAAAAAGTCACTCTAACCGTCCTAAAAACTGCCTTTTCATCCATATACAATCACAAACAACGAGATCAATCTACTACACTAACAGCCTCGCGACAGCTGCCTCGCTGAAATGCCTCGCTGCGAAAGACCTGCTTTCCCGCCAATTGCATCCTGTTCCTCTAAATGTGTACTGACCCTAATAGCTATGAAGCATCGCTAGCACAGTCCCACAACGCCTCGCATTCACAGACTTTGTTTTACATCACGTAGTATGCTCGAGCAGGGCCGGACGAGACCCAGCTTTCAGCATTCGATTATTATTTATTTAACATCAACTTCGCTCCTATAATAGAACAAAACATTTCCGATCACGACAAATGTCCTATTTTTCACGAAGACAGACAATTTCCAGTTTTATGAGCATATATATATATATATATATATATATATATATATATATATATATATATATATATATTTTCACGTTAGACTTACGAATTTATCACCTCT
This sequence comes from Schistocerca americana, assembly GCF_021461395.2. Lineage (NCBI taxonomy): Eukaryota > Metazoa > Arthropoda > Insecta > Orthoptera > Acrididae > Schistocerca > Schistocerca americana. The sequence continues at coordinate 163,312,157 of NC_060126.1, read as the reverse complement.
GCGAACACATTTACGTCTAAACCGATATTTCCACTCACGAATACAGTTTTCAGTGATTTAGCAGGTTCCAAATCATGCCCTATAATTTACAAATTCAAATAACGTCTTTCTCATATCTAGACAACCAGCAAATGTTTCTTCCATCTGATAGACGCACACACCACAATCGACCTCATCTCAACTAAATAAAGAAATCAAATGCGAAGAAGCACTTGACCGAACAATTTACTTGAAAACCGAATAATGACGCAGTGCAAACACACATCCACATTCAATCTTGTAAAATTCCCACTTGATCACGAAAGCTGTCCAACACATATTAAGTATTAGTTCGCTATTCGGTCGTCTAGACGACTACACGGTTAAGTCAAATAAAATCCCACATTGCAACAGCCCTCTCCATTCGGTCGGACTCCCACCGTTAGCGGGAAACTTGAATCATTAACACCACAGGCAACACATAGAATCATCCTACCAAATCGAACACACATATATTTGATCGCTATACTTACAATTGAATGGCATGCGACAATGAGGCAAGTATCCGAAATACACCCAGCTTACGGCTCTGCAAATAGAAATATCTGTACCATTCTTACCACTTAACATACTCTTCTCTTTGCTATCACAGTATTCCACTTCAAATACAAGGCTTCATTACCACTGGACAGAGTCATCTCCTTTACACATCTCGGAACGCAAACACATACTTTATAAACCAGATGTTCTCAATTTCGAAAATTATTCTTCTAAGGAAGGTGTTATGAAACCGGTATTTTCGACCCCCTGAAGCCACTGTGGCTAGATATTTATCCAGTACTTGTAAAGCATTCTCTCTCTATATACCATGTCAGAGGTTCCGTGATATGTCGACTGGGCTATAGGCGGTGGTTGATTGAGAAGGATCACAAACAGCAGATGATGTGCTGATTGAGGTCATAAGAATTATGACCTGTGTAAGATCCTATGCAGAAGTCCTTTATTACAGCCACTAATGAATCTTATTTCTAGCACTCTCATGTCTCAAAACGACTCACCTTTATTGAGCCGATCTGCTGCAGTAAAATTCCAACCTCGATTTAGTTAGCCCCCAAGCAAATGAGTAGGAGTCGGGGGAAAATATATCTACCACTTTCTGCAACCCATGTAGAAACAGGCTAGGCTGCATTACTGCGACAGGACTGTTTTTTGACCATTTGATGGAAACCGGAACTGCTAGAAATCAATGATTTTTTCTACCATACTGCGGTGCGCCCCAAAACTACATACAAGTACTACAGATCCACGTCCATTCACATCTATCTTCGGTATTTTGTACCATCCAACAGAGAAATATTACCAACTATAAAAGCTCATCCGACAAACAAATCAATAAGATTTCCACCGCATCTCTCTCCTACCATATATCGAAAACAAAATACCGCAAGCGTGCAGGCATCGAGCACATGTGACGGTCCTATTAAATATACACATTTTGATCAACTGCACACCTCAGTTTAAAGTTTCACCACCTGTACCATAGGACAATGATCGTATCCTGAGGACTATACTGCATGTCGCAAGAGACGCGCCCTGAGAACCTGTCTCGTTGTTTGAAACAATTTTATGCTATAACACGCTTTGTACACTGTCAAACATTTTATTTATTTTTCCCCGCCACGATTCCGAGTTCTGTGTCAGGTTCTAAACTGACATTAACATGGCCTCTCACAGAAAACTAGAGTTCACACAGTGATGTGATTGACATCAGCTGATGACACGAGTACCGCTACCCAAGATCGCAGAAGACTGCTGCGCCTCCCTGCCAATCCCCCTTTGCGGGAAGATTGAATTTTGAAGGTGAGATAGGTCAATTGGGACGCCTGTAGACTTTGCATGGTATAAATAAATTTGTTATTGCTGCTACTATAACACGCACTCGATGATTTTAAATAAAATTCACTTCCAAGATAACGAATCTGGAATAGTTTTGCCTCGTTCACATGGGTTTCCAACCTACAGTCCGAATCTGATTGCTATGCGTTCGTTTCGTCTGATTCCTCATATTGCAGTCGTGTATGCGATCACTGTTTCGCTGCTAGCAACCCCCAGAAGGTGTCGTCCCTACACAAAACTTTTTCTCCAGCTCAAAGATTCGTTGTCAGTCAATCATTATGTGGTAACCAACAAAGTGCCAGTGGACGGAAAAGACACCGCCGATCTATTGAAATAATAAGCAATACGATTGATTATATGAACAATTTTACCAATTATAAATTAATTTCAACTCCACTCAACGATGTGAGGACATGTTTCCCAATTTCTGTATCATAGCTAAACTACTCCTACACCACTTTGCGAATCTGTATAGATGACTGTGCAGTACGTACATTCATTGTTAATTCTCGAACACATACACTATCAAAGTATATCAGACAGCACTCTACATATTTCTAACACCTAGAGCATATTGCTTAATTTACGATCTATGTCCTTGCTGATGGGAATCACAGAGCATTCACACAGTCTTACGCTAAAATTAGAGACAGAAAGACCCCCCCTCACACTTCATTGACCAACCCACCCTGAGGCAATGGTACATATTTAATCTGCAACCGACCAGAAGGAGTCCACTACACTTCACATCTCATGAATGGATGGAGATCACTGAGTCCTCACCCATCCAAGTGTACAAGATTTCTCGAGATGTACCCATGTCCAGGAGATTAGCACTCCTTATCGATGTATAGTAACAGATTTGAAAGTGTTGTGATCTAATAGCATACGGTTAAGAAGAAGAAAAAGAACTAGAGAAGGGTGATTTTTTATGCAGGCTGGAGCTTCAGACGGAAGGAGTTCGACGCATTTTTACGTAAATCAACCAAGCCATAAATTTTAAGCTATTATTCCTGGGTCTAGGATCAGTAGCTAGATGGTATTGTTAACCAACCAAAATCCAATTCCTACAAAAAGAGACTCCAATGGTAAACAACACAAAAAAAGGCACGAAAGGCTATCAAAAAGTGATGGAATCAACACATTCTTTTCGTGGTAAAGATGTTCCTGCTTTGTAGGTATTGTCTTTTTTTATCAAACAATTTCAATCGTTATTTCTTCCATTGTATATTCTCCACAGTCACTAAATTTGGCATCATAACTGTACTGGTTAAACTCGATTGGAATCTTTTATTTTTTATAATCTTGAAAGATTTAATTAACTCTCCTGAGAAATATGCTAAATGTGACTTACCTCGTTTTTCCGTGGGCTCTTCATATGTGTTCGATTTGAGAGAGATCCCATAATATTGCTAACTAGAGAAATTCTTGTACAGAACTGAGTGGACATTGCATCAAAGCAGCCGCATGTGGACGTACATTGTCCTACTGGAAAACCTACGTTCCTGTCGAAGAAATGGCAGTAACACAGTGATAAGAAACTGTACAATGTAATGGACACTGGTCACTTCAACATGCAGAAACGTCATATGTGACAGCGAGTTGTAACTGATGGGCCCTCACACCATGCAGCCCGCAGTGGAACATGTGTATAATGGGTGAAGCCAATCAAGAATAAGCTGCTCCCTGGTCTACACCATACACATGTCCACCACTCACATGTAGACAGAACCCATTCTCATCACTGAAGACAACACTGCACCATTCCATTCTACATTCAACTGTTTCACAACACCTTATAGCCTTATTTCGCAGTGCCAAGGTGTCAGTGGTAGCCCTGCCAGATTCACACATGGCCTTGATCCGGTGTAAGAAGACGAATGTTCCCAATGGTCTTTCGTAACACAGCATGTGCAACGTTTGTCCAGATTTCTCTACTGTTTGATGTTCGGTCAGCCACTGCTGCTCCCACAGTTCGTCGATCTTGACGTGTGTCTGTGCTACGCAGGCACCCAGAACCTTCTCTACAAGCATGGTAACGTTCCACAGACCGCCGCTGACAGCGGCGACACGCCACCGGTACATTATGCCCATCATGTGCAGCAATCCGTTGATATAGCCGCACAGCTTTCCACAGGTCCACAATGCAACACCATTCAAATGTCTGAGGTTGTTCAAGAGGAGTATGTCCTCGTTGGCAGGGCATGGTTGTCTCCTAGAATGGACGTTGCGCACACTGTTCATCTCTAAATCAATACTGCTACTGCCTGCAGTGTCAAAACAAAGGACACACAGACAGGCGTCCTGAGCGCCGTCTGAGTACCCATGACTGTGACAAATGAATAATTAACTTTGCAACCCCTGAGTATGTACACCTCATATCTCAGTGTCACTGAATACAGTCCTTGAGAGCGCTGCATATTTTCGGGACAGTGTACGTGCTATGGACGTGCATCCACTGGCAGCAGCGGTTCTTGTCGGTTTGAAAACGATCTTCATTAAGAAGGTGTAACACTCGCCTCAAGTCCGATTTGGATCTCTTTGCAAGCACTGACCTTAAGCCTTGTTACATGTCTATGAATAGTACATTTTCCTTTTAGATACATTCGACAGTCCGCAATGATATATCAACAAAATAAGCAACTTCAATCACGGTGTTGTCATGACTGTGTGCAATACTATCACTCATTTCTCCCATTTTGTCACGTCTCCAAGCCAGCCCATCTTACTGCAATGATTCCATATGAACGACTGGCATATATCTAACACTTCATTACAGAACATCAAAATATATACTACGCGATAAAAAGTATCCGCACACCTGGCTGAAAATGATTTAGAAGTTCGTGGCGCCCTCCGTCGGTAATGCTGGAATTCAATATGGTGTTGGCCCACCCTTAGTCTTGAGGACAGCTTCCACTCTCGCAGGCATACATTCAACCTGGTGTTGGAAGGTTTCTTGGGTATGGCAGCCAATTCTTCACAGAGTGCTGCACTGGGGAGAGGTATCAATGTTAGTCAGTGAGGCCTGGCACGAAGTCGGCGTTCCAAAATATCACAAAGGTGTTCCATAGAATTCAGGTCAGGACTCCGTGCAGGCCAGTCCATACTGTCGTGTAACCACTCGACCACAGGCTGTGCATTATGAACAGGTGCTCGATCGTGTTGAAAGATGCAATCACAATCCCTGAATTGCTCTTAAACAGTGGGAAGCAAGAAGGTGCTTAAAACATCAGTTCAGGCCTCTGCTGATGATAGTGCCACGCAAAACATCAAGGGGTGCAAGCCCCTCCATGAAAAACACGACCACACCATAACACCACCGCCTCCGAATTTTACTGTTGGCACTACACACGCTGGCAGATGATATACACCGGGCATTCACTATACCTACATCTGCCGCCACATTGTGTACCGTGATTCGTCACTCCACACGACGTTAATCCACTATTCAGTCGTCCAATGTTTACGCTCCTTACACCAAGTGAGTCGTCTGTCACAGTACTTCCAGTGGATCTTGATGCAGTTCGGAATTCCTGTGTGATGGTCTGGATAGATGTCTGCCTATTCACTCCGACATGAGCCAAAAATGAGTTTAATATTCTGGTCCTGCGATGCAGGATGTATCACATATACACGTTACGACCCTCTTCATCTGTCGGCGGTCTCTGTCAGTCAACAGGTGACGCCGGCCTCACGCTTTTGTTCTGTAAGTGTACCTTCGCGTTTCCACTTCACTATCACATCGGAAACAGTGGACCTAGGAATGTTTAAGAGTGTGGAAATGTCGTGCACAGATGTGTGACACAGGTGACACCCAATCACCTGACCACATTCGAAGTCAGTGAGTTCCGCAGAGTCCAAGTTGCGGTACAGAAACAAAGAACGGCAGCTGCGCTCTTAGCGCCTGGCAGGGAGATTTCAATACGAGGAAATAAGCCGTGAAAATCTGTATTTTTAATTCAATACGCGATTTAGATGACAAAATTTTTCATTGTTACTTTCTGAGTGGACCATGAGTACTAGCAGCAGACTGCGCGCCTGGAAAGAGGAATGTTTCTCTGACCTTGTTCGAAAATCTCAATCAGAAACTAAGAATGACTTCTGGTAACAGAAATGACGTTGTGGTCCTCTTTTGACTGTAAGTTAATTTATTTGTAAAACCTAATACAGCAATTTCGACCTTGTGGCCATCATAAAGTGGGTATAATTGCGCTTTAGCACAGAGCAAAACTTAAATATGGGTTACAGAATATGGTTTCATCGCATTGTTTAATGATTACGACTGCTTGTGTGCATTGCATTCCTTGAATTGCATTGTCAGTATGTTATTCTGGTTTATTTTCTTATGCGTCTGGAATATTGTGTGGAATAAATGATTCCATATTTGTTATTGTTTCACATAAAACAAAAGCTGGTTTCATTGCATAGTGATGTGATGACCCACAGCCGCCTACAATGTGTGTGTGTGTGTGTTAGTGCGCGATTGTCAAATTTTCGTGCATGCGTTATTAGTTCCGTGCGTGCCGCCAGAGGCGCTGGGTTCATTCGCGCAAAGCGCGTACCATTTATTCCTTGTTTTTGTTAACTTTTGTATGGTAATTATTTTATGTTTTTATATTTCTCTTTCTCTAGTGTGTGTTCCTTCCATATGTGTTTAGTAACGCTAACAACAAGAAGCCCACTGATCTCAATTACACTGCTGCACATTATTAGAATAAAGTTGTACACTGGTTGCAGTTCCATGTGTACCCTCCATGACGATCATGTATTCAAATGGCAGTAGAACTTTTCAGCAAGGTAATGCACCATGTTACAAGGCCAGGAGTGCAATGGTGTGATTGAAGGAACACAGTGGTGAGTTCCAATTGATGTGGTGCCCCCCAGCTCGCCAGATCTGAACTGATCGAACACATCTGGGGTGTGACTGAACATGGCATTAGAGCTCATTGACCCAGTCCCTGGAATTTACGGGATGTAGGTGACTTCTATGTGTAGATGTGATACCAAATCCCTCCAGTAACCTACCAAGGCCTCACTGCCTCCATGCCATGATGTATTGCCATGTTATCCAAGCTAAGTGGACATATCAGCTATTACGCACATGGTCATAATGTTCTGACTAAATGGAAATTATCAACACAGCAATTTCCACCTACTTGCTAAAACACTGTAGCCATTGTATTCAATTTATTAATTAAAATTTTAAAAAATCATCAATAAATATATCAATTCAAATTATTAATATTAACCAAATATAAAGCAATTAAAAATCTAACAAACAAAACTATTTTCATTTTATAACATATTTATTTTTTCATTTTTTAAAAACTCACATTTAACATATTTATGTTTTCTATAGAAAAATAAATCAATGATATGTTTTCTGATTCCCCAAATATATTCTCAATCATCATAATCATCTTTACAATCCGTGATCCCCAATAAAATTTGAAAGACTTTATATCATAATTTTTAATACATAATGTGTATGCGATAAACAACATTTTAGAAAATTTAGCAAATAGTACTTTTGATGTTTTGATGTTTTGATATTTTATATTAAAGCTTTCTAACTCTTCTAAAACATTAAAAAAAGCTTTCATATAGAATTATTTGTTATTTTTTATATGTTCTAGAACACAGTTTTTACATTTGAGTAGTTTTTACTTTTATTTGAATAGTTATCTTTAGTTGTTGAATTTTTATAAAATCAATTAAAACAATTTATACATTTTTGGAAACAACATATTCTTCCTCATTTTTTACATTTTCATCACTTTTAAATGATAACAATAAATTTGAATGTTCATCACTCACAATTCGTTTTAAATGTTCTTTGTAACAGTATTTAGAAACATATTTTCCACATACACAAAGAACTTGATTGTTATTACATATTTTCATGATATTCATTTAAACAAGGTCTACATTTTGTTCTATAGCCATCTTTTATATATTTCTGTGAAGTATAATTATCAGTTGATTTCTCACCCTACAATTTTCACAAATCCCAGATTGAACATCTTCCATTTGTCAAGAAAAAAATTTATTTTAAAAAATAATCCTCTTATTTTGTAGTAAAACTTTATTTTTGCTACCCAACTATTATGAGAATTATCAAAATCAAGCCTTTAAAAAAAACTTTATCCATTTTCTCTTCCATAACTTCCTCATCAAGATATATTACGTGCATAATTACTTTTTTGTAGTTCTTATCCATACAAATTTTCTCAACTTCATCTCCATTAACATCTCTTAATTTGTATGTGAATAGGTCAGAATGAATGACTTCAGCAGTTTCGAAAATTTCTGTTAACCGAATTCCTATTAACTTACTAATTCTTCTTTAATGTTTATTTTGTATTTGGGCTTACTATCTTGAAAGTTTGTTAATTCAATAGTTTGCAATAATTTTTTTCATTTTCATCATTTGCACCTTTGGACTTCACTTTTATTGTCGAATGTTTTGTGTTATTGCATTCATCAACCAATTTTACAACTATTTTAATCCATTTATAATTACCTTGAAAAGCAGCTACTTTCAGCACTTTTTCTTTTAATGCTTTATTATATCTTTCAACAACAGATGCTTGAAACTCAGTAAAAGGTGAATAATGATTAATTTTATTTTATACTGTTTAAATTTATGTATTATAGACATTAATTTCGTATGTTCTTGGAAATCTTTATTACAAAGAGATTTTCCATTATCTGCTAAAACAGTAGTCAGACTTCATCCTTGCTTCAAAATTGTTTCAAAAGAATCACCCACATGTTTGCCTGTTTTATCCTTAACTTGTATAGTCCAAGCATATTTTCAGAAAACATCAGTTATAGTTAATAAATATGTCCATCTTTTATTATGAAAATTCCCTCTTCAATTACTTGAATTCATTTCTGCTAGATTGTCTTTCCATAAGTCATGCATACCAAAAAAGTAATATTTCTTTATGTAAAATTTTTTCTTATCAGTTTATGCACTTCATTAATTATTTCTTCTTAAATATTTGGCTGTAACCAATTACCCACAACTTTCTTAAAAAAATGACTTTGTTAATTTTACAAACTGAACAAATTCATTCAGTTCTTTATCTTCCATTTTTTGTTGTTTGCTGTTTGGTAGATGTGTATCAGTAATTTCTTTCTACAATTTCGACGCCAAATATGTTGATCTGAGAGATGATTGAAGTTATTCTATATATAATATAATTTAATTTTCACTATATTGTTATGAAACCATATATATATATATATATATATATATATTGGTTTCATAACAATATACTGAAATTTCATACATCGTTCTTTTGATACTTTGTTTTATTCATATGGACAGCAGCTCAATTTTCATTAAATATTGCTCTATTTTTAAAATTTGGTTTAGCTATTGATTTATCGTATTTATCTTGATCTGATCCTAATTTTATATCGACTCTATTTCACATATGTTCCATTGTTTTTCCAAACACTCAATTAATTCATCAATTTGCAGAAATCTTTTCCAAATCAGTTTCTTCTTTTTTCTTCATTTCTGTATTTAAATCTAATACCTTTCTAGCCAATCAGATTGTTTACATTTTAAAACATTGTATGTTCCTGTTCTTTTCATTCCTAAAAATAAATAAAATGTAAGATTTCTATAATGAATAAGATAATTATATTTGTTATATAAAGTAGTTAATATTTTTTCTTCATTTGTATTTGGGGGATAATGCTGAACTTTATGTAAATCATGTAAATTTTTTGGGTATACTAAATCTACTTCAAAAATATAATCAATTCTAGACATATCTGTAATTTTGCAAATTTTTTTTTTAAAGAACGAAATTTTTTGGTCCATTCCATTCAAGACCACCATACAGAAAATATTGATGCATGGATTATCATATAAATTATTTTCATCTAAATGTGCTAAATAATTTGGTACCATATTTTTAACAAAATTTTTCATGTATTTATTTTTCCCTTAAACATATCTTCTGCAACAGTGAGATATTCCACCTCTTATTCTTTTTTTCAATCATTAAATTCATATCATAATTGTGTAATAATTCAGTTAGTTGATACAGTCATTTTTAGCAGCAAAACAGAAGATGTACTAGGTGCTGCATAAAACCAAGGTGGATCTAAATCATATTTTTTATACATGGTTTTCTAAAATCAGCTAATAGTAAGATATTAATTTTTAAATATAAATCATGATATTAACTAAGATTTTTTATATTATATTTTTCCCAAATTAGTTTGGCATGTTTATAATCTTCTTCACTAACATTACATTCATTTACTTTATCACAAAATTCTTTTTTGTGGAAGCTTTGATTCTTCATATTTTTCCTAACTATGTAATCATAAGGGCAACCCCTTTTCAGTTACTAAATTTAATAGTTCTTCTGGAAAAGTATCAATAAATGTAATTTCAAAATTTTGTTTTTTATCAAAACTAATATATTTATTTTGACTATTTGGTACTAAATTTATTTCTTTTTCATCATAACCAAATTCATTTACAAATAAATGTGAATCACATCCTGATAAAGTATCTAAATAAACGAGTATATAACTACGATGTTTGAAATGTAAATTAAAATTATAACATAATGCTTTTATATCTTTTCCAGTCAAATGATCATCATGATGAACTGTTTTACAACTTTTCTATAATGTTTTCTACATAATTAACATACTTCAGATTTATTATGTATTGATTATTCTTCAGGAGTTAATTGTTTCAGTTCTTAAATTTCAGAATAAATATCTTCTACTTGTCTTTAATATATTGCAAGAAAATTTTATGACAAAATGGTCCTATTTATTTATGTATTCATCCGTAGACAACTTGTGTTGTATGGATGTCGTCAACTGTATACATGGAATGAGTATATACATAATAGTACTTCTGGTAGTACATATTTCTATGGTGCAACTTAATCGTTTGTACACAAAACAAATACACACCAATCTTAGTTACAAATAAATATAAATTTACAAATGTATTCTTGCATGGGTTACATAAAACAAATACACAGCAATCTTAATTACAGATAAATATAAATTTACAAAGGTACTCTTGCATGAATTCAGGTGAACACATGTCATTTACAGTATTCTTTGACAGTATAGTAACATTTATCTGCTAAATAACTTTTTGCAGCTTTCCTAAAGGCATGCATTCCAGTTTCAGCTTTGATTCCCTCTGGAAGTATATTATACATTTTTATTCCATTAAATAATAAACTATTTTAGGTTTTTGTTTTGTTTTTTCGTATGAGATGCAAATGGGGGCAGGATCTAGTCCAGTGTTGGTGTATAGATCTGTTTTGTGTGTACTGGTCAATGTGTTTCTTTATATATATCACAGTCTGAAAGATGTATTCACATGGTACTGTCAAGATTCCCATGGTTTTGAATAAACCAGTAGAGTGAGCTCTCTTGCTGCTTTTTGTTATTATTCACACAGCCCTCTTTTGCAGCTTGAAAATTGCTTGTATGTTCTGCACATTTTTACCCCAGAAGGTTATGCCATAACTAATTATTGAATGCACATATGCAAAGTATGTAGTCTTAGCACATGAACTATTACATACTGACATAATTATCCAGAGTGCATAGCAAGCAGTAGCAATTTTCTATTCTAGTGCTGCAATATGGTCAGTCCGGTTAAGCTGTGAGTCAACATGCATTCCTAGGAACTTTGTGTTTGTGACACAATCTATAAGTTCATCTTTAACATTTAGGCCTATGCTATTATGTTTTTTTATTTATGTGGAAATTAATACTGTTTGTTTTTTTAATATTGAGGGTTAATTTGTTGCTGACTACCCACTTGCATACATGATCGAGAGCTTTGTCTCTCAATTTGTCTGGTGACTCATCACTGATAAGGATGCTGCTATCATCTGCAAATAGTATTGCTTCCCCATATTTGACACTCTGGGGAAAATCATTGATATACACTCCTGGAAATGGAAAAAAGAACACATTGACACCGGTGTGTCAGACCCACCATACTTGCTCCGGACACTGCGAGAGGGCTGTACAAGCAATGATCACACGCACGGCACAGCGGACACACCAGGAACCGCGGTGTTGGCCGTCGAATGGCGCTAGCTGCGCACCATTTGTGCACCGCCGCCGTCAGTGTCAGCCAGTTTGCCGTGGCATACGGAGCTCCATCGCAGTCTTTAACACTGGTAGCATGCCGTGACAGCGTGGACGTGAACCGTATGTGCAGTTGACGGACTTTGAGCGAGGGCATATAGTGGGCATGCGGGAGGCCAGGTGGACGTACCGCCGAATTGCTCAACACGTGGGGCGTTAGGTCTCCACAGTACATCGATGTTGTCGCCAGTGGTCGGCGGAAGGTGCACGTGCCCGTCGACCTGGGACCGGACCGCAGGGACGCACGGATGCACGCCAAGACCGTAGGATCCTACGCAGTGCCGGAGGGGACCGCACCGCCACTTTCCAGCAAATTAGGGACACTGTTGCTCCTGGGGTATCGGCGAGGACCATTCGCAACCGTCTCCATGAAGCTGGGCTACGGTCCCGCACACCGTTAGGCCGTCTTCCGCTCACGCCCCAACATCGTGCAGCCCGCCTCCAGTGGTGTCGCGACAGGCGTGAATGGAGGGACGAATGGAGACGTGTCGTCTTCAGCGATGAGAGTCGCTTCTGCCTTGGTGCCAATGATGGTCGTATGCGTTTTTGGCGCCGTGCATGTGAGCGCCACAATCAGGACTGCATACGACCGAGGCACACAGGGCCAACACCCGGCATCATGGTGTGGGGAGCGATCTCCTACACTTGCCGTACACCACTGGTGATCGTCGAGGGGACACTGAATAGTGCACGGTACATCCAAACCGTCATCGAACCCATCGTTCTACCATTCCTAGACCGGCAAGGGAACTTGATGTTCCAACAGGACAGTGCACGTCCGCATGTATCCCGTGCCACCCAACGTGCTCTAGGAGGTGTAAGTCAACTACCCTGGCCAGCAAGATCTCCGGATCTGTCCCCCATTGAGCATGTTTGGGACTGGATGAAGCGTCGTCTCACGCGGTCTGCACGTCCAGCACGAACGCTGGTCCAACTGAGGCGCCAGGTGGAAATGGCATGGCAAGCCGTTCCACAGGACTACATCCAGCATCTCTACGATCGTCTCCATGGGAGAATAGCAGCCTGCATTGCTGCGAAAGGTGGATATACACTGTACTAGTGCCGACATTGTGCATGCTCTGTTGCCTGTGTCTATGTGCCTGTGGTTCTGTCAGTGTGATCATGTGATGTATCTGACCCCAGGAATGTGTCAATAAAGTTTCCCCTTCCTGGGACAATGAATTCACGGTGTTCTTATTTCAATTTCCAGGAGTGTATATTAGGAAGAGTATTGGCCCTAACACACTTCCCTGAGGGACTCCTATGTTAATATGTTCTGGTTTGGAAATGTGTTTTGTCAATCTGCTGAACTGTACCCAATTTTCCAAGTATGATTGAAACCAATTATTTACTGTTCCCCTTATTCCTAGTGCCTCCATTTTGTTTAGTAGTATTTTGTGGTCTACCGTGTCAAATGCTTTGCTAAGGTCAAGGAATATGCCTGTTACATGTTCACCTTCGTCAAGTGCTTCTAAGACAAAATTTGTGAAGTGAGCTACTGCTGTACCTGTGCTTCTTCCTGGCCTGAAACCAAACTGTTCTTTACACAGTAGGTTGTACTTGTTTAGGAAATCCATTAGTCTGTTTTTCATTATATTTTCTATTGCCTTGGAAAAGGATGAGAGTAATGAGATGAGCCTATAGTTTTCTATATTTTCTGGATCGCCGTTCTTAAATAGAGGCAGGACTTTTGCACATTTTAAGTATTCTGGGAAGCAGCCTGCAGTGAAAGATTCATTTATGATGTGTGCCAAAGGATGTCGTATGCTGTCAATGCAGTCCTTCAGTAAGCACACTGGCACTTCACCTAAACCTGCTGATGTTTTATTCTTTAGATTCTTCACAACCATCCTTACTTCTTCTGTAGAAGTCGGTAACAGTAACATTGAGTTAGCCATATAGTTCAATTTTTGTTCTGGCTGTTTTTTGCCAAACTTTTGCTGTAGCTTGGTAGCAACACTGCTGAAGTACTCATTTACAGTATTTGCTAGTGTATTTGGGTTATGTATAATAGCACCATTATGTTTAATTTGAATGTTTGCTGTTTTTAATTTATTACTGTTTGTTTCCTGTTTGATAACAGTCCAGGCTGCTTTAATTTTATTTTCTGCCTTTTCTATAATACTGTCATTGTGGGCTTTCTTTGCATCTCGTAATACTCTTCTGTATATTCTTTTGTATGTGTGGTAGTAGTTTAGGAGACCAGGATCACTATGGTAGTTTTTTAACCTGTTCAGTTGTTTGAGTGTTGCAGAGGATTTCCTTATTCCTTTGGTCACCCTGGTATTTCTTTTGTGTGAGTGTACTGCAGTTTGCACCTTTGGGAATGCTTCATCAAATCTGAGTTTAAATAGTGACATGAATTTAGAAAATTTCTTATTTATACTAGTTTCAGCATACACCTCTTCCCAAGTTATACTGTTTATTTGCTTGGCAAATTCTGATCTGTTTGGTTTGGAGAAAACCCTTCTGTATGTGTATGTTTTAGTTGTATTGTCTACATTTATGTTTAATTTTAGGATTTGACAGGAGTGATCAGAAAGGCCAGGTTATCTACAATAATTTCACAACTTTCTTTATCTATGTCTGTGATGATGTGATCAATTGTCGATGATGAGTTTTTGGCTATCCTCGTGGCTCTGTTAACTAATGGTGATAACTTATAACAGCGCAATATATTCAAGAATGAGTTACAGAATCTATCTGGGTTTTGTGTGTTTATATTTAAGTCTCCACAAATGAGAACCTTCCATTTAGGATTCGAAGCCATGTCTAGAATCTGGATTAGTTTTGCAGTGAAAGTATCTATATCACCACTGGGTGAACGGTAAATACATATTATAGTTAACCTTTGTGCCTCATCTGTCTTACTTATGTCTATGGCTGATATTTCTATGTGTTTTTCCTGACTTACAGAATTAATATCATTTCTAATTTTATAGGCAATTCCTTGCTTAACATATATACATGATCCACCACCTCTAATGGTGGTTCTACTATAATGACATGCTAGTATATATGAGTTTAAATTTATTAATGTTATTTCAGTTCCTCTACACCAATGTTCAGTAATGCATGTGACTGAACTGTTTAAAGTTTGTAGTTCCACTTCTAATTGTTGCACTTTGTTTCTGACAGATTGTATATTTTGATGAAAGACTGAGAAACGAGCACAGCTTACCTTGCCTGTATCTTTTGTTTGCATTTTGTTGACAGTGACTGATGCTTTGCGCCGGTTTGTCCCAGTTTTTTTCTCCTCTTGGTGCTGAACCATAAAAAATCCTCCTTTGGAGTGATGTACTTTCTTATCCTCTGGCTCCTTCTGATGGGGTGTGGTTTAGCTGGTGGCTTCTCCATTGGTACTGTCGTTTCTGGTGCTACTGCTGTTGTTGGCTTTGCTGTTGTCTTATCCAGATCGTGCCGATGTGGTGTAGTCATGATTATCACGTTTGTATGCGTGAGTTTCTTCAGACACTGTTTAAGATAACGTGTAACATTTGCAGTTTCATTTTTATATACATTGTTTGAACCTCCGATGAGTATTACACAGTCTTTATCGTGTAGATTTTTAACCTCTCTAGATTCAGTCGTTTTTATTATTTCTGCTAGTGGGGCTCCCGGTTTTACTATGCTACACAAACTTCTATTAGTTTTCTCTTTAATTTTCTTTGCGGGTCCACGGCCATGACTATCTGAAAGCATGAGTATTTTATTATGCGAGTTATCTGTGACAATGTTTTTCGTTTGAGTGTCTGTTTGTATCGGTATTTTGTGACATATTTCAAGGTCATTTTGTACCAGTATTGTCTCATGAAGTTCATACGACACTTTATCGCTGTTTCGAGATTTTTTGATGTGTTTAGACTGTTCACTGGTGGTTTTAGGCCTACTATCTTGAATGTTTTTCTTCCCAAGCGACTCGTAACGGCTCGTTTTACTCTCGCTGTCTACAATTGCGAGTACTTCAAACGAGTTTTCATGCACGAAATTAACGTTGCGGTCATTGTTCACACGATTTAACACTACTTGTTTGTTGTTTTTAAACGTAGCTTGGTTGTTTTTAAACGTAGCTTTGTTCCAGTTTTTGGAAGCAGGCGAAATGTTTTGCACCGAGTCCTGCGTGTAGCACGTACCTTGTTTTGATCGGAGATCATAATTTTCTCTCTTGAGCCATGAAATTTCTTTACGAAGCACTTCGACAATTTTCTGTAGGCTGATAATACGTTCATTTAATTTTGTTGTAATACCATTATCATTCACATAATGACAGTTTTTCACTACGGAGCTGTAATTTTCGCGCACAGGAATATTACGAACACTTGAATCTGTCGCCATCTTGTCACACACCTCCTCTATAAAGAACTAGATTTTTATAATGTCCATTTACATATTTAATATAATAATACAAACCACATGGTTCATGTTGTTGATATTTTATAGTACAAGCATATTCTAGACCAGTTTGGCTATTATCCATGTTTAATACCAAACTTCCAAAATCTGCAGAGGTAACAAAAGGAACTTTTTGGGTAAATCTATAATTTTCAAATTCTATGTATTGATCTTTTTCTCATAGTTCTATTTTTACTGGTTTATTAATTAACAAATATTTTGGTTGTTCCCTAATTTTTCTTTGTTATTAAAATGTAAATTACTTAATCACAAATACATTTTTGGTGCTTGAAACAAGTTTATCCAACTGTAATGTGAATTACTTTCATTTTTAAAATATAATAAATTAATATATTTTTCTTTCTTAGAATTTCTTATTTTTAATGGTTACAACTGATATTTTTCATCGAAAGAATAAACATTAGTAGACATATTAATAATTATCTAAATATTTGGAATATCATTCGTTTCAACAGCTAGCGAAATATTAGGTATTTTTTTCTTCAAGCTCTCCAACAATTTCTTAATAATTGCCTGTTCCGTGTAGATTTTTACATTTCTGTCTATTTACTGGATTTAATGCGCAAGCTATAGATCACAAAAACGTTTTTGATCACAATTTTTTGCGTTAATAAAAGTTGGTTTTTCCTTTATTTTTTCTGTAAGATGAAACTCATAAAGCAACATCTGAGATTGAAAATTAGCCTTTTTTTGTAAAATATCTATTGTCACTGAGGGAATATGGTATAGTTGTAGGTAAACAACTAGAATTCTCTCATATACAGATTTATTCACACTTAGCGTCTACACAGATACAAGACCGGAGGCTAACTGCCGTTAGCGTCCAACATGCTCTCCAAAGCCCTCTCCTCAAAGATAGCACACTTACGCACAGAACAAATATCGTTTTTTATGGCGCTCTACGCCACATCACTTTCTTAAATTTTTTACATATATCGTTAACAGTAGTAATCCAATAATTTAGGTGCCGATGTCCACATTCCATAACTTTATTATTTGTTGGCATTTTATTTTCACAAACTAAATTCAAATTTATTTTCAAAAACATTAAATATTTTTTAAATTTTTTAAACTATTTTATAATTTTTGGTTTCATGGCATCCAAGAAATTATTAGCAATAGCTGACTTTATATAATTTTCGAAATTTATGGTTTGTAAACTTTTATAAATGCTTTTGCGACCAACTACAGTTTAACTATTTTCCTATTTTTTGTTTACATGAAAATAAATTGATATAAAATGGTAATAATTTTGTATATTGGTTTAGATTTGTCATTTTTAAAAGCTTCACCATTTTCAATTTTAGAATAAACATCTATGTCAATTTTTTTATTTCTTTTTTTGCTTCTTATTATATAGTATTACTTATTATATGATTATTAATTATAACGATAATAAAATTTTGATTGTTTAACTTATAACACATTTTCAAATTTTCTAATTTACAATAATCACAAAGTTCATTTATATTGAAGTTGCTTTTGAGAAAGTCACAATCTTCTTTAGCATTGAACATTTTACTGATTTCTAGTGAAATCTTATTATTTTTCAGTCCTTCATATTTTAGTTTAAAATCTGTTCTTTAAAAAATTGAAAATTGTATTCATAAATTAACCTAGTATTTCTTTTTGGCGAAAACATTTTAAATTCACTATTGAGTTCCAAACAAATTCTTTTACCATCCTTAGTATTTATATATAGACGTTCACAATGCTATATAAAAAGTTTAAGTCCAGCTCAATATTGTGAAAAGGATAGGTGCCACTCACCCTATAGTGGAGATGCAGTCACAGATAGGCACAACAAAAAGACTGTTGAAAAGTGAGCTTTTTGCCAACAAGGCCTTTGTCAAAAATACACACACACACACACACACACACACACACACACATACTCATGCAAACACAACTCGCACACACAAGACCACAGACCATGGCAGCTGGAAACAGACTGCAAGTAGCAGTACTTCATAGGAGAGGCAAGCGGGTGGGGATAAGGAGGAGGCTGGAGTGCGGATGGGAACTGACAGTAGGATAAGGGTGAGAGACAGTAAAGTATTTCAGGGGGAGTGTGCTCAGCAACAGGGTGGTCCAGTTGTTTCTTGGCCACAGTTTGTCAGTGGCCATTCATCCAGACAGAGAGCTTGTTAGTTGTCATTCCCATGTAGAATGCAGCACAGTGGTTGCAGCTGAGCTTGTACATGACATGACTGGTTTCACACATAGCCCTGCCTTTGATGGGATAAGTAATGTTTGCAACTGAACTGGTGAAGGTGGCAGTGGTAGGATGTATGGTACAGGTCTTACATCTAGGTCTATTACAGGGATATGAGCTGTGAAGCAAGGGGTTAGGAGCGGGAGTTGTGTAGGGATGTATGAGGATACTGTGTAGATCAGTGGGCGGTGCCTTTCAAGGATGTTTGATACAATTTACATGATGTGCATGACAGTGATGTACTACGATATACACATCAAATTGGGCACAACATAGATTACAGTGGCTTCAAGGGAAGCAGGGGATAGCTGCATAAATTCCAACAGTGCCAGAGAATTGGAAGATGTAAGATAAGATTTCAAACAAAGTGTTGACTTCATGCTGTACAGAAAACTGCAGAATCGGCCCAAAAATTTGTAGATGAGATAAACAAACTTATCTGATCATTTGATCAGGAATTTGTTTTCATTTCAAATCAAATGAGATTTGAAGAGGAATTGCATATGAAGGGAATCCTGAAAATTTGAAACACCAAAAGAGTTGTATCAAGATTAACCAACATCAGTGCCTCAATGCATTTGTTTACAATTATGCTGGCTGTTAATCTGGTTGGTACATTGACTGGAAAGTTATTTATTGTGCTGCGAGAATTTGGAAGTGCTAGAGCCATAGGAAAAATTTACATCATAGCAGGCAAGAGTGGGTCAAAATAAGTTGCTTTTGTTTGATTTGTGGTGTATAAAAATCATACTTCCTTAGAACAAACTATCCCTCCTCAAAAGTGTGACATTGTTATTCATATCATGTGGAACCACTGGACAAATTCAGCCAATGGATGTTTATTTTTTCTGTACTTATAAAACATATTTTCACACTTTCTGTAACTACGCCTTAAAGGATAGCCAGTTTCATGATAAGCTCCATGACAGACTGTTTTACATTTGATTGCATGGTATCACATATCATCAGTTCTCATCATCCTGCTACACCAGTATGATTCCATACGCATTCGTTAACAGTGGATATCTAGCTGAATATCCCGTACAGTTTGTAACTCCCAAAGAGTTCACCTTCACTCTTGGTGTTGTGAACCTTTGTGATCACTATGATTCCCATTTTTCATTCCATGTTCATGGTGCAAGGTAATAGTTTGTTTTGAACATTTCTTCATTTCTCAGATGTCAACAATGTCCATTTTGTGAACTGTAATACATATATCCCTTAGAACTTGATCTGTGCACATCCCAAACACATATTTTCTGTTTTCTGTATCTCTCCTGATGGACTTGACGAGTCATTAGCATTTAATATTTTTCCTGTCATACCTGTTAAAATTACACTTTCAAATGAGCCTTACTAATAACTGAACTTGCGACCTCAAACTCGAGGAGTTTTTTGGTAGTACAAACTGCTTACACCTGCAAAATATTCCTCTAAACAATCAATTTAATTTTATAGTATATACACTGAAACCCCAAAGAAACTGGAATAGGCATGCATATTGAAATACAGAAATAGATAAACAGGCAGAATATGGCACTGTCATTGGTAATGCCTATATAAGACAACAAGTGTCTAGCACAGTTGTTAGATCAGTTACTGCTGCTACAATGGCAGGTTATCAAGATTTAAGTGAGTTTGGTTGTGGTGTTATAGACAGCACATGAGCAATGGGACACAGCATCTCTGAGGTAGTGATGAAGTGGGAATTTTCCCATATCAACATTTCATGAGTGTACCGTGAATATCAGGAATCTGGCACAAATTAAGTATGTGGCATTGCTGCAGCCAGAAAAAGATCCTGGAAGAATGGGACCAACGACGACTGAAGAGAATCGTTCAATGTGACAGAACTGCAGCCCTTCTGAAAATTGCTGCAGATTTCTATGCTGGGCCATCAACAAGTGTCAGCGTGTGAACCATTCAATGAAACATCATTGATATGGGCTTTCAGACCTGAAGGCCCACTCATGTACCCTTGATGACTGAACGAGACAAAGCTGTATGCCTCACCTGGGCCCGTTAACACTGACATTGGACTATTAATGACTGGAAACATATTGCTTGGTCAGACAAGTCTCATTTCAAAGAGTATTGAGTGGATGGACATGTACAGGTATGGAGACAACCTCATGAATTCTTGGACCTTGCATGTCAACAAGGGACAGTTGAAGCTGGTGGAGGGTCTGTAATGGTGTGGGACATGTGCAGTAGTAGTGATATGGGACCCCTGTTATGTCTAGATATGACTCTGACAGGTGACATGTACATAAGTATCCTGGCTGATCATGTGCATCAATTCATGTCCATTGTGCACTCCGACAGACTTGGGCAATTATAGCAAGACAATCTGACACCCCACACATCCATAATTGCTACAGAATGACTCCAGGAACACTCTTCTGAGTTTAAACATTTCTGATGACCACCAAACTCTCCAGACATCAACATTATGGAACATATCTGGGATGCCTTGCAACGTGTCATTCAGAAGAGCTCTTGACCCCTCCATACCCTTATGGATTTATGGATAGCCCTGCAGGATTCATGGTGTCAGTTCCCTCCAGCACTACTTCATATATTAAGTCGAGTCCATGCCATGTCATGT
The DNA here is from genome assembly GCF_021461395.2 of Schistocerca americana. Classification (NCBI taxonomy): domain Eukaryota; kingdom Metazoa; phylum Arthropoda; class Insecta; order Orthoptera; family Acrididae; genus Schistocerca; species Schistocerca americana. The sequence goes on along the minus strand of NC_060126.1, from coordinate 163,290,882 downwards.
TGCGGCACTTCTGCATGCTCGCAGGGCCCTACACGGCATTAGGCAGGTGTAACAGTTTCTTTGGTTCTTCAGTGAAATATAAGATATTTTGATCAGCATTCGATTGAAACAAATATATAAGACACTTCACAGCTGACATTAGATAAAGGTCGAAATAAATCTGCAGCAGTTAGATCATTTAACACACTTGACATTACAAGATACATTTTATGAGCTATATTGTCTTTCTTAACTTTTCGATATAACTCACCTGTTCTTACAATCCTCTTTATTTCCCTACTTAAGTCCTTAAAGAAGAAAAATTTACTGATGTATTCAATATACTTCCTATGACATTTAATTGTTTTAGAATGAAATAATTAACTACTCCACTGAACATTTTGTTTTTTCACACTGCACAAGGACACGCTCCTACAAACAACTCAGTTACATTTCTTGTTTCTCTAAAGACTCTACCACAGAAATGCTGCCAACCTCATTTGATAACTAAATGCAGATATATATAAAAATTTGTAACACTTCCATATTCCAAAACGGCCATAACCTTTATGTAAAAGCCAAATTATGTCTTTTAATGTTATTTTAATGTTATTTGAGGAATTCACAACTTCCAATGGTTTGAATTCTCATTTACCCTAAAAAAAGGCATCTTCACATAACAACCATCTTTTATTATCCTTTTCTGACAATGTTCCTTGGTCCCAAGATGATACAGTACCATCAAGTCGTTGATCAGACTTTAAAAATACTTTTAACTTTTTAACTATCATCAGACTTCATTATTAGTGTAACTTACAGATTTACTCTAAAGATTACTGCAGGTCCTTCCTTTGTACTCTACCTAAACATACCTAAAGGTAATCAAAAAAGTGCATTAGGCACTACATTAAATGTATCTTTAATGTAATTTGTTTCTAATTTCAGTTCTTCTAGGAACATAAAGGAACATATCCCAGCACATTAATCAATTAGGTAATAATCTACCTACCATAAAGCTTGATGAACTGTGTGTATAATGAGATCCAAAGTTCTGTAAACTCCAAACAGTAGACAATACCTTTTTCTCTGTATCTGAATAATTTAGCTCATGTTCGGTTAGGTTTCAACTGGGGAAGGCTTTAGACTTATTCTCTACATTTTCAGGATCTCAAACTAATTAATATCTTAGAATCTGACAGTGCTTGTTTAGTGCTATTAAAAGCATCATCCTTCATCCAAAATTCGCTTACACCTCTGCTCTTGTAAATTCTATGGACATGGATCATTCATAGTTTGCCCTCTTATAAATTGCCTAGAAAATCCAGTTAGTCCTGAAAAGAACATAACTTTCTTACATTTTTGAATTTGGGACATTATTTTATAGTTCACATTCTTTCCAGGGCACATTGTATACCATTTATCCCTATGATATGGCCCAGAATCATTAATATTTCTCTCCCAAATTGAGGTTTAAATAGCTTGTCCTATGGGTGGGAAACAGCCCCTAAAGGCAGAAGAATCAGCAATGATCAACAGCATGAGGATGTAGAAGGCAATGAAAACCACTGCGTTAGACACGTAACGTGTATCTGCAGGACATGTGGCCTGTAATTGAAAAAGTGTCATGATGATCTCTCCATTGGCAAAAGATTCCATAATAGTCCAGGAGGGGACAGCCAAGGGGGATGTTACCATGAGAAAAACATTGAATAATCAACAGAAGGATAACATTCTACGAGTTGTGGCAGGGAATGTCAGAAGCTAGAACATGGTAGGGAAACTAGAAAATCTGAAAAGTGAAATTCAGATGCTCAATCTAGATATAGTAGGGGTCAGTGAAGTGAAGTGGAAAGAAGACAAGAATTTCTGGTCAGATGAGTATAGGGTAATATCAACAATAGCATGATTTATTATCAATAGTAAGGAAGGTCAGGCAGTGTATTACTGTGAACAGTTCAGTGATAGGGTTGTTCTTTTCAGAATCGACAGCAAACCAACACCGACAATGAAAGTGCAGGTACCATATACATGCCGATGTCACAAGCTGAAGTTGAAGTGATAGAGAAAGTGTATGAGGATATTGAAAGGGTAATACAGTATGTAAAGGGATATGAAAATCTAATAGGCGTGGGGGACTGGAATATAGTTGTTGGGGAAGGAGTAGAAGAAAAGATTACAGGAGAATATGGGCTTGAGACAAGGAATGAGAGAGGAGAAAGACTAATTGAGTTCTCTAACAAGTTTCAGCTAGCAATAGTGAATACTCTGTTCAAGAATCACAAGAGGAGGAGATATACTCAGAAAAGCCTGAGTGATATGGGAAGATTTCAGTTAGATTACATCATGGTCTGACAGAGATTCTGAAATCAGATACTGGATTGTAAGGTGTACTCTGGTCACAACATAGTAGTGATGAAGAGTAGGCTGAAGTTTAAGACGTTAGTCAGGAAGAATCAATATTCAAAGAAGTGGAATACAGAAGTACTAAGGAATGATGAGATACAGTTCAAGTTCTCTAAGGCTATAGATACAGCAATAAGGAATAGCTCAGTAGGCAGTACAGTTGAAGAGGAATGGACATCTCTAAAACTGAACTGGCCATCACAGAATTTGGGAAGGAAAACATAGTTACAAAGAAGGTAACTGTAAAGAAACCATGGGTAACAAAAGAAATACTTCAATTGATTGATGAAAGGAGGAAGTACAAAAATGTTCTGGGACTCAGGAATAGAGAATAACAAGTCACTGAGGAATGAAATAAACAGGAAGTGCAGGGAAGCTAAGATGAAATGGCTGCAGGAAAAATGTGAAGACATCGAAAAAGAAATGATTGCTGGAAGGACAGACTCAGCATACACAAAAGTCAAAACAACCTTTGGTGACATTAAAAGCAAGAGTGCAATGGTGATTCCACTGTTAAATGCAGAGGAGAGAGTGGATAGGTGGAAAGAATACATTGAGAGCCTCTAGGGGGGGGGGGGGGGGGGGGAAGAATTGTCTGATGTGATAGAAGAAGAAACAGGAGAAGAGATAGGGGATCCAGAATTTAAAAGAGCTTTGGAGGACTTAAGATCAAATAAGGCAGAAGGGATAGATAACATTTCATCAGAATTTCTAAAATCATTTGGGGAAGTGATAACAAAACGGCTATTCACATAGGTGTGTACAATGTATGAGTCTGGCAACATACCATCTGACTTCCAGAAAAGCATCATCCACACAATTCCAGATATGGCAAGGGCTGACAAGTGTGAGAATTACCGCACAGTCAGCTTAACAGCTCATCCAAGTTGCTTACAACAATAATATACAGAAGAATGGAAAAGAAAATTGAGGATGCACTAGATGATGATCAGTTTGGCTTTAGGAAAGATAAAGGCGTGAGAGAGGAAATTCTGAAATTCTGACATGGTTAATAATGGAAACAAGACTAAAGAAAAATCAAGACACATTCAGAGGATTTGTTGGCCTGGAAAAAGTGTTCAACAATGTAAAATGGTGCACAATGTTCAAAATTCTGAGAAAAGCAGGGGTAAGCTATATGGAGAGACTGGTCATATGCAGCAAGTACAACAGCCAAGAGGGAATAATAAGAGTGGACAACCAAGAACGAAGTGCTCATATTAGAAAGATATAAGACAAAGATGTAGCCTTTTGCCCCTTCTGTTCAATCTGTACGTCGAGGAAGCAATGATGGAACTAAAAGAAAGGTTCAGGAGTGGAATTAAAATTCAGGGTGAAAGGATATCAATGATACAATTCACTGATGACATTGCTATCCTGAGTGAAAGTGAAGAAGAATTACATGATCTGCTGAACATATTGAACGTCTAATAAGTACAGAGTATGGATTGAGAGTAAATTGAATAAGGATGAAGGTAATGAGAAGTAGTAGAAGTGAGAACAGTGAGAAACTTAACATCAGGACTGATTGTTATGAAGTAGATTAAGTTAAGGAATTCTGCTACCTAGGTAGTTAAATAACCAATGACAGACAGAGTAAGGAGGGCATCAACAGCAGACCAGCAATGGCACAAAGGGCATTCCTGGCCAAGAGAAGTCTACTAATATAAAATATCAGCCTTAATTTGAGGAAGAAATTTCTGAGAATGTACGTCTGGAGTACAGTACTGTATGGTAGTGAAACATAGACTGTGAGAAAACCAGAACAGAAGAGAACCGAAGCATTTGAGATGTGGTGCTACAGACGAATGTTGAAAATTAGGTGTATTGATAAGGTAAGGAACAAGTCACGATAGGCAGAACAAAAAGATTCACACAATTATAGCTTCTGGCCATTAAGGCCTTTGTCAGCGACAGTCGCACACACACACACACACACACACACACACACACACACACACTCGCACGCAAATGCAACATGCACACACGTCTGCAGTCTCAGACAACTGAAACCACACTGTGAGCAGCAGCACCAGTGCATGATGGGAGTGGCAACTGGTTGGGGATAAGGAGGAGACTGGGGCAGGAAGGGGGAGGGATAGTTTGGTGGGGGTGGCAGACAGTGAAGTGCTGCAGTTTAGATGGAAGGCAGGAAAGGAGTTGGGGAAGGGAGGGGGGGGGGGGGGGGAGGGGAGTAGTGGAAAGGAGATAAATAAGCAGAAATTAAAAGACTGGGTTTGAAGGTGAAATGACGGCTGTGCAGTGCAGGAATGGGAACAGGGAGGGGGCTGGATGGGTGAGGACAATGACTAAGGTTGAGGCCAGGAGGGTTATGGGAACATAATTCCCTGCAATACACCCTATGTTCCCGTAACCCTCCTGGCCTCAACCTTCGTTAGTTACTGTACTCACCCATCCAGCACCCTCCCTGTTCCCATTCCTGCACTGCACAGCCGTCATTTCACCTTCAAACCTGGTCTTTTAATTTCTTTTTATTTATCTCCTTTCCGCTTCTTCCCCCCTCCCCTCCCCACCTTCTCTCCTGTCCTCCATCTAAATTGCAGCACTTCATTGTGTGCCACCCCCACCATACTATCCCTCCCTCTCCCCGCCCCAGCCTCCTCCTTACCCCCATCCAGCTGCCTCTCCCATCATGCACTGGTGCTGCTGCTCACAGTGTGACTTCAGTTGCCTGAGACTGCAGGCATGTGTGCGAGTTGCATTTGTGTGAGTGTGTGTGTGTATGAGTGTCTATTGTTGACAAAGGCCTTAATGGCCATAAACTATAATTGTGTGAATCTTTTTGTTGTGCCTATCATGACTCAGCTTCTCCACTATATGGTGAATAGCAACTTTCCTTCTCTAATATTGTTTCATGCCATCCTGGATTTTCCATTGGTTGAAGGTAAAGAACGAGGAGGTTCTGTGCAGAATCAGAGGGGAAACGAGTATGTGGAAAGCACTGATAAGGAGAAGGGACAGAATGATAGGACATCTGTAATGACATGAGGGAATGACTTCCATGGTACTAGAGGGAGATGTAGAGGACAAAAACTGTAGAAGGAGACAGAGATTGAAATACATCCAGCAAATAATTGAGGACATAGGTTGCAAGTGCTACTCTGAGATGAAGAAGTTAGCACAGGAGAGGAATTCATGGCAGGCCACATCAAACCAGTCACAAGACTGATAACCCCCCCCCCACCCCCCACCCCACATACACACACACACACACACACAAAAATTCCTCTTTCTTGTTGCTTTCTTGAAGTTTAAGCCCCTAATGCATATTGATCTTCTGACATCTGAGAAACTAGTAATAACTCATCTACATACATAATCAGATCTTGTACTAATTTGCCACCTACAGATATGTCCAAGATATGAATAAAAATGGCTACAGGTATGTTCAACCCAAAAGATAGTATATAAAACTCGTAAGATTTCCCTTAGATAACAATGTAGTGTAATGCCTAAATTCTCAATACTGGCAAGATATCAGTGCCAGTATTACCAAGACTTCTGAGAATGTTTTAATTATAAGTTTTAAGTTTAGTTATGTAATTTCGCATTTGCTACTGTCCTTCCTGAGAAAAAAGTATCTTAACGGATGGACAAACAGACAGTTGGAAAATAAAGACTTTTTTTAAAAAAAAATTTCATGTGACATACTTACAAACATTTTTCAGACTTTTACCCTTACCTGTACCATGAAACCCTATTTCTTGTCAAATATCTTGATTCTAGATGAATAGGAAGTACCCTAATGCTTTGATGAGTGAGTTTGCGAGTACAGTGTCAAAATATAACATACCATATTTACCTGAGTATAAGAGGACCCTTAATATAAGACAACTCCCTTCTCTCTATGACACTCCCTGAGAAAAAAAATTAACATATCCTAGCAAATAAAATTTACAAACTTATATTGACATAAGGCAGCTACTTAAAAAGTTAACATTCCACCTATCCTAAACTTAGGTCATATACTCAGTGTCTACATTTTGATAAAACAAGGAATAATAAAATAAACAAAAGGAAATGGTTTACAACAATTTTTATCGATACGGCCATTTTTGTTTGCTTAGCCTGTCATCTGTAGTATCCATATTTTTAATCATCGTCGTCATCATCCCAACAGGACATCTGTATAACTCGTATCTTTGTTGCCACAAATATTTGGCAATTTCTTCTGTATTTGTTGCCATTTCTGAAGTTGTGGTTACAGTGGGATCTGAGAACACACATAGTAGATTTTGCTTCTTTGCTGCCATGAGAATGTTACAACATCAGCAGCCAACTGTCATACAAGATGGTGGGCATCAACAATATTGCTTCACCAAAATGTGGGAATATTTACTGGCCCCACAGTCTAGACTTCCAGCATCTCCTGCATAATTTTATGCTATTGATGAGTATTTGTTCAATTTTAAGGATATTTCAATTCCTAGTACAAATGCATTCAAGCAAACTGCAATTTAAACGTGGCAGAGATTCATAAAAAGCCAAAGTATGTAATAAAGAGTGCCATGATTAGCAACATGATGAAAATTATTGTCCACATACCACTCTTAACCCCACAGTCATTGTAGTTCTCAGTCAAACTGAGTCACTGTCTGCCCCCCCCCCCCCCCCCACCTCCCACCATCCAACCCTTTCACAGTGCTGTGCTTGAGCAAAGTGAAACACAGATGGCGATATCTTCTAGAGTACAGGTCATGTGTAACTACAGCTATTCATAAGTAAATATAATGACAGCAATTAATACATAAATAAAAGATTGCAATCATGATTCTTTGCAATTCTGGAACTTTCACTCATCCTGCAATTGAGTGATCTCTGTTGGTATTATCTCCACAACAGGCCTTTCTGCTGTAGTTTATTCTTGCAATAACAATTGCAGTCAGTGTCATATGATTTATTTTGTTGGTTAGGCAATTAATTCTGAGCTAATTTTCTTTCTCATTTCATCTTAATCTTAATGTCACCACCTTGCTCTAAAGCTGATTAAAAGCTAGTGACGTTTCTCCCCAGTAATCTAATATGCAAACACAGACCGAATTTCTCATTTTCAACCTACCCAATAAATTATTACAGTTTCTCATAGCCAAGCAGAATACTGTTTTCAGTTCAGAATCAAGTAATGGACAAGATTTTCGCCTTGACTTAAAATCTCAAAAGCAGTGTAAATGTACGCTATGTACTACATGTGCAAACAAAGTTGCCACTGGGCACAATGGCTGATGCGACCATAAAGGCATTGCCAATTTACAGTTGCTCACAGTACCCATGCATGTACAAGAACTTTTATTTTGAACCTTTTGAAATACAACAAAAATTTGTTAAGTTGATGTAATTTAATGTCATTTCCTCCTGTGTTTCACAAAATTGTCAATTTTTAAGCAGAGCATTATATTGTTGTAGTGGCTAGTTCATAGTTTCTTGCATATCCCTTGCATATTGGACCACAGTTGAATCCACGAACAATGGCAGTTTGTGCATGTCAAGGCACAGATGGGGACTGTATTGTTGGCAATTCCAGCCGACAGTTTCGTTAAGCACATGCACCTGCTTTCCGCTTGAAGAAAGCGTATATCCTGCAAATTATGTCTCTCATTTCCTTATGCAGAATTTAGCACTTATCACCACCATCAGCAATGACACCTCACAGCAAATGGAACAGAAATTCACTAAACAACTCACTATGATCACGTTTAATGCATGCATGAGCTATGGCATTCAGAGCAGAGTGCTCTGAATGCTCATTGGCTGTTGGAGTATGCATGACATAGGTGCGCAGAACAAGTCTAAGCTCGGCCGCCATCATTTATGACTCCAACTATAGCACCATAAGTCAAATGTCACATGCTTCTTTTAGTAAAGTCAATACTGTATCGAGTGCTTTCGCATATTGGGAAATCCTGAGCCTATTCAAACTGAAAGCATTGTTTCCTAAGCCTAACCCTTCAAAATAAATTTGTACAGAACCTTAAAAGCCACACTTCATCTGTAAATATAAGACAACCCCTGTATTAATCTATTAAACAATGTAAAAATATAAGGGAAGGAAACATTCCACGTGGGAAAAATTATATATAAAAACGAAGATGAGGTGACTTACCGAACAAAAGCGCTGGCAGGTCGATAGACACACAAACAAACACAAACATACACACAAAATTCAAGCTTTCACAACAAACTGTTGCCTAATCAGGAAAGAGGGAAGGAAAGGGGAAGACGAAAGGAAGTGGGTTTTAAGGGAGAGGGTAAGGAGTCATTCCAATCCCGGGAGCGGAAAGACTTACCTTAGGGGGAAAAAAAGGCAGGTATACACTCGCACACACGCACATATCCATCCACACATACAGACACAAGCAGACATATTATTTAATATGTCTGCTTGTGTCTGTATGTGTGGATGGATATGTGCGTGTGTGCGAGTGTATACCTGTCCTTTTTTCCCCCTAAGGTAAGTCTTTCCGCTCCCGGGATTGGAATGACTCCTTACCCTCTCCCTTAAAACCCACTTCCTTTCGTCTTCCCCTTTCCTTCCCTCTTTCCTGATGAGGCAACAGTTTGTTGCGAAAGCTTGAATTTTGTGTGTATGTTTGTGTTTGTTTGTGTGTCTATCGACCTGCCAGCGCTTTTGTTCGGTAAGTCACCTCATCTTTGTTTTTATATATAAAAACAATGTAAAAATGTTGATGTGAGCACCAGTAGTTTAATTTGGGAATATAACATGACCCTGTATTTTTTGAATAACATATTTGAGAGAAAAGCCCATCTTATAATCAGACAAATATGGTAAATGGCCTTATCTTCTGATTTCATTGACTTACGAGCTTAAATTTTTTATACTATCAGGGGACTGTACACCTTATGTGCGATATAAATTTCAACTTGATGCATCTACCTGTTACAGAGAGAAAGAGGTCTCAGCAGACAGACGGAAGGACAGATATCAAATCACAAAGAAAATTCTTTTTGTGGGACATAATTACAAATCAATAATTTTCGAATTTTTCCTTTGCTTGAACTGTGAGACCTTGTGACTTTCCAAAAATCATGATTGTAGGTCAATGCAAATTACCCTATAGGTCTCGGTGAGTGAGTTTTCAAGTATCAAAATGTGTGATCTAAATAGTCATAGCTTTTGACTGCATTGACTTAGAGGCTTAAACTTTTCACACCACCAAAGAACCATAGATCTTAGTATGTTACTTAAATTTCAACTTGATACATTGATGCATTGCTGAGAAAATGAGGTTCTTAGCAGTCAGACTAATGAACAGACAGACAGACAGATGGGCAACAAAGTGATCATATAAGAGTTCCAGTTTTACCACTTGAGATACAGAACTATAAAACCAGATGCATAAATAATAAGCAAACACTGGCATATAAAAGAATATATGCAAACATGCCAGTCATTAAGATTCATTAAAAGAGAATTTATTGTGTTTGTCATATTAGAATAGATGTTGATCAGGTATTAGCAGAATTATGCTTGTTCATGAGAAGTCATTATTTGCCTTTCACTGTTTCAACGTAAGATGAAATTCTGACAGAAGCCTTACATATTTCCTTACCATTCACAGTTGGTAGATCTAGATATTACAAGACAGTAGTTACATGGGTGTATAATCCGCCCTTCCTAAACACCTTGGGCATCAGCCATTAATATTGTATCTATGAAGAGTATGAGTGAAGAAAATAGTTCTTGCCTCTGTGACAAACAAATTTACTACATCAAATACACACATCAAAAGAAGTTTTGCATCACCCTGGTTCCCAGAATGCCTGAAGAAAGACATTGACTGTGGATATTGTATCACAGACACAGTCCTTTTGACTGTTCAGAGATGTCATAAACCTGCCCAAAGATGTAAACAACCATGCATGATCAGCACCTATTAGATGTAGGGGGTCTGAGCCAATCAGTTCCAGTCATTTCACCAGGAAGGAGGTACACGGCTCATGTTGTCTGTAGTTCAACCATGCCTAGACAGTCAATACCCTTGTACGATTGCATCCACATTGTTACTTTGTGCCAGTAAGGGCTCTCAAAAAGGGAAGTGTCCAGGCATCTTGGAGTGAATCAAAGCAATGTTGTTTGTACATGGAGGAGATACAGAGAGACAGGAACTGTTAATGACATGCCTCACTCAGGCCTCCCAAGGGCTACTACTGCAGTGGATCACTGCTACCTACAGATTATGGTTCGGAGGAAACCTGACAGCAATGCCACCATGTTGAATAATGCTCTTCGTGCAGCCACAGGACATCATGTTATGACTCAAACTGTGTGCAATAGGCTGCATGATGTGGAACTTCACTCCTGACATCCACGGCAAGGTCCATCTTTACAACCATGACACCATGCAGTGCAGTACAGATGGGCCCAACAACATGCTGAATGGACTGCTCAGGATTGGCATCACGTTCTCTTCACTGACATGTGTCGCATATGCCTTCAACCAGGCAATCGTTGGAGATGTGTTTGGAGGCAACCCAGTCAGGCTGAACACCTTAGACACATTGTCCAGTGAGTGCAGCAAGGTGGAGGCTCCCTGCTGTTTTGGGGTGGCATTATGTGGGGCTGACGTACGCCACTGGTGGTCATGGAAGACGCACCGATAGTGCAACCATATTGGCAGCATATTGGTGAGGCATTCGTCTTCATGGATGACAATTCGCACCCCCATCATGCACATCTTGTAAATGACTTCCTTCAGGATAATGATATCGCTTGACTAGAGTGGCCAGCATGTTCTCCAGACATGAATCCTATCAAACATGCCTGAGATAGACTAAAAAGGGCTGTTTATGGATGACATGACCCACCAACCACTCTAAGGGATCTAGGCTGATTCGCCATTGAGGAATGGAACAACCTGAAACAATAGTTCCTTGATTAACTTGTGAATAATATGCCATAATGAACACTGGCATGCATCAATGTAAGAGGATGTACTACTGGGTATTAGAGGTACCGGTATGTACAGCAATCTGGACCACCAGCTCTGAAGGTCTTGCTGTATATTGGTACAACCTGCAATGTGTGTTTTTCATGAGCAGAAATGATGTTTATGCCAGTTTTATGTACAGGTTCTGGACCTCTTGGAACTGAGGAGATGCAAACCTTTTTTTAATGTGTGTATATATCTTTTCCCCAGTACTGATGAGATGCTCTACCATTTAGGCAACTGTAAGTATTTTACTACCTCAGGTATGAGGTCAAAATACTACCAGATACTCATAACAGTTCATGATAGACCCAAAGATGATATTGGAGCAGGTGGAGGAGATTGGTGTTAAACATCACCAAGATGGTACTCACGCTGTCATCTGGGCTATATGAATCACTCATAATGATTTTTCAGTGAAAGAAGAAGCCTGTAAGTTTCCAGCACTTTGCAGATTTGGTACTGTATTACTTGGATTAAGGGCCACTATGAATTTGAATTTACTCATCTTTGAATATTTTACATAAAGTACATAAAAATTTCATGACATTTACATCAGTGTATTTTGTATGTCTTGATGATATTATTGTTTCTTTCTTAGTTAATCACAAAAGATTGGGTATGCCTGAGGAATATACTATCTTGTCCACAGTGTAAAAACTTGAACTTGAAATTTTTGAGAGCAACAAGTGCAGCATTTCAGTCATATTATAATTTCTGCAGGTTTTAAGTCAAATCCAAGTCTTATGAATGGAGTTTAAAACTTTCCTGCTTGGAGTAACATAAAAGAGCTACAGTCATTTCTAGATTTTGTGAACTATTATCACCAATTCATGCAAGACTGTCAGGGACAGAAAGACTAATGTAATGAAAGAGGGAGCACCTTTTACTTGGACCCCTGAATGCCACATGGTAATGCAGAAAATAAAAGATGTTTTGACCAAGTCACTCTTTGTGGCTTACCATGAATTCAAAAATCCATTTTTTCTGTTGTGTGACACCAGTGATTATGCTGTTCACCATCTTCTGAGCCAGGAGCAAGGAGGAATGGAAAAAAAAGTTTGTGTATTACAGTAGCTTAACAATTGAGATACTGGCTACAGTAGCACTGACTGTTAGACATAGGAGATCGGGCAACCCCCCCCCCCCCCCCCCCAAAATCCCACCCTCACCTCCCACTGCAGCAGCACAGGGACCAGTGCTGAAAAGTCCAGGTCTTCATAACTCAGACTGACTGCAGCTTTGACCTGCTCAGACTATTTACTATTTGAACATAACCCTGAATTGACGAGATTTTTAAACCAAGACAATGACTGAAAGAATGACTGAAAAAATGACAAGGCAGACTTGCATGGAAAAAGTGTTTGGCTATATGTGGCTGGGCTAGAAAGAAGTACCTGGTACTTGGGTCTCAATACTGAGAAATGCATTATAGTTTTGGGCTGTACTCAGCCACTGTCAGCAAGGAATGGATTTGAGAATGTTCAGTGGGCTTTTGCATCACTCCAATGAAACAGAATCTTCTCATGTGCAAGAATAAAAAGTAGATTCATTATAATTAGCTAAAGTGACTCAGATAAAGGGCGAGATGGTTGTTGCAACTATTTTTAGTGGCAGAAAAAAATGGATGCAATGACCTGTTCCAGTATATGTCATCAGGACTTGGTAGCTGGGGAGAATGTAATGGCATATGGAATTTCAAGAAGCTATTGTGTCATGAAGAAATGTTGTTTGTTTTGGACTGTGGAAAGCCCAGGCAGCATTTTATGTCAGGGCTTCCATGGTCAAAGTATATAGAATAAAATCATTTGGCACTGCAATGGATACACTGCCATTGTTCACTACCTATGATTTCACGTGGTAGGCAGCAATAGTAGTGAAGTTTCATTTTCTCATTTTGTACACCCATGTCCCATGTAATTTCTGTAGGTATGTCAAACTCAGCCTGCAGAACAGTGATTTTCCCTTCTGAGAGCTTGTCACCATCCTTTTTTCTTCACTGAGGAAAAAACAGCCACAGTGATTCCTTCTTCATCTTTATTTTCTGTAACATTTTCCCATTTCTTTTATGGGATAGACTCATTACTTATTGTATAGCTTGTGCATTGTTAGTATACTTGTTGGATAGTAGCCTTTTCTGACACCGTAACACCACTATCTTCCCCTTCCCTCTTCCAAGGGAAGGAAGTGGGGTAGCCCATGTGTGTCTGTGATAGTATAATTTCTTGTTATTGTGTGATAACGTTCTATTTTATGTGTGTTGTGTAATAGTAGGGAACAAGCCCAGTGCTTACCTACAAAACACATTCAAACTGATGTGTGCCCTAGTCTTGTTAATTTTGCTATAAGGTGGGCTCAAACCCAGACTGCATCACTTTCCTGGTCAAGAAGGTAAGAACTCTGCATGCTTGGACAACAGAGCTGGATCCTCAGTTACTCCTGATTTTATTTATAAATAGCAACTTATTTTGGTGTGAAATTTATTCTTTATTGGACTTAGCTGTCAACAAGCTTGGCAGCAGGCAGTAGACTTATTTAATGGAAGATCATTAAACAATAACAAGGGAAATAAAAATCATGATTCTGCTCTGTCTCCTTAGCTTAATGGCAAGATAGGTATTTTACAAAAAGATGACAAGGTTTCTATTATTATAGCTCACAACCATAAGGTTATAGGGAGCCACACCTAACTTTGAAATCACATTGTGTGATCTGTCAGAAAAGCAAGCTATACTATAAAACATTATAGAAGAAACTGCTGGGTTCAGAAATGAGAAACCAGATATAGCTTAATTATTAGGAAGTTATTCCAGTAATGTTAAAAATGAAAGAATGGAAAATCTAGGATGGACTAATAACAATATATTATTTGATTACCTCTTGTCGTGACCTGTCACCCTTCCCACAGTCATATTCCACTACCCACTGAACCTACACAATATCCTTGTCCATCCCTACTCCACCCGTACTCCCACCCCTTGCCTCATGGCTCATATCTTTGCAACAGACCTAGATGCAAGACCTATCCTGTACATCCTCCCCCCATCACCTACTCCAGTCCTGTCTCAGGCATTGCCTATCCCATCAAAGGCAGGGCTACCGGTGAAAGCAGTCATGTGATCTACAAACTAAACTGGTCATGACAACCAACAAGCTATGTGTCCACATGAGTGGCCACTGACAAACTGTGGCCAAGAGACTGCTGGACAGTGCAGTTGCTGAATATGTTGCCCAGCACAAGCTTCTTCACTTCAGTGACTGCTTCACAACCTGTGCCATCTGGATCCTTAATAGTAACACCTGCGTTTTTGAAATGTGCAGGTTAAAACTCTTCTTGCAATATATCCTATATTCCCATAGCCCCATGACCTCAACCTTCACTTGTCACTGTCTTTCACCCACCTATCCCATTACCTACTCCCTCTCCAGCACTACACAGCCTTCTAATCCACCAACACACCCATTGGTCTTCTCCCACCTCTAATTCTCTCCTTTTCCTCTCCCTTTCCTCCCACCTCCCTCAAACTGCCAGACTACAACTAGCAGCCCTACTCTGTAATCACCATGTCCATGCATGCTCCTGCAAGCAGCACTACACTCTCCCCCACTTTTACTCTGCTAGTTTTCCCCTCCCTGCCTCAGCTACCTCCTTACCCACAGCATCCACAGATTCTTTCTCCCATCGCGCTCAGTTATTTGCAGTCTGGCGTCAGTGGCCAGACACAATGGTCATGTGTGTGTGTGTGTGTGTGTGTGTGTGTGTGTGTGTGTGTGTGTGTGTGTTTTTTTTTTTTTTTTTTTTTTTTTTTTTTAGAAAAAGGCCTTTTGGCTGAAAGTTTTAAATGTACAGTGGTCTTTTTGTTGTGTCTGTCGGTGATTCAGCATCTCTTCTATGTAATATTAATGGTTAATTTTCAATTTTATGTTTGTTTCTTTAACAAGTTCTGAATTGTAAGCATGCAAGTGAAGGTAGTATCACATGTGCAAATTATCTAGCTCCTCTTACAATCATCAACTATTTTTCCCATTTTTGCATCACTCCCTTACACCATTCCTGCCACAATGGACCCTTGCTCCATCTTTCTGCGCCAGTTCAGAAAAATTTCCCTTTCCTTGGGTAAAACCCAATCCTGCACCCTGTTTCTCAAATGCTGCCTAAACCATGGAATCCCCTCAAACAGCCTAACTGTAAAGATTCCTTTCTCTGGATCCCATCCCTCCTTTCACACTGACCTACACCTTTTCAGATGCCACCAATCCCTTGCCCTCACAAACCTGGTACTGCAAAAACATACCTCCAGAACCATCTCTGCTTCCTCCTCAACATACTACTACTCTGCAATCCCTCCTCCATACATAACATCTCTGAAACTGAATCCCTTGCTCTCCAGCACCCGCAGGAGCATTTCAGACACCAGCTCCATAAGTTATCCAACCTGTTGACATCCTACTGCCACCTGAGGGCACCACTATTTAACCCCTATTGCATCCATCCCTCATAGCAGCTAAAACCTGCCTAGCTGACCTTTTCAATTTGCCACACACCCAAAAACTCTCTACCAACTCTCCACCAAATCTAGAGCCAAAACATTCCCATAACACTGTTGTTAACCTTTCCACCAAAACCCTTAGCTCCACACAAGTTTCCATCCTACCTAAAGGCCTCACCATTAGCCCTACAATCAAATTTAACCATGCTGGACTTGTTGAAGACCTACTCTCCTTCTCCTGATACCTGCAATGGAAATACTTTTTTGCCACCAATCCCAGCAATGAAAACCACCCTAATTCTGATGTTGTACCCTGCCTCTTCCATTTTATACCACCATCCAACTGTGATCCTTCCCCCCTTCCCCTCCCCCCTCCCACTGGTCACCTTCCAGAAATTTCTTACTGCCAACTTAGGTTCACCATCCTTCCCCAGGTCTCTTCCTCAGAACACCAAACTTCCAATAGAGGAAAGAACAGCCATACACAATCTCAAAACAAATCCTGACCAAATCATCCTACCTGCAGACTATTGTTATGAATTGTAGTGACTATCTAGCAGAAGACCTCCTCCTATTATCTGGCTCCCCCACCTATAAACTCTGCCAGAGTGATCCCATCCCAGAAGTCCAACATAAACTTGAATCCCTGCTTAAAAGCTTAGGCCCTTCCCCTGAATCCATTTCTCTCCTCACCCCTATGACGCCCCATACAGCCACCTTTTACATGCTTCCCAAAATCCACAAACCCAACAATTCTGGACTACCCATTGTAGATGGTTATTGTTTGCCCATTAAAAGAATTGCAGCCCTCTTTGACCAACACCTCCAACCAGTTGCCAGTAATCTAACCTCCCACCCCCAAGACACCAACCACTTCCTTCACCGATTCTCCACCATCCCGACCCATTTACTTCCGGGATCCCTACTTGTTGCTGTTGACACCACCTCCCTATACACCAACATCCTCACGCACACTATTGAACACTAACTTTCCCAATGTCCTTCAGACTCCAAACCCACTACCTCATTCCTCATACATCTTGCTAACTTTATCCTAACCCACAACTACCTCTCATTTGAAGGGAAGATATATAAACAAATCTGTGGCACAGCCATGGATACCCGAATGAAATCCTCCTATGCCAACCTTTTTATGGGTCATCTAGAGAGCTTCCTCCCAAAACACTTAACCCCTAGTCTAGTTCAGGTTCATTGATGATATCTTCATGATCTGGACTCAGGGGCAAGATACCCTGTCTTCGTTCCTTCACAGCCTCAACACATTCTCTCCCATCTCCTTCGTGTGGTCCTCCTCAATCCAGTGAGCCACCATCCTAGATGTTGACCTCCTCCTCTGTGATGGCTTCATCCACACCTCTGTCCACATTAAACCCACCAACCATTAACAGTACTTGCGTTTTGACAGCTGTCATCCCTTTCACACCAAAAAGTCCCTCCCATATCCTGGCCACCTAGGATGGCATATCTGCAGTTACAAAAACTCCTTTGCTCAGTATGCTGAGCATCTCACCAAGGCCTTCAGAGACAGCACTATCCCCCAGACCTAGTTCACAAACAGATCTCCCATGCCATTTTCCCTCACATCCCCAATCCTCCCACCATCCCCAAGAACCGGCCGTGAAGGAGTGTCCCCTTCATCACCCAGTCCCACCCCAGTCTGGAACAACTGTACCACATACTGTGCCATGGCTTTGATTACCTGTCATCGGGCCCTGAGATGAGGGACATCCTACTCAAGATACTTCCCACCCCTTGTAAAGTGGTGTTCCATTGCCCACCCAATCTCCACAACATCCTCGTCCATTCCTATGCTAGTCCCAATCCCAGCTCCTCACCACAAGGATCATACCCCTGTGGAAGACTGTGGAGCAAAAACTACCGAGCGAGGTGGCACAGTGGTTAGACACTGGACTCGCATTCGGGAGGACGACGGTTCAATCCCGCGTCCGGCCATCCTGATTTAGGTTTTCCGTGATTTCCCTAAATCACTCCAGGCAAATGCCGGGATGGTTCCTCTGAAAGGGCATGGCCGACTTCCTTCCCCATCCTTCCCTAATTCGATGAGACCACTGACCACGCTGTCTGGTCTCCTTCCCCAAACAACCAACCAACCAACCAGCAAAAACTTCCCAGTCCACCTACCCAGCACTTCCTATTCGAGTCATGTTACAGATTTATCTTTCTCCAACAGCGACCAAGTCACCTGTGAAGGAAGCCATGCCATTTACTAGTTCTGCTGCAATCAGTGCACAGCATTTTATATTGATATGGCTACCACCAGGAGGAATAGCCACTGCCAAACTGTGGCAAAGAGTAAAATAGACTACCTTGTGCCACAACATGCAGCTGAACATAACACACTTGATTTCAAAGGCTGCTTCACTACTTGAGCCATATGGATTGTTTCCTCCACCATCAGCTTTTATACTGTTCCCACATCCTCCACCCATTTCCGTCCCCTCTGTCCCATCATCTTCTCCCCATTCTCAACTCCCATCCTGTTTATTTGCAGCCCTCTGCCAAAGCACCTGCCCATATTTCCCAACTCTTCTTTTTTGGTCCTTTTTTTCCCCATCTCACTGCCCCACAACCTCCTGATGCTGCTCCTGTTGGCAACCTAGTCCCGGCACACTCCACCAGTGTTCACCTCTCTCCCCATCTGTACATGTCTGTCCCTTCCCCGCCTCCTCTAGATTGCTGCTTGCACCCCATGTGATGTTGCATTCTGATCTGGCCCAAGACACTGGAGGTGGCAGTCATGTGTGTGTGAGGTGTACTTGCTTTTGTGTCTGTCTTTTCCTACACTGTTGATATTTCTACCTGAAGTTTCCATTGTTTAAATTCATAAGTATTATTGTTACACCATTATATTATGGCACCATAGTTTCTTCTTTCCAGAGCTTTCTATTAATCAAGTTATCCTTGTATACAGCATCCTTGGGATCCAAAAATATCTCATTAATATAGCACCAATTAATGCTTCTTCATGGCCAGCTCACTGGATTAACCAAAGCTGTCTGATGTAGAGCAGCAGGTAAGCAGGCAGAATGGCAGAGTATGACACATGTGGTTTGACAAATCTCATGTAATTACAGCACGCCATCCTGCTACCTCCTTTCCCATAAACATGCAGCACCCAGTATGAATGTTCCAATTTGGTTGCAATCCACAGTTAGAACACAAATCATCAGTTCATGACCATCACACTTCCTGTGGCTTATGGAAATTGTCAGTAAGTAAATTTTATGTAATGATACTATGTATGTGGGAGATACGTGAGATGCCATCCTATTACTGGATTCCTATTTTTTTCTCTGATTAATTTCAAAATGCAGCCTCTGTACAGTATAAGGTGCTTATGGCTGTCCATAGTTTTCATTGAGGGGGGAGGGGGGGGGTACTCTTTACAGAAATTTTCAGGTGCACGAAGACACAATTTAAAAACAATGTCCCAAAAATTCAGTATAACTGCCTTGCTAATAAAAACATTCCAGTCCAACTTCATACAATTCAGAGAATTTGTCCACTCATTTCAGCAATTTCATACCAGGCTGAAGCACAAATTCTGCAACAATTTAGTGCTCTTATAGAAGCATCAATCAGTGCTGTTTTATTAAGGAGACATTTATAGGATCCTCAGGATGCTATCATACAAGAATTAAGTGATTAAAAGGAAACTCTGAGAAGAAGAAGCTACTGAGCCATAATGTCATGACGTAACAACAATAACACCCATGAATTTAATCTGTAAGTGTAGTTTTAGCTTCACTTTGTGACTTTACATTCTAAAACCTGTTAAAGAAACACTGTTAAGATAAGACAGTATTTTATTTCATGACATTTATCATTAACTTTTAAAATTATGGGAATAACTTCTTAACAATTTAACTGCACCTGGTATCTCATGATTGGCTTCAGCAGTTCATTTCACAGTATTTTCTAATATAGCACACTTTTTCTGACAGAGCAAACAATGTAATTGCAAAGTTAGGTGGGGCACCCTGCATACCTTGTGGTTACAAGCTGTAATAACAAAAACCTTACCATTTTCATACAAAAAATATAACTTACAATATTATTTTAAGTATATCTTTATATGGCACTTTAACAAAATATTGTTACTTTCATGTGTCAATTTTATCATAATGTATGAGATGACAGATATGAAATAGGAAGTATGTGTGTGATGTTAGCATGGAGTTGTTGTTGTTGTTGTGGTCTTCAGTCCTGAGACTGGTTTGATGCAGCTCTCCATGCTACTCTATCCTGTGCAAGCTTTTTCATCTCCCAGTACCTACTGCAACCTACATCCTTCTGAATCTGCTTAGTGTATTCATCTCTTGGTCTCCCTCTACGATTTTTACCCTCCACGCTGCCCTCCAATACTAAATTGGTGATCCCTTGATGCCTCAGAACATGTCCTACCAACCGATCCCTTCTTCTGGTCAAGTTGTGCCACAAACTTCTCTTCTCCCCAATCCTATTCAATACTTCCTCATTAGTTATGTGATCTACCCATCTAAAGCATTCTTCTGTAGCACCACATTTCGAAAGCTTCTATTCTCTTCTTGTCCAAACTATTTATCGTCCATGTTTCACTTCCATACATGGCTACACTCCATACGAATACTTTCAGAAATGACTTCCTGACAATTAAAATCAATACTGGATGTTAACAAATTTCTCTTCTTCAGAAACGCTTTCCTTGCCATTGCCAGCCTACATTTTATATCCTCTCTACTTTGACCATCATCAGTTATTTTGCTCCCCAAATAGCAAAACTCCTTTACTACTTTAAGTGCCTCATTTCCTAATCTAATTCCCTCAGCATCACCCGACTTAATTAGACTACATTCCATTATCCTTGTTTTGCTTTTGTTGATGTTCATCTTATATCCTCCTTTCAAGACACTGTCCATTCCATTCAACTGCTCTTCCAAGTCCTTTGCTGTCTCTGACAGAATTACAATGTCATCGGCGAACCTCAAAGTTTTTATTTCTTCTCCATGAATTTTAATACCTACTCCTAATTTTTCTTTTGTTTGCTTTACTGCTTGCTCAATATACAGATTGAACAACATCGGGGAGAGGCTACAACCCTGTCTTACTCCCTTCCCAACCACTGCTTCTCTTTCATGTCCCTCGACTCTTATAACTGCCATCTGGTTTATGTACAAATTGTAAATAGCCTTTCGCTCCCTGTATTTTACCCCTGCCACCTTTAGAATTTGAAAGAGAGTATTCCAGTCAACATTGTCAAAAGCTTTCTCTAAGTCTACAAATGCTAGAAATGTAGGTTTGCCTTTCCTTAATCTTTCTTCTAAGATAAGTCGTAAGGTCAGTATTGCCTCACGTGTTCCAACATTTCTATGGAATCCAAACTGATCTTCCCCGAGGTTGGCTTCTACTAGTTTTTCCATTCGTCTGTAAAGAATTCGTGTTAGTATTTTGCAGCTGTGACTTATTAAGCTGATAGTTCGGTAATTTTCACATCTGTCAACACCTGCTTTCTTTGGGATTGGAGTTATTATATTCTTCTTGAAGTCTGAGGGTATTTCGCCTGTTTCATACATCTTGCTCACCAGATGGTAGAGTTTTGTCAGGACTGGCTCTCCCACGGCCGTCAGTAGTTCCAATGGAATATTGTCTACTCCGGGGGCCTTGTTTCGACTCAGGTCTTTCAGTGCTCTGTCAAACTCTTCACGCAGTATCATATCTCCCATTTCATCTTCATCTACATCCTCTTCCATTTCCATAATATTGTCCTCAAGTACATCGCCCTTGTACAGACCCTCTATATACTCCTTCCACCTTTCTGCTTTCCCTTCTTTGCTTAGAACTGGGTTTCCATCTGAGCTCTTGATATTCATACAAGTTGTTCTCTTATCTCCAAAGGTCTCTTTAATTTTCCTGTAGGTGGTATCTATCTTACCCCAAGTGAGATAGGCCTCTACATCCTTACATTTGTCCTCTAGCCATCCCTGCTTAGCCATTTTGCACTTCCTGTCGATCTCATTTTTGAGACGTTTGTATTCCTTTTTGCCTGTTTCACTTACTGCATTTTTATATTTTCTGATTTCATCAATTAAATTCAGTATTTCTTCTGTTACCCAAGGATTTCTACTAGCACTCGTCTTTTTACCTACTTGATCCTCTGCTGCTTTCACTACTTCATCCCTCAAAGCTACCCATTCTTCTTCTACTGTATTTCTTTCCCCCATTCCTGTCAATTGCTCCCTTATGCTCTCCCTGAATCTCTGTACAACCTCTGGTTCTTTTAGTTTATCCAGGTCCCATCTCCTTAAATTCCCACCTTTTTGCAGTTTCTTCAGTTTTAATCTACAGGTTATAACCAATAGATTGTGGTCAGAGTCCACATCTGCCCCTGGAAATGTCTTACAATTTAAAACCTGGTTCCTAAATCTCTGTCTTACCATTATATAATCTATCTGATACCTTTTAGTATCTCCAGGGTTGTTCCATGTATACAACCTTCTTTCATGATTCTTAAACCAAGTGTTAGCTATGATTATGTTGTGCTCTGTGCAAAATTCTACCAGGCGGCTTCCTCTTTCATTTCTGTCCCCCAATCCATATTCACCTACTATGTTTCCTTCTCTCCCTTTTCCTACACTCGAATTCCAGTCACCCATGACTATTAAATTTTCGTCTCCCTTCACAATCTGAATAATTTCTTTTATTTCATCATACATTTCTTCAATTTCTTCGTCATCTGCAGAGCTAGTTGGCATATAAACTTGTACTACTGTAGTAGGTGTGGGCTTCGTGTCTATCTTGGCCACAATAATGCGTTCACTATGCTGTTTGTAGTAGCTTTCCCGCATTCCTATTTTCCTATTCATTATCAAACCTACTCCTGCATTACCCCTATTTGATTTTGTGTTTATAACCCTGTAGTCACCTGACCAGAAGTCTTGTTCCTCCTGCCACCGAACTTCACTAATTCCCACTATATCTAACTTCAACCTGTCCATTTCCCTTTTTAAATTTTCTAACCTACCTGCCTGATTAAGGGATCTGACATTCCACGCTCTGATCCGTAGAACGCCAGTTTTCTTTCTCCTGATAAAGACATCCTCTTGAGTAGTCCCCGCCCGGAGATCCGAATGGGGGACTATTTTACCTCCGGAATATTTTACCCAAGAGGACGCCATCATCATGTAATCATACAGAAAAGCTGCATGCCCTCGGGAAAAATTACGGCTGTAGTTTCCCCTTGCTTTCAGCCGTTCGCAGTACCAGCACAGCAAGGCCGTTTTGGTTATTGTTACAAGGCCAGATCAGTCAATCATCCAGACTGTTGCCCTTGCAACTACTGAAAAGGCTGCTGCCCCTCTTCAGGAACCACACGTTTGTCTGGCCTCTCAACAGATACCCCTCCGTTGTGGTTGCACCTACGGTACGGCTATCAGTATCGCTGAGGCACGCAAGCCTCCCCACCAATGGCAAGGTCCATGGTTCATGGGGGGGTAGCATGGAGTATAGTGTCAGAAATTCTCGGCCTCTGCTCTTCTCTAACTGTATGATTCCCTATGCTGCTTCCTCCATTCCCTAAGCTCCTGTGCACAGAGGGGTCAACTAAAGTATTGCAAACACTGTTGGTGTATGTTTGATAGCAGCATGGTAGTGAGTGCAGTGGCTGGCAGAATGTGCACAGTGCTCAGAAATTCAACACAAGTATGAGACATTCATCGTGAATGTGATGGAAGTTGTAAGTGAGAAAGAATCATCATCACACTGGTAGATACACTAATCAGCCTGATATGTAATAAAAAATATCATCCATGTCTTATTAACAAAACAAAGAGCTCATAAAATGATATTAATAGGTGTAAAGTTGAGGAAAATGGCTGTAATTATCTTCAGTTTTTTTAATTTGTAATTATTTTCTTCTTTCACTGAACACAGAGTAAACACACATCAAGTCAGTAAGGCACTGAATCACTCTTCTCTTCCACACAGCAGATGAATCCCAATCGTCTTGATATTAATGCAGAATCTATAAATGGAGAGAGCCGTTTGGCTTCCTTGGAATATTCTTCTACAGTGATGCCCAATGGCATTGGTGACAACTCTTAGCATAATGGTGTAGTTGTTATTGTAGCCAGATATGCTTATTTGTTACAAATTGTAGCTTCAGCATGTCAACATCTAGACACCACAGACTGCAAGAAAATGGTGAAAGTTTAGGGTTGCCATAATTCTCTTCCACAAATGCGGGACCAATGCATATTAGCAATTAAATATGATGTACTGTCAATTAAATAAATACCATAACACAAATATATTTGATACAGTTTTAATGCGAAATGATTCACAAAACATTGTGATTTATGTTTTATTGTGAAAACTGTCATTTTGTGATGACTGTACAGATAAAGGGTGCTGTCAGGCTTGGCTAGCACTGTGATAGACCACCATCCAGGTCTGCTGAGTGCTGTTGGCTAGTGGAGTGTACTCAACCTTGTGAGGCCAATTGAGGAGCTACTTAATTGAGAAGTAGTGGCGCTGGTCATGAAAACTGACAACGGCCAGGACAGCCCCTCCGTATCTGCATTCAGTGATACCTACTGCAAACAGTCTCTCTACATTAGCATTGTGGCCAGGAACAGAGAAGTAAAAATGGACTATTTTCAGCAGTTCAGAGTACCACTCTTCTGACACACAGCTTTTGAAGAACAGAATAACTTTTTGCTAGCTAACAAAACCACTGAATTCTGCATTTGCCTTATTTTCCTTCTGAAATAATAATTTCATGACCTGATTGAATAAAATACTCTCATTCAACTTACAGTTACAAAATTTTCAGCTTACAGCTACTATGCTCACCTAGCAATTTGAAAGAATATTCTGTCTGATCACATTGTCATCTGCAGAAGTAACCAAAAAAATATTGCAGTTGTGACAGAGGCTCACTCCATTTTCTCTAATAGTCAGCAGCTGTTTCATGAGATTTTATACATTCATCTTGAAACATCAGATATTGTGCTTTTGGCAGATCAGCCATCAAGCTAGCAAATTCTGCACTTTTATACTAACAAAACCAGCATTCTGTCTTTCTATTAATGTGTCAATTACTTCATGTAGCGCCATGAAAATCTCATTCAATGGAATCTCTTTCATTTCAGTGCTACCAATGAACTTTTGAATCAGGGTGATCTGGGCCATGAGGAACCAGAAAAATGCCTCACCAACGTCATTTGAAGAAAAAGACTTCACGGGAACTGGATGTTTGTCCTGCGACATGAAATATGATTTTAATGACTCAAATATATGAAAAAATCTTTCAACTGCCATAAATAAACTCAATCTGGTATATAACATTAAGAAATTTGCAATATTCCATGAGTGATACAGCTGTAGCAGTTTACATAGAAAATTTATTGCACACTTCAACAATTTAAGCTTGAACATCCACAGGAAGCCAGTCAGTACCAATTTGTGGAGAGTTATGTAAAATATGGGCTGGACCCCTACAATTGGTCTACATATTTAGACTGCCATTTTGTAGAAATATCATTTTGACCTTTTCTAGCCACACCCCCAAAATTAGTATTTGTACTATCCCTCTCCTATAACACTTATTTCCTCATTGATCTTGTTGTATTCTATAACATTAGGAGTAAATTCAGAAATTGTGTCAGACTGCTCATTCCTAAATTCAACCAGATCTAACACTTTTGACTGAATATCTTCAGCTTTGTCAAATATTGAATTATCACAGCAAATATCTTATGATACTCATGATTACTAGCCTCTGTACTGATACTAACAAAATTGCTTTGGAATGGTTTTCTTCCAGTTCTGCTAGTACTAAAGGCAAGATTACATTATTTACCTCTACTATGGTTTTTGTCTTTGAACTAGACAAGGGTTTTGCAATTGTCAAATCACTGAATATTGTTGGGAATAATTTTCTTGTACACATAGTGGAGTTGTAAGTAAGGTGGCACCTTACTGAATGAAAAGCAATAGTTGGCTCAGCAATAGCTACTCTACTTTTTTCTGACTTACTGTTACTGAGATAATTCAGCAGTTGCTTATTAGATGATGCTCAACGCAACAGAATTCCTGTGCTTCACTGTACCTATGTGGTCTCTTACATCACTTTTCCCCAATGTGTACAGTTGAAGCACAGGAACTTTAAGGAAAAATATTTTTAAAATTTTGTAAGTGTGTGTTGGGGAAGGAGAGTCCTACCTATTGTTTCACCAGTTGTTTGTTCTACTTCTTACTTAAAGTATAATACAAAAAAGATTACTTGCAGAGTATTCATCCTGCTTCACACTCACATCAACCATCTTTCACTGAAGAAAATTCTCTGGCATATTCATCTTTACATATTGTTTTCCCATTTTGTTGTCAGGGCCTTAAAAATGTTAAATATTTCACAGTTCATAATACCAGTCACTTACCAAAATATCAGGCTGAATTCCTAAAGATTCTTCTTCTTAAAACATAGATAACTGAACAAGATTCTTTCCAGTACTTTAATGAAAAAGGAAGCAGGAGGGCTATGAGTACACAGAAAGAGGAGATAATTTGATAGTTTACTTACTTTGCTGATAAGATAAAATGAAATCAATAATTTTTGCGTCTTGATCATTCAAATTATATGAAATTTTAAGAGACTATGCAGTTATTTAAATAGCGTTTCTTGATATCAGTGTAAAGGAATTGCTTTTAGAAAATCCAGAAATTTTATTCAGCCAGATGGGACAATTTCAGAGTTGAACAGGTCAAGTCACAGGTTTCAAGTAGCAGTCTTAGTGTTTCAAATGATGTACGGGGAGTCTTAAGTAACAATATTAGCAATTACATTACACATCAGTCACTAAAACAGCTCCGAGTTCTGCCAAAATCTTGTGAGTTGCCATATTTCATAAATATGGGGAGGGAATCTGGGACACATTGACACTTGAAGCAGTCCCACTCAGAATTGTATGAATGGGTCATCTGTTCATTACCATTTGGTAGACTGTTTTGTAAAAACACTCCATGGTTAGTAGTATGGCACATTGGTGGTATCCACAAAACAGTGACTTTAGGAAATCTCATTATAGCTGGCTGCCCCCTGATTCCCAATTAGCTGGCTCACTTGGTCTCACCTACCGGCAAAGGACTTCATTTTGTTTAACAAGGGTTCCTGACAACTAAAAAGAACATTTATGGGAGTCAACAGGGGAATTCTACAGACCAGATGACAGACAGATCTGGTAAAAATTTAAATATTTTATTCCAAAAACACACTGAAATTTGAGGTAGTCTGTTACAATATGAAAAAGGTTACACCCCCACAATTAAATCAGAGCTGATATAAAAATGTCTTGCTGCAGATCAAGACAATTAAAACAAGTAACTGAAACATAAAGAAGCTTCTGAATAACTCATCTAACTTCTGTTTAGAGAGGGAATGCACTGAGAGTTACGTTAAAATGATAAGTAGTTAAGAGAACTGAGATGACTGGAGCCCAGGCTGGGGCAACACAAATAACCTACAGTGAATGCAGACTTAGCTTTATCATGCCTACTGTTCAGGATGCTAATGATTGCATCGCTATGAAACAACAGCCAAAACACTCATGACTGTATCACTAATCAATGCTCCACTAATATGAGCTACATAGTCTATGGCTGCTACCAACTACAGGGAGCATGTGCACCAACATGTAAATGCAACAATACTTGTGCTAGTGAGGATAACAATGTGCTCCAACCAAGAACTGTCACCAATAGAGATAGTGAGCACTTCTCTTGACACTTTCATTAATGCAGCCCCAACCCAAAGTATGGGTAACACTCATTTTGCAAGACTTCATAAAGTTCTGTGTTCATGTGAACTGGACTGTGAATAAGAGAGAGATTAATAACATTGTTCATTAAGGTTCCTCAACATCTTAAGTTTATTTTTAGAAATAAACTCTGAAAACTAGTTTCAGGAGTTGTCTGTAATTAAAAAGCATGGATAGTTATTTTACATACTCCATCCGACAAGGCCTTGTAAGGCCCAATGGTACCTGCTGTGTCATCCTCAGCTGATAGACATCACTGGATGTGGATATGGAGGGGGATGTGGTCAGCACACTACTCTCCTGACTATTGTCAGTTTTCATGACCTGAGCTGCTACTTCTCAATCACATAGCTCTTCAATTGGCCTCACAAGGGCTAAGTGTACGCTGCTTGCCAACAGCACTTGGCAGAGCCAGACAGTGACCCATCCAAGTGCTAGCCAAGCCCAATAGTATTTAAATTTGATGATCTGACAGGAAACGCTGCGACCACTGTATTCTAGCAGACTAGTTAAAGTGGCAGCACATGTAACTTATGTTCTATGAAAAAAAAATGGTTTTTCAGAATATTAGCACACTGAGAATCTCTCAAAAAAGCATCAACATTGGTACAATTTGTTGTAACAAACTGACGAAAGACATCATATTGGTGGTTACAGATATACTTTAATTGAAGACATCCTTGTTTGGCAAAAGAACTAGTTCACAACTTTTCTGTATACTTTACAGATGGCTGAGACTAAGTTACCTTTCGCATCTTTTGCAAATGTGTCAGTCTTTTTTATGTTTTTTATTTTGAGTTGGAACTTTGTTTTACCAGGTAATCATGTCTTTACTCATATTTGCATGTTTCATGCTTAATTTGTATTATATTGCTAATGGCAACTCATTCCTGAGAGAGCACCCTTATTGCATATTATATCAAATATAACAGAATATTCTTCTATTAAATTTCGATGCCACATGACGTATCGAAGAGAGCAGAACTGCTATCCAGTATTGTTAGTGTTCAATGTGGGGCACTTGGGAGTCCCCATTTTAGGCTTCACAGTTGAAAATTACCATACCATAACTTGGGTGTTATGAAATTATGGTGTTCAAGGTAACAAAACACATAAAATTTACAAAAACACCTGGTTCTTGATATGATTTGTATTACTGAATGTCACATATTGACAGTTACAGCTTTTGTGAGAGGTAAGTTACAACATAAAGGCTAAGATTCCTTCAGGTCATCATGATGTTTTAGTAGAGTTTCAGACAAAAAAAAGAAATATATTTTATGGGAAAAATCCTTAGAACTGTAAAAGAGTCATCTGAATGTAAAGTGACATTTTTCAGGAAAAGTTTGAAACTAGACAATAATCTTGGTATGCGTATATTTCCTGATATTTCTTACATTGACAAAAATGTATAAAACTGTCATTGTCAGACCCTACCACAACACATGGCAACAATCTGCTCTTTCATTTCAGGTTCAGCCAGCCTTTGTAGATTTTGCCATCTTGCAAAATATCTGGCATAATTAATTCACAAACTTTCTCCGTGCTCATGAGATGAGAGACCTTTTATTAGGCAAACCTACAGGGACTTCTAATTGCCACAGAACATTGGTTTGATGCCTTTAATTTAACAATTAATTAAATTGACAATCATGGCATCCCATGACCTATGTGCATCAATTCATAGTTTTATGGACAATCCAAATCTGGGTTTAGAAATGTAAATTATATTTAACTTGATCACACACTCTCTCTCTCTTCAAAATGGTTCAAATGGCTCTGCTGTGGTCATAAGTCCCCTAGAACTTAGAACTACTTAAACCTAACTAACCTAAGGACATCACACACATCCATGCCCGAGGCAGGATTCGAACCTGCGACCGTCGCGGTCGTGCGGTTCCAGACTGTAGCGCCTTTAACCACTCGGCCACTTCGGCTGGCACTCTCTCTCTCTCTCTCTCTCTCTCTCTCTCTCTCTCTCTCTCTCTCTCTCTCTCTCTCTCTGTCAGGAAAATAGGAAAAGCTGCAGCAGTTTCTTCTGCACAGCTTGTGCTAGGTTAGAGAAAAGTCTCTGCTCTACAACTTTAACAGATCTCATCACATAGCTATTGAAATCCTTAAAAAAAAATCATAGGGAAGGATGGTGCTCTTTCAGTTCATGACCAAAATCAATATCACAGACAAGATGCTTACTCAGGACATGATTTCCTGCATAACTATGAAAATCCATGAGAGGATATTATTTGCAGAATGAATCAAAAGCTTCTGTCAGGAATAAAAGGAAATAGAGAGAAGTTACGCCAATTGTTTATAGTATAAATTTTAGGCCATCAAGGTATCCCATTAATAGATTACTGAAATGACAGCCTTTTGTTTTTACTAGCCAAGAGTGCCACAGTGAAGTTTCAGATGACAGGAACTTCCAGTCAGTTCTCTGATTTAGGGTAGATAATTGCAACACAAAACTAGAAAATCATCTGAAGGCAACTTTTTCAACATCTTTTGTACTTATATTGGCAAGACTGTCCAGAATGAATCTATTGGCATTTGTGAACAGGAAACAAAGCAGGAGATTCTGAAGACAGTTAGCGAGAATGGCACCTACTCAATCGAGTCTGGTGCAACCACAGATACTGCTGAGATTTCTCAAGTCAGCCTAGTTTTACATTAAGTTTACTACCAAAAGGTGTGTGAAGCACATTTGAGAGCCCTTTGGAAGCTAAGAAATATGGAAACAATTCTCATATCACTGAAGAATAATATGAAGCCATCCATAAAGGAGTATCAAAAGAGAGATTGGGGATAACTTATCATGGTGGCCAATCTAATCAACTTGATTATGAGTTGAGCCTTACAGGAAAGGCTGTTGGTCAAACTGTATTGAGGAAACTGAAGAAGGTAGGGCTTGGCATCAGCACTGGTAAATGCACTGACATGGAGCAGTTAAGGAAATCCAGTTAGAGGCACTGAATGCATTGCAGATGTTACATTTCAATTGTAAGTTGAACAGTTGCTTATCTTCTTGAACAAGGTAGCCCAAGTAAAAAATGCTAGTGTCACAATCAGAACCAAAAATGTTGAATTCTACTGCTGTCAAAGTTAGGTGCTTCTCTGCTGTCCCTGTGTGAATGCAGGTAGGTAGAGAGTCATGAATCTGTGCATCACTTTTCTGAAGACTTAGATGTAGTGGTAGAAGTGTTAAAGAAATAGCCACATGAAGACATAAAGAAGGCCATCAACCACCCTGTTCATCCTTAGCATTAAAGGATTCTAAGTTTATAATATTACTGTTCACTCTGGATGAAGAGTTACCTTTGTTACTTCATCTTAGTAGGTCATTACAAGGAAAGGCAAATAATCTAAAGCAGGTTTTGAGTCTGATGTCATCTCTCCTCACAGTTGTGACTACTAGAAATGAAAATGCAGAAATTTCTTTTTGAACAGTCTGGAGCAGAGCACAGTCACTTTAGTAAAGACTATATAGTAAAGACTATGAACTCTGTTCACGGGAAATTATGCTGATTCCGCAATGCAACTGCAGTTTTAGCAATAATCTGCAGTCAAGATGGATGTGAACCTTTAGAGAGCCATACCAAAATAATATTTTCAATCATTACTTTGTTGCTTCCTGGTTGAGCCCTTACCAAGTTGCAGAAAGGAGTGTAACACCCTGGTGCACAGATTCCATCGCCGCTTTCCAGCACATACACTTGTCAGCAGTATACATGCCTGTCATTTGTCCCCAATTCCCATAAAGATGCCCTCTCCACTTGATACAGCAATAGTATACCATTTATCTGCAGAAAAAGAAACCCATGATGGCTTGCTGATTGTGCACTCAGTTTTACACTACAGACATACTGTAGTACCCTCAGAACAACACTGCTGTTTTGTATGTGTGTACATCCATACTCAACCCCAAACACACCATCCAAAAAAAAAAAAAAAAAAAAATACAGTTTTCTGCACTAGAAGAGAGGGGGAAAGTATGGGATTTCAAGGTTGAAAAACTGTGCTCTCTAGGACTGGGGCCATATCAAAGTCAATGGGTACAACACAACAGCACACTTAGAGCACAATGAATACTGCATTCTAGTTGGCATGCTACACAACAGAGTGACAAACTGGAGGTATGAGGATTACCTTAGTTCAATCCTAGGCTGCTAAAAGTTGATTCTACTGGCCAATTTGAGGGTAGTTTTGGGAGGTCTTCCACTTTCATGTTGTCGTATATTGGCCCTGGACTACTCTTTAACTAACCAATATGAAAATATGTAGTTTTCAAAAGACATTTTGTTTAACTTCAGTTACACCAAGAGATACTAAATAATATAAATCACAAAGTAACACAATAAATTCAGTAACAAGAACAGTTGTGAAGTTTTATACACAAATATTAAGTTACAAATATGGTAGTATCAACACTGAATAAGACTTTTTTTATTTATTCCATTTCTCCACTCAAAGGGTATTAATGTACGATTTCTATTGACAGCTAACAGGAATTTCTGTGTCATTCCTTTTTCCTACTTCAGCTTTTTAATTTTCAGTTGCAACCTAACATTATGGGAGCCTTAGGATGTAATTTCAGATTGTTGAATCAAAAAGGAGGTATCTGTATTCATATTAATACATAAAATGTACTTTGCATATACTACTGAAATACATTTACTGTTTAGATACAAAGTAATCTACCCTAAAAATATTAAGTAGATAACTATCAGTTTTTTGAGGTACAATTAGTTTTATGTACTTCTCATCACATTTATTTCTTGGGGCACGACACATTTTCAAACTCACTGCATAATTTGTATCAACACTGACAGGTTTTGAATCTTGTCCCCTCCTGGGAAAATTAATGTGGACGTCCATTAGCACCACATCAATATGCTTTGCACTCAAAACATTGTTATTGATTGAGAACAAGGACCTGAGTCAGGAATCCTCCTCGTCCTCTTCCTTCCTCCCCCCTATCCCCCCCCCCCCCCCAACCTATCTACGTTGTGCTATTATTTTGTTTTGTCAGAGTGTTTGATCTTACCATACAGATTCTCCAGGAGCTTATGTCTTTTGAGTACATGAGGCAACCACCACAAAGTATCTGAGTCAGAATGGGTGTTATTTCTTATCATTTTTATGCTCATCCCATTTCCTTCTTCCTTCCTCCTTTCTTGCATACATGCTAGAAGAGAAGCTGAACTAATGATGGGAAGTAGCTCCAATAGCAGCTTTGTTTCTACTCGATGAGATAATGCTCTTTAAAACTTCAGTGATGTTGTTTCCCTTTTCTAATTCCATCACACTCAATACCCGTGCAGCACACAACATTTACACCGCACTGAGTGTTTACAATTTGTATTTTTCCTGTCAATGACTTTGCAATTTCTTTCATTTTTTTCTGTTGTCATGGGTTACAATTAGATATTCCCAGCATCATGATAACTGTGTTTTGTTTATCCTGATGGACTCCATCCCTTGCCATAATATGCCTGTACCTTAAAGAAGTGTTCATTTTACCATTTCCATGGTCTCATGGTCATTCTGTTCTCTGGTCGTTAGGCTGTGAACTCACACTGCATTTTTTTATTTTTTTTCCTTGGCAGGTCTTTTATTTTATATTGCTAAGCAATTCCTATTTTTCTCTCTTCATTCTTATGGTATTCTAGATCTACCTTGTTTCCTTTTTTTCATACAATGTGTTGCACTTCCCTTCATGTCCTGCAATATGATTTCCATGATTTCAAAGTCCTAGTTGTTAGATCAAATTAATAGTAAAAATGAGGTATGAATGTAAAAACATACTGTAGTTTGAATTCTTTGACATACAATGACATTTGTAAGCATCCAACTGAACCTCACATAATGAATAAATTTTCTTATGGTTCATAAAAAACTGACACACACACCTTGGCTGTCCTTACAGGGTACACACTGCACTTGCACAGTACTATCAGAAAAAGCTGCACAAATATCCAGTCAGACCTTGATAAGCTTTCAGAGCTGTGTAACAACTGAAAATTTGCTTGAAATCACAAAAACATAATACTCTACTGCTACAATATCGAGTCACAACTGTAATTTGCCAACTCATATAAATATCTAGGTATAGCAATTTTTTGTGGTATGAAATCAAATTACCACATAGGTTCAGTCATAGGTAAAGCAGGTGGCAGATCCAGCACCAGTTTGATAACATCTTTCCGCACAAGTGATTTGCAGTTCAGCACCCTCCCTCCCCCTCCTCAGCTACTCTTTTCCTTCATATGCTTTCACCTGAGTCAGATTTAACTACCAATTGTGATTATGTGGCATCCATGCATCCTCAAAAGATGGTGGTGTTGCATACTTTGTTCAGAGACCACAACATCTGCTGTGGGTGGAAAGTTCCTACCGCAGTCTGGGCAAATGAAACGTCAGGGCTTCGAACAGAAGCTGCTCTTCCTTTCTGTCTTATCCTCTACCCGATTCGTTCGTGTGTGCATTTGTCCTCTTCAAGCTTGATACCATTTCGCATCTTTAGTCACCATTTGAAATGATCGTCAGTAGTACTTTCCCGGTGACTTGATTAATACTGGCCTTGGTCAGGTATCTCTTGCAGACATCCTTAAAGTAAAAGTGTGGTCTTCCCAATGGTGTCACACCCTCCTGAAGTTCGCCATACAGCGGTTTTTCAGTGTTCAGTCAGGATCCATGTGCCTGACATGTCCCAGCCAACTTAGACATCAATGGCTCAGGAGTGAATGAATGCCAGTTGTGTTTGCCAGTTGTAAGACATTGCTGTTGGGTACATTATCTCTCCATGAGACCTGAAGAATTCTCCAGAGACAATGGAGATGAAAGCTGTTCACTCAAGACTCATTCTCAGTAAGAGTTTTCCATGTATCACAGCTACAGAGAAGGGTGCTGATAACATAAGTATAGAATACTTATAATTTAGTTTTTATTGTCAGCAGTCCATTGTTTGATACTCTGTTTTTCAGTCCAGCCATGACAGATGTTGCTTTTGTGCACTGTCCACAGAAAAGTTGCTACATATTTCAGATCACAAATAGGTAAAGTCGTCAACTACTTGGAATGAATAGCTGTCATTGCTGATAGATGCAAGGTTGGTGGTGTCCTGTGCCATGATCTTAGTCTTTTGGAGGCTGATTGTCACACCAAATTTTTCACATGCATGTGATTATTTGTTAATTAGATACTGCAGGTCACGTTCTGTGTTTGCTACCAAAGCTGCATCATTCGCATGTAACAACATATGAATAACAACCGTATTTACGTTGGTCCTGGCCTTGAGGTGAGCAATGTCAAAGAGATTTCCATCAGACCTAGTATGTAAATACACACTCTCCTTACAGTCTTCAAAGCAAATCTCAGCAGAAAGGAAAATAAGATACCCAACAGAGTAGGAACTAACACACACCCCTGCTTTACATCATTATTAACAGGGAATGATTCTGTTTCCTGTTGAAGCATATTATTGCTTACTGTTGAAGCATATTGTTGCTTGCATTTTCTCATGGAAAGAGAGAGTTATTTGTAGTAGTTTGGACGGACATCCAATCTTCTGCAAAACTTGAAGAGCCCATTTATGCTCACTAAATCAAATGCTTTAATGAGCAGTATAAAGTGGGCTTCATGGCACTTCTCTTGCAGCTGTCAGAGAGACATCATATCCATGGTTAAACGGCCAGGTCTGAAGCCACATTGAGATCCTGGAAGTTAAGGTTTGTAATTGCAATAGGATGACTCTTGCATATGTCTTTCCAGCTACACTTAGCAGTGAAATGCCTTGATAATTGTTGCTGTCACTTCTGTCCACTTTCAGTTTATACAGAATGATGATCTTCAGATTCCACGCACTCAGTGGAACGTAACCTTGTTGCCATCTGGTTGTTAGAAGTGAGTGTAGGAGTTTGAGGACAGACTTGGTATGTTTAATAACCTCTGTAGGGATCCCATCTGTACCTGGACCCTTTCCATTAGCAATGGAATCTATTTCTTTGCTGAATTCTTCCATAGTAGACATTACATCCTGTTCTTCCATAATTGGCATTTGTTTGATGGCATCAAGTGCATCCTTGCCAACCTAATTCTCAGCTGCAGCAACATAAGGTAGTGTTTAACCCAGCTTGGTCTTCAGAGGAACTGTTTTTCTGACAGTTGAATCAACTGCTTTCTTAATGCCATCATGCACTGTCTAAGTGTCCCTAGAATAGGCCACTTTCTAAATATCTGTACATAAATTCAGTCAGTAGTTATTTGCCCATCTCCTGGATGTTTCCTGTGCCCTATTCTTTGCTTCTTGCAAGTCATCTGACATCTTCCATTTGGATTTCTTTTGCAAACAAGCAAGGCTTTCCATTAGCCTTAATGACTGGCTCAATCTCTTCCAAATTTTGCTTGAGCCAGTCATTGTTTCTATTATATTTTATTTCACGTACTGTTTTAGTCTTGGCTCATGAACATGATATGTATTGATCCGAGGGTGACCTCTTAGTTTGGTGCTGCAATATTTGTTAGGGGTGAGCCTCACTGTGCAGGCCACAAGAGCATGGTCAGTGTTGCAGTCAGCACCATGATAGCTTTGTGACAGTAGGACATTTTTGAGATCTGTACACCTAGCGATGACAAAATCAAGTTGATCCCAGTGATGAGAGCGGGGTCATGTCCAGGACACCTTGTATTGATCCTAAGTTGAAAATACTTATTTGTAATGCATAGCCCATAAAAACAGCAGACTTCTAGCAGTCTCTGGCCATTTTCACTGATTTTTCCACTTCATGATGACCCAGCCTTGTTGGCCACGTGTCATTATCTGATCCATCGTGAACATTAAAGTCCCCTAGAATATGTAGTGACACAGAATCAGGTACTTTGGGAATTCTGTTTCTGAGTAAATGAGAAAACAAATCCTCCTCTTCTGTGCTGGATGATAAAGTGGAAGTGTGCACATTGAAAATGTTGATAGCGCCACTTGAAGAGCATGTTTTTAACGTAAGAATCTACTCTTCACTGTTCAGGATGTTGTTTTTTTTAGCTGGAAATACTACTCCATTAAGTCTTGGCTCATCTCAAGACAAGTCTCCTGCAGTCCCACAATGTCCAGATTCAAGCAATGGAACTGTCAATTACAGCATTCTTACAAATGAAATCAACCTCTTGGGTATCATCAATGTACCTTGCACACATGGTCCTAACATTCCAGGTGGCAAT
Source organism: Schistocerca americana (assembly GCF_021461395.2). Lineage (NCBI taxonomy): Eukaryota > Metazoa > Arthropoda > Insecta > Orthoptera > Acrididae > Schistocerca > Schistocerca americana. The sequence continues at coordinate 163,253,997 of NC_060126.1, read as the reverse complement.
ATGAAATGTTGATTTCTTTATTGTTTGTACCAATATATCAATTTGCTTGTTGAAGATTACTTTTAAGCTCCACACATCTTGTGAAACAGGTGGGTAGTGCAGGACAGCACCTTATTGGCTTGGAGCTGCCCAGCTTGAGTGGCAGTAGCTGTCCAGTGAGATGCAACAATCTCTCCTACTGACAGAAATGGCTCCCAGTACTCGAATCTTACACAAATCAGACAGAGCATCTTCCTGTGTTGTACCGATGTCCTTGGATGTCACTGAAGTATCCTCACCAGGATGCTAAATGCCTGAGTGATAAATACACTGTGTGATAAAAAGTATCCGGACACCCCCCAAAACATGCATTTTTCATATTAGGTGCATTGTGCCATTGTGCAGCGACCTCAGTAGTCATTAGACATTGTGAGAGAGCAGAATGAGATGCTCCACAGAACTCATGGACTTCGAACACGGACAGGCGATTGGGTGTCAATTGTATCATATGTCCGCACACGAGATTTCCACACTCCTAAACATCCCTAGGTCCACTGTTTCCAATGTGATAGTGAAATGGAAATGTGGAGGGACACGTACAGCACAAAAGCGTACAGGCTGACCTCGTCTGTTGAGTGACGGAGACCGCCGACAGTTGAAGAGGGTCGTTATGTGTAATAGGCAGACATCTATTCTGTCCATCACACAGGAATTCCAAACTGCATCAAGATGCACTGCAAGTACTATGACAGTTAGGCAGGAGGTGAGAAAACTTGGATTTCATGGTTGAGCAGCTGCTCATAAGCCACACATCATGCCGGTAAATGCCAAACAACACCTCGCTTGGTGTAAGGAGTGTAAACATTGGATGACTGAATAGTGGAAAAATGTTGTGTGGAGTGACGAATCACAGTACACAATGTGGCGATCTGACGGCAGGGTGTGGACATGGCGAATGCCTGGTGATGTCATCTGCCAGCGTGTGTAGTGTCAACAGTAAAATTCAGAGGCAGTGGTGTTATTGTGTGGTCGTGTTTTTCATGGAGGGAGCTTGCACCCCTTGTTGTTTTGCATGGCACTATCACAGCACAAGCTTACACTGATATTTTAAGAACCTTCTTGCTTCTCACTGCTGAAGAGCAATACGGGGATGGTGACTGCATCATTCGACATGATCCAGCACCTGTTCGTAATGCATGGCCTGTGGCAGAGTGGTTACATGACAGTAACATCTCTGTAATAGCCTGGCCTGCAGAGAGCCCTGACCTGAATGCTATAGAACACTTTTGGGACATTTTGGAATACCGACTTCGTGCCAGGCCTGACTGACAGACATCAATACCTCACCTCAGTGTTTCTTGTGTGTTCTGCCTTATGGCAGGTATTTGTCATGGGGGAGCCCCGTCAGAGAGGTCCACTGCATGAGTGTCTTGGGAAGTGATTCCAGTGGTTGTTTCCTGTTGCCTTCCACTGATGATAATGAGGACAACACAACACCCAGTCCCTGAGCAGAGAAAATCTCCAACCCAGCCAAGAATCGAACCCGGGCCCCTTGGCATGACAAACTGCCGTGCAGACCACTCAGCTATAGGAGCGGACTCTGTGAAGGACGAGCTGCCATTCCCCAAGAAAACTTCCAGCACCTGAGCGACTGTATGCCTGCGAGAGTGGAAGCTGTTATCAAGGCTAATGGTGGGCCAACATCATATTGAATTCCAGCATTGCCAATAGAGGGTACTTTGAACTTTTAAGTCATTTTCAGCCAGGTGTCCGGATACTTTTGATCACACAGTGTATAAAGACACATGAATTTGCCCAATCATGTGTCTGCCTCTTGACCTACATGATAGTGTCCAGAGGAAAGGCAAGCCAATATGCCTGTTATCACCTCAGCTGCAGGAGCTGCTGGGAGGGGACATAGTACACCTTCCATTGACCTTTGGGGCCTCACTCCAGTTTTCCTTTCAGGGTTCCTCCTTTAGCCTTCTTCCTTACCAAGATTAACCACAAGGCAGTGGTGTGTACAGGTTTCACATAATGCTTCACACATGGCTTGTCATCCACTCACAGTGTTTGGAAATCCTAGCATGGAGAAGAGCCTTCAAAGATGTGTCAAGTTATACATTTACAGGCAGAAGCATCCACTATTGGCTACTTCTATAAAGTGTGGCAGAAGGGTGTGCTGAAAAGCAATGCCTCTGAATTTTTTATTCTGTTCTGAATGTCAGTTGAGGCATTACAAGTCAAGCATATTATACAGGTGACTTTACCACTTTGCTGATGCAAGTTGCAATCCTCTGTCACCAGAGGACTCTGAATTGTAGCATGTAGTGTGTAACATAACTGTATCAGTGCATAGAGACCTTCAGAAAACTGAAAGCATGAATTAAAAAAAAGAGTTCGTCCACACATGGAGCACGCTTTCCTTCAGCATGACAATGCCAGACCACACACAAGCATTGCAATGTATGCAACAATCTATCACCTTGGGCTGACTCTAATCGATCATCCTCCATACAGTCTCGACTTGGCACCATCCAGTTTCAATCTGTTTGCAAAACTTAAAAAACACCTTTGAGGAACTCACTTTGATAGTGATGAAGCAGTGCAAGCAGAGGTGAGGTGGTAGCTTCAACATTCTACAGTGGCAATATCAACAAATCCGTCTCTCGCTGAGAGAAATATGTTCATCACCAGTGTGACTATGTTGAGACATATGTAGACACGAAGAATAATGATGTAGAACATAAATTTGTTTTATTTAAAAAGCTGTACGAGTTTTCACACAGAAAATTCAGAAGCATCACTTTTCAGAAATCCCTCATATTCAAGATTAGCTGCATTTTCTTCCCTGTACCGTAGCTACAGGTTTACTTCTGCGTGATCCCTCTCTGACAAAGTTACAAATGGAACATTTTATTTTACTAATACAACCCAATACTGCATTTAAACCAATAAAATAATTTAAGCATAATCACTGGCTGAGAATTTACAGTGGTATTTCCATGAATCAAGACAGGAAGAATGGGAGGACGTTGGGTTGATTCTGGTGTACAAGTTACCCCCTTTACACATACCATGCAGTGGCTTGCAGAACAGAGAGCAAAAAATAAACTCGCTGGACAAAATTTTAATCAGCCTTCTCGTGACATGATGGAGCTGCTCAAGAGCAGCTGTCATTCACTGTGGCATAGAATGGACTTTTATCTGACATTGGTGGTGCCACTGTCTCACCACTCCAGGTGTGACAATGCTATCCCTGATGTTAAGCTAATTGTTCCAGGCAGTTTTTCCAGTTAGATCAAATTACTGATCTTCTGAACCATTCTGATGTGATTGCCCCTGAATTTTCATTATTCTAAAACAGTTGCAGTTTTAACCAGGTGGACATACTACCTGCCATCTTATTACAGTGTCATTATATAGCAGTCAAGCATGAAAACCTAGTTGTCCTACTGCTACTTCATTCATTGCTCCACTCCTAAATGTAGTTCTTCTGCAAGGCTTTCTGAGGTTACTGAACAACTCAGCGTGCTTAGTTCAAATAGACACAGTGACAAGTTATCTGTCTATGTAACACTTATCCAATCCTTCAGCAGCCACTGCTACTGCTGATGCCTCTTCACTGTGGTAACTTGACAGCTCTGTGGACAGGAGGAAGTAAGTCTTTTTGCTTTCCAGCTCCATTTCAAATGAACATGAAGAGCAGTTCCACCAGAAATATTCATTTGGAAATGTGTCAAAAGGGACTAGCTCTGACATCTTGCCAATCTTTTTTGCCTCGAGTGTTAGCTATCTTAATTTCTCATGATCATATTTCTATGACAAACTCAACATGAATCCTTTGCAGACTCGGGTAATGACTACTGTCTAAAAACATGACACACTATGTACGAACACATGTACAAAATCTGACATCATTCGCAGGATGACCTTTTTTGCACACAGCAACATGAAAGGTTTTGTAGGGTATAGCATCCATGAACCAATCCTGCAAAGCCTGATATGACAACACTGCTCAACCTCCTTTTTCTGAAAGATATTCTGAAGTAATTTAAGTATCACAGTCAATGTACAACGTTGAAATGCCTCAATACGGGCCTTTTATTTGATCAAAAAGATTATGTTTTAACATGATGACTCCAATGAGGCTACCTGCAGACACAGCAGATGTCTATGCCTGACACTGTATGCCCACTGGTGGCCAAGCACTCAACTAACAAGGGGAGGTCATGATGTTAGGATCACAATTTACTTCAAATTTTGTACACCTTTAGTTGACCATTAAAACAACATAATGGGCAAATAGTAAGATGGACTACTTTGCCAGCTCCAGGAAAATCGCAAGATGAGTTTTATGCATCTGTTATATACCTGATGTATCTGTGTGTAGGTTCTGCACATTACCCTTCGTGGTAGTCGACTGGTTAGCATTTGTGCTTCATATGATGAATGTGTATGAGGTGACAGTTCAACTCCTGCTCAGAACTGAACTATTGTTCTTTTTTTATCACTGGTCTTATTATTAATTTATATGACATTTGAGATGTAATATAATAAAAAGAAGCTATGTGTATTAGAATGAAGTGTTAGTGAATTTCATGTTATTTGACTACTTACTATTTTTAATTAAATTTAACCATCAGGATAAACATATTTATAAATATCGACAAGTTAATGAAAAAACAGTGTTTTCTTGAAAATGTCATGAATTGTGAAATCCCTTATACATGCAATTTTGTAAGGTACCGGAACTACTTTGCACCTCGACACTTCAAGCTGCACACACAGAGGCAGGCCCCATTTGGCAGTTAACTTGTGTAGCAGTGAGGCATTGCTAATGTAGCAAGAACGAATAGTATAGGTGCAAATTCTTTTAATATCACAGAATTTAAAACTGTACTACAAAAATAAAGGTTTGAGCAGGAGTCGGACCATTGCCTTGTACACATTCCTTTTACGAAGCTCGAACGATGACCACTTGACCACCATCAACTCAAACATCCAGCACTTACGCACAGATGTATCAGGTACATAATAGGTGCGTGCAAAACTTCTCTTGTGATTTTCTAGGAATTGCCAGAGTAGTGCACCTCACTACTTGCAAGTAATGTTGTTTTAATGGCTTACTTAAGGTGTACAAAGTTTGAAGTTAATTCGTGATCCAAATGTCATGGCCTCCCCTTGTTAGTTTAGTGCAGTATATAATGCAGAATTTTACATCAATTTCTATTTCTTAATTGAGATGCTGCCAATGTACACTCCATCTAGACAGAGTGGATTGCATGGCCGCCATCAGGCACATGGTGCCAGGTGTGAGCCTCTGCCACATCCACTGGCAGTCTCACAGCAGTCAATTTGTTAATTAATTAAAACCTTAGTACTAATGCATTGATAACTTTGCCATATCCCCATATGCACCCATTTCAATCAATTTATTATAAATGTGATTTGTTTGCAAACAGACCCAGCAATTTTTGATGGTCCCCAAATTCCATTTTGGTCCACTGAATCACGCCGAAAATTTGCCTTCACTGTCACTGATAATTTTTGAAATTTAAGTTTCCTGTTTGATAAGGTTTACTCTGTCCTTTATAATACTTGCATTACAAGCCTTGCTCTCATGGATACAGAAGTAAGTACAGAAATTATAATGCACTATAAAGACACAAAACTATTTGTTGCTTACTTCCAGAAGAAAGATTGCAAGGGAAAGCTAAACTAAGCACACTGCACAAAATATTGTAATTAATTTATCATGAATTTTCAGTTTTCTTAAGTAAAGTTCTTATGACCAGTATTCTGTTTCTCTCTGCCAGACATGACATCATCTGCCACAACAATATTCTACTATGTTAATAAGTTCACTATTTTTGCTGTTGAACACTTGTAAATGAAGCGCCATATTAATGCCTTTTTGTCATGGGAGTACTTCTGAAACAAGTGGACTTTTTCAAAGAACTCTCAAAGCATCTGAAAACAGTACCTGTCCCGATTACATGTTGTTATCCTACTATTGTACTGTTTAGTTATTGACTTACTTGTGTACAAGTGGCTTTTATTTGTTATCAGCCACTGTTTTTCAAAAGTATGAATTCATGAAAAATTTCTGCTCTGCTATAGAAATCCCTTTTGTTAAGAAATAATGAGTCCCCCTTATAAAATTTTTACTGCTTTCATTTCACGTTCACTTCAAGAAACACGAAAACACCGGTAGCTCTTTAAATTGTTGGATTCTTCCATTGGTGAGGCCTACCTCTGTGGGCTAATACTTAACATAGGTGGCCACAGTGTGGCAGTTTCATGTTAAATTCCAACAACAACATTTTTTCTGTGTTGAAACCATGAACAAAGATCAATGCAATATGCAAAACAAAATGATTAATAAATACATAAACTGCTTAAATTGCTTCAAAATAGAAAGCTTGCCTAGATGAGGAACAACAAATGTACCTTCTCCTTCTTCTAAAATATATGCCATTTCTCTTAAGCTTCCATAGACAGACATACTTGTACGGCATTATGAAAGGTCAGATTGATATTTTTTGTGGCAATTAGACTTTTAGTACAAAATAGAACCAAACCAGAGCCAAGTTGCCACCAGGAAGAATGGTAGTCCTGCTAGCAACTACAAAAAATATAATTCTCAGAGGAACACTGTGACAATGTATTCCCTGTCTGCTTTTTGAAACTTTTCAAAAGTTTGCACAGTTCTTGCCCCTTATCGTCATCATTCTCTCTCGCAACTAGAATTCCTCATTCATTACACACAAACAGCCCACTATGAGATTAACTGACACAATATTGCAATATTATAATTAATTTATCATTTGAATAACTCATTGTCGTAACTTCTTGGCTTGAGGAGGCACAAAGCTGCTCTCTTCATAACTTCCACGTACTACAACCAAACTGAATGCAGAAAAGATTAGGGCATAACCATCCTGCACTACCTGTGTGTGAGACTTTACCAGTGAAGTTACAATGCTTAAGTAGTTTATATTACTAGGTGCTTCATACCACAAGATGAGAAGATGTAAATTTTACCTGATGCTGGAAGACCAAAGGCAGAAATACGTCAAGTCAACTTTGTTGTCCAGCCTCCTAATTTTAATGATTAAAACTCTTGATAACATTCTCTCTATCCAATGACAAATTTTTCAATTCACACACACACACACACACACACACACGCACACACACACACACACACACACACACACACACACACACAGAGAGAGAGAGAGAGAGAGAGAGAGAGAGAGAGAGAGAGAGAGAGAGAGAGAGAGAGAGAGAGAGAGAGAGAGAGAGAGAGGGGGGGGGGGCGTGATGGAAGAGGGAGGGGTGGTGGTTATTATTTTATCCTATCAACACACCCTGCTGCATTAAAAAAAATGTGAAGGTCAGAAATATAACACAGTTTCATTTTGTTGACTACATTTATTTTTCTGTAAATATTCAATGCCAATTATGACATTTAGAAGATGACCTTTTAATACTTGAAGATTTCAATTTCATACACTGAGGGAAAAACAATAAAACATAACTACAATAAGAAAAATAAACTTACAACAATAAAATTTTATACATTTTCCCTACCCACTCATACTGGCACTTTGTAGAACATGTTGTTGCAATATATTATGCAAAAGACAGAAGCTGATTTCACATATAACATATACATATATTCTGCAAATATGTAATAAGAGACCATGAAATAGAAGAACATACCATATACTCACATTAGTATTAAGAAAAATGTTTTGTTACAGATTTTGTACTTATTTATCTTCACTTCTTGAAATACAATCCCACCAGAACAAATAAAAAGTTAACAAAACTCCACCTTTGAGCGATACACCAAACAGAAACGTCAAAGTATAGTACTTTCTTTACACACAGGAAGCATTTGGGGAGGGGGGGGGGGGGCAGGGGGCAGGGGAGTGTAATCAACCTAAACCTTTGCAGGCCTCAACGAGTACAGTTATGGGAAGCAGTCCCAATAATATGATAAATCCACCATGGTAAATATATATTTAAAAAAAAACTACTTCAGTAAATTATGACCATGCTTAAATCCAAAGAAGCTTCTGCACATTAAATCAGGTAGTGGTATGAAATTATAATTTATATTTATTGCATATCAACAGGTATATTTAGAATTTTAAATTGACAGCTGACAAAAATTTGCAAGAAAATTCTAAACAATTATGGAATAATGTTTGTTTGCAGAGTTTCACAGAATACAAATATCAGCGGTGTGTATGGGTGTAAACAGCAAAAAATGGAAGGAAAGAGAAGGGAGGGGAAGTGACAGGGAGCAAAAGGTTCCTCTACAAGAAACATGAAAGTATAGTGAATCAATGGCACCAAAGTTGTGAGGCACACTATTTGTTTTAGGTGCAGAATATTTCTTTAAGCTAACCTCCAGGGAGGTGGCAAGAGGGGGCATTTGCTTCCTCCTGGAATCTAGTGTACAGAGTTTTTATTCCTCATACACTTCTAGAAGTTATTTTCCAAAATTCCACTAAAGCTTTCATTTAGCCAATTGTAGCACTACATGCCTGACTGCAGTGCTTTACCAGTTGCTGTATAACTTGTACTTCATATAAAAAAATGACAATTATAGAGTCCTGCAGTCCCCCCCATTCCCACCCACGAGAGATGTTTGAGGGCACCCACGTCCACATGATAAAGCAAAAGTAGAATTCTTTGACATTGTTGTCTGTCATTTGGTGACCATAAAAATATGATTTTTAAACTCTGAGAGATACCTCTCTTCACGTGAATGGCATACTAAACAGTAACACAACTATCAATATTCAAAAAACCAAGAGACTTTTGACAGTTAAAGAGAAAAATTGCTACCATAATTCATGAATAGGAATGAAGCAACAACATACTCAAATATTATTCTTATGAATAATTTCTTACATATGCATCACAGTCCAGATACCAAACTTTAAAACTTCAGACTTTAGATACTGTCTGCAACAATGTTTATGAAATGAAAACAAAAGGAAGGTGGAGTGGGAAAAAGAGTTAAAGGCAGAAGACAGCCGTCAGACAGGAAATTAAGCAATAATTTTTAACATTCAAGTAGTAATGCCAATTCAGTGAAGAGAAGCAAAGAATAATCAAATAGTGTACACACAAAAAATTTAGCTACTCATATTTTTATGGCTATTTTAAGTGACCAGTCTAGCAGTTCAGGTGTACTACTTTAACAAAACTAGTCAACTTTATGTAGTCTCTCAAGAAATCGCACATAAAGAACTCATCAATCCTCAGCTGTTCCCACAGTAAAACTACTTTCTGCCAAACTTACATATTCTATGTGTATTAAATGCTTTTAGGTGTTCCCAATAATGAAATAATTTTTGGTTGTAAAAGTTTACACTTTAGCTTTACTATACATTAAATAAAAAATGTGAAAATGAGCTCCAGAAAAAGAGGAACCCATTTATGAATTTATGAAACCAAATACAGCTGCAAAATCAGCTGTCTTCTGTCCATAAAAACACAGTAATATCAAAAAAGATTAACAGTGAGACACATGAATAAATGGGATGAAAATATTTCACCTGCAGCATAGCACAGGGAAAATGTGATGACAATGATTTACATAATGGCTTATGCACAATGCACAAAAAGATACACAATAACAAGAATAAAAACAATCATTCATTTATTTACTTGGCTTTATAATCTATTGGTATATCTGTATGGCTTGAGGTAGAAACAGTTCATGTTAAGAAAAACTGCAATGTGTTAACTGTCAACAAAATAATATATCCAGAATAAGGTGACCACTATGTTTATCCAGCCTCTTTCCTTATAAATGAACAGTTATTAGCATAGAAATGCACATGTATAAATATAGATCTATATATATTTATCTACATTGAATGCTATATACAATATATAAAATATTTTGCAGGCAACAGATGTAAAACACAGGATATGCTGATCTGTAATATAACAACCCCGTGATTAAAAAACCCATTTCGTCACTAAGTGCTTACTATGACATTCAAACAACATGTAAAACTATCTATGGTATAGCAATATTAAAGTCCTGTAAATAAAATAGTTACTTACAAATGCCTGTCACTAAATTCATACTATCAGAACAACAGCCTTGCAAAAAGTCACAGCTGAAATCCAATAAAGTATCAAAAATCTTCTCTTATAAATATTATTGCTGGATGACAACATTCACTTTCTCCTTTATGCTCAATACTGTTACAAGATAAAAAGGTCAGTCACACTACACTTTATCTCTGTAACAATATAAATCAGCAAAGCCTGTGTATAAACTGCACCTGCCACCTTCTATGTATTGGCATGTAACTGTAATATATGATTATGGACCTGGCATCCTGTTCAGAATGGGCTGACTTTAAAACAATGTCATAATATAGCTGCAAATAAACTTATTTATACTGCAGGAAGTACATTGCAAGAATCGTTCCAATGAACGTTTGATATCACAATGCGTAAGTTACCTGGTGAGCAGGTAACATGAGGTATATATATACACGTACATATAAATATATTTTTAAATAACAGAATCTAACCACTTCATCTCACTGTGAGTGTAAGAACAAAGGTATTTATCAGAAGTAACAAGAAATATTTCTCAAACATGTCATTTACTGTACTATTTATTTAAATATCAACATCAAAAAATAGTACTCTCTTCTGTGTCTCATTACTTCTGATAAATTCAATCCTGTCAGTAACCAAACTGTTTCACCACACAAATAAGTCAGATACTTCTGAGAATTCATAAATACACGTGAAATTGGTCTGGTACTATAACAATGAAGCAAGAAAACTGTGACAACTCTTCTATGAGTTGCTGTGTCTTTCAATGAATCTGTGAATCAGTAACACAGTTATAGCTGTATACTCTTGTATAAACAACACTATCTTATATATCTAAATATATATTATTCATCCATGTATTTTGTCAGCCAACTGAACAGTTAAAGTATCAACAGAACCAACAACAACTCTAAAAAACCAATATATTCTGCTGTAAAGAGGTCAGACAGATAAACACAGTAGCCACCTTGCATATATCATAAAATACCTGTGTGTGAGTGTATTGCTGAAATAGACCTGCATTCTGTTGGTAACAAATTGTATTTATAAAATATACCCGGTTATTATGTAAACATCAGTCAATTGTATCTGTAGTGTTAAAAATACCTTGTTAGTTTCTATTATAAATGGTTGAATACCTGCAGTCATTTTAGTTCCAAGAAGGCTGCCTACCTGCCTATCACACAACACTAAACAGTAAAAGCCTGCTTCATGTGAACTATAATGATTCAAACTGAATGTATCTTTCAGTAAAAATATAGGGTAAGCTGACAGAAGCTTTAGTGCTGTAATATAATGGCAAAACTAATAATAATTGCTACTTTGGTCAGTCATTCGCACAGAAATCCCCATTTCCCCAATACTGTTCAAATGATTAAAAAATGACCATTACTAGTTTCTAAATAGCACAGAACTGCAAATGCAACTCATGGCTTTAGTAAAGAAGAGCTAAGAGAGAAACTGTAATAAGTTCACACAGATGTCAAGTATGCACAATGACTGTCAATAGAACTGCACTTTACAGCATATGTTTCCTATTAGTGCTAGCACTGAAAATGACATACAGCAGGAAACATACAATAGAATATAATTTACAATACTAATAAGCATTATGCAAAATTACCAGCACTTCTTGGACCTACATGAGCCACAATATACAATATAAGAGAATGTATGAAACATACATACACTAATAACTAATGAACAGTTCTTAAGTGATATGATACACTTAAAAAGGGGGAAAATGGAAAGCCGACTGGGTTAAATTATACTTAGCCATTAAGAGTCTAAAACATAACATTAAAAGTAATGTGCTTATGCGCTAGCTGTACCCCTGTTCGTTTATACACACTGGAAAAAAAAACAGCATTTACATGAATATATCTAAAAAAAGAATGATACATTTGATTCAATGAGTTTCTGCGATGAAACTAAATGTCACTTGATATATTAACTTTATCTCTGAGTAAACAAACCAATGACAGTATAACAAAAGAAATTTGGGAAAAGGTGAGAACAAAAACAATCATTCCACACAAAATTCATTATTTCTATAAATTTACTGTGAGGAAAATATGTAAATGATGCTAATATCTTTAAAAAAAAGCTACATTCTGATCTTAAGATGGAGGCTCATTCTTCCTTCCCTGCATTCTTCCCAGTATTTGCTAGCACAAAATCGAGGTACAGAAAAGCTGCTCACTGTGAATGAGATGATGATTTACAGTCACAAACGTATATACCAATTTACTGCAGTAAAGAACACTGTTTAGTTCTTCGAGCATAAACTACATGAAACTATAATTTGGTATGAATTACATTATAATAAGTAGAGAAGAGTAGTCATTTGGTGAGCATCATGTACATATTACCTCTTACAAATACTGGTCAACACATCTAAGGGCCGTACATATTTTAGAATGGAAAGATAGATATATAAAGATAATACAATGTTTTCATCATTAATACAGTTCACTCACATATACCAAAATATCTGTTGCCAAAATCAGATTTTGTGAAGTCACAAAGATACCAACATTTAAAAAAAACTATCAATACAATTTCCTCCTAAATACGAATATTCCTAGCCTTACCTAAAATTGAAATTTTAGAAACTACTATACCAGGGGAATGTATTATTTAGGAAGTTATTTTTTTACAATCGACCAGAATATACAAAAATTATTTTTGACATTCAAATGTCAGAATTGATTTTTCCTAATATTGCATACAGAAAGTCTTAAATGAAATGATTTTCCTCCTCTTTTGTTGTTATGACTACTGTCTGTTCCACAAGATAATTTCGAGTAGATTTTTGAGATTATACCACTTCACTTAACACATGGTATTACTGCTAATTCTTAGGGCATTAAAAAAATATCACGTAAATATTGATGTAATTGATATTACTGTTCCGAGCCCTCTTGAAATACATCACACGCTGCCTGATATTTGTGGCTAATAAAACAAAGACATGATCACATACAAGCACACACAACCACATACAAGTTTCTAACTGAGCAGTTTTATGCCAATTTCTGTCCAAAACGTTATCTCCTTCAAGTATAACAGAATTTGCTTGCCAAATACTATTTCATCCATTGCCAGGATTGTACAAAACATTTAATATTTCTACACACAAATGGGAGACAGTGTGTGTGAGCCTTAAAATAATAGCACAATGAGTGATCCATATAAAATAAATATGTCATTGCTTATTGAAGATCGTAAGTATTTTGTCCTGCTTTCAGGGAGGAGTGTGAAGATGCTAACAAACCAATATGGTGCATATGCATATTTTACATAGACATCCACAATACTATAAGTATATGACATAAGACAACAGAGACTATATAATCATGCCTTACTTGTATTACAAATGCAACAGTCTTATTTTAAATGTCTGTAACAATAATAAAGAGAACTTAAACCTGGCAGAAACATTTCCCCGCATCATACACATTACTTTTAAATAATGCACTGACGCATTAAATCAAAAATGCTCGAATCTTTTAAACTACGCTGACTAATTCAGCAATAAAATGATTTCTACAGCACTGCACAGAAGGGTTACCCATGTACTGTAATAAAGCAATTTACAAACTCAATATTTAAAAAAACTTCGTTCTTTTCTTAGGAGGTGAACCACTAAGCTGTAACTGTTTCCCCATCAGATTCATGTCACGAGAACACAGGAAATACCCCACAAATTATTGGGAGTTATAGAAAAATGTGGAAACAATAATAAAATGTTAATAAAATGTTAAAATGTATTATTATCTCTAACAGAGGAAGTAAAAATTCCAGTTAAACAGAAAATAGTCACTTCCCACTTCACTAACAGCCAGACACAAAGGAATAAGGTTCTACCCAAGTAATATTTTCTGATGTCACAATGTTTTGTAACTATGAAGGCCAATTTTACTTCCTTGAACTGCTCTGCAAGTTATGTATTTCAGTCGTGATAAGTAGCAACAAAATAAAGAAAATAAATGAAAAACTGATGAAGACAATCACAACTTAACTGATGCTTTACAGAGGTGGTATGACCAGGATGATAGTAAAAAGACCCTGCAAAATGAACTGTACACAAGTAACTCATTACTGCACAAGCTTTCCCTTCCCCCACCCTCTCCCGCCTCCCTATAAACTGGCTATGCACTGTCAGCGTTGCTTTGTCTAGAAAAGTGCACTCCCATTCTGAGCTGTGTTCCCTCAAATTATGAATGATTTCTGTTATTATTGAGAAAGTTACAAAGGACAGTTAATGATAAACTCTCTAATTATTTCATCTATGTAAACTGGAATTTCTCTGTCCTTTGACAACTAAAAGTTTTAGAACGTGACAAGTGCTCCACCCAACTTCTGCTCACACATTTTACTTATGCAGAATTAATTATCATCAATCTCTAGTGGCAGTGATAGTTTCAGTTCTGTATTACTTTGTAATAACTGTTAGACATTAAGTGACAAATTTCAAAGATAATCAGTCAAATATTTTAACAAAATCCTTAAGTACCTGAAAGGTATTACTACACAGGATATGTACGACATATAATGCAAGCAATATATAAATTAACAGCTTTAAATCTGCTACAAAATAGTTCCATTTCCCAGTTTCTGAAAACAAAAAATAAGCATAAAAACAAACAGCAGCCTCCTAAATATATCAGAATAAGCAATATATCCTACAATGAAATAATGCAAACATCTTTACTATAAATGCTTTGGATAGTAACTGGCACCTGTCTGTTTTCTCATTACTACTGTATCTGACAAATATGCACTCTGCTCATAATGGCAAAGAAATTTTCACAACCATGTCACCTGTCCATAACAAACTTCTCTGAACAGGGACAAAGATAAACATCACAATAATTTCTTATGAACATTCACAAGGAAAGACTCATTTAAGAAATTTTTGGGTAGAATACAAAAAGATGTTAAAAATGTCTGCCGAAACAAAAATTTTTATGCTATCATTTGGCATTGTATTATTTAAAGATTCTAAACTAACACATCTTGTCCTCCTCCCTGAAAACACTAGGCTGAGATTCGAATGAGCTTTTTCTTTGCTTCTGAGGACAATTAAGAGGCAAAATTTTGGCCAAGACTGGCGCATCGTCACTGTCAGCGTCTGGATAAGTTCTACCTGTGGACTCAGATTTAATTTCTGAGCCTTTTAAGCTTCGGTCTTCCTCCTCTTCCCTAGGACTTGCACTACTTGGAGAACTGCTAGTCTTCTGAAGAATCTCCACAATTGCTTCCACCCTGCGTTTCTTTTTGCCTGCCAATTGGAGTTTCTTCATCTGTGCTGTAGATGGCTGTTGACGTTTGGGAGGCCTACCCACCTTTCTTTTAAGTGGAGGAGGAGAATTAGGAGCTTCATCTGCACTGCTGCTGGAGTCCATATGAAAAATCAACGGCGGTGCTACTTTCGGAGATGACTTCTGGCGTGTTCTCCTAGCTGGTCCATCTGTTGATGATGGACTTACAGGTTCTGTATCCAACAGGGCAGGAATGGCACAGTCAGATGTTGTTGTAGCAGTGACACCTCCCTCTGCAGCAGCAGCAGCAGCCGCCAAGGCAGCTGCCTCTGCTGCTTCTCTCTGCCTCTTTTTTGTGTTATATTTTCTACGGGTCCTCTTCACTTCACCTACTTCACCTGACGGTGAACCACCCTCCTGCGAGTTATACACTTCAAATGCTGCAGAGCCCTTTGATACACCTCTTCTTCCTGGTCCTTTCCTGCCAGGTGTTTTTCGGGGGAATTTACGAGGTGGTGGTTTCTTTGGATGATAATCTTCATCATCCTTTGACTGACTGGTGGAATCATCATCGGGGGGCACAAATGGACCTGCTCCCTCTGGAATAAGTAAGCCCGCTTCTGCAGCCGACATTGCATAGAAGCAGTTTTTATACTGTGGGTGTTCTGGTGAAACTTGATGCTTTTCCAATAAATGTCTGCGTAATGACTTCCGAACAGAGTAAGCTTTCTCACATAACAGACACTTCATGTGCTTCACACCAGTATGTGTCATCAGATGTGCCTTAAGACGACCGTGCTGTGAAAACACCTTAGGGCACCTAAATACAGAGAAAATGTATCAGTCAATTTAAAAAGCAAAGATTTTATACAAGTTTTATAGTCATGTCGAATGACATGGTAATATATTCGGTTCTCTGTAGTAAGAAACTTGAAGATGTTTCGGTGTTAAAATGTTGGCAACATTAGCATACACAGTATATATAATTTAGAAACTGTCACAAAAGAATACCTACAAAATCTTACAGAATGATTACAATAATTAGTGACTGACATTTAATGCACTGAAGTTGACACAATGCTGTAGCTACACAGATGTCAGTGACAAATTTGATTCCCCTCCCACATCACCTTTCAGTCTGCAGGTATAATGCACCCTGTCGCCATGCTATTAGCAAACAAAAGCATTTGGTGCTACATGCCAAAAGTTTGTGTTTTTCAGTCTTTGCAATGAAGTTGTGCTGTTGAGCCTTAGAGTAATATTTTTTCATCAACAGAGTTACGCATTATAGTTTTTGTATTTGTACTGTTTTTGGAGCAGTGTGGTACGTGTGAAAAACTAGATCCACACAAAAGGCTGTCAAAGAAAAAAAAAAAGAAAAAAACAGAACAATTACTGTACTTGACATCTGCATGGCTACAGTGTTGTGACTGGAAACGGAAATTTAAAGTACAATTTATGATACAATGAAACAATACTACTTCATTCTTGAATGAGATTTTCACTCTGCAGCAGAGTGTGCACTGATATGAAACTTCCTGGCAGATTAAAACTGTTTGGAAAGTAGGAGACGAGGTACTGGCAGAAGTAAAGCCGTGAAGACGGGGCATCAGTCGTGCTTGGGTAGCTCAGTTGGTAGAGCACTTGCCCGCGAAAGGCAAAGGTCCCGAGTTCGGGTCTCAGTCTGGCACACGGAAACTCGGGAAGTAACAGCAGACGAATAGCCAAGATGGAAGCATTCCAGCAGATACACTACACATATAGTAATCATTATTATCAAAGATAATGATTAACCTAACTGCCTTCACAAACTTATATTTCAAACATGAATAGCTTTTTGTTTGGGTGGTTATCAACAAATTAAGAGACTTCATGTTCTGGAAACGCCAGTATTTGTATGTCATTAAGAAAAATTTTGTTCAAAGACATTAGGTAGCTTGACAGACATCGGTTAACTCCTGTCAATCAATGACAAAATTCTGGTTGAACCACACAGCACAAGGTACAACAAAAGTGCCACTGGGAAATGATAGGATAATTATCTCCTACCCCAGCTCAGCATGGTGCAACATTTTTAACTGGTCACTGTGATTTGGAAGTAATGCTTCTATTTTTACATATAAAACAGCACAGTGGTTGCATCTTAGTTGATAAGCTACATGACTCCTTTCACATGTCGCCCTACCTTTGATGGGGTATGGAATAGTGTAGTTTAGTTTAGTTTAGTGTAGTGTTGTGTAATGTAGTGGTGGGGCAGGGGAGGGCAGATGACTGCAGTAAGCAGTAGTGGGAGCATGTATGGGACACATCTTGCATCTAGGTCTTTTACGGGGCTATAAGCCATGTGGCAATGAACTGCTTGCTTACCCAATGTCTGATATCTGTGTCAAAGGCATAGTTGCAGGAACTGTCCGACACATCCTCCCATGACCATACACCCCACTTATGTAAAAAAAAAAAAAAGCATTTTCTATCCCATCAGAGGCAGGGCCCCTTTTGAAAGCAGCCAAGTAGTCTGTCAAATTAGCTGAAAAGATGGTGCAGCATTCTACATGGGCACGACAACTAACAAGCTGTCCATCTGCATAAATTGCCATCTACAAGCAGTGGCCAAGAGACAGTTGGACAATGCAGTTGCCAAGCATGCTGCACCACATGGTGTGCTGACTTCAATGTATGCTTCACAGCTCATGCCATTTAGATCCTTAACCAACAACACCAGCTTTTCTGAAATTACATGTGTGAGAACTTTCCCTGCAACCTAACCTTCAGTCCTGTAACTCCTTTGGCCTCAACGTTCACTAGTCCTTGTTTTTCACTTGCTCTATTCCATTCCCTGACCCCACTCCAGCCTCTCACCCATCCCCCTCCCCTTCCCTTCCCTTCCCTTCCCAGCTCATCTACATAGTCATTTCCCCTTTTTGGCTTCTCTCCTCTCCCTTTCTGCCCCCACAGATGTTTTTCATTAGTATATTAGTATCCCTGCAAAAAGTAATGTAAATGGAGCTGTACTGCAAAACTTTCCTACTAAGTTTTGTGTAATTGTTCTTCTGGCTTATTAACAGCCCATAAAATGTCAGCCACAAAAATTTTTTAATTCAATGCTAAGGCAAATTAGTGTTAATGTGGTTAAGAATGAAACGAGGGCAAACAATGCTAACAAAACAAAAACTGATGCTCACATGTGCAGAATTTAACAAAAGTATGGAACAATATCATACATGGAGACCACTACCACACAAGGAAGAAAATTGCTTCACAATTTCTTAGGTAAATTGTTCAAAATGTATGGCTCATCTGCATCGAAGTTATTTAGATCTACGAGGCACCAAAATTTGCACTCCCTGAACTGCACAACATGATCTTTCTTTTCCCAACTCTGAATATACTGGTGTGTTAATGGACCTACAAAATGAAATCCACAGAATTGATATCTGGTCACATAAATTACAGAAGTTACCTACAGTTATGATAATGTACATTAATGCATCATAGGACATCAAAATTAAATTGTGTTTGCAGTGTTGCATTTTAAGAACAGTTCTTGGTAATGTATTACTGGTATGTGATTAAAGAATATTCTGTATTCTTGATGTATCTGTATTTACTACTTGCCTACAGAATGATGTAAATCACATACTGACAAGAAGTTAGTATACCTGTACCCATTATAGTTACACAATTTTGTATGCTAGCTGCTGAGAACCAAACTTCACCTGAAAGCAGCACAAATTCTGGAGAAATAATACTAGTAATGCACTACCATGGGAAGATTACTAGTTTCGATTAGACAAGGATGAGAAAAGAAAAGGATTTGTTGTGCATATCTGAAAGCCACTCCTCATGAAAAGAAGTACAGTGTTCCAATCACTATAACACTTCATCTGATTATTCCTTGTAGCCCCAGCTGGAAAAATCAACTTCAGCATTCATGATATAACACAATATTTTGTCAAGAAAGGCCATTTGCTGAATCATATATGTCTGGAAGAAAATGTAAACATCTTTGTCTGCATAAGCTAAGGGAGATGTAATAAAACACTTTACAGTCTGCAAATCTGGAGTTGTGAGCCAAGGCTATCTATCTATAATTGAATGAAATACACTAATACACAATCTTTATTTAGGCACAATACACAATGCAGAACTTTTAAAATAATTCAGAACTCCTTCAGCTCTGAATCAAAATTCAAATCTCAGGGTGCTCCACATACTTCACCAGCACTGTGTGTTGCATTGCAGGGGGAACCAAAATGCGGGAGGCAAGTAGTAACAATACCTGAAATGCTGTTTGAGTAAATGCTACTGACACGGTAAATGATGAAGATTTTCTTGAACTGCTTTCCAGTCAGCTCTTAATTAATCTAGAATGGTTGAAACTATTACATAATCTGCCAGGGACCAAGAAAGAGGCGAGACTACATGCGGCCCTCCGAGTCTAGATCCACTGCATTGTTTCCCATGCAATGCCAGATTCAGTGCATGCAGTGTACATGAAATACCCTGCAGAAAACCTACCACAATTTTGTATTATGTGTTAAGGTACTTCACCCAGAATAACATTTCACCTAGTCATAATTTCAAATTTTACGATTAAGAAGTGTTTTGTAAATAAATAATATTGATTTTCATTAGTGCAGTTAAAGTCTGAAGGAATTACTGTTAGATTTGAAAAGACAGAATACGTTTGGATCGGATAAGGAAATAGGCCATGTCCCTTCGAAAGAAGCAATTTAGGCAAAGCAGAGGAAAATTAAATTTGGAATTCCATGAAGGGAAGATTTGGTTAGTTCAGTATCTTAGTGAAAGAAGTGAAGTGGGCTGTAGGCAGCAAGGGTGGTAACAACATTTTTAAAACAAGGAAAAAGTTGTACTTACAAAGGACAAGCAAAAAGTTTTGTCGGCTCATGCACTATGGCCACATGTCGTTGGAGGTATTTTTCACTGTTGAATCCCTTTCCACACTGCTGGCATAGGATTTGGGTCTGCCGATTGTGGATGACACGATGCTCTTTTAGTGCAAAACTATTTGTGAATGTCTGGAATATAGCAAATATGTGGAAGTAAATGAATTTGATTAATTTTCTTTAATAATGTTTAATCCACACAAAAATAAATCTGTAACAATATATTATCTTACTTTATTGCATATCTCGCAAGTCATTAAACCTTCCCCAGTGTGTTTCCGGATATGGTACTTCAGTTTCTGAAATCAAATAGCATAGTTATTTCAAGTCAAATGACTTTCACAACAATACAGCTAACATGCAAATGGAGTCCACCTACCCACTTTCAGAAAAAATCTTTGAATGTATTAGTAATAATGCAGCAAAGTTAAGGACTAATTAAAATGAAAGAAGGATAAGAGACCACCACATGCTTAGGAGATATACAGTCATATAACAGATAAACACCCACAAGATCTGAGATGTCGGCACAGTTAGTAAGCTCCTCCAGTGATGTTGCACAATAAACAGAAAACAAATTTATTTGCATGCACATGCGTGGAGAGTAACAGTTATACAACAAAACTTCAGAAATTGCATGACATCTGGACCTTTTACAAGAGTATTCATGGTTGTGTTTTAGAACACACTACTTTGTTTTACAGCTGTCCACCCTCATGAACACTGTCTGATAAGTGGAGAGTTACATTACACAGAAAATTAAATGTATCAGTACTAATATAGTAGGTACCATTCACTTCTGAAGCATTAGTAATGACTTTCCACATACAATTCAAGAGAAACCTGAAGATAGGTACACATGGAGTATGTTCTCCAGTTAGACCATGGCAATCTCTCTGTCAAACTGCTAGCTATTACTAATTATTCAGTTTTGCTTATGTTTCATTAAGCACTTAAGAAGGACTATGCAATTTATTCAGTTTATAATACAGTACATGAAGGTTTTCTACAAACCTGTTTCTTTGAGAAGGTCTGCCCACAGTATGGACAACTACATGTTTCTTCACGAGTATGTACTCTAATGTGGGAGTTGCAAGCTCCCTTGTCAGAGAAACATTTCTCACAGTAGAGGCACTTGTAAGGTTTTTCTCCTGGAATAATGAAGATTCATAATTATCTTCGAACTCTGTGCATATTCATAAAATGTAAGGTAACCATACTGAACATCTTCATCTTCTGCAGAATACTACTGTCAGTCATAATAAGTATAAATAATACATCTAATACTTATTCCACACTCCATGTATTGTGCGTAAAGCAAACTTTGAATATATAATCAGGCAGTTACTGCTAAGTGCAGAATTTTTAACTTTACAGAAATGAAAGAACATCGTCACACGGACATCAATTGCATAAAGACGGAAATAAAAAGATTGTGAAATTTCACGGAACAAAAAAATAATATCCTGAGACCAGCAGCTGACAAGAAGTGTGAAATATGTATAATAAAATTATATGTTCTAAAAGGTCTACTTTCTATCAATTATTCTCTGTTTCCCTCTACTTTTCAATGAGGATAAATAATTAAGTGCTGTAACCCATACAGTTCAAAGCAGCGTCCAACTGAAAGATTTGCACAAGGCTGCTGGGCCACACAAATTATTATTATTATTATTATTATTATTGCTACTGGTGTTGGGTACAGTCACTGTTTTCTGAGATGCCAAAGGGATTCTTCCTATCGATTACTTTGCAAATGCTAGAACAATACTGGTGAAACTATGCAACTCATGTGGATCTACCTTCTTACATTCACCTACTGCCAAGCCTACAGAAATCTGTGACTGCTAAGTCCAATGAATATAGTATGGCAGCTGTATAATTAACACTATTTGGGAAACAAAATAACTGCATCAAACAATCTTCAGACTGAGGACCACAACAACACATGAGTATTTTACAGATCTTCTACATTCTCAGTTTAAGAATGGAATCTACTCAATGGAAGAAACAAAATTGATAAAATCATACAGGAGAATTCTTGCTGTTTTCTCCTATTATCATAATGGATGTGTGTCCATTGAACTCTATTCGCAAACTAAACTTTTTCTTCCATTCTTCAAAAAAACACCCACATTGTACACATTTCACATAAATCCATCGATACCAGATATGGGCAGTGTCCTGTATGATATTCATTGTTCCCCGTACTATACATAGCCTACATTACAACTCATATTCTGAGCCAATACAGTGTGGAACCACTATAAAAAAATAGTTTGAACACTGAGATACTGGCAAACACTATTTCTCCTTTCCCATCAACAACTGTTATCATAAGACCTTACAGGAGTATCATAAATTAAAGGGCAAACACAAGACCAACATCAACATATAGGACACACATCCATGGACATATGCATTAATGATTTCTCAATTGAAAGAAGAGGTATTTTATGTAAGAAATATCCAAGCTCATAAAATTTAAGTTAACAGTATACTGATATAAAACAGAAGGGAACATTTGTGTCATTGTAGCAAATAATGATCAAATCGGACAACCAGCTACTAAATACAATGCTCACTTGATGTGAGAAACAAAGATTAAGTACGTATACAATTACATAATTGCTGTATAGGATTTGTTTTAACTCAACTTGCTTCCATTTTTCTAGTACTTCCTTCATCCCTGTCAAGTTACACATTCCTTTCTTGCTGCCCCACAGCCTAAGAAACATTAATATCTGTAAATTTTGAAAAGATTTTCATTGCTAGCACAGCTTAGTTACTCAGGTTCATTAGCAGTCTTGTTCCTCTGCAGAGCAAGTATGGAAAATACAGTTTTCACAATTGTACCACCATACCCTGAAGCAACCAGCAATAAAATAATCACTGCCCTCCTCATCGACTACCATCACAGAGCTAGATGAATTGGATGGGACATTTCAGACTATTTAGAACAGTCAGATTCCACTCAGACCACTGCCAAAATTAGTTTAGCTATTACACCTAAACATCCACCCCCCCCCCCCCCCCATGAACCATGGACCTTGCCATTGGTGGGGAGGCTTGTGTGCCTCAACGATACAGATAGCCGTACCGTGGGTGCAACCACAACGGAGGGGTATCTGTTGAGAGGCCAGACAAACGTGTGGTTCCTGAAGAGGGGCAGCAGCTTTTTCAGTAGTTGCAGAGGCAACAGTCTGGATGATTGACTGATCTGGCCTTGTAACACTAACCAAAACGGCCTTGCTGTTCTGGTACTGCGAACGGCTGAAAGTAAGGGGAAACTACAGCCGTAATTTTTCCCGAGGGCATGCAGCTTTACTCTATGATTAAATGATGACGGCGTCCTCTTGGGTAAAATATTCCGGGGGTAAAATAGTCCCCCATTCGGTTCTCCGGGCGCGGACTACTCAAGAGGAAGTCGTTATTACGAAAAAGAAAACTGGCGTTCTACGGATTGGAGCGTGGAATGTCAGATCCCTTAATCGGGCAGGTAGGTTAGAAAATTTAAAAAGGGGAAAGGGATAGGTTAAAGTTAGATATAGTGGGAATTAGTAAAGTTCGGTGGCAGGAGAAACAAGACTTCTGGTCAGGTGAATACAGGGTTATAAATACAAAATCAAATAGGGGTAATGCAGGAGTAGGTTTAATAATGAATAAAAAAATAGGAGTGTGGGTAAGCTACTACAAACAGCATAGTGAACACATTATCGTGGCCAAGATAGATACGAAGCCCACGCCTACTACAGTAGTAAAAGTTTATATGCCAACTAGCTCTGCATATGAAGAAATTGATGAAATGTATGATGAGATAAAATAAATTATTCAGGTAGTGAAGGGAGACGAAAATTTAATAGTCATGGGTGACTGGAATTCAACAGTAGGAAAAGGAAGACAAGGAAACGTAGTAGGTGAATATTGATTGGGGGTAAGAAATTAAAGAGGAAGCCACCTGGTAGAATTTTGCACAGAGCATAACTTAATCATAGCTAACACTCGCTTCAAGAATCATGATAGAACGTTGTATACATGGAAGAACCCTGGAGATACTAAAAGGTTTCAGATAGATTATATAATGGTAAGACAGATTTAGGGACCAGGTTTTAAACTGTAAGACATTTCCAGGGGCAGATGTGGACTCTGACCACAATCAATTGGTTATGAACTGTAGATTAAAACTGAAGAAACTGCAAAAAGGTGGGAATTTAAGGACATGAGACCTGGATAAACTGAAGGAACCAGAGGTAGTACAGAGTTTCAGGGAGAGCATAAGGGAACAATTGACAGGAATGGGGGAAAGGAATACAGTAGAAGAAGAATGGATAGCTTTGAGGAATGAAATAGTGAAGGCAGCAGAGGATCAAATAAGTAAAAAGACGAGGGCCAGTAGAAATCCTTGGGTAACAGAAGAGATACTAAATGTTATTGATGAAAGGAAAAAATACAAAAATGCGGTAAGTGAAGTAGGCAAAAAGGAATACAAACATCTCAAAAATGAGATCGACAGGAAGTGCAAAATGGCTAAGCAGGGATGGCTAGAGGATAAATGTAAGGATGTAGAGGCTTATCTCACGAGGGGTAAGATAGATACGGCCTACAGGAAAATTAAAGAGACTTTCAGAGAAAAGAGAACCACTTGCATGAATATCAAGAGCTCAGCTGGAAACCCAGTTCTAAGCAAAGAAGGGAAAGCAGAAAGGTGGAAGAAGTATATAGAGGGTCTGTACAGGGACGATGTTCTTGAGGACAATATTATGGAAATGGAAGAGGTAGATGAAGATGAAATGGGAGATACGATACTGCGTGAAGAGTCTGACAGAGCACTGAAAGACCTGAGTTGAAACAAGGCCCCAGGAATAGACAACATTCCATCAGAACTATTGACGACCTTGAGAGAGCCATTCCTGACAAAACTCTACCATCTGGTGAGCAAGATGTACGAGACAGGGGAAATACCCTCAGACTTCAAGAAGAATATAATAATTCCAATCCCAAAGAAAGCAGGTGTTGACAGATTTGAAAATTACCGAACTATTGGTTTAATAAGTCACAGCTGCAAAATACTAACGCGAATTCTTTACAGACGAATGGAAAAACTGGTAGAAGCCGACCTCGGGGAAGATCAGTTTGGATTCCATAGAAATGGTGGAACACTTGAGGCAATACTGACGCTATGACTTATCTTAGAAGAAAGATAAAAGAAAGGTAAACCTACGTTTCTAGCAATTGTAGACTTAGAGAAAGCTTTTGACAATGTTGACTGGAATACTCTTTCAAATTCTGAAGGTGGCAGGGGTAAAATACAGGGAGCGAAAGGCTATTTACAATTTGTATGGAAACCAAATGGCAGTTATAAGAGTCGAGGGACATGAAAGGGAAGCAGTGGTTGGGAAGGGAGTGAGACAGGGTTGTAGCCTCTCCCCGATGCTATTCAATCTGTATTTTGAGCAAGCAGTAAAGGAAACAAAAGAAAAGATCGGAGTAGGTATTAAAATCCATGGAGAAGAAATAAAACCTTTGAGGTTCGCCGATGACATTGTAATACTGTCAGAGACAGCAAAGGACTTGGAAGAACGGAATGGACAGTGTCTTTAAAGGAGGGTACAAGATGAACATCAACAAAAGCAAAACGAGGATAATGGAATGTAGTCGAATTAAGTCAGGTGATGCTGAGGGAATTAGATTAGGAAATGAGACACTTCAAGTAGTAAAGGAGTTTTGCTATTTGGGGAGCAAAATAACTGATGATGGTCAAAGTAGAGAGGATATAAAATGTAGACTGGCAATGGCAAGGAAAGCGTTTCTGAAGAAGAGAAATTTGTTAACGTTGAGTTTAGATTTAAGTGTCAGGAAGTCGTTTCTGAAAGTATTTGTATGGAGTGTAGCCATGTATGGAAGTGAAACATGGATGATAAATAGTTTAGGCAAGAAGAGAATAGAAGCTTTCAAAACGTGGTGCTACAGAAGAATGCTGAAGATTAGATGGGTGGATCACATAACTAATGAGGCGGTATTGAATAGAATTGGGGAGAAGAGGAGTTTGTGGCACAACTTGACTAGAAGAAGGGATCGGTTGGTAGGACATGTTCTGAGGCATCAAGGGATCACCAATTTAGTTCTGGAGGGCAGTGTGGAGGGTAAAAATCATAGAGGGAGACGAAGAGATGAATACACTAAGCAGATCCAGAAGGATGTAGGCTGCAGTAGATACTGGGAGATGATGAATCTTGCACAGGATAGAGTAGCACAGAGAGCAGCATCAAACCAGTCTCAGGACTGAAGACCACAACAACAACAACAACAACAACAACAACAACAACAACCTACACATATTTAGTACAATTTGTAATTTCAAGGAGTGATATACATTTGATACTCCAAGGAAAATACTGCTGTACTGTATCTCCAAATCTACGATTAACAATTTCTACTCTTGTCTGGCTCCTTTTGAGTACCAATACAATAGTCTGATAGGGTACTTTGGTGATCTATATATTGTCAAAAGTACAAAATGAATCAAGTTCTTGCTGATACAAAACTATCATTTTCCTTTTATTTGCCCAGCAACAAAAATCAGCCTTCAACGCACTTTTAATAAAGAGATCAGAGGTAGTCAATGGTCTGCAACACCACAGTGGTGTCGTGAGTATAGTATCACGCAGTGGCCAGCGACAGCACTTTAGTATCGTTTGCATTCTGTTGGTGTTTTGCTTAGGTAACAATAAGTTGCACACGTCAACAAGTTTTTTGTTTTTATAAGTACTTGTTACCCTTCATCATGGCAGACAAAAGAGACGATATGATATGATAATTTATGATGAATGCATGGATGTCTTGTCTGACGTTCCGGACGACTTTGCTGATTGGAAAGTGAAGCAGAATTGTCGGAAGATAGTGAAATACGTCTCAGAAGAATTTGGCAAATGCTACAGTTTACAACTGATTCGGATGAGTCAGAAGAAGACAGTACATAGTGGTCAGACTTTCGATTTACAGAGGACCAGTAATAAATTTTAAGGATCTCCGGGTCCAAACACATTTTCCAAAGATACACACAGTGTCAAGGATATCGCAGAATTATATACTGGGAAAGATCTATCTGAATATATTGGCAACGAAACCAGCAAGTACTACAGTCAGAATTGCCACAGAAGGAAACTGGATTAAAAAATGCCGAATTTGTCGAACCCGAACTTAGAAAATGCTTTAGGCTTGCTATCCTTATGAGAATTGTAAAAAAAGTAAGGATCAATGATTATTGGTCAACAAATCCGTTGATAGACACACCAATGTCCCACAACCGATTCAGACAAATATTATCATTTTTACATTTTTCTGATAACAACAATAAACCGGATAATGCCGACCAGCTTTTCAAAGTGCAATTCATAACTGATTATTTTTCCAAAAAGTTTAAAGCAACTTCTAATCTATGCCAAAACATCTCAATTGATGAAGGAATGATACCGTAGCACGGACGGTTAAATTTTAAAGTTTACAATCTGTCGAAAATTACAAAATATGGCATACTCATTCAGATGCTGTGTGGTTCAAATGCGTGATACAGTTCCTCATTCAAGATATATTCCGGCACTGGACAGCCTTTAGCAAAAACAGTGATGGAACTACTGAACCTTCTTATCGAAAGTGGCATCACCTCTACATGGATAGTTATTATAGCAGTGTAGAATTTGCAGAGAAGTTACTTGAAATGAAAACTCGAGTTTGTGGAACGATACGGCAAAATAGAGGATTTCCAGAAAAATTACAGGGTGCAAAAGTCAAGGTGTTTGAAGCTTGTCATCAACATAAAGGTGAAGTACTTGCACAGGTATGGAGAGCTTCGAAAACTGAAACAATACGAATGATCTCTACAATACACAATGCCACTTTTGACTGACACTAAAAAAAAAAAAGGGGGGGGGGGGGGGGGTAGAAAAACCAATTACCCAATTTAAAAACCTGAAAGTGTATTAGACTACAACAAATAAATGAAAGGAGTGGATTGGGCAGACCCATATTTGTATTGAGAATACAAGCAACAGTTTAGTATAACTGTGGAGGCAGTAACTTTTTTCATAGTAGTAGCTTTATTTTTACTTTACTTGATTCCATTTAAATGGCATAGACAAAAATAATACTAAGCAATACACGGTATCCCAAGAAAAAATGGTCAGTATTCGGGGATATGACAGGAACAAACATTCAAAGCGAAAAGGTCCATTAAACATGGGCTCTAAAAGGAATATCTGAAGAGCTATGAGCACTTGTTCAGTAGAAAACATATGTTTCACAGCAGCGAAGGTGGTAAGTGCTGACAGCTCTTGACGTACGCACTTTAGAGACCATGTTTACTAGACTTTCTCGCTTTGAATGATCACTCCTGCCATATCACAGAATATTGACCATTTCTCCTTGGACACCCTGCATAGTGATAGGTAGATTAATATTACTTGATGAGATCTACGGTGCACAATGAATGAAAGATTTATTACAGGTGAAATCCTGAATTTTGCACTAGAAACAGAAGTAAAAACATTCATGTATTCTCAGATAATTCTTTTTCTGCAATCTATGGATTAGGCTAACTGCCAAAAATCTCAGCTCTGAAAGTGAACTATTTCAAAATCCTTGTAGAAATATTTATCATTGTTGAAAATTAGGATTTATGTTAGTCCTTAGATGTAGAACTCTATGAATGACATGATTTTAATACGACAATGTTTACATCTAACTAAACGACATACAAGGTTCCCCTATAACCTATGTTTTCAAATTATTATGCTTCCTATCTTCTTATTGTTTCAAGATCTTTATTGGACTAAGTGAAAGTCATAAAATGTAATTTTTTTTTTATAAAAATGGGATGTGTTGGCTATAAATGGATTTCTTTTTTTATAAAATTATAATAAAACATTTCACATGTATGTCAAGGAATTACCAGAAATATAGTGCTGTCTGCCAAGGTTGTGCTGCTTCTTCTACTCCCATGGAAAACCATAAACTTAAGATTCACAAAAACAGATAGTCACTGAAGAACTCTAATTCTGTCACTGAAAAAGTGGTCAAAATGTTTCACCTGGGCACATGTTAAAACAACAACTTATGTTACCTGTACTATAATACATGAAACAGTAACATAACAATTCACTCAACTGTTAAAATCTGCAGTATCAATGATGTCTTCATTGACCACTCACGGCGTGCTGCTCACATCTCCACAGCAGATGGTACAACTTAACACTCACGAGCACACCTGCACTCTCTCTACAGCTTGCCATCTACGATGGCTGGCACCATAGACACCATCAGATGACATTGCTTCAAATCACTAACTACATTCATTTGTTCTATCAACAAGTCTTTTAAGGAACCACACACCAAGCTCACACATCAGATCTCTGAGGACTTGCAGTGAGAATACATCAACATAGTATGACGCCATTAGTCTTAACAGCTAGCCAGTGAGTGTATCTTGCAAATGCTACAATGTGAACCAATTTGTGCAAAGGACAATTCAACAATTTATCTACCACAACACTGATGACGGACTCATAGCATCCCCTAGTTATGTATTCCCCATGTTTCAACTTCTATATATTGTAAATAAATGTGTTAACACTAGAAGGAGCGTACCGGTCAATCTGACCGATGTTTATCATTTAACAAATAGCACACATTTTAATTTATGAGTCTTATTTTTTATGACTTTTAATGTACCTTGGTGGTTTATAATTTCTGTAAAAGACAAACATCTATTACAAAAACTGAATGAATTACAATCATTTTTACCTTAAAGGGCTGCAGCTGGTAATTCTGACTGGTGCGATATTTTTTATGCTTTATGTCTGTAAAGGAGTAACAACGGATTTTTCATCCACTTGACTTATTTTATTTCACTGTTGTGATCTCATTTATTCTATCTCTTTACATTTTACTTTAATTAGTGGAAGGGTGAACATATTTTAGTTGCTGTTCTCTGTCAGCACGCTGTTGTGCTCTGCGGAAGTTTAGCGCTCCTCCTCATTTTTATGGCACACCATTGTTTTTGTTCATATGTAGAGTTACTGAATTACATGAACAATTTACCAGAACAAGATTCTGAAGGACAAGATTTTTTGAATGTGATGAATTGGTTGATAACGATGGCAAAGGTCGTAACGATGGCAAAGGTCGTAACGATGGCAAAGGTCGTAACGATGGCAAAGGTCGTAACGATGGCAAAGGTCGTAACGATGGCAAAGGTCGTAACGATGGCAAAGGTCGTAACGATGGCAAAGGTCGTAACGATGGCAAAGGTCGTAACGATGGCAAAGGTCGTAACGATGGCAAAGGTCGTAACGATGGCAAAGGTCGTAACGATGGCAAAGGTCGTAACGATGGCAAAGGTCGTAACGATGGCAAAGGTCGTAACGATGGCAAAGGTCGTAACGATGGCAAAGGTCGTAACGATGGCAAAGGTCGTAACGATGGCAAAGGTCGTAACGATGGCAAAGGTCGTAACGATGGCAAAGGTCGTAACGATGGCAAAGGTCGTAACGATGGCAAAGGTCGTAACGATGGCAAAGGTCGTAACGATGGCAAAGGTCGTAACGATGGCAAAGGTCGTAACGATGGCAAAGGTCGTAACGATGGCAAAGGTCGTAACGATGGCAAAGGTCGTAACGATGGCAAAGGTCGTAACGATGGCAAAGGTCGTAACGATGGCAAAGGTTGTAATGATGACACTGAATATCAGGCCCATAAAACAGAATAAGGCAAATCATCAGAATTGGAAGATGAATATTAGAACCCATACAACCCAGTTCTTAGATGTTTGATTCCAGTGGCACTACAAATTTCTACTCCCAGTCAAAGAAAGAAGCGGGAAAAGTCGCATCCATCTCAGCATCTGGAAGTTGGAAATGCAGAGACTGGAGCCGATGGAACAGTGTAGACTCTAATAGCACCAGGGAATGCATCTGGAAAGATTAGGGTGTCACAATGTGTTGGTAGAAACTCTTGGGCCAACACGACATGCTAAGAAACTTATAGTTGTAGATAGTTACTTGAGAGCATGGCAGGTGTTGATAGACAATAATACTCTACAGAACATAAAAAACTTTACACAAATTAGAGCCCAAGAACTTCTCCAGGATGACACATGAGTATTTAACACTGCCCTATTAGAAGCTGCCATGGGTATAATGTATGTACATGGACTGTATGGAGAAAAGAATTTCCCCCTAAAGCTTCTGTGGTCTCAAGTGTGGGGGCTGTCATTTTTTTCTCGCACTATGGGAAGGAATAAGTTCATAGAAGTCATGCAATTTTTAAGATTCGATGAGAAGCACACTTGGGCTGAAAGACTAAAGATCAATGGCTTCGCAGCAGCTACCCCAGGCTGGAATTCATTTGCAGTTAACTGTATCCAGAACTATAAAGCAGGTGCATCTATAACTTTAGATGAGCAGCTCTATGCATGCAAAGCCTGGTGCTGCTATATACAACACATGAGTAATAAACCAGAAAAATTTGGTTTCAAGTTATGGCCTGCAGCAGACGGCAGTAGTCACTATATGGTGAAGAGATTTCCTTACTTGGGTAAACAAAGTGAAACACCCACTAACATATGTGTTGCAGAGCATGTTGTTAAACAATTTCTTCACAGCCAAACATCCTGCGGAGCAACTGAAGTGGGAGAACACGATCATGATGGGTACACTGGAGGAAACCCGAAGAAAAGTTCCTCCATCAGTGAAGTCTACCGCCGGATATTTGTATGATACTATTTTATACAAATCTCGTGACACAAAAATTACTTCCAATCAGAGGAATATGAAGAAAAATGTTCTGTTGAGCACAATGCACCAGTCAGTTGCAGTGGACAAACAAAGACAGAAGAAAGTCCCTGAAACTGTGAGCTGCTACAATTCCACTACATTTGGAGTTGGTGTTCTGGACCAGATGTTTTGTCTGTACACGTCATATGCATGTGTTTTTTCAACATCGTGGGCCTTGCTGGAATCGACACCTGGATCCTTTACAGAGAGACAACAGGAGAAATAATTAATGAGCGAACATTTCTTTTCAAATTAGCAGAAGAGCTCACCTCTGTGTGTGTGTACAATCAGGAAAGAACCTGTTCAAACACTCATTGTGACCATTGAAATACGTAAAGCACCGGTACAGAAAAAGTGCCAGATAGGAGGATGCAAAAGTTAGAACAAAACTAAAAATCTGTGTGTGCAGTGCAAGAAATTTCTATGTCATCCATGTTCTGGTAGTGCTCAGTATATGTGTGCAAAGTGTTCTGACAAAGATGGTGGCTTTAACTGAAAAGGTGTCATACACAGACAGAATGCTATTTTCTCGTTATTTCTACAACAATTTGTGTCCATTTTACTTCATTTTTCCTACTAAATATACGTTAATGAACTGTTTGAGGCTTTGACTCAGTAGAAGTCACACAGATAAAAAAATGTGTTTTTTTTTTTTTTTTTTTTTTTTTTTTAAAGTTCATTTTAAACTGATTTTGTATTTACAGTGTATTCTTTACTTCAATTGTCTTTATTTAATTAAATACACTTTCTTAGAAATTTTTAAGCATAATGCACTTTTACAATAAGCATAATGCACTACTGACCTATAAAGACACCTTACTGAAGTAACTTGAGAAGTAAAACTGAAAACAAAGGAGGAAAACTCCATCTGTCAAAATGACAGGTCGTTGTCCTCCTATATAGTTCACTAATGCCAGTCCTCCTAGTGTTAATATTTTATCCGCCTCGTGATGCCAACTGAGGAGCTACTCGACCGAATAGTAGCGTCTTTGGGCAAGAATACCATCTTACCAACCGGGACAGCGGTGTGCTGACCCCACACCCCTCCTATCTGCATCCTCCCCTGAGGATGACACGGCAGTCGGATGGTCCCGGTAGGCCACTCGTGGCCTAAAGACGGAGTGCATAGATGTCTCGTATGTTAAGCTACCTCTTTAACTATGCACACAAAATGCTTCATCTCAGCTTTAAATGGGAATACCTGTTAGCTCCACTTCACACGACAGAAACTCAGCTTCCTTCCATGCATCACATGACTTACGTGTTGGTTTTAAACCTCAACAAGTCAGATACAAGCGTATGCACTGTCTATGTTATTTCTAGCCTATGACAGTCACTACAAAAAAACATCCACACAGGCCAATACCTGACCTTTACAATAACATACATTTTTTCCTTGTGTCACATGATAGCTCCTTTAACATTTGTTGTTGTTATTGTTTTCAGTCCAAAGACTGGTCTGTTGCAGCTCTCCATGTTACTCTATCCTGAGCAAGCCACTTCATCTCTGAATAACTATGGCAACTTCTGAAGCTGATTACTGTATTCATCTGTTGCGTCTCCCTCTACAATTTTTACCTACCATACACTCCCCTTCTATACTAATTGGTGATCTCTTTACGTCTCAGAATGTGTCGTATCAACCGAACTCTTCACCTAGTCATTTTCTGCCACAAATTTCTTTCCTCCCCAATTCTGTTCAGTACTTCCTCATAGTGATGTGGGCAGGACATTTACAAATGGGCAAAACACACACACACACACACACACAAACACACACACACACACACACACACACACACACACACACACACACACACAGAGAGAGAGAGAGAGAGAGAGAGAGAGAGAGAGAGAGAGAGAGAGAGAGGGAGAGAGATTTAACTTTTACAAGCAAATAGCAGATGAAATTTTGAATGAGTGGCTCGTGATTTCAGGTAATTCATGCAATTCTGCTGGTTATTTAGTTAATTAGAATTGGCAACACTGGTCTGACTGACTGACAGCCATTCAAGTCCATGTTGTTGAGCGAGAAGGAAGTTAATCTCATCTCTGTGTTATAGATATCATCTGCTGTACAATGGCTACAGTAATCTCAACAATAAATCCATTATTAACATCATTGTTTCAAAGCCTGAACCACATTTTGTTGAGTTTGTAATGACTAAAAGCAACAGCCACACTATGCCGAGTACCTTGCTCAGCTTACCACAAATGTTTCAAAGAAGCATGGACCAGAAAAGTTTCTGGTGGTAATAGGTGACCACACTGAACCTGGTAAAGGATAAGTCCCTTCATGCCGATCCACTCGGGTGCCTAGCTCACCTATTAAAATTGTAGTGCTCAGATATTTTAGGCTGTCAAACAATCAAAACCTTAATGGCAAATGTAGTAAAAGTTGTCAAAACAGTAAAACACAGCCACATTTAACAAGCAGTGTTCGATGAAATATCAGCTGAAAAAATTTTCAAAGGTAGGATTACATTGTAGTTTCCAGAGAAGACAAGATGGGGGAGTCATCTATTTTGTCTTGAAAGTTTGTAGTCAAACAAAGCTGTCTTAATTGTAAACAAAAAGGTGCAGTCATATCCGCAGCCTGAAATGAAGAAGAAAGTTCTGGATGATGATGTTTTCTGGGCGAGAGTCGATAAAATGATATACAATTCATGAACACAACTGTTCATTTGATTACAGCTTTAGAGTTAAATGAGCCTCAAGTTCATAAAATTGCCATGAAATTCAAGAAGTTGGAAGTAGTTCTCACTGAGAAATAACATCCTCTCCACTATAGTCTGCAGAAGAAAAGTCGAGCTTATCTAAATTCCAAGCTGCGAAGGAAATGAGTGGGTCTTCTATCCACCTTGCAGTTAATCATCTTCATTCAGCAAAACAAGGTAGTAACCTGAAGCCTATCAAGATTCTTGATGCAATAACCTTTGTTTGTGGCACAACAAAGAACAAGGGACTAAATGTTATTCAGGTTAGAGAGAACCTGGCTGATTATAGGGACCAACAAGGAATTTGGTCCAGACAATTTATGTGGGAAGAAGTGGTTCCGCACCCTCAGAAAGATAAAAATCATGTTGTAAATCCTTTATTGTATTGGCACGGTTTAAGAGGAGCTTGCAAATTGGTAGAAGTCACCATAAAAATTCTGGGTGCACCAGTTACATCTGCTGCTACAAAGCATTCTTTCAGCACTTTTGGATGGATGCACAGTAAAAAAGAAACAGGCACGCGCGTCAGGGAGAGCTCCCTATACCTGTAAGTTGATGAATAGAGCATGAACATGACCTAATCCTGTTGACTCCAAGGAAAAACCCATACTGAACAGTCCAAGCTAAGACAAAATGGAAAGGAACCCAGTAGTCAGTGAGGAATTAGATTCAGGAGAATCTGAGGCAGAGGCAGAGTCAGAACTTCATAACTCTTCAACTTATGATGATCAAGAAACTGACTGAGAATATTTTTTTAATTTTTTTGCAATACTACAGTAAAAGTGAAAATACTACCTACAGGCTACTTAATACAAACTATACTTTATTTCAAAAATTAGTTTTCAACTTGAATGTTGTTTTCTTTCTTTTTTTTATGTAATACCCCAAGAATTGACTTCTTTAAACGTAAACAGTTATATTTACAGCCCAATTTATTTCCCCTAACAACTCTCTACTAACTCTCAGGCAGCTTTTTTAACTTACTTACCCAACCACTAAAGAAGCAGTGTTGAAAAACACCTTTACAAACAAAAAATATCAGCTTGAAATTTTTTTATTAGCACCACTTATCAATTAATCTTTAAAGCTCTTTAACATGCCCCGACACATGAATTTTGGGAATTTGCCAAGGCATTTATTGTAGGCATTTGCCCCAACTTATAAATTCCCAAGCATTTTACATTACTACTTTCTCATTAGTTGTTATGTGCTCTACCAATCCAATCCTCAGCATTCTTCTGTAGCACCCTATTTCAAAAGCTTCTATTCCCTTCTTGTCTCAACCATTTATCATCAATATTTTTCGCTTCCATACATGGCTACATGCCACAAAAATACTTTCTGAAAAGACTTCCTAGCTTAAAAATCAATATTTGATGTTAACTAGTTTCTCTTCTTAAGAAATGCTTTTCTTACCACTGCCAGTCTACATTTAATATCCTCTCTACTTCGGGCATCACCTCTTATTTTGCTCCAAATAGGAGAACTCATTTACTAATTTTAGTGTTTTGCTATTTAATATAATTCTCTCAGCATCATCTGATTTAATTCACCTATATCCCATTATCATCATTTTGCTTTTGCTGGAGTTTATCTTATATTCTTTCACAGCACTGCCCATTCCATTCCACTGTTCTTCCAAGTCTTTTGCCCTCTCTGAAAGAATTACAATGTCGTCAGCAAACCTCAAGGTTTTTATTTTTTCTCCCTGAACTTTAATTCCTACTCCAAATTTTTCTTTAGTTTTGTTTACTGCTTGCTGAATGTACACGCTGAATAACATTGGCAATAAGCTACAACCCTGTCACACTCACTTCTCATCCACTGCTTCCCTTCCATGCCCCTCGAATCTCGTACCTACTGTTTTGCTTCTGTAAAAATTGTGTATAGCCTTCCCTGTATTTCACCCCTGTTACCTTCAGGATTGCAAAGAGAGTATTCCAGTCAACAGTTTCAAAAGCTCTCTAAGGAAAGACAACTTCACGTTTATAGCATTTGAAAAATTAAACTATCTTTTAAGTTGTATGGTCAATATTATCTTGCGCATTCCTACATTTCTTGGTAACCCAACTTTATCTTTCTTGAAGTCAGCTTCTGTCAGTTTTTTCATTCTTATGTAAAGAATTTATATTAGGATTTTCCAACTGATAGTTCAGTAATACTCCTGGGGCCTTGTTTTGACTTAGGTCTTCCAGTGCTCTGTCAAATTATTCATACCATTTCATATCTCCTGTCTCATCTTCATTGGTCTTTCAGTGCTCTGTCAAATTATTCATACCATTTCGTATCTCCTGTCTCATCTTCATTTACATCCTGTTCTGTTTCCATAATATTGCCTTCAAGTTGATCTACTTGTATGGACCCTTTATGTACTCCTTTCTCCTCTTCTTTTCCACCTGAGCTCTTGATTTTAAAACAGTTGCCTCTCTTTTCTCCTTAGGCCTCTTCAATTTTCCTGTGGGCAGTATCTATCATTCTTCCTGTAGGCAGTATCTAGTATTCCATTAGTGAAATAAGCTTCTATATCATTATATTTATCCTACTACTACTTCCGCCAAGCCATTTTGCACTTCCTGTCAATCTCATTTTTTAGACCTCTGCACTTCCTTTTGCCAGCTTCAGCCACAGCATTTTTATATTTTCTCCTTCAGTCAATTAATTTCAATATCTCCTGTGTTATCAAATGATTTGGCCTTTTTATCTATTTGATCCTCTGCTGTCTTTACAATTTCATCTCTCAAAGCTACCCATTCATCTTCTACTGTATTCATTTCTCCTGCCCTAGTCAGTAGTTGCCCAGTGCTCATTCTGAAACTCGCAACAACCTCTGGTTCTTTCATCTTATCCAGGTCACATCATCTTAAATTTCTACCTTTCTGCAATGTCTTTAGTTTTATTTTAAGCTCATAACCAATAAATTGTGGTCAGAGCCCACATCTGCCCCTGGTAACGTATTACAATTTAAAATCTGGTTCCAAAATCTCTGTCTTACCATTATATAATAACCTGAAACCTTCTGATACCTCCAGGTCTCTTCCACGTATACAACCCCCGTTCATGATTCTTAAGACAGGTGTTAGCAATGATTAAATTATGCTCTGTGCAAAATTCTACCAGAGGGCTTCCTCTTGCATTCTTTTCCCCAGTCCACATTCTGCCATGTTTTTTTTTTTTCTTTTTCCTACTACCTAATTCCATCCCACATTACAACTATTAACTTTTTGTTCTACCTGAATAATTTCTTTTATTTCATCATACATTTCATCAATCTCTTCACCATCTACAGAGCTAATTGGCATATATACTTTTACTACTGTGGTGTCATGTCTTGGCAATGATACTGCGTTCACTGTGCTGTCCATAGTAGCTAACTTACATTAATATTTTCTTATTCATTATTAAACTTTCTCCTGTATTACCCAAGTTTGATTTTATATTTATAACCCTGTATTCACCTGACCAAAAGTTCTTTTCCTCCTGCCACTCAACTTCACTAATTCCCAGTATATCTAACGTTAACTTAGGAATTTCCCTTTCTAACAAATGGAAACTCCACGTAGGAATATCAACGATATTAGAAAAAGGATAGATTACTACTCACTGTAAAGATGGCCCCTTGAGTTGCTGACTCTCACAATGGAAAGACTGTTACACGTTATAGCTTTTGGGCAATGTCTTCAGCAAAGAGAGCACACATATTCACACAAGCAAGCATACCTCAAGCACACATGACCGCTACCATCAGCAGCTCCAATCGGAACTCCGGTTGGAACTGCCAATGGTAGCAGCCATGTGCGCATGAGGTATACTTGCTTGTGTGAATGTGTGTGTTTTCTTTGCTGAAGAAGGCTTTGCCAGAAAGCTATGCGTAACAGTCTTTTCGTTGTGCCAATTGGCAATTCAATGCATCATCTTGGCAGTGAACAGCAATCAATTCTTCTCCTAATATCATTTCCCTCTTTAAATTTTTTTAAACAATCTGCATATTTAATGCTCATATCCATATAACATCAGTTTTGTTTCTCCCAATGATGATATCCGACCTGGAGATCAAAACTGGGGTCAAATGATGCCATCATCATTTACTCATACAGTATAGCTGCATGCCACCATAAAAAATTATGGCTGCAGTTTCTCCTTGCTTCCAGTTGATCACAGGACCAGCACAGAAAAGCCGCTTTGGTTGTTGGTACACGGCCAGATCAATCAATCATCCAGACTGTTGCCCCTGCAACTACTGGAAAGGCAGCTGCCCCAACTATCTCTTTACCTTTCAGATTTCATATTGTCAATACAAGCCCCTCCTTTCAATACATCACATAAAATATAATTATGTCCATAATACTATCAAAGGTTTGTGTAAAATTACAGGATGTCAGGATATTTTCTGGCTAGTTCTTGAATGCAAATATCACATAGTTCACTCTGTACCTGAGGTACTTGCAGCAAAACATGGGAATCATGAAAACGATTGCTACTAATAAATTCATGAATAGTGATTTTATATTTGTATCAATTTTTTTTCCATTAGCTCTTCATTTACTAATCAAGACACATTTACTCATCAAGACAGGTCTCGTGTACCAATATATCTGTTACTGCACTTCAGTTTTTCCAATAATATTTTGATATAACCCTCAGTCTATCCATTCTTATTACAGAACCTGAATGTGTGGAAGATAATTATTCTGATTGAAAACTTCTTATCCTGGTTAATATTAACTGTGAAACATCAATACTCATTTCAAATCAGTTCTTCACACTTCCATCCTGTTTGGACATTATGACTACTGGGTGAAATGACCAGAACTTTGTATCAGTCCTCGAAGAATGGTGTAATAACTGAGACACTGAAGCATTACCTGCAAAATGCAGTATGGTTGCAAATCTTATCGAAGTACAGTTTTAATTTGCCCTAAAGGACCTGTTCTTTTAAATGGTTTGTAGAAGTAGTAATCCATCAATTTTGCAGTCTCCTACTTTCACAATCTGACTTAATCCATAAATATTTACAATGAAGCAGGCTGAAATATATAGTATTTCTAAGCCAGCAGATATGTTTAGCTAACATAAACACAAATGTGTTACTGAAATGTCCTGGGTGGAATACATTATCTCAAAAATTCCAAAGTCAGAGATGTATTACTATAAAATATTGGAAAACTCAGCAGATACTAAAATTTTATAATTATTACAAACATCATTTGATGAATGAGACAAAACTAGTGAAGAGAAGGTTCACTTACCAGTATGTATCCTTATATGTCTGACTAAGTTTGATCTTTGTACAAATTCTTTTGGGCAGTGAGGGCATTTATGTCTTGGACCATTGTGGATGAGAAGGTGTTCATTATAGCTGTCCTTTCGCTGTAAAAGCAGTAACAGTGCATTATACTTCTGCCAAAATCTCTAGAGAACAATATAGCAGCACTAATATGTTTACTGTAGCATAAAATAAATGACTGACATCAATTTGTATACGGCACAGTCAATGAAAAAGAGAAATAAAAAAAAAGTAGATAAACTGTTTGAAAATGTTATGAAAAGGATACGTTGCTACTCACCATGTACTGGAAATGTTGAGTTGCACACTGACACGACAGACAGACTACTAAGCAAGTAAGCTTTGGTCAAATAACCTTCTCCTGAATTAGACAAAAAACGTTTTTTCTTGTCTAATGTCTAATTCAGAAGAAGGCTTTTCAGCCAAAAGATTTCTTGTTTAGCAGTCTTTCTGCTGTGCCTGTCTGCAATGCAACATTTTCACTGTATGATAAGTAACAATCTAACCTTTTCATAATACTGTCATTTCATCCTGGATTTTCCACTGTTTACGTAAACTGTTTATTATTTCGAAGGTAATCACCCTAACTGTTAATATGTTTATCCCACTGTAAGACGTGATCATCAATTCCTTCACAAAAAACCATTTTTGGTTGCCAACAGAAGCATGACTGAACCCAGGTATGCACCTCTTCGTCTGAAGTAAATTGAAGAAGAGGTGCACGTCTCGGTACAATCATGGTTCTCCATGAAAAGCAACCATTTTCCCATGAAGACACTGACTGTCTTGTATCAGAGTGAAAGACATATATTAACAGTTATGAGATTACTTTTGAAATACCAAACAGTTTCGTTACTTTTTTCCCCCACAAGTCTCATTTTCATCTGACTGCCCCTTATATTATAACATGTCTCAGTGTTGGAGGAGGTATATTTCAATTCCAGCAGTAGTGAAGAGCCCGTCCTCCATTTGATATTTGGAGCTCTTATACAACATTTCCTGTCTGAATTTCCCATCAAAAGATTAGTTGTCTTTTCGTTTATTCAGGCTGTATACGGGGACAAGGAAAAAAAATTCCCAGGAAGGGGGGGGGGGGGGGGGGGGGGAAGTTTTGGAAAGACCTTTGATTTGCAGCAACATATACGGTGCATATTTTTGAATTACGAAAGTATAAATTCGAATTACACCAAACGCATTGCATTAGTTTCCAAAGCGTTGAAACTGAGATTTCGATGTCCTTTTATAATCCAATTATATCTCACCCCACATGATATTGCCAGCCGATGACAGCAGATATTCAGAGCATAGGACACCTGTTATAGTCAGCCAATAGCAAGATTACTGGTTACGTAGCGCGAACACACAAAGAAGGAAAGGTTAACGGTTTACATTACCATACATAGTACAGCTACAAGAAAAGCTAAGCTTCCACATATAATATTAGTCTCTAAGATTAAAAAGCTATAACAGAAGCTAAGCTTTCACATGTAACATTGATCTTTTTTTTGCGTGTTTAATACTTTAAGATACATAACACAAATGTGCCAGTAAATTTAAAATTATGACATAAATGTCTGGTCTTGTGGGCTCAAAATTCTTGTAAGTGGCTGGTCCTCAAAGTGTTCAGTTTTAAATGCTCTGTGATTTAGAAATTCATCCTACTTTCTCACACGTAACATAATTCATCTTGCGTAAAAAGAAATTTATTTTGAAAGTAACGCTTTTCAAACCACCGTTCTCAATACTACCTGGATACTGTTAGAAATAGGTTCGATTTAGCAGTTGCCAGAGAGTGCCAGAAAACAGGCATTATTGCGCGTGCACAGCTGCATTGGTGTAGGAAGTCAGCGTGTTCCTAAGTATAAAGCACTAAGAGAGCTTACATTACACCACAAGAGAAACAGGGCATCAGAGGATACTCCCAAGAGCATTGGAATTTTGTAAACCATACTAAAAATGCATAACGGCTTGAAGTGCACATTGTTTTTTTCCAGGTTCACAATGAAGTAGGTCCCATCTGATATTAAGCTTTTCAGTGTGGTTTTTGGGATGTAAATTTTCTTGGAGAACCAATATTGTATGATCTCATTTTTGGTTCTTTATTATAGTATAATGCCACATGCAGCAGAAGATGATAACATGCACTTGAAATTCAGCGAACAGTTGGAACTACCCAATACTGTGGAATGAAACACTTTATTTCAAATAAAATGATTGCCTTAATAAAGCCAATTTTCTTTAGCAAACTTGCAAAAATAACTTCACTGTTCTGCAAGGTGATTAATGTTTGTCTGCTAATAACTTAGAAATTCAATGAAATCGTAAAACTGAAACTAATAATATACTTCTGCCCTCTGTAATTATGTGAATGTATTTTAATTCATTTGATAATTCCCGGCCACAGAAATCCATTTTGTTATCATTTGATGTGGGAGCTGTAAACGAAGAGAAGCAGCGAAATCACATAAACGCAAACACGGGTCACGTGAGACTAGCCCCCTCCCCACCACAACTGAGACCAACTCTGCGCATGCGCGAATCTGGCAGCTAGGGCGGGCGAGAAAAATTTTTCTCATATGCATCTGGCTGCTTGCTGCTACTGCCGATACAGATAACAGCCACACTTCATGTAGCGGGAAGCGGGAGAAGGTACTGCTCATACGCTAGTCAACTGCGTACGCGCATGAGCCCGCTGGCAACTGGTCGAACGAATCTAATGTGAACAGTTGTGAGGTCACGCTCATAGCAAGCAGTTTATTGTTATAAAGAATTACACAGTCTTCGCCCTATGACCTTTGACATATTATTGCTATTTGCAAACGCTTGCGTGCACGGTGTTTTGCTGTTGTAAATGGTGCATTTCCTTTGCCATTAAAGTTTTTTTTCCCTCTTGTTTATATTTTATTGCTGCAGCATCATTATCAAGTAGCAGGATACAGTAACATTCTTTGCTAGAGATTCAATTCTTACCAGTCAGAATTACAAAAATTTAACTGATAGCTAAAATAATGAAAAATTCCTGCAATTCCAAAAAATTCCCGGGTTTTTCCTAATTTTCTCCCAGATGAAAATATTCCCGGATTTCCTGGTTGTCCCAGGTTGTATACACCCTGTTATTACTGCAGTTTTTTTGGCAGGTGAACTTTCTTTGTATGAATACAGCTTTTTATTCTTTACTTATATCTTTCAAATTAGATACCGAGATCAAAACAAAGAATAAAAGTGCAAACACATGCCGAGGATTTAAGAGTAATGTGTATATGCTGATTATTTGACTTAATTTCACAAGCATCCAATTCACAACAAAGCAGTAATGACATATACTTCATCTGAGGTATCCAACATTCTTCAAACAATCTCATCTCTTTGTGGAGTTTGAATAACAATAGCCATATCTGTCAATCACCTACACAGATTCATTAACAACTGTGGGTAATAGATTTCAGAAAAAAATATACATTGAAAGTGGCAAGTGCAATAATATTATCAGCGGAAGTAAGAGAGATCACAGAATCCAAGATTTTCACTATGATAGCCCCTTCCCTCCAAAAC
Organism: Schistocerca americana; assembly: GCF_021461395.2. Lineage (NCBI taxonomy): Eukaryota > Metazoa > Arthropoda > Insecta > Orthoptera > Acrididae > Schistocerca > Schistocerca americana. The sequence continues at coordinate 163,210,353 of NC_060126.1, read as the reverse complement.
CACCATCCCGTTTCCTCCCACCTCCACCACCACCACGACGGCCGTATTATCTGTTCTTCACTTGAGCAGGCTTTATGTGGTTGTGCATGAACTCCATTGTGTGTGTACGAACACAGAATGTGCCTGGTTTTTGACATCACTGATATATGGGTACGTCTTTGATCATATGTTTCTACCTAAACCGCAAGGTCTTCATCTAAATCTTTCTTTTAAAAAGAATCTTGAGACAATATTAGGAAAGCATTATTTCTGACTGGCGCAATTAACGTCACTGTTTTAAAAGCATGTGCCAAAATTGGGAACAGGTATGTTTTTGTGAAGACTGGTCATGGAGGATAAAGGAAAACTTCTGTCCCATAGTAACAGCAGAACACAGTGGTAGAAATTGGAAGCAGACAGTATTCTGTTAGCAATTCCCAGATCCATGTTATTATCTGAATCAACAAAGCTGCCTATATATTTACTATTTTTTACCATATTGACTTCTTAATTTCCACCATTAAAGTGGATTACTAACAGATTTTTAGTTGTTATCAAGCCAACTGCCTGTCCTATTGGCGAATAGTCTCAATTTGTGGAATTCTGCTTGTCAGAAGCCTATAGTATTTTATTTTTGGTTTCTAACTTCCCTTCATCACACCCCCAAAAGCAAAACCAAAAACACTGATATGTCCTAGTATGGCACTTTTTCATTACTGTTTATGTAAGTTAACCCGTAACAATGATTAAGAGAAGTGGTGACAAGGAACTTCCATCTTAAATCCCATTTATAATTTTAAATCATTGTGTCGAGGTGTGACATGCGACAGTAAAATGCAAAAACGTGCAAAAGGAATAGCTGGGGGAGGAGAGAAGAGTGATGAATTGCGAAAATTAAAAAAGTGTTCATAAGGATCCCCCCCCCCCCATGCTGAAACTATTTTCTTGAATGAAGTGAACAAAACTTAAAAATCCATTTGAAAATGTGTCATTTACACTGATTTTTGACTATGTTACTCTACTTACGGTGAACTCCTTGCCACAATACTCGCACTTTGAGATACCAGAACCAGTATGCAGCTGCCGATGGCCATACATTCCAGATTTTGAGGCAAACCCCTTGCCACATTCAGCACAATGGTATGGACTTTCTCCTGAATGATCTACTTGGTAATGCAGTTTCCTGAAATATACAAAGACCATATAAAATCTAGCCAGTGACAAATTACAGTGACTTGAACAAGGAAAAAAATGTAGGTATGTATCGGTGCAGAATAGTATCTAAATAATTAGGTTCAATTTTCAACATTACTTAATGTAGAGTAGGGGAACCTTCTTACTTGTTACAATAATGTCAACTGAACTTGCCATGTATAAGTAGACAAAGAAACTGGATCGTGAGATAGATAGGTAGGTCATTGTTAGTATTAAAAATGATAGGTGGCAATGATTTACTGATGGAAAATTATGAAATTTATTGTCAAAAAGAGTATACTAACTCAAGACTCAAACCCATTACCTTGTAGTTTGTGCGCGATGCCATCATCATTTGTAATACCTAATAGGGTCTAGCCAAAGTATTGATCCAGCACACAATTTAACTACATATTCTATGCACTACATTAGAGTGTGAGATTCTTTCGAGCTGGAAGTCACTACATATCACGGGAACAGATGGAGGGAAAGGTACAAGAATGACGCAAAAGCAACAGGTGAAAATAAAAGTTCTGTAGCGGTGATAATGAACTGCAGGCTACTAAAAGATGAAGGTTGAAACTTAAAGGTCACAATGTGTAAATGGAAATCACAGTCAATAAAAAAATGAAAGAGACTAGGGAGAGTCACTGACAGATGATATAATATTTTCAGAAATTGCAGCTATTTGGGCAAGCATCAACTCAGCAAAATAAATAACAACGACGGAAATTCATAGCTGGAGAAATGTGTAAAATAAAGGAAAGGCAACCACTCCCCTATAGCGGATTGGTGCATGGAGCACAGAAACACATAACAGGAAACAGCATTCACACTAGCCTTTGTGCATTAGCTCTGTTTCTAGCATAGTACACAAGTGACAAACACAACCACATAGACATTCAAATGCACACTGTTGTGGCCATGTTAAGACAAAATGCTACTGCTTGAAAGCTAGTGTGAATGCTGTTTTCTGTGCTCCAAACATAGATCTGCTACAGGTGAGTGGTTGCCTTTCCCTTATTTTGTGTGTTAACAAAGTTAATAATCTCAAAATGGACAACAATGGGTATTCTGAAAAGACAGTATATCAAATTTTAAATACACTCCTGCTCCTACTCAAATTCTGCATTCATCAAAACAAGATTACTGGGAACAATTCACATTGCATTTGAGACACTCATCAGTTGGCAGGCACATGAACTAGACTGGGGGTTGTTTTGGATGGAGTGGGTGAGGAGAGGAAGGAGATGGAAAGAAGGCGAGGAGAAAGAAAGAGGGTTTGGGGGGGGGGGGGGGGGATGGCAGGGAGGGAAAGGCAGCAAGTAGGACTATGCCACATGTGAGCTAACTTTGGTGCAGATGCAGGGAGTGGCATGTGGTACACAATGATATGGAATGATTTGGGATGAACAGACAGAACAAAAGAAAAGGAAGACAGTGGAGAGGATGGTTGAGAGTGTAAAATGAGAAATTGGAGGGGTGGGGGTGGGGCATAGGAACAGGGGTAGAATTCAATGTGGAAAAGGGACTAGTAAAGATTGACGCCAGGAAGATTGCCAGAGTGAAGGAAATGTTGTAAGGACAATTCTCGTCTATGTAGTTCAGAGGAACTGGTACTGGTGGAAGGAGGGGTCGGGGAGAGGGGGAAAGTAGGACTGATGGTACTATTTATGAAGCAGCTACTGAGGTCAAGCATGTTGCGAACATTAGTGTGTTCCACCACTGTGCTGTCAACTTTGCTCCTGGCCTTTCAAATGACCTGATCACATGAAGCCATGGAAAAAAAAAAAAAGTTAAAATAAAATAAATCTGCTGATATGACTGCTTTGACTGGTGTGGTAGGCCTGCCTCTGATATGACAGGATATGCCTGTGATGGGACTACAGTAGGACTTGCTGGTGTGTGCAAAAGGTAGGTCTTGCACCTGGTTCTAAAACAAGGATATGATCCATGTAGGCTACAATATTCCTGAAACTTGTTGGGGAGTGGAAGACCACTTTGGGGGGAGTGGGGAGGGTATGACACTAGATAGTTGACACCCTGGAGGAGGATGTGGTAATGACGGGAGGTGGGGTTTGGGAGGCAGTGCTCCTTTGCAAATGTTAACATAACAGTGCTCGGACGGTTACGGGAAAATGTGGAAATGGACAAGAGATCTGTTTGCAGATTACATTTGGAAGGAAATGACTGGCTACAATGGGCTCAGCAAGATCATCATATTGGGCCAGACACTACAGAACAAACATTTTAGGCTGGGGGGTATTGTGCACATCAAGATGGAAGTGGTGTTTATCATTTGTAAGTTTTATAGGGGCGTGAGTTTTTGGGAAGTTATTGGAGAGGTGGTGGTCAACATATAAAAATGTGATACACTGGGTTATGGAGGAGCAGGTGAAGTGGCTAAGAGAGAAAGTACTGATGCTATGGAAGAATGAGCACAGAGGGTCTTGATTATAATGGTATTATGATGACATTAAAGAGACAACTGGTTTAGAATATTGCGTTATCAGGAAGTTCTCCTCGTGCTATCTGTTTCCTTGCTCTTCTTCTGAAGTTTACCTCCTTTTCTAGGGAAACACAGAACTGTTAGTGATCATGGCAATAAAGGATGGATAACAAAAGGTTTCACACAAGAAGAGAGTCAACAACAAAGGACAGACTAAGGTAATAGGCATATCCAGTACTGTATTGATGGCAGTGGTGGATACATATGGACGCCCCCCTTATATTGGTACATATTGGCTTGTCGCTTTCATAGTAGGTATTTGTTCACACTCCATAAAAGTCCAAAAGCGAATATTCTGGCAGGGAATGTTCTTGAAACAACTGAGTGACATATATAAGGCAAGCAGAGTAGTCAGTTTGAAAGCAACAATTGTCGTGATAACTTGGAAGTGATAACAAGTTAAAATTTGCAATTATTGGCTATTACCACAGACTTCAGTCCATGTTGTGCTTAGTGATATTAGAAATAGGTGGAGTATGACTGTGTGTTTTAGTGCCAAGTGTACTAGTTTTGCATTTTTCAGAGCAAATAACTTATTTATTCGAGAATAATTGGCATCTAATTTACCTATGTCGTAACAATATAATAAAATGTATCATTACATAATAAGAAAAAGAAATGTAGAAACATGTGAAGATTCTGGTCACCATTCAGCTGCAAAAACCACCACCAGATGAACAAGCAGAACTCAGCACTTCCACAACGAAGTTCGTCAACTGATTCCTTTATTCCCACAAATATTGGCAATTATTTGGATATATTAGCATCAGGAAATATTAGTGATGATATGAAACACGAGCTTCTCACAGCTCCAAGGAAACCTGAAAAAGGTTATATCTTTCCTACTTCCAAGCACAACAGGAGGGGACAGGTTGAATGCAGACTAGTGCATGATAATCACTTTGAACAGTATCTATGGCTGTTGCTCTTAAGTCAAAAAGGCACTTCTTTACATCAAGTGTTCACTTTTTGTGAATAATAAAATGGTTGTCCTAAATCTGACTGTCCTACTTTGCACACGCTGTACAAAATACTTGCTTGTCTACCTGCACCTATTGCTACAACAGAAAGAAGTTTTCCAGCATTGTGGCATACAGAGACATGGCTGAGGTCAACAATGAAGGAGGATCGACTTAATAGCTTAGCTCTGTTGAACACTCACCCTGACATTGATTGTCCTATTGATGACGTAATTAACCAATTTGCCACGAAGAATAGGTGTATAGAACTTATCATTTAAGGAAGAGAATCATGACTGTAACATTTTTATATCATAAGATGGCATTGTTTTATGTAAGTATATAATCAGCTTAAATAAAACTTTCTTAAAACTTTGCATGTGACTTGATTATGTTTTATTACGGTAAAAGTAAAGGTAGCTCAAGATACCTTTAGCGCCCCCTCCTTGAGGTTTTTCTGTAACCACCACTGATTTATGCAAAAGTGCATTTGAGAAATAATTACAATTTTGATCAACACTGTTTGCTTAGTAATGACTTCGAAGTGTTTCTTACAGATGTTTTCTGTAAATACTGTAAAATAAGGTTTCCATGAGACACTTTTTTCTCTCCCATGATCTAAACATAACTGCTTTGCATGTTTCACTGTCAACTGTTGACAACATACAGACAGTGCCGTACATACTCTGCAAGCTAAAGTATGATGACTACTAGTCATTTCATTTCCTGATCCACTTAAAAAAAAGGGCACGGGAACTATGTTCTTAAATTTCATCTGGAACATTATTATGGAAAATAATCCGAAGCCATACACCAATAACTCTAGCTCTCCTCCAACAGTACTCAGGAAATCAATATTAAAGAGAAATGAATCTTGCATGAAGTGAGCATTAGACTACTAATGCTTTCAAACTGTTTGACAGAACTTAATATTCTTTCGGCTGGTAGCTTGTAAAATATTATATTCCAGCTTCCTTTTCATTTTGCTTCACTGATACTAAAGTGTCAGTTTTGTTTCTAAATGAATGTTTTGATGAATTACACACTGATCCGCACAAGATGTAATAGCCTGCTGCGCTGGCAATTTCTAACACCTATTCTGCAGCGTTTTTGTTTGAAAAAACTTACCCAATGAAAACAATCACATTACTGGGACAGAATGGATACTGTCTTTGTCAAAATGAATGTAACTAGTAATGAGCTACACAAATAGCCTTTAACCAGAAATGTCCAGATGCATATCAAGTTACATATGATCTCTATAACAACAAAGCTCAACATGTGGATGGAAAAAGAAACAATTCATTCATTGTTTTGTGGCTAGGTATGATCACAGACTTACATTACCAACATCGACACACAAGCACCAATTATGTGAAACTTTGTTTGTTCTATTCATTTAGAAGACTGAAAATGCTGTATGTAGTAGAAACCTGTTTGACATCTAATTTCTTGACTTCTGGAAAATCTTTGATACTTTTATGAATAGTTTCCCACTAAACAAAACAGCAACACAAATATTCTTAGGTATCAATCATGGCTTTGTTGTAGGGACAATCCTGCCTTTATGTTTTTAGAGAAACCATGGAAAGTCTAAATCCAAATGGCCCATTCCCCATACTACAATTTAAGCACTGTGTCATCTATGCCAGCAGCAAAATTAGAGGAATTTAGGTTCATATCCCTAAAACTGGCAAAGGGCATACGTATAACGTAAACGGCTAGATAAAAAAAAAAAATCTACTCACCTAGTGGCAGCAGGAGAACACACACACACACACACACACACACACACACACACACACACACACACAGAAAGGTTTAACTTTTGCAAGCTTTCAGAGCTAGTGGCTCCCTCTCCTCCTCCGAGGAAAGGAGTTGAAGGAGAAGGAAGAGAGGTGAACGGAAAGGACTGGAGATGTTTAGGTTTAGGAAAGGGGGTACAGTTCAGAAAAGTCACCCAGAACCTGGATCAGTTGAGACTTAATGGACGGAATGAGAAAGAAAAGTTTTTCTTCTCATCCCATTGAGTAAGTCTCCCCCAACCTGGCATTCTAGGTGAGTTTCCTGAACGGTACCCCCTTTGCTAAACCTCTCCAGTCCTTTCCCTTCCCCCTTTTTCATTCCCCTTTAATTCTTATGCCATAAGAAGGAACCACTGGCTCTGAAAGCTTTCAAAAGTTAAACCTTTTTGTGTGTATGTGCGTTCTCCTGCCACCGCTTGATGAGTAGATTTTTTTATCCATCTATTTACATTATATTGTCACTAATCAATTATTTTCTTTGTTATATTAGCCCAAAGGACATACACAGTGTTTTAAGATATTGTAACTTACCTTTCATCTTTAGAATCAAAGCGTTGTTGACAAATACGACACCGGAATCCAACTTTAGACTGAGCACTGTGCTTCATACGGAAGTGAATAGCGTAAGCTCGTTTGCTCCACAGTACTTTTCCACACAAGCCACAATCTCTTCTCCTCTCCTCTGAATGTACATTCTGCAACAATATCATCATTTTCAGCAAAAGTTGGAATGTTCTGAAATTACACTAAAAACTGTTACTCTTTTATTATGACAATTACCAGCTACTAGCTGATGATAAACCACTTCACTATGGTTTTAGTTTTCTGTCAGTAGTTTTATAAATGTAATAATGGACGAAAAAATTGGAGCGAAAGAGACTTCTTTGCTCTTTCTTTTTATTCGGACAAATATATTACATATAAAGTAAATTGTTAAATTACATTCTTATATACCTGTATTTCAGGTCTGATTGTGTGGCGCATACACATATATACTCTCTGCTTGTCCAACATGTGAAAACCCATTGTAGAGCTGACCATGTGAGAAACAGGCTTCCTCCAAATTACCTCTGCAGTGGTGAAATATTTGGCCCTGAGCCTTATTATTATTAATTGCTGGTTTCACAGGAAATTTTACTCTTTTCTAAGAAAATGGCATATGAGTTACCAATGGGATTCTTGACATGAACACTGATTTTCCTTTTTGTTTACCAGTTAAAATCATTGCTTCAATAATATTATGAAATAGTTGTTTGACACACATTGTTGTGCCATTACATAATTTGGGTACGTTAATATTTCATAATAGTGTTGCAGAGATACTGGGTCACAGATAGGCACAACAAAATGATGCTCACAATTATAGCTTTCGGTCATTAAGGCCTTCGTCAACAAAAGACAGAAACAAAAGCACACACATGCGCATGCCGCCCCCCCCCCCCCTCCCGACACACACACACACACACACACACACACACACACACACACACACACACACACAACTGCAACTCACACGACTGCAATCTCAAGCAACTGAAACCACACTGCGAGCAGCAGCACCAGTGCATGAAGGGAGTGATGACTGGGTGGGGGTAAAGAAGTGGCTGGAGCGGGAGGGCGAGGGATAGTATAGTGGGTGTGGCAGACAGCGAAGCGCTGCAGGTTAGACTGAGGATAGGGGAGAGGTGCGGTTGGGGTGGGACGGGGGAGGGGGGGGGGGGGGTAGAGGAAAAGGAGAGAAATAAAGAGACTGAGTGTGGTGATGGAATGACGGCTGTGTAGTGCTGGAATGGGAACAGGGAAGAGGATGGATGGGTGAGGACAGTGACCAATGAAGATTGAGGCCAGGAGGGCTACGGGAACGTAGGATGTATTGCAGGGAAGTCCCCATCTGCACAATTCAGAAAAGCTGGTGTTGGTGGGAAGGACCCATTTGGTACAGACTGTGAGGCAGTCAATGAAATGAAGGATATCATGTTTGGCGGCGTGTTCAGCAACAGGATGGTACACTTGTTACTTGGCCACAGTTTGTCGGTGGTCAGTCATGCGGACAGACTGCTTGCTGGTTGTCGTGTCTACATAGAATGCAGCACAGTGGTTGCAGCTTAGCTTGTAGACTACACAGGTACATCTACATCTACATTTACACTCCGAAAGCCACCCAACGGTGTGTGGTGGAGGTAGCCCTGCCTTTGATGGGAGAGGTGATGTTAGTGACCAGACTGGAGTAGGTGTAATCTTCTGCAGTGTCAAACAGATCTGAGTTGTTTAGTATTTTGGTCTTCACTATATCATCCTCCATTTCATTGTCTTTGCTGGCAGAGTGTCTGGACAAGATGACTTCAGTACATTTCTGCTTTCATTTTCAAACAAATTTATTAGGATTTCTGGCATGTCAGTAAACAGAATTTTACTTCATGCATGGTATTCATTATGCTAATTTTGGCTTCATTCATTGTTTGTGAGGCTTGGGCTACGTTCAAATTTGCAGGGATGCTCTCTGCTTTTAATGAATCACAGCAGGTTCTTTCCCATCCTCCACAACTTTGCTTTGAACATACCTAATCTAAAGTGTCTTGTGCACTACTTGTCAACTTCGTACGTTGATGCTCAACATTTTCAGTGGTGGAGATGAAATTTTCACACTGACCACGCAAGATAATCTGAATTCTGTTTCTTGCCACTCTTACTAGGCAGAGAAATACCTGCCTATCTTTCTTTATACTCCTATTTACAACCTTACTGAGTGATGCTGCAATGATTTTAACATCACTGATTCAATGTTCAAGTCAAAAAATTTATGCATACTGGTATAGTCAGTCTGTAAACTCAAGAGCGAGCAGCGCTTTTGGTGGGGGAAGTGGCCTTTCCCGGATGAAGGCTCCCACCGGCCTACAGGGGCACCCAAAATCTGTTGCCTGTTACCTGTCTGGAGGTGCAGTGATGTACGTCATTTCTGTTCGTATGATCTTAGTTGCCAGTGTCAGTGAGTTAACTTTGTATACTTACTGATATACTTCGATTTCCGAAGTGATGGATAATCGTCTAGCATTGCAAGAAAATGTGCAGAATACGAGGAAGAGGAGGTACTTGCGGAGTACTTCGAACGTCTCTAACGTCATTACAGCGTGTGTTAAAGAGGCGACCCAGAAAGAACTGTTGGCTAATATCACCAGTCCCAGTCAAAGGGCTGCAATTTATGCAAACGTCAGCCGCGTCCAAGAGGACGCATAAGGAAGGAACGCGAAAATAAGCCGCATGGTTTAGTGGAATTGCCACGAAGGAATACTAATAATCTTGGGAGGAAACCAATCGTTATAGACAGTTTCTAAATCACGTAAAACCTTTCATGCTTGTGGAACACTAAATCTTTATCTCGGTCACTCTTCACCTGATTCTGAGGCATATTGCTTGAAATTTGTGCGCAATAGCTATTCTAAACACTGCTGAAATTTTCTTCGAAACATGTATGTGGATTTTGGAATTCAAAAAGCTTGACATACGAGATGCGTTTTATTTTTTATTTTTTGGTAAGAACTTTATTTGTTAATTTACAGCAATGTTATCCTCTTCAAAATTCCTTAGGAACTGTTTTCTCGGGGTAGCTTATAGGTCTCTTAACAATGCATTTTTAATCTCATCCACGCTTGTAAAACCGCTGTCCTTTAAGGCCAGCCATCAAATGTTAATACCACTTGTATGCTCTTGGTTCATTTATAAAAGGCTCACCAAAAGCAATATTTAACATTTCTAAAAATTTCATACACTTCATTCCATTCCTATAACAAAATTTAATACAGATTCTCTAATCTATTTTTATACAAAACAAACAATCGTTTATGCTACCAAAACACTTGTAACCTTTTTGACAGCTGACAACAGAGTAAATACCCAATATGCATAACACTGTACACATACTTTTGAGACGTGTTTACGTAGACAGTGACAATAAGTAGTGCAAATCGGACTAATACAACACGCAAAATTATAAATTTCTGCTTACTTTTTAAACATGCAGCTTTACTGTATGATTAAATGATGATGGCGTCCTCTTGGGTAAAATATTCCGGAGGTAAAATAATCCCCCATTCGGATCTCCGGGCGGGGACTACTCAAGAGGCCGTCGTTATCAGGAGAAAGAAAACTGGCATTCTACAGATCAGAGCACAGAATGTCAGATCCCTTAATCGGGCAGGTAAGTTAGAAAATTTAAAAAGGGAAATGGATAGGTTAAAGTTAGATATAGTGGGAATTAGTGAAGTTTGGTGGCAGGAGGAACAAGACTTTTGGTCAGGTGATTACAGGGTTATAAATACAAAATCAAATAGGGGTAATGCAGGAGTAGGTTTAATAATGAATAAAAAAACAGGAGTGCGGGTTAGCTACTACAAACAGCATAGTGAACGCATTATTGTGGCCAAGATAGACACAAAGCCCATGCCTACTACAGTAGTACAAGTTTATATGCCAACTAGCTCTGCAGATGATGAAGAAATTGATGAAATGTATGACGAGATAAAAGAAATTATTCAAGGTAGAGAAGGGAGACGAAAATTTAATAGTCATGGGTGACTGGAGTTCGTCAGTAGGAAAAGGGAGAGAACGAAACATAGTAGGTGAATATGGATTGGGGGGAAGAAATGAAAGAGGAAGCCGCCTTGTAGAATTTTGCACAGAGCATAACTTAATCATAGCTAACACTTGGTTCAAGAATCATGAAAGAAGGTTGTATACCTGGAAGAAACCTGGAGATACTAAAAGGTATCAGATAGATCACATAATGGTAAGACAGAGATTTAGGAACCAGGTTTTAAATTGTAAGACATTTCCAGGGGCAGATGTGGATTCTGACCATAATCTATTGGTTATGAACTGCAGATTGAAACTGAAGAAACTGCAAAAAGGCGGGAATTTAAGGAGATGGGACCTGGATAAACCGAAAGAACCAGAGGTTGTACATAGTTTCAGGGAGAGCATAAGGGAACAATTGACAGAAATGGGGGAAAGAAATACAGTAGAAGAAGAATGGGTAGCTCTGAGGGATGAAGTAGTGAAGGCAGCAGAGGATCAAGTAGGTAAAAAGACGAGGGCTAATAGAAATCCATGGGTAACAGAAGAAATATTGAATTTAATTGATGAAAGGAGAAAATATAAACATGCAGTAAATGAAGCAGGCAAAAAGGAATACAAACGTCTCAAAAATGAGATCGACAGGAAGTGCAAAATGGCTAAGCAGGGATGGCTAGAGGACAAATGTAAGGATGTAGAGGCTTGTCTCACTAGGGGTAAGATAGATACTGCCTACAGGAAAATTAAAGAGACCTTTGGAGAGAAGAGAACCACTTGTATGAATACCAAGAGCTCAGATGGAAACCCAGTTCTAAGCAAAGAAGGGAAGGCAGAAAGGTGGAAGGAGTATATAGAGGGTTTATACAAGGACGATGTACTTGAGGACAATATTATGGAAATGGAAGAGGATGTAGACGAAGATGAAATGGGAGATAAGATACTGCGTCAAGAGTTTGACAGAGCACTGAAAGACATGAGTCGAAACAAGGCCCCAGGAGTAGACAACATTCCATTAGAGCTACTGATGGCCTTGGGAGAGCCAGTCATGACAAAACTCTACCATCTGGTGAGCAAGATGTATGAGACAGGCGAAATACCCACTTCAAGAAGAATATAATAATTCCAATCCCAAAGAAAGCAGATGTTGACAGATGTGAAAATTACCGAACTATCAGTTTAATAAGTCACAGCTGCAAAATACTAACGCGAATTCTTTACAGATGAATGGAAAAACTGGTAGAAGCGGACCTCGGGGTAGATCAGTTTGGATTCCGTAGAAATGTTGGAACACGTGAGGCAATACTAACCTTACGACTTATCTTAGAAGAAAGATTAAGAAAAGGCAAACCTACGTTTCTAGCATTTGTAGACTTAGAGAAAGCTTTTGACAATGTTGACTGGAATACTCTCTTTCAAATTCTAAAGGTGGCAGGGGTAAAATATAGGGAGCGAAAGGCTATTTACGATTTGTACAGATACCAAATGGCAGTTATGAGTCGAGGGACATGAAAGGGAAGCAGTGGTTGGGAAGGGAGTGAGACAGGGTTGTAGCCTCTCCCGATGCTATTCAATCTGTATATTGAGCAAGCAGTAAAGGAAACAAAAGAAAAGTTTGGAGTAGGTATTAAAATCCATGGAGAAGAAATAAAAGCTTTGAGGTTCGCCGATGAGATTGTAATACTGTCAGAGACAGCAAAGGACTTGGAAGAACAGAATGGACAGTGTCTTTAAAGGAGGGTACAAGATGAACATCAACAAAAGCAAAACGAGGATAATGGAATGTAGTCGAATTAAGTCAGGTGATGCTGAGGGAATTAGATTAGGAAATGAGACACTTCAAGTAGTAAAGGAGTTTTGCTATTTGGGGAGCAAAATAACTGATGATGGTCAAAGTAGAGAGGATATAAAATGTAGACTGGCAATGGCAAGGAAATCGTTTCTGAAGAAGAGAAATTTGTTAACATCGAGTATCGATTTAAGTGTCAGGAAGTCGTTTCTGAAAATATTTGTATGGAGTGTAGCCATGTATGGAAGTGAAACATGGACGATAAATAGTTTGGACAAGAAGAGAATAGAAGCTTTCGAAATGTGGTGCTACAGAAGAATGTTGAAGATTAGGTGGGTAGCTCACATAACTAATGAGGAGGTATTGAATAGAATTGGGGATAAGAGGAATTTGCGACACAACTTGACTAGACGAAGGGATCGGTTGGTAGGACATATTCTGAGGCATCAAGGGATCACGAATTTAGCACTGGAGGGCAGCTGGGAGGGTAAAAATCGTAGAGGGAGACCAAGAGATGAATACACTAAGCAGATTCAGAAGGATGTAGGCTACAGTAGGTACTGGGAGATGAAGAAGCTTGCACAGGATATAATAGCATGGAGAGCTGCATCAAATCAGTCTCAGGACTGAAGAGCATAACAACAACAACAACAAGAACAACAACAACATCACCGGAAGTTGTGTCCTTTCCTGACTTAAGGACTGGGATAATAATATGTTCCCCCGCCATGTGGAGAATTCATATCTTTGCCAGATGGAACACATTGAAAAGAAAATATTTATGTTCTATAATCAGGTTTTGGATAATTTGATTAATGGTCAAGTTAGGGCCAGAGACGACGTTGTGGGACAAGTTGAAGGCACAAAGCCATTTCATTTCTGCAAATGGTTTGCTATACAGCTCTAATAGTGTTCAGTGAAGAGCAGAAAGGGGTCTTCTGTCCTTCGTTCATGTGTCTGGAAGGTGGAAGGGAAAGAGACTATCACTGATGGCATCACAAAGTGGAACAAACTGTTCCACAAGATGAGATGAATCAGTGAAAATAATACTACGATGCAAAAGGTTTAAAACTGTCATCAACTGCTGGTGATCAAGCTACACATGAAAATTCGTCTCTACCTCAATAGAGAGGACACGCATTCCGAGAGAGGAGATGTTCCCAGCATTCTTTCTTTTCACGTTTGATTAATAAACACGCCCTTGTACACAGCTTTTTGAAGATTATGAGACTGACCATAAAGGGTGTCATTTGAATCATTGAAGAGCTCACCAGCAGTCACTGCCAAATCCTCAACCTAACAGAGGATCAGCCATCAGCGATTAAGGCCCTTATAGAAGGATTACTACATCAGCAGAATTGGTAACTGTAACTATTAGACCATGAAGAACATCAACAATAGGTTCAGACAGAGGAACTCAAAAGTGACATTTGAAGTATACAGGACCTATCCAGAAAGTAACACATCACTTTTTTTTTATCATATATGTTCAACAACTTAAAATAGTTTGAAGCATGACCCTTCTTCCTCAGCACATTTTTGCCAGCACGATTTCCATACGTCATAAGCCTTCCAGATCTTCCCAATTGGGATGCACTTCATGGAAGCCATCGTGTAGCTTGTACATTGTTCATCAACTCGAGATGCTTTCCTTTGAGATCCCTTTTCAGCCTAGGAAACAAAAAAAAAATGTCTCCTGTGGCCACATTGGGACTGTAGGGCATCTGCTGCACATTGTCACACTGATACAGGTCAGGTAATCCGTGACAACAATGGCAGTGTGGGCCGGCATGTGATGCAGTTTCCACGAAGTGTGGAACTCCTTTCAAACTTGGGCGACCCTGTGATTCAGTGTCTGGAGCAGTGACTTATAAAACTGAGCCTAGGCGATATGGCCAGCATCGACTTCGCCCTGGACTTGCTCATGCAAACCTCCCTCTGGCGCAGTGAAGACGTGATATGCCATTCCGCACTCTGCCTCTTTGACTTCAGATTATACTGAACAATTCACGAGTCATCTCCAGTGATCATGTGTCCTGGAAACTGGGATCATTTTCAGAGAGTTGTTCGTGTACTGCACACATTTTTGTTTCTGTACATCAGTCAAAACTCTGGGCACAAGTTATGCACAAATCTTCCAATACAATATCATGAAAAACTGTTTTTGGCAAGTCTAATAATTCTGACATCAAGTGAACACTCATTCAAAGGTCTGAATCCAGCAACTGTCATACATGGTCATCCGTCTGCAATGCTGACGAGCAACCTTCTCCTGACCTCCTCTAAGCATCTTGTGCCGCCTGTTTGACTGCAGTCTGGAAAGGCAATCATCCCCAAAGGCTTCCTAAAGCATTCCAATAGTTTCCTCCAGTGCCTTGAAAGGCTTCACGCAAAACTTTATTGCATGGCAATGTGCTAGAATTTGCTCCATACTAAGTTCAAGGCAACCACTATATAGAGGTTCATGGAAGAATAAGTCCTAACCCTCCAAGACCATGGTGGCAATTGAGAAATCTACTGCTGGAAAGCTAAGGGTCAACCTCCTCCCCCAAATCTACCAGTCGGTCCAAAGCGCTCTGCGATGTGCAGTCGTGTAGCAAAAAAAAAAAAAAATGTTCTGCATTATTTTCCAGACACACCCTGTTAAGTCTCCCAGTTTCCTCTCTGGAACACCCCGTTAGGGCAGTTGCTTAGGAAAGGAGTGGAACAGGAATGACAGAACTATCAGAAGTCATCACAAGTTAGGGTACCAAGTGTAAGATCAATGGTCAAGAATGATATGCATAAGGAATAACACAATTCAAAATCATCAAGCAACCGTTTGATGAGGAGACCCCTACAATATTGTCTGGAATACCCTTTCAAGAAGTAGGAAGGATGGGGGAGGGAGGTGAGTTGCTGTATCAGGTTAAGTAATCAGAGTACCTGTCTGGCAGCAAGTGAATACCACAAATATTGATATCAATGGTCATTGAAACTTGCACGGTTGCCAGCTCTAACACTGTTTCAATAGGAACCCATTCACTACACACAACTGTATAAATAAACAAGCAGACTACTTCTGATGGCCCTCTGGAGGTTGGCACGATTCCTAGATTATAAACAATAGGAACTGAGCTCAGGACATTGATTACAAGAATCATGGTTTTCTTGTAAGGCAATACAAACTGCATGATAAAGTGAACATAATGTTGTAGTTCAGGGTGGTGGCAGTAGTACCCTTACAGTTCCACTATACAATTACCCTGGGGGTAACACGGGGAGAGAAAAAGGTGTGGGGGCAAAAGGAGGGGAAGGATGCAGAGGCCAGAGTAGTGAATCACAGTCCAGTTTTCCTCTAAATGAGTAGGTATAATGTCCAGGCACATAAGGTCTGTGTTTGGCAGATCATGATTATCTACGAGTCTGCTGGAATCACCATCTTTGATTTCTTTGTCAACTTTTCTTTCAAACTATTGAAGGTTTTCACGGTCTAAGATGATCTGTTGAATTTAAGATAGGTGACAGAAACAGGGTGTATGGATATGGACATAAACATGTTTGTATGCGCGCATAACAGCAAGGTCTCTAGCACCCATGTGAAAACAGACTGAGACAAGTGTCAGTAAAATACACAAAACAGGAAGATAAAACAGCACGTAAAACACAGGTAACAAAAGTTGGAAAACTATGTGCGTATCCACACTGAACCACGGAACGAAGTATTGCGTCAGTAGTAAAACATTAACAATACAGGAAGAATGTGTTTCAAGGAGCTAAAACGATATAGCAGATGGATGTGGCTGGCTGACCACAAGAATAAAAAAAAGGAGAAGCCAGCCACTCTGCAACACACTAAAACCTCCAGCCTAAAAGTTTAGCCCAGAGTCCAGACACATCACAAAACTTTAAAACCTTAGTCATATTCGTCTCATCTTCAGCTAAAATAGAGGGCAGATCCCCACCAATATTTGCTTCCGCTCTTGACAACACGATATAAAATTCACTCCGTTAAAATACGGCGGATAGAGATGTGCATGCCACAAGCATCACAAAATGGGATCCTCTTGCCGTAGTAAAAAGCTGTGTGTGTGAGGGCACTGCCCCATTCTAAGACATGTGAGGGTAACTTCATCCCGCCTGAGCAACTGACAGGAGGAACACCACGGCTGGGTTGTTAACTTCAACAACTGCAGCTTACTGGCCGTCACCACCAGCCATTCCTCATCCCACAACTGCTTGCACTTCCTGTGTAGTACAGAAACTACAGCCTGCAAGGGAACAGGACACTGTGCCACATCCTGCCCTCTGCAGACCTCCTTGGCAGCCTGATTGACCTGTTCATTTCCCCATATCCCTACATGACCTTGCATGCAGCAGAATGACACCTGCTTACACTGCCATTGGAGCAAGTACAGTTGGTTATGTATCAGCCGGACCAACTCCTCAGCTGGTTACAGGTTCTGTAGCAATTGTAGGACACTAAGGGAATTGGAGCAAATGAAAAACTGTTTTCCCGAATATGACGCATTTGCTCCAGTGCCTTCAGGATCACGTGGAGCTCTGTTGAGAAAACAGTATACTTGTCAGGAAGGTGAATCCTCACCAGGATTCACCTTCCTGACAAGCATACTGTTGGTATATATGGTTGGGGAATAAGACAGAGTAGCCAAGGGAATTTCCTTGCTTGGAGCCATCAGTGTACACTATTGTGAAACCGTGATGCATATCTAAAATGCTAAAAAACAGAGATTAAAATGAAAAATTTGACATACAACCTTTCTTAAAATTCCTCATGTCTAAAATAAGTCTGGGCCACCAGAGGAGCCAAGGTGGAAACCTGCTCCCACCACAATGTAGAACATTAAGACCGTTCTGTGCATGAATCCCATAGGACCTCATTGCCTGTTGCCAGTTACGAAAAAGTCTTACCATTGGTAACCAAGCAATGGTATGGTAGGTGGGTGTGTATGGTGTGGGCAGTGTTTTATACGCCTGGCGCATCATAAGTGGCCGTCGCTTGATGGGAAGGGACAGTTCACCAGCCTCTGCACAGAGGCTTGGTACGGGATTTGTTATCAATGCCCCAGGGGCTAACCGAATCCCTTCATGGTGCAGCATATTCAACATCTTGCAGACCCATACACCGCGCACCCGTAGTAGACCTGAGATCGCACAAATGCCCCATAAAACCAGAGCAGACAAGTCCTGTCTGCTCTCCATATACTGTGGCTAAGACATTTTAAAATACTTAAAGCCGTAAGTGACCGTTTTTTCAGATCCTTAAGATGTGGTAACCACGTAAACTTAGAGTCAAATATGAGGCCCAGAAGCTTTATCGTATCTTTAAAAGTAAGGACAGTGCCCCTCTTCCTCAATTCAGGAAAGTTTCACACTTAGCGTGCAGCCGACGTAATGTTACATCTCAGCAGTTACAATGTTTCTCTGGGGCATCAAACATATATTTACAACTACCGCGAAATCTGAGTGGTCTGCAGGCTTCGTAGTTTCAACTGCGAGCGCTAGATGGCAGCAGTGAACTCAGTGGAATACTTTGTGTTTATTAAAGGCTTTGTTATTGTAGCTTACTTTATAGACAGTGGCATCCTCTCAGTTTCATTTGTTTTGAGTGTTTTCGTTTTGATTTTCTTTTCGATATGTGCAGTGAACAGGATAAATGTTTGGAGGGAAAGATTTATGAAGTCCTTGATGAGTTTTCAGATGGTGAAATAGGGCTGTCTGATGATGATTCGGATTACATGTGATCTGAAAATAGCAGTAAGTCAAGATTTGTTGCAGATTTTGATGCTGCAAATGGTTTTTTTGCTAGCTTCCCAGAATTCTATATTACGAATTACGCTCCTGTTCAACAGGAAAGGCTGAAAGAAAGGACACCTCATATGACTGCACTGAATGTAATGTTGGGTTGTGCTGCTTCAAAGTTTATAACACCGTTTTCCACCGCAAAGTTGTGTACTGAACTTATGCTTATTGTTATTTTTCTTTATTTCAAGTGTTTTGTAAATATTTTTAGAGGATAATAACATGTTTCATTGTACATAGCAGTACTGTAATTCTTTTTCAATTTTTTCTGGCAATAAATATCACTGACTTGAAATTTCATTGGTGCCTTCAAATTTTAAATTATTGACCCCAAAATTTGAGTACTTAACATAAAAAGTTCAATAAACATAAAAATGTTTTGGAATTCCAGTAACAGTGAGCTGTAAAGCAGTAATAAATTACAGAAAGACACTGACTTTACCCAGTCCGCAGGTGACGGCAACTACAAACTCTGTAAGTGATAAAATGAGACAAGAACGGTTAAAAAGAACACACACAGGCTTCTCGGTGGGAAACTTAAAACCGCTCTTCTGCGCCCATTCATCCAAATGCCGAAGAATTAGTTGCAACTGAGGTGGTGTCGTGAGGCCCAAAGAAGAGCAAAACACAGAAAAGTCATCCACAAACAAAGAGTACTGGATAGGACTTTTCACTATGGATGTAATGCTATGGCAAAGACAGTCACACTTAAAACACTACCTTGAGGGCCACCGTTCTCATGCTGAAAGAAATCAGACAGGATGTCACCAGCTCAGTATCTAAAATATCGTGGTGAGAGGAAGGACTGAATAAAAAGGGGAAGACAACCACGAAAACCCCATTCGTGAAGCTGCTCCATGATAACATGCCTCCAAGTAGTATCGTAGGCCTTCTTGATGTACCTATAAATATACCTAGAATATAAACCTAGAACAAAAATGTACCCAGATGATGATGCCTGCATAGGAAAGTCTATTGTATAAGCTGTCTCCAGGAGGGAAAGATTATCAAAGGTGGAGTGATACCTCCTGAACCTACATTGAAAGCGACTAAGGAGTTGCCTGGATTCTAAGATACAGACAAGGCGGCAGTTGACCATCCGCTCCAAGGCCTACCCCATGCAGCTGGTGAGGGCAATACTACAGTAACTACTTGGGCATGTACGGTCTTTCCCAGGTTTTAAAAGAGGAGTTAGAGTTGCCTCATGCCCAAACGGCATTAAAAAGTGCGAAAAGGATATTTTTATTTTGTCTTGTTATGTGCCGCAGCATACTGTAATGGATCCTGTCGTGACCAGGGGATGTGTCACGAGCCACAGACAATGCAGAATAATCCAGTTCCCATATGGAACATGGGCAGTTGTAATCTTCATCAGAGGTGGACAGAGGTCCAAACTACATCTTTCACCAACCGCTCTATGGCGCTGGAAACCTGGACCTTGACTAGATCTTGCAGTAACTGGCAAAATATGTGGCTGTAATCTGGGAAATGTCTCACTGATTGGTTTGGAGAATCCCATTCCCCATTACAGCAGCCATGGGGCACCAGCCTCCTCTCCCAGAAATTCTCCTGACGGTCTCCCACACAACGGGACTTTTGGGGGAACAATTAATGGTGTTCAGGAGCTGTCGCCATGACCTCTTCTTGCTCTCTCCAATAATTCAACGACACTTTGCCCTCACCAACTAAAGGCTGCAAGACTCTCTGTAGTAGGCCAAAACTTCAACCTATGCAGTGCCGCATGCCTGGTCCTGATTGCAGAGCAGCATTCAGCACTCCACCAAGGGACAGGCTGCCTCTCATCTATTGTCCCATGGACTGTGGAATGGAAGCTGCAGCACATGGTGGATCATTTTGGTAATATGATCCACCCATGCCTCGACATTCGCACAATGTTCAAACTGGGCTAACTGGCTATTAAGTGTCCAGTCAGCCCTACCGAGCATCCATCACGGCAGTTTCCTTTCAGGTTCCATCCCATCTCGCAAGTTAATCCAGATTGGGAAATAATCATTTCCGTGCAAGTCATCAACCACTTCCCATTGAGCAGTGTGAGCAAAAGCTGGAGAGCAAAAGCTGGAGAGCAAAGCGAGAGATCAATAGCAGAGAATGACCCAGTTGCTGTTAAGAAGTGAGTGCTCTGCCCCGCATTTAGCAATTATACGTATGATGACACGAGAAGCTTCTCAATTCCTCTACCCTTGGTGCAGGTAGTTGCAGAACTCCAAAGCACATTGTGTGCACTAAAATAACCACAGAGGATGAAGCAGTGGGGGAGCTGTGTAATAAGGTTGGTTAGGGTCTTTTCATCAAGTGTATCATATGTGTGTGTGTGTGTGTGTGTGTGTGTGTGTGTGTGTGTGGGGGGGGGGGGGGGGCAAGTAAAGGAAACATATTGTCAACGGATGATGCACGTACACTGATACAGCAACTGCTTGTAAACTCATCAGTGAGGGAGGCAGGAGTGGTAGTCAGAACTGAACAAAATATCTATGCCTTCTATAGCTCTCTCTCCGCTCAGGACATCCTCTTTGTGAAGTACATAACCTTTTAGCTCAGGGATGTACAATTGACGGAAATCAGTCTCCTGGAGACACAGACACTGTGAGATAAGTGACGGAGTTCCTCCACATGTGTCCTGAACCCCTGCAAGTTCCACTGTAGGATGGGAGCCATTTCACTGATGTGGTTTTAATTTACCCTTATCTTTTCACTGTGGAGGTGAAACATTTATAGACCAAGGGAGAACACAAGGCTGCCTGGATCCAAGGCTTCTAACCCCATGATGTCCTCCTCATCAGTCATATGTGAAAGAATGATGTCTGACGGCACTTGGTCTTGAACCTTTCCCTGCACCCTATCCCTTCTTGGGTGAGGCAGAAAGGGGGCATTGGTAGGCACTGTGCTTGTTGTGCGCCTTCTTGACACTCACTACAGAACTGTTGCTGATGTTTTCTGGTTAGTCGGTTGGTTTAGAAAGGAGGAGGGAGGGGGGGATTAAACTGTGAGGTCATCAGTCCCTTGTTTCCAGTAGAACAATTACCCAAGGGAAGGAAGAAAACAAAGACGACGTACGGCACAATAACAGGAGATAGGAAGAACCAGAAGAATGACAGAAGGACAACAAACACTACAATGGACAAAACAGGACAAGAAACCCTCAGGGTGATGCAAGAAACAGAGAGAGGAGATTAGAAACAAGAAAGCAGATTACCATGGCTGGCTGACCATGAGAATAAAAAAAGAACACATTAAAACCTGCACCCTAAAAGCCCAGGGTGGAGGACACAGAGGGACAAAGGACATGTGCTGAAACTCAGATCAAATGATAAAACCCACCCACGTGATTAAACATAAAACTAAAACTGCTGTAGAGGCATTGTCTGCCAACACCGAAGGTAAGGTGCCGGAAAAGTTAAAAGTCCACCACAGAGTGGCTAAAAGTGGACAGTCCAGCAAGACGTGGACGACTGTCATTTGGGAGCCACAGAGACACTGAGGTGGGTCCTCGCGATGGAGGAGGTAATCGCGTGTGAGCCATGTATGGCCAACGTGGAGTCTACAAAGGACAAGAAGCCGCAGGGAAGACTACCATACATTCGCAGTATCCTTAATGACGTGCAGTTTGTTGTGCATACTGTTATGCCACTCTGTCTCCCAAAGCCGAGAAACCTTGCAGTGTAAGACAGAACACAGGTCAGTTTCAGAGATGCCCATCTCCAGGAGCAGTTTCCGTGTAGCCTGTTTGGCCAGCCTGTCAACAAGTTCATTGCCTGGGATTCTTACGTGTCCTGGGGTCCACCTAAACAACAATGAACAACTGGAACATTCCAGGGCAGAGATGGACTCTTCTATGTTTGTTATCGAAGGCCGGCGAGGGTAGCATTGGTCAATAGCTTGTAAGCTGCTCAGGGAATCATAACAGAGAAGAAACAACTCACCTGAACACAAATGGATGTACTGAAGTGCACGAGATATGGCCACAAGCTGTGCAGTGAATAAATACACTGCAGCCAGTGGGCAAGGAATGCTGTTCAATATGGCCTCTGTGGACATAGGCAAAGCCGACATTACCATTAGCCATCAAGCCGTCGGTGTAAACAACTTCTGAACCCCAGAACACACAAAGAATCGAGAGGAAATGACAGCGGAGAGTGGCGGGGTTAATGGAGTCCTTATGGAAATGCAAAAGGTCCAGAGAAAGATTCAGCCGAGGTGTACACCATGTAGGTGTATATGAATGGACCTCGAGTAGAGGTGGTAAAGGGAAGACTGAAGTTCAGAGAGAAGGGATCGCATGCGAACTGCGATCATGAGCCCTCACCCGGGCCACCAATGTGGGAGATGAACTGCCGCGGGTGGTAAAAGGAGACGGTAATTCGGATGCTCAGGAGAACTGCGAATGTGTGCAATGTAACTGGCGAGCAGTTGTGCATGTCGGATCCACAATGGAGGGACTCCAGCCACCACCAGGACACTGGTCACTGGACTCATTCTTAAAGCTCCCATCGCTAGGCGTATGCCATAGTGGTACACTGGGTCGAGTATACGCAACACTGAGGGCGCTGTCGAAATGTAAACCAGACTCCCATAGTCAAGGCAGGATTGAAAACTGGGCTCTGTAGAGCTGCAGCAGCGTAGAGCGATCTGCACCCCACTTGGTGTTGCTCAGGCAGCGGAGAGCATTGAGGTGCTGCCAGCACTCCTGCTTAAGCTGACGAAAGTGAGGTAACCAACTCAATCGGGTGTCAAAAACCAGTCCTAAGAACCTATATGTCTCTACTACAGTGAGTGGATCGGCATTAAGATAAAGTTCAGGTTACGGATGAACGGTACGATGCTGACAGAAGTGCATGACACACGACTTCGCGGCTGAAACTGGAAGCCGTGGGCTAGAGCCCCTGATTGCGCCTTGTGAATGACTCCCTGTACGCGCCGCTCAGCAACACCAGTACTGGAGGATCAGCTGTTGATGGCCACTAAAATAGATATACACTCAATACGGAACCATGTGGAACACCATTCTCCTGAATAACGAGGGTTATTATGGAAGGCACCAACTTGGACACGGAAAGAATGCAGCAACAGAAAGATCTGGATAAAAATCGGGACCCCACTCATACAACGTGGCAAAGATATGATGCCGCCAGGTCGTGTCTTATGTTTTAAGAAAGTCAAAAAAGACTGCAACCAGACGTTGGGACCTGGGAAAGGCTAACCGGTTGGCAGACTTGAGGGACACAAGATTATCAGTGGTAGAGCGACCCTGCCGGAAGCCGCCCTGACATGGAGCCAGTAAACCACGTGACTCCAGGACCCAACCCAACCGCCGACACACCATACGTTCCAGTAGCTCACAGAGAACGTTGGTGAGGCTGATGGGCTGATAGCTATCCACATCAAGTGGATTTTTACCAGGTTTTAGCACCAGAATGATGATGCTCTCCTGCCATTGCAATGGAAAGACGCCGTCCCACCAGATCCGGTTGAAGATCACGAGGAGATATCGCTTGTAGTCAGACGAGAGACGTTTAATCATCTGACTGTGGATCTGATCCGGCCCAGGAGCTGTGTCGTGCAAGGGTGCTGAGGAGCTCCCACTCTGTAAATGTGGCATTATAGGGTTCGCTGTCGCGTGTAGTGAATGAGAGGATTTTCCTTTCCATCCGCTGTTTGAGGGTGCGAAAGGCTAGACGGTAGTTCTCCGATGCAGAGGGTCAAGCATAGTGCTCATCAAAGTGTTCGGCAAATGCGTTTACATCGGTAGAGAGCAAGTCATTGATGTTAATGCCAGGGACACCTGTTGGGGCCTGGTATCCACAAACACATCTGATCTTCGTCCAGACTTGAGAAGGTGACGTATGGCACCCAATATCAACACGTACCTCTCCCAACACTCCTTTTTCTGTCTATTATAAGCAGGTGAATGCGGGCACGGAGCCACTTAAAGGCTATTAGGTGCTCTAGGGAAGGGTGCTGCTTATGTTGCTGTAGAGCTCGCCAATGCTCTTTAATTTCCTCAGCGACTTCCAGCGAGGACCAAGGGACTGTCTTTCACTGGAGGCACTCTAAAGAATGAGGGATCGCGTTTTCCGCTGCAGAAATTATCGTTGTAGTGACCTGCTCAATCACAACATCGATGGCACCACATGGGGGAGATTCAACAGTGACAGCAGAGGTGACGGGCTACCCATACTGCCTTGTTTAAAGTCCATCTGGGTAGCCATCTGTGGGCATGACGCCAAGAGAGAGGAAGATGGGGAAGTGGACACTACCACACAGGTCATCATATGCTCTCCAGTGGATAGATGGGAGAAGTTCAGGGTTAAAAATGGGTAAGTCAATGGTCGAGTAACTGCCATGAGCCACAATGAAATGTGTGGCAGCCCCAGTGTTCAAGAGGCAGAGATCGAACTGAGACAGTAGAGTTTCGACATCTCTGCCTTGGCCAGTAAGCATAGTGCTACCCCACAAGGGGCTATGGGCATTAAAATCTCCCAAAAGCAGGAAAGGTTTAGGGAGTTGATCAACCAGTGCAGCCAATAAGTTCAGGGGTACCGCACCATCTGGAGGGAGACATACATTGCAGACAGTTATTTCCTGCATCATCCATATCCTGACAGCCACAGCTTCAAGAGGAGTTTGAAGGGGCACAGGTTCGCTACATACCGAGTTCAGGACATAAACACAAACTCCACCTGACACACTATTACATTCACTATGGTTCTTGTAATGTCCCTTATAGCTGCGAAGGGCAGGGGTCTGCACTGCTGGGAACCAAGTTTCCTGGAGGGCAATGCAGAAAGCAGGTGTAAAGGTTAACAGTTGCCATAGCTCAGCCAGGTGGTGGAAAAAACCGCTGAAATTCCACTGGAGGATGACGTGATCGTGAGACTGGGAAGACATGAAACACTCAATGAGGTAGTCTACACCTCAGGGTCATCTGCTGTCACTGACTTATTTCCTGAACAGGCTATATCCATGTGTTTGATGGTCTGGCGAGATCTAAGTCCTCAGCAGATGCCACAATCTTCACCTCGTCCTCAGACACTGAGCTTGTAGGCAGTGGTGGTGTGGGTGCCACCACAATTCCCTTGGTCTTGGGGGTTTTCTTTCTGGATTTCTCTCACTGGTCCTTGGGTTTCTCTGGCTGGGAGGGCTTCACTGATTCAGTCTCCAGGACTGAGGATGATCGTGAAGCCATACAACCAACTGCTTTTGGGCACTTCAACCACTGGCGGGTGTCATCTTTCCCACTAGCAGAAACCTGGGAAGGCAGTGACCAAAGGGACCCCTAAGTAGCGAGAGGAGCCAAGCAAGACTTACGCTTCTCCGGCTTGAGAAGTGGGGACTGGTGTCCCCGATGGTTGGGGGAGACAGTGCTCCTCAGGTAGGTGGTGCAGGAGCAACATGGAGGGAAGTGCTGCCCCACCATCAAGGGGGCAGGTGTAGTCTTCTGGCTCTGAGAGCTGACTGGAACTTGCAGAACTGATGGGGCTACAACTGTTCTCATAACGGCAGCATAAGGGGAGGTCATAGCCACAGCATGTAGGCGCTCAAATTTCCTCTTGGCCTCAGTGTAGGTCAGTCAGTCCAGGGTCTTGTATTCCACGTTTTTCCTTTCCTGCAGTCTGGTGAGCAAGGGGAACAATGCTCTCTGCAGTTGACACAGATGGGAGGCAGGGCACATGGAGTATTGGGATGGAATGGACGTCCACAATCTTGACCTGTGATGCTGGAAGTACAGGGGAAAGACATATGGCTGAACTACCAGCACTTAAAGCGCTGCACTGGGGTAAGGATATATGACTTGACATCACAGGGGTAGACCATCTGCTTGACCTTCTCGGGTAATGTGTCACCCTCGAAGGCCAAGATGAAGGCACTGGTGGCAACCTGATTATCCCTCAGACCCCTATGGACGCACCAGACAAAATGAACTCCTCGTCGCTCTTAAGTTGGCACACAACTTGTCGTTGGACAGCAATAGAAGGTCCCTGTGGAATATAACACCCTGGACCATAATATTTAAGCTTTTATGAGGTGTGATGGTAACAAACATCTCTCAGCTTGTCACAAGCGAGTAATGCCCGTGACTGGGCAGAAGATGCCATTTCTATCACGACTGACGCTGACTGCATTTTGAACAAGCCCATCACCTCCCCAAACTTGTCCTCTAAATGCTCTACAAAAAACTGAGGCTTCATTGAGACAAAGAAGTCCCCATGAGGTCTCTTACATACACGGTACCGGGGCGAATAAGGTTCAGTGCCATCCTTAACCTGGCGTTCCTCCCATGGTGTGACCAGGGAGGGGAACGATTTAGGATCATACTTCGTTGCATTGTACTGAGACTTGGAATGCTTAGTTACTGCTGGCATATGACGACCAGCAAGTGATGACGTGGTACACTTCATCGCGCGTTATCCGCCCTGATGCCACCAACTTCGACCAAGGGCCCTCCCCACAGGCACCCCCAGCTGCAGAAAAAGCCATGGCAGGATGGTCATTGCCAGGAGTCCCGATGCCCCACGTTGACAGGCATCTACTCTTTTGCATATGTAGGGAGTTAGCGGCACAGGCATCAGCAGAGCAATCCATCTGTAGTCATAGGGCTACAACCAACAGCGTACATGGCGGCCACACCACAGTGGACTGGCTACTGTGCTGGATATGAAGTGCAAAGAATTCCATGGTCCTCATCGGTGGAGAAAACAACACTGCACAGCGGATGAAGGAAAACGCACTCAGGAAGGTGCCTTGTTTCTAGAGATGGAGGAGAGTGGGACTGCAATGCCATTACGAGAAAGTGGGCTAAAGCTCTCAATGCACAATGGACATGACACATCATGTAAGGCGCCCTTCCCCCAATTGGCTCACTCTTCAGGAAAAATTTGAAAAATGGATGTCAACCCTACAGGGGACCATCACATAAAGGCCGAAAGGTGTGAGACTCCTTTTAGTCGCCTCTTACAACAGGCAGGAATACTTAGGGCCTATTCTAACCCCCGGGCCTGCAGGGGTGTCTTTTCTGTGGTGGCTGCTTGGATTGCTTTATCCTTACTCGTTTTGCCTTGGCATGTACACATGCAAGTACAGGTGCTGGTGCAGGATGGTTGTGCACTGGACAACATCTGCGTCGAGGTGTCGACTTTAGGAACAGGTTTCTGTGCCATGTAAGCATAAGCATTGGTAAAGATGGGAGGTTTCGCCACTTTGTTCTCCTTTTTGGCTTCAGCATAGGGGATCCCCTTAGTGACATAGTTCCTGAATTTTTCGTTCCTCTGTAAAAACAGGGCAGACTCAGTTCCAGAATGGGTGGCTGCTAGAGCAGTTAATGCAGACTGCTGGAGATGGACAGTCAATACCAGCTTCATGGGCTGCCTTTCCACATTTCCCACAAGTTACTTCACCCCTACAACTCAGCGTAGTGTGACCAACACTGGCATTTGTAGCACCGCATGAGTTGGGTACGTAAGACCTAACCCTAAGTTGGAGGAAACCTGCCATGATGTGGTCAGGCAACGTTGGAGAATTACAGGTCACAATGAAGGTGGTGGTCTTCTCAATTTCTCCATTATTCCTACCCATCCTTTGCTCTACGTCCTCTATCCCCTGTAATGCCCATTCCTGTATAAGTTTGGCTATGTCGATATCCATTATATCACGGCCTGTGATCACACCCTTGCTGAAGTTAAGGGAATTATGCAGTTCAACAGTTGCATCATATTCACCCAATTTTTTGGTCTTCATAAGTAGTTCCACCTGCTTTGCCCTGTTAGTCTCAACCAGTAGGGAACTACTCCGCAGCCACTTAACAGACTTTAGGTTTCCCGCAAGTCCTTCCAAACCTTTCATCTACATCTAGATCTACATGGTTGCCCTGCAATTCACACGTAAGTGCCTGGCAGACAGTTCATCAAACCATTTTCGTACTACTTCTCTACCATTCCATTCTCGAATGGCACGTGGGAGAAAGGAACACCTAATTCTTTCCGTTCGAGCACTGATTTCTCTTCTTTTATTATGATGATCATTTCTCCCTATGTAGGTAGGTATCAACAAAATATTTTCGCATTCAGAAGAGAGAGTTGGTGATTGAAATTTTGTAAATAGATCTTGCCACAAAGAAAACCGTCTTTGTTTCAGTGACTGCCACCCCAACTTGTGTATCATATCAGTGACACTCTCGCCCCTATTGCGCGATAACACGAAATGGGCTGCCCTTCTTTGCACTTTTTCGATGTCCTCCACCAATACTACCTGGTAAGGATTCCACACCGCGCAACAATATTCCAGCAGAGGACGGGCAAGTGTAATGTAGGCTGTCTCTTTAGTGGGTTTGTCGCATCTTCTAAGTGTTCTGCCAACAAAGCATTGTCTTTGTTTTGCCTTCCACACAATATTATTTATGTGGTCTTTTCAATTTAAGTTGCTCTTAATTGTTAGTTGCTCTTATTTAGTCAAATTGACAGCCCTTAGATTTGTGCAATTTATTGTATACCCAAAATTTATTGGATTTCTTTTAGTACCCATGTCAATGAAATCACACTTTTCTTTTTTTAGTGCCAATTGCCACTTTTCACACTGTACAGAAATTCTCTCTAGATCATTTTGTAATTGGAATTGATCGTCTGATGAGTTTACTAGACGGTAAATTACAGCATTATATGCAAACAATCTAAGGGGGCTGCTCGATCACCACCTAGATCATTTACATAATCAGGAACAGTAGAGAGCGAACGACACTACCTTGTGGAACACCAGATATCTCTTCTGTTCTACTCGATGATTTACCGTCTATCACTACGAACTGTGACCTCTCTGAGAGGAAATCACGAATCCAGTCACACAACTGCGACGATACTCCATATCCACGCAATTTGATTAATAGTCGCTTGTGAGGAATGGTATCAAAAGCCTCCTGGAAATGTAGGGATATGGAATCGATCTGAGATTCCTTGTCGACAGCACTCATTACGATATTTTCTGAATCCCTGTTGGTTATGTATCAATAAGTCATTTTCTTCAAGGCATTTCATAATGTTCGAGTACAGCATATGCTCCAAAATCCTACTGCAAACTGAGGTCAGTGACATGGGTTCCTTAATTCAATGGGTTACTCCTATTTCCTTTCTTGAATATTGGTGTGACCTGTGCTACTTTCCAGTCTTTAGGAACAGACCTTTCATCAAGTGAGCAGTTGTATATGATTGCTAAGAAAGGTGCTATTGTGTCTGCATACTCTGAAAAGAACCTGATTGGTATACCATCTGGACCAGAAGACTTGCCTTTCTTAAGTGATTTGAGTTGTTTCGCAACACTTAAGATATCTCCTTGTATGTCACTAATGCTAACAGCTGTTCTGGTTTCGAATTCTGGAATATTTACTTCATCATCTTTCATGAAGCAATTATGGAAAACTGTATTTAGTAACTCTGCTATAGTGGCACATCATCGGTAACATTTCCATCGCTATCGCGCAGTGATTGTATTGACCGTTTTTTTTTTTTTTTTGCCACTGGTGTACTTTACATACGACCAGAATCTCTCTGGGTTTTCTACCATATTTTGAGACACTGTTTCATTGTGGAAACTGTTAAAAGCATCTTGCATTGACGTCCGCACTAAATTTCGAGCTTCCGTGAAACTTAGCCAGTCTTCGGGATTTTGCATTCTTCTGAATTGATATAGAAGGGGGACACTTTTTCCAACATCCCCTCCTTCCTTTTAATGACCAAAAACACATTTTAATTCATGACTCCTCGAGCCCTGTTACTGTAATTCAACTGATGCGGGTTACCAAAAGGGCTAGCCTCCCTCATTTGTTTGGAGGATTGGTTATGAATACTCCCATACGGTACACCCTTCCCACTGGGAGGAGAAGAAGATTATGATTTCGAGGGTTCCATCTCAGTCCTACGAGCAGCTAGGGAAACAATGGTCCACTCAGATAGAGCCCCACATGCCTGAGTGAGCCTCATACAACTAAGGTGTTGCAGGTTCCCCAGAGGTTGCCCTCTAAAGACTGTTCCACCTAAACAGCCATGTAGCTTATAAGCGCACAGCACTCCTTTACAGAGGTTCTTACCACCCTCACGATCCAGGCAGTCAAGCCAAGATCCCCATTACCTGCGACACATGACATTCCACTGCCGCACTGTATAGTGGTTGTTGAAGCATATCCAGAGCTTACGGTAACAGGAGACTGGCGCTGCTTACCCATTCCCAGTTCAGGAACCACGGGGTCGCCAAGCCCTCACACAGCAAACAAACGCTGAGCCCCTGAGGGCAGAAAAAGAGTGGGCTGCCCTGCATTTACAGCTAACATTTCCTTCAGTTGCTGGTTCGTGTTGAGCCTCAAGTCCACATGGCGATAGGATGATTCCCCACAGAAGGTCCCTATACCAGGAGACACTGGAGTAGATGAGTGCTTCTCTGGACAAATCTAGGGGAGCAAAGTTTAGACAGAAGGCATGATAAAATGGTCAGGTCAACTCAAATCAGGTGTTATTCACTGCATTGTGACAAGAGGCCTGTGTCGCCTAGGTGGGCAACAACAATTCCTGCCACAATTTTGACAAAATTGTCATCATAACATGGTTAAGAGATTTGTACCTGTTTTCAACATTGATATATGACAAAGGACTTGTATGCTTAGATTATCTGTTCCTTCACTCATAAATGAAACACGTTGGCAGGTGGGGGCAGTGCCAGTGATAGCAGGTGACATGAGGTGCAGGATGGACACAAGATGTTCTGTCATGCTCAGCATTTTCACAATTGCCACAGGTTGGTTCAGTGGGACATCAAAATATCTCTGAAACAGAAGAACTTAAAGTAATGCATAGATGGTGGTACATTAGGTTCAATGTTGGAGTAACCTATGATCTTCACATTTTCTGAGAGCATCATCCCTTTTGGATATGAAAGACAACATGGACTCCTTACATCCTTGCTAGGATGGCACAGAGCTCTTCAACATATTGTAATATCAAGTCCCACTCAAAGATAATGCTCTTTGTTATGTTTAAACTCCAATGGGAAGTAAAAGAAACTGGAATTCCAATCAAAGTAGTACATGAACGTAAGGCTCAACACCAAGTGGAGTCCTCTGCATTGATCAGGATGGTGCCACACCATGAGGTTTCATCTCTAGAAAGATCTTGTCTGTTCTAGCACTAACTATGTACTGTCAATTATTGACAAAATTATTTAACTGGATAGATACAAAATCTACTCACTATCGGCAGCAGAACACACACACATAAAAGACTGTTGTAATCGGCAAGCTTTATGAGCCAGTGGCTTCTTCTTCAGGTAGAAGGGTTGAAGGGGAAGGAATAATGGTGAAGGAAAAGGACTGGAGAGGTCTAGGAAAAGGGCTAGATTTCTTGAAGGTCACCCAGAACCGCGGGTCAGAGGAGACTTACCGTATACGGCAAGTCTTAGAAGTCAATACTTATACGGCAAGTCTTCCCTGACCCACGGTTCTGTGTGACTTTCCCAAAATCTACCCCTTTTCCTAGACCTCTCCAGTCCTTTTCTTTCACCATTCTTCCTTCCCCTTCAACCATTCTTCCTGAAGAAGGAGCCACTAGCTCCAAAAGCTTGCTAATTACAACAGTCTTTTATGTGTGTTTTCTGCCACCGCTTGGTGAGTAGATTTTTTATCCATACAATTAAATAATTTTGTCAACTGTGATGCATAGGGTTTTCCGATGGCATTATCCCCCCCCCCCCCCCTCCCAAGATGGAACCAATGACTGAGACACTTTGAGGTTGCACTAAATGAGTATTGTAGTGAGAGCTAAGATCTGAAGAGACAGCGGGGCCTTGCAACTGCTGGCTTGCAAACTCTGAGTCACTTCATGGGGGCTGTACCCTGATGTCAACCATACCAAATGGGGGTCGCTCTCCCAGGGTGCCACCCCACTAGGGCGATATCCACTTGGCATGGCAAGTATCGCCATGAATCCTTGTGCCCTGCTGGAGTATGCATGTGGACAGTACACCACAGATGCCAGCAATGTGGCCGCTACATTGTCAGGGGGCTACAACATGGCACCCACCCCCTCCCCCCTCCAGTGAACCAATGGACTGGTTATTGTATTAGGTTTTGTGCTTGGCAGGCAGTTTTATGCAGAACTGGGTGTCAGCATGGCTGCATCTGAGCTGATACCCACGTACAACGTTGGATACCAGTTCCTGCACAATTACACTTTGGAGAAATTTGGAAAAGAATGGATTTGAAACATGAACAGAGATCAAAAGTAATTAAGAAAGGTAAGAGGTAACGTAATGGGTCATGGGAAGTAGCCAAGAAGAGACCTAGTTGAAAGCCATGCTGTAATCAGGAAAGCAGGGAAAGATAGTGTGACGGGATGGAACATAACAAAGGGAGGCAAAAATTGCACTACAAAGCAGTAGTAGCACTGTAATGGCTCGGGGCACCACACCTGCAATGCATTCACCCACAGCAGGCTAGTAGAATTCCCCCACACCCCCTAGCCCCAGGGAGGAATGCTAAGAGAAAATTGGTCAATGCCTATTGCAGAATCAACAGTTTTTCCATACCATAACCAGAATATGTTGTTATGCTTGTATCACTCATATTCAAGGGTTACTACTATAATTCATTAAAGAAGATGTTCAGTTTGAAAAGTGAAAGTCCCACTCAAGTTTTCCACAACTTTTACATCACCATTACCATTACTTAGTCAGGTTATTAGGTATGGGAAGAAAATAAAAACTGTAACGGAAGTATCCAGAATCAGATTACTTGCACAGGCACACAATTCAATAACTGTCTTTTTAGTTATTCTAATTATTCTGTTTATCTGCTGGCAGTAAGTTTCAAATGGTATGTTAGATACAATTCTAGAATACAATGAGTGTTAAGTATACCTTTCACTGACGCAAGTACAGAGTGTTGTAAAGAGGAGGCACAGAGATAACTATTCTATAATGAGTGCCACACACAAACAGAAAGTGACAATGGTTACACTATAAACAGAAAACAAAGAAAATTAAAAACTACAAACAATGGAAAAGTGATAAAAGTAAAGCACTCTAAGATTATTTATCCAGTAATGCAGAAGAATGACTTACCTTTATGTGGCATTTCAGTGTTTTCTTAGTCTTGAGTGTGGTGTTGCATCGATGGCAGTGGAATACCAGAGATGATGGATGACATTCTCGGAAATGTTGGCGCAACATTAATGTTGATGGGATGAGAGTCAGGCAGAGACGGCATTTGTATGCCAGAGATGAATACAGATGCTCACTTGCATGATCCAGGCGCATGTGGCGATTGAGACACAACTGTTGAGACACCAGTAGTATGTATTTTATTTTATTTTATTTATTTATTTATTTGTCTTGCAAGAATTAACAAGAACAATGTCTAACATTAATACATTTTAGTACCAGACAGCTTAATATTATATCACATGTCAGTATTCTAATATTAAACATTCGTATATGCAAATTGCAACCTAGAACTGTAATAGCTTGACAAACCTAGAAACTAAACAATATAAAAATATTTGTTAGTTAACTTTTAAAACGCTGTAGCAATTTGAGAATTCTGCAACTGACACTAGTATTGTAATCAATCCAACCAGACATACAGCAATGGAAGAAATAATAAACAATGTCCTTAAAATTATGACTGACTTGCAGTTTCTGTTCTGCACATCTATAGTTACTGCACCAATAAGTGTAACACAGAGTGAGGGAATAATAAATAGGGTGGAAACATCAAAATTCTTAGATATTCATACTGATGAGAACTGAAACTGGAAAAAGCATGTTTTGGAACTCCTACAAAGCAACTTAGTTCAACCAAATTTGCACTTAGAATCACTGTAAATCTTCTGGAGAGACAAATAAATAATGTGATGTGCTTTACATATTTTTATTCAATAATGACCTATAGAATAACATTCTGAGGTAACTCATCTTTGAGACAGAAAGTCTTCACTGTTCAAAAACACGCTGTAAGAATAGGTGGTGTTCAATTGCAATCATCTTTTAGACATTTGCTTAAGAAGGTATGCATTTCGACTACAGTGTCACAGAATATTTATTCCCTCATGGAGTTCGTTATAAATAATCCACTGCAGTTCAAAAGTAAAAATAATGTACATAGTTACAATACCAGAAGAAAAAATGGCATTCACTACTCCACATAAAGATTGTCTTCAGCACAAAAAGATTACTTACCTAGTGACATAAAATGTCTGACAAACAGCAATACAGCTATATTTACAAAATAATTTGTGATGTTAATGCAAAGCGACCAATGAACATGATTTATCATGGCAGCCATAATGATCTATGGAATATGAGATTAACTAACTCCATTGAAATAAGAAACTTATCTATCTAAAAAAAAAGCTACAAAATGAAATAGTCCTCATGGTTATAAGCCCTATCTTGTTAGGTTTTCAAATTTGTCTCTTGCTGGTATTTTAGCTTTAATTTCAATGCCAATACATGCTAGGGAAGCTCTACTGACTCAGTATCCTAAAGGACTTTCATGTCCAAGAACTATTGTTTCCTTCCATCCTTTTTCCTATTTTCTGAAGCACCAAAAGTTCAAAAATGTGTCAGCTACTGTATGTGTTCGCTAATCTGTTGCCAATAGATAACGGTATTTTTTTCCTCTTTCAATATGTTAGAAACAATGGTACTACTGCACCATCTAAAGATAATCCAATAAAATACAACTAAAATGGAGACCCTGAAGCTACAAATACATGGCGGTAGGGATAGTCTGGCTCACGGTTAGTAAAATTATCAAAAATTACTTCCCTAAAATGAATTCCTTCAGTGTTATAGAAAATATGAAAACTATTTCAAGACTCCCTCTTCGGGGCAGAAACTAGACAGAACTGCCCCATTACAGAATAAATTGTTACCCTTGGCAAACAATATAAATGTTACACAGAGTTGGCTCAAAAAAGTCCATTTTCAATTTGAAGACGAGACTGATATATACATCATAAAATTGGTGAATTATATAACTGGAGATGATCCCGTTGACAATTTCAGTATGGACATTTGTCTGAAGACATAGATGGCAAGGCTGACTTTTTATACCGGGTGGTTATAATTGAACTTTTCCTATTTAACACATTATAACACGGAATTTTGTGAATTCAATATCAGCTTTTAAGTAATTCGTCAATTACATTTTCATAATGTGTGTTATTAAAAGTAAAATTTTAAGAGTAGAGAATTTTTGGGCAATGGAAAAATACAGAACATGTGTGGCAGAGTAGCTTTAATAACAGCATATTTTATAACTAGGCCTTACCCTCAATTTTGTAAACAACAAATTCCACAATAATCAGTTACAACTTAAAGAGACAATGCTGAAACTTCACTTAAAACTTCCAGGCTATTAGGCCATAGTTGATGTATAAAACTTTCTCCTAACATTTCCTCTCCGCCAACTGTGGAAGATATCTTCAGAGTTAAATGGCAAACTGCAACCAGATCTTGAGGGAACGCTGATTATATAGGCAGCATAGAGGGCAACACAATCTATTACGTGACCTCAGCTATGAGAACATCACTAGTTTTTTTTTATGAACACATTAGTCCACCTGTTGCCAATTTGTTTATGAAGAACTTTGATCAACATCTATTGCAGACTGCCAGAAAAAGACCAGCCAATTGGGGCTGCTATGTCAATGATACTTTTGTAGTTTGGGCACATGGTGCAGAGAAATTGGATTCCTTCCTGGTACATCTCAACAGCATCAATCCGAAAAAGCAATTTCCTGTGGAGATGGAGGGTAACGGCCAGCTGAATTTCTTGGATGTGTGTGTTGTCAAGCAAGTGAACAGAAACGCCACGTATACTGACTGTTACCTGCATAAAGATTATAACCACCACCAATCCAGACAAAAAAGAGGGGTCATTAAAATCTTGGTAGGACACGCAAAATTTGTGAATCAACTTACTTAACAGATGAGCTTGAGCATCTGCTTTCAACATTCAAGGAGAATGGTTATTCTAATAAGGAGATGGATAGAGCATTTCGCCCTAGTGAGAGAATCTGGACCAGTGAGGAATGAGACGCACCCAGAGGGAAAGTTTTCCTTCTGTTCAACAGTACGACTGCAGATTGCATTGGGAAAATGTTGAGCAAATACGGTGTGGATACTATGTTCAGACCAACCAGGAAGATAAAAGAATGTTTAAGATCTGCAAAAGATATATGACATCCTTTGCTACAATGGGCGTATATAAAATTTCTTGTAGTTGTGGACTGGTAGAAGAGGGGGGAAAAAAAGTGTGTTGACACCTATGTCACTGAAAGCAAGACGAATTGCTGCCTACGGCAAAGGATAAATCAGCCATAGTGGAACAACTTTACCAAGAAAGTGATCATGAAATAAAATTCACTGAGATGAGTGTCATATTGACAACATCGCGTGCATGTAGAGGGGCACAATTGACATTTATAAACACCATAATAATTTTATAATTTAAAAGAGGAAGGCGTTAAATTAGACAAAATTTGGACATCAACGCTGCTACATAAGAATGACGATCAATTACTTTCAATCGAGAATGTTGGCATTACCAGTGATACCCAATGTCACCTGATAGACAGTTGCGTCCACTACATTGTGTATATAATTGGCAATCCTTTGAGTTCTGGTTTCAGTTCGCCATTTTACCTCTGAAGATATCTCCGTTAGGGGAAATTTTATACATCAACCATAGCCTAATAGCCTGGAAGTTTTATGTGATGTCAGTACCGGCCCTGAAATCTTACATTGTATGATCAATACTAAAACTATTAAGGGGGAAACCAATGACAATGATAAACTATTTTAAATAATAATAATAATAATAATAATAATAGTAACTTAATTATTATATTATTATTATTTTTTGTAGAACAATTTCGAATTTAATCAACTAGCTATGTTAAGACAGATCATAAGCACAATTCTAATACAGCAAGTGTTAGAGGGCTTTTAAGTTCACTCTACTTTTGAAGATTTGGTAGAAAGATCTCTCCTATCCAGCCACCATCCCTTACCACAGTCCAGTCTCTCTCTCTCTCTCTCTCTCTCTCTCTCTCTCTCTCTCTCTCTCTCTCTCTCTCTCTCGGGGAGTTGTAGGAGCCCCTTGACATGTCAAGAGTCACAACACAAAGGAAGCAGCTACTCACATAGCAGAGTATTTGTCGAGTCTGACTGTGAAGTTATAAGGACAAATGAATAAGGCCTACGTGAACTCTAAGTTAATTACCCAACTTTTTACCAGACAACCGATCCTGCTGTGACAGTTTTAGAATCATTCAAAGAAACTCTATGCGCAGTAGCATACAAATACCATAAACATGCAATACAGGGTGTGCCAATTAAACCTTCCTGATTTCAGAGACCTAGAGGGGTTGGGGGAGAGGGGGGGGGGGGGGGGGGGGGAAGACACAGTAGATATGACAATGAAAATTGCACCACATTGGAGCATCTCAAAGGATTTATACATTTTTCATCAATACACCTCTACTACGTGTGAACCATTTGTAGCATGAAGAATATTGAGTCTATATTCAATTTCTTGCCAAGTTCTCTGTAAGATTTCCTCTGTTATTGTTGCGATCACACTAGTGATATGATGTCGCAACATAGGAATATCGTCCCCTTCGATTGGATACACATGGTCTTTCACAAATGCCCACATGAAGAAATCAAGCAGCGTAATGTAAGGTGAACATGGTGGCCAGGCAATGGGTCCTCCGTGTCCGATCGAACGACTGGGAAATTTCCTATCCAGGAACTTGCGAACAGCTGTTGACCAATGCGGCGGAGCTCCATCTTGTTGAAAAATGATGTTGGGTTACAAGTCTTGTATCTAGGGGTAGACAAACTGCTCCAACATGTCCAGATACACTTACCCATTCACTGTTTGTTCCGCAAAGAAGAACGGTCCAACAATCCTGTGGTGCATTAGCCCGCACCAGATGTTTAGTTAAGGGCTATCGTGAACATGTTCAATGACAATGTGTGGATTTTGTTAACCCCAAATCCGAACATTATGCCTATTAACCCTTCCTGACAGATGAAAGGTTGCCTCATCTGAGAATAAACATCTTTCCAGGAAGCTGACATCCATATCAATACGCTGCAGCATATCTGCAGCAAACTGTTGTCGAGGTGGTTTGTAGTTCAGCGTCAGATGTTGCAGAATTTGCACTTTGTAAGCACACATATGAAGATGCTGGTGAAGTACACAATGCAATATTGATCGAGGTACATCAAGTAGCCTAGGTGCTTGACGAATTGACTTACGTGGACTTCTGTGAAATTTTTGTCCGATATCCTCCACTGCCTCTTCTGAAACTCCATAACGTGCACCACCAGAATGTTTCAGAACACTTCCTGTTGCCAGAAACGTCCTATACAATTCCTTAATTGTTTTCAGATCAGGTGGATCACATTCATACACACGACGATGATTTCTTTGCACAATAATCGGCGATTTTGTTTCTGTAGACCATACTACTGATTGTGAGCACTGCTGTGGAGTTGCCATTTTCACTTCATGCGAGCATGCTGCACTCCGGCGATGATACTTCTGACATGGGAATATAAAGTCTTTGAGGTGCTCTACAATGCGGTGCATTTTTCACTGTCGTATCTACTGTGGTTTTTTCCCTCCTGGGTCCTTGAAATCAGGGAGGTTTGAGAGGAACACCCCGTATTAGTTGGAGGTGACTAACATACTGAGTATGGACTGGGACACCTATGGATACACTGCAGGTGGTATGGACAGACAGTCTTGAAAGTACTTTTGAACACTTTTCCGGAAAACTGTCTGGAGATGCGAGACTGAGCTTATGTACCATGTTAGTATAGAGACAATTAGCAACCATGCTATCACAGTGACAATGGTTACCAAAGTTAATAATAAATCCATCATGAAGGGTAGGAGAGTATTTTTGCTAAAACCAGCAGATAAGTGGTTGTTAGCACCCACTAAGACAATGAATGGACATCATCAAGTCCACACAACAGACAAAGAGAAATTACGGGCAAAGTTTAAATGGACTGTAAATCACACCCTGGAGAAGTATGTGCTGAGTAAGTCATCAAGGAAGGAAAAGGCACATCATGATTTAACAGCAAAATTTGGAAATTTTTGAGGAAGCGGAGATTGTTGCACTCTCGGACCAAAAAAACAAAGTGCAGATGACGACAAGCAAATGTTAGCAGAATTTCATGCATCTACAAAAAGATCAATCAGGGAAGCATGCAACAACAACCACCATCATACCTTAGCAAAAAATTTTGCTGAGAACACAAGAAAATTCTGGTCCTATGCAAAATCACTAAGCAGGTCGAAGTCTTCCATTCAGTCACTGGTGCTGCATTAGAAACAGCAAAAAGAATCTGAAGTTTTAAATCTTGCAATTAAAAACTCATTCACACAGGAGGAATGTACACAAACATACCGTCATTTGACCATTGTTCAGATTCCTGTATAGAGGAAATAGCAATAGGCATCCCTGATGCAGGGAAACAACTGAAAGATTTTAAAAGAAATACATGACCAGGCCCAGATGGAGTCCTAATTCAGTTTTACAGAAGAGTACTCTGCTGCATTAATCCCTTACTTAACTTGCATTTCTTGTGAATCTCTCCACAGTGTAAAGTCCCATGCAACCAGAAAAAAGCTCAGGTGGCTTTTGCAAACAAGAAGGGTGAAAGAATGAACCCACCAAATTACAGACCAATATCATTAACATTGGTTTGCTGCCGAATTCTTGAACATATACCGAGTTCAAATACAATAAATATCCTTGCGATAGAAGAGCTTCTTTCCACAAATCGGAGCAGATTTAGAAAGCATCAAAATGATGACAAAACTGAAATAGCAGTTAGTGACCGTGTAAACTACCTTTCACACAAAAAAATCTAAGACTGTTTTCCTAATATCAAGATCGACCTAAGAACACACCTGTTACTTATGGCCACAATCAGCAATGGAGGAAAGTCATTTTCAACAATGAAGTTGCTTTCAAGCTTCTATATTTCAATGCAGGCTTGGCATTTTGGCCTTGTTCAGTACTGAAGGAGGTATTTTAAGACAGCTAATTAATTAGTGAAAATAAAAGTGCCTTCACTAGTATGAACTGTAGATGCAAACCAATTAAACAATATGATAATGCCAAACTTTAATTTTAATGCTGTTTATCTGAAGTACAATTTGCTTTGTTGTTAGATTTCTTTTATAGCCTTGCATTTGTTTAACAAACATGTTTGCAAGTGGTTACAACATGTTGTTTTTTAAATTGAAACATTGATTTTCCATGGGCATGAATTATATTTTTTGATCATTTTCAAATATAGTTTGATGCACTG
This sequence comes from Schistocerca americana, assembly GCF_021461395.2. NCBI lineage: Eukaryota > Metazoa > Arthropoda > Insecta > Orthoptera > Acrididae > Schistocerca > Schistocerca americana. The sequence continues at coordinate 163,169,355 of NC_060126.1, read as the reverse complement.
GGGATCATACAGCCAACCATCTGCACATCAAAAGTTTCTTCAAACCTTTAGCCTACCTGTGTTTCGACAGATATAGACCAGTCATCCTCAGAAGGTGTAACAAAATTAAAATAGGATATGTTTCAACCAATACATGGAAGTCATATGTATAGAAAATAGAAACCCCAAAAATTACATACGTTTGAAATATAAAATAGAGTTACGTGTCACATATTGTGTGATCCATAGAAATGCGATGGCATAGCCATATGGCTTAGTCAACAGCAAAAATTATCTATCTACGGTACACGTGCATCATCCACACACAGACAGACAACTAACAGGACAGAAGCGGGTGGCCAGTAGAAAATTTACGCTAAGATGGTGTGGTACCAGAGAGTAAATGTAAGATGAGATTCTGGAAATGAAGGCCAAAAACAATTTCATAAAATGCTTTATGAACATGATTAGTCAATATTACAGGAAGTTTTCTGTTTAATTTCTTTGATATTCTATCATTTAGTCAATGGAGAAAAATCAGCAGTCAATCACGAAATCCATCACTTTTTATTACAGCAGATCCAGATTTCTATTATTACATGGTCATCTTCAGTGCATAAACCAACAGGTGACATTAGTCCAAAGTATCACATAATAAACAATACTGGTTGCTATAAAGCATGCAATAGTCTAACGTTGACTCCTGTATGCTCTACAGCAACCAAATATTGTTCATTACATGATACTTTAGGCTAGTGTCACCTGCTGTTTTATCCACTGAAGATAACTACATAATGGTGGAAATCTAGATATGCTGCAATAAAATGATGGATTTCATGACTGATTGCTGTTCTTTTCTCCACTATCTTTATTCAATGATCGCTGTGAACCAAGGGATCATATGTATTCCAATCTGATTCTAACATTTTACAACACTGAGATGTGTGCAACATATCTGACTACAACTGCTTAGCATGATTACAGGAGAAGAAAGAAGCACACTGCAATCATATTGCCATATCAGTAAACACATGATTCATAAATGTGAAAGTCCTGAGGCTCCACGAGCTGGTGTTCTATGCTCATGTTCACTTCAAGATGAGAAAAGATGGTGCAGTATCTTAGCAAAATGATTCAGTGTGATCTCTGAATAACCCTGTACTTAGACATTCTGATCAAAGATGTTATGGAAAGAACTGTATTTTAACTTTGCTGAAAGATACACATTCGTTTAGGAATTGTCCTAGAGGATACATGTCCTTCCTCCTGTTTTCTTCCTCTCTTTTTTTCAATAATAGTTGCATAGTGTTTGTTCTCTGATGCTTCTTGCTGGGCCCAAAGACAACCATATTTAAGACAGAAGAGTTCACTCATAAACAGCCAAATAGCAAAAATACAGTTTCAAGATTGCCAAGCAGATTTAAGTCTTTCTGATTGATATACTGTTATTACTCTGAGCGCACACACCATCTGCCTGAGACTTCCTGACAGACAGGCAATGTGCCACACCAGGACTGAAACTGGACCCTTGTCTTTTATGGGCAGTGCTTTACCCAAACAACTTCAGGCCATCTACTATGTTTCGCTGAGGTGAAGATTCACGTTTAGGGCTTAGGAGATTTCATAAGAGGACACACATTCCTGCATGGATCAGATTCATTGTAGACCACCAGTCTGTTCAGAGGCAGCAGAATTTTCCTAATCTGATCTGGTGGGGTTAAAGCTCTAGATCACGGGCACTGTCTTTGCTTGCATGTTTTGTGAAGCTATGTTGGCAGTGAAGTATAGTGTGCCAATGGCTGGCCGTAAATACTAGTGGGCGGACGATATTATTAGCAACGCATTGCGATAATCAAATATCATCATGATTATAGCTCTTCGGGGGAGGGGGGGTGGGGGGTGGCGAGGAGGGAAGACAAAAATATTGTGCCTGAACCCATATTCACAAACTAATTTGCGATGTAAATGAAAAATGATTCATTCCATGCCAGAGCAATTTATTGTGCAAATAGTCCATGGAAGATAAGACTAACTACTTCTGAATTAAAAAATAAACAGCCGTCACAATTTGAAAAGTTTACGAGATAATCAGCATCACAATCACTTTATGGCACATGACCACAATGAAGAAACAAATGAATGTGAGACATAAGTAACCTCTGCTCACCAGGTATCTTCCAAACCACTATATTACCCAACAGAAAGTACGTAATGGAATAAGAACAGTACTATGAGGATAGCCTGCTAATCACTATGCAGAGGAGATGACGAGTCACAGACAGCACGAAGAAGAGAGAGTGTGTGTGTGAGTGTGTGTGTGTGTGTGTGTGTGTGTGTGTGTGTGTGTGTGTGGAGGGGGGGGGGGCAGAGAGGGGGGTGCGTGCGTGCGCAGGGAGAGTTCCCACCTGCGTAATTTAGAAAAGCTGGTGCTGGTAGGAAAAATCAAGATGACGCAGGCTGTGTAGCAGTCAATGAAGTGAAGCACACTGTGTTGGGGTGCTTGTTCAGCAACTGGATATTCCAACTATCTCTGAGCCCAGTTTGTCAGTGCCCATTCATGCAGTCAGACAGCTTGTTAGATATCATGCCCATGTAGAAAGCAGCACAGTAGTACCAGCTTAGCATGTAGGTAACATGACTGCTTTTACAGATAGTCCCGGTGGAAGATAACATTCTTGCAAATGTGCAACATGCATGCCACACACGTCACTCATATTTGACTGAATCTGCTCATGTTTATTGATGGTATGGTAACATGTAACGTACCAACCAAATTGTTGGTCTCACAGGAGGGGAAATTGGCTCCTCACAGTCATCGCCAGAGCAATAGTGTCATCTACCCTTCTGCAAGCTAAATTTCAAAAGTTGCAACTTATTTTAAGCTTGGTATTGGTATGATGATAATCCACATAATCAGTATAATCAAAACCATAAAAAGATGACAAGTAGACCGAAGAAGCAACTGCAAAGGACTAATAACAAAGTGAAGAAATTATAACGTGCCAAAGGTAAAAGTAAGTCTGTGCAAAAACAAAAAACAGAGTATAATAACGTATAAGAAAGAAAGGAGATGAGTGCACGCAAATGCCTGTTCTTAAGCAAGAAGCCTGCAAATCTTTGTGATAGTGAACACTGAAATGGAAAAACCACGTGTAACTAATAGTGATATGCTACTCACAAACAACACAAAATCATATGACTGATCGGGTCAACAGAAATATTCGATATTAGTGGTCAGCTTTGACCAGTGACATCACCTTTTCGTGTGCATTTTCACAATTTGATTGTTAGCTGGGAAAGCTAATGAATGTGAAAGCAAAACACCTGGCTGTGGTGACAGACTGATCTGTAACTTATGCTTTTTGAAAAAAAGTCACCACCAAAATCTTATTATAGTTGCCAAACTGCTTATGACATTAGTCACATACTTCTCACACCATTGGTCAAAGCCAATGACTAGTATTGAACATTCCTCTTCATCCAATGCATCCCACAATGACAAGCAACTCAATTTTGGTTCTATTAAATAATTGCAGGAAGACACTTACCTTACTGGCATACACCCGCTGACAGATACAGCACTTGTAGAAGTTCTCAATTTGGTCTTCATGCTTCAGAACGTGATGGTCATTTCTCTCTTCTACACTCCAGAATCCAATGTTGCAATGTCGACACTGATATCTGAGCTCTTGGGGTGGTGATTCACGTGCGCTTTCTTTAGAGTGGGCAGAGAAAATATGCTGGCGCAGAGCAGCTTTCACACATGATCGAATAGCACAAAATGGACATCCGTATTCGGCTGTACTTTCTGAACTGGAACTAGCAGGTGGTCCTTCATGCAATCTTGTCATATGGTGGTCTAAAGCAGTCTGGGAGCCAAATGATTCACCACACTGATTCACATCACATGTGAACTGACGAACACCATAGGTAGACACTGCAAATCCATGCGAAACATTCATGTGGCGTGCAAGTTCGGGTGCACCATCTTCTGTGACGAACTGTCCTTGACAGATTTCACACATTATTTCTGCTGGTGGTGAATGGGTTTTGTTTTCCTGGTCTCCTTGATCTGCCTTTTCTACTTTCACCTGCACATCACTGCTTTCATCAGTCCCAGCTGCTGTGGCCAGAGTATTTTCCGGTTCTGTTTCTCTCTCTTGTGCATCAAGTTGTTCTCTTTTCACGGAGATGTTTAGTGAACACTCTGCATCATCACATTCATCATCACTTGTGTCTGTAAACACACATTCAACATCATGTGGATCAAATTCTGCTTCGGCAATATCACTGCCTACACCACTACTGCCACCTCCCGGTTTGAGCTCCTCTGTTGCTGTGCTTTCATCCTCTTCTGTGTATTCATTATCAATTGCATCTGCCTCAGATATTCCAAACTCTTCATCTGATGACTGCAGATCACTAGACGAGTCATCAATTACGTCATCATTTACTCTGGTTGAACCACTTCTTTCATCATCTCTTTCTTCTACCACGTTTAACTTAGCTTTAAGTTGTTTACTACTCCTGCAAGACTCCCGTTTCTCTTTGATACACACTCTAGGAAATGAATCCATTGATGTTGAATTACTTTCTCTTACATTTGATATGTCATCATTGAACACATCATCAGTTCCTCTGATTTGTGAAGTATCAGTTACAGATGAAGACAAGTCTGGTGTAGATTTGGTTTTTTCTTTGTCATCTCTTGATGAAGCCTCTAATGTTTCTCTCTCGTCTATGGCAGGCAATTTGTTGGAATTAGTCTGAAATTCATCGTCAATTACTGAAGTATCCTTTTCACTAAGTTGTTCTCCTTTGTCATCTGTATGTTGAAATGAATTACTGCTGAATGTTGAATGGTTCTCAAGAAGCTCCAGTGCAGCAGAAACACTAATCTTATGATACTGAAAGTGTTTAAAAAGGAGATTAATATCTTTCATGATAGTTGTTAAATCCAAATCACAAAGAGTGCAATACACAAATAAACTCATTTTAGAAGACCTGCACTGGAAGATCCCATTCCCAACACCATTTCCCTGCAAAGCAGGGCAATCAGGTAAGCAATTATGTTCCCTTTTCAGATGCTCCGCAAAAAGCTTTTTATCAGCAGCCACCAGAGCTTTGCAGTATGTGCAGACAAAAATATTGTGTTCGTGCCAATAATGTGTTGACAATTCCACATCCTGAGAGAAACTGGCTGAATCTGGAGAGCACCCGATGCGGCATGGTAACTTTCCATGCTCTCCAAGCATATGAGCATTTCGCACTATCACATTTGGAAACGCCTGTTCACAGACACGACACACACTCAGTCCACGGCAGAAAAGTTCATGAGCAGACTTTGGCACAAGCTGTGTAAATGAATTTCCACACACAATACAGCACAGTTGACTACTTCGGTTTTCATCAATAGTTAATGAATTCCCTGAGATAACAGAAGACTCTGGCACTACAGACAATGGAGTTTCATCTGCAGAATGCTGAAAACTAGTGGAAGTAGGTGGCGTACCTTGCACAGAAATAGAAACTCCTTCTCCTGTCAAAAGTTGCATTAAACATGGTAGCGACACACGATGATATGAAAAGAAATGTCCAAATGTCTCACTTCTCTTACGTTCTTTGCCGCAGAGGTTACAAGTAAAGTTCCAAACAGAACCACCACTGCCTATTTCTGTTCCCCAATTTTGAAAAATTCGTATTCTTGCTTCACTTTCCAACATGTCTTCATTTGATATAAAGTGTTTCTTTCTGGCATGTGTGCTGTAATAGGATTTTGGGCGCACCAGAACTCCACAATACAGACAACTTTGTACATCATGAGAACTCAGATAGTGTTCTGACAAAGATTCAGAACTTGGAAGCTGAGATTCGCACATATCACATTGTAAGGGTAAGTGTGTCCTCACAATATGCACATCCCGCATCTCAACTACATCAAACAATTCTGAGCAAAAGCGACAATAATGCATGTTATGATTCATAACTAAATGCATAATGAACTTTTCCTTTGCAAAAAACCACTGCCGGCATATTTCACATACAAATGGGTGTTTGTTAGCACTGCTATTGTTACCAGAAACTGAATCGTCTTTGTTTGCTTGCACTGGTTGGTTTTCTCTGGGCACTTGCACCATTGGCCGGATCTGTGATGTTACTACATTTGAGGTGGCACCAGCCAAAGATACTGGATTTGCAGCAGTTCTGGTTGAGGTACTGTTCCCAAGTTGAGGAAAAGCTGGAATGTTATGTGACCAGGTCTTGCTGTGATCTAATGGAGGAGCAATATCACGTATATGGTCTGATGCCAGTGAATGACCAATGGCAGGTGTGGTGGCTGGCTGGTGCAATGTATGTTGTCCAAGTTGTTGTTGATGCTTCTGTTCATGGTGGTGGTGGTGTTGCTGCTGCCGTTGAAGATGTTGCTGCTGCAGCAGAAGGGCCAGCTGTGGCAACTGAATGCCCATGGCTAGAAATGGGTTCAGTACATATTGGCCAAGGCCACTTCCTGAAGAAACAGATGATCCCTGACTCATGAGGAGATCAGCACTGGCTACTTCTGGTACTGGAAGCCTCATGCCAATATTACTGCTGCCAGCACTACTGCCTGTCAACTGTTCAGCTTGCAAGTCCTTCTCTCTCCCCCTGTACCCTTCATCTTCCAACTCCTCAATGTTTGTCCCTCCATACCTGTCAAGTTTCCTAGCTCTATCACTTCCTGTAACAGTTCTGGAGAGTATTTTACTTTTCTTTGGGTGAAATAAGGGGAAACTAGTTCTCTCCAGGCACCCGTCTCTCCCCTCATGGTCATCACTCATTCTTGGCAACAACTAGTTACAAAAGGCATAACCAGTTGTGACTTAAAAAGTATAGTTTCCTTTGTACGTTCATCAGATGGTTCTATTAGGCTGTATTTACAACAAACAAACTGAACCAATTATCTACATTTATTCTTTTGGAGTGGTTTGTTTAAAATGAAATATCCTTTCTTGGATCAGGTATAGATACTGCTTTTAAATAATAGTAATGTATATAACAAGGCAATTATGACTTGTGTAAAATGGGTTTTCTTTACTGAGGATGAATGACTGAAAGAAACCTATTTAAAGAAGTGATGCACCCAGTATGTTAGTCTTCTTTGGTATTCAATAGAATTGTAAAAGGAATTAGTTATCTAGTATAACAACATTGTAAAAAATTACTTTGTCCAACAGAACAAAGAGTGAATCTGTCAACAATAACTATGGAAAATATGCTTTGTGTGTGTGTATATATATAAAAGAGAGATATAGTTTGTAGTATATCTGTTTAAAAAATTATCCCTGTTTAACTATTGTAACATAAAACTATAAACATCTGCATGTAAGACAAAAAAGGATTATATAATAAGGCATAATATGTTTGTGTTACTTGTACTGGCTTTATCTGTTCCTGAATTCAGATTCCTCTTGATAATGTGGACTAGTAAGGTCCTTTGACTATGAAAAAAATATTTTATTGGCTTGTCCCTGAGAACTAGTTGTATACATTATGGTTAAATTGTTCTCTTTTTCAAGATTTTGGCCTCATCTTTCTTTCCCCCATTTCTTTTTGCCTATCATGAATGTAAATAAAAACTTTTCAACCCAAATAAAACGAATTTTCTTCTCATTTTGTCTTCATATGGAGGGGGCGATTTCCAGGACTGAAACAAATATGAAAAAAAAAGATCTCTCTCAATACTGTACTGTTGTGAACTGGAAAAAGTTGATAAGCCATAACAAATACTAAGTAAATGCACATGTCATTTTTGATAATAAATTATTATTATTATTATTATTAATAATAATATTTCTTTCAATTTCCTTGAACAAACAATTTTAAACAAGGGGCGTTTCTCAGGCCCATGAGAGCAAGCTATGTAAATATTATACTGAAAAGTACGATGGTTTAGGTACTTAAATTACGTTCTTGGTAAAATAAAACTAACCTGGTTACAATCTGACAACATATTATACATCGAATTTAAATGTGATTAAATTATATTCAACACTTTCTAGCTATCTTTCTGTGCGTTCTCTTGCGCGAGAATACTAGTTCAAGGAAACACTATAATCAGGTACGATCAACGTTATTACCACACAAACTCACTATACATTGACATACTTCGAATGATGTGATTTAAAGCACAACAATCGCAAACTACAGCGTTTATAACCTACAATTTACCACAAGCGTCTTGTCATGTCAACAGGACAGCGATGTTACCGGATGCAGCGAGTATTCTTACATTTGCCGTAGACTTGGTAGCACAAGGACTGTTTGTCGTCATAGCCGACCACATCAAATAAGCAACAAATTTTCAAACGTTATTTGGAAGCTGGTTTTTAGATTTTCGTAAATTACGTTGTTTTTGGCGATCTAAACCATTACATAATTTTCACTTTCCACCTTGGCCTCATTCCACTGCGTCCTCTTAAATAATGTCACACTTGACGCTCTAAATACGACTGTGACGACCTACTGAATATTTCTCTGGTATAAAATATTGAATGTTTAGTCATTCAATAATTTCTATACAATTTATTACTCATACATTGTGATTAATCTGACCACGAAATTTGAAACACGTATTAGCACATTCTTTACTCATAAGAACATGTATAATACTCAGATGTGTCATGAAAATAGTTACAGATACTACCATTTAACACAATATATGCCTTTTTCGCTGCTCTAGCAACACGGGCCTGGGTTCAACTCCAGGGCTTGGCAGCCATTATTCTGTTCTTACATTTTGAAACTATGTTTGGTATATATCACTGCATTTGTAGAAGCAATAGTTTACATACAACGAAAATAGTTCCGTGATAAACTGCATTTCAAATCGTGGTGACAACTTACCAACCAGCAAAATGTAAACATTAGTATTAACCTCCCACAACCCTACACTTTTGACCTTTGCCCCATACAACAAAAACACTAGCGCCCTCTTCAGATTTGCGATACTTCCGCTCCCCCCCCTAGAGGAAAACTGATAATCGTGAACGTTATATACACTTAGGAGGAGTTTTCAAAATGTATTTCGCATAGGAAGCAATAAAGATATTTTATTTCCGTTTATTTAATTTATGAAAAGTTAACAGATAAAGCAGAATATTCGGACTAAACACTATAATATTCGGATAAGTGGTGCGTTTTCAAATAAAATAGCACATGTGATATTCCCTGTCAGTTTTTATGAATGTATAATTTATACATTACTTTACTTGTTAAAAATTCTGGAACGACTTCGGTTAATATTGGCAACATGTTTGGCCAATGGGTTTAGGTGTGAATTGTGTAATCACAGTTGCTTTGTACAATCAACGATTATGATGACGTCTGCTGTATATTCAATTTTGTAGTTTTGATCACCTGATGTGAGCGATGTGTGGTGTGTGATGAAGATTGTGCTTTTTCATTTTAGACTATTTTGACTATGCCGCAGCGAGAAATAATCTAAGTTGTATACGTTTAAAACACGATAAGAGGTAAATAAATATATCTCTCTCAGCGCGTTTGTATATTGTTGGGAAAATTATTTTTTACTATGCCTACACGAGTTGCTAGTAACAGTAAAATCTTTAAAACTGGTAGCATGTATATTAACATGTCTAAAATACTAACAGACCTGTATCTGGTGGTTTTAGTTGCATGTACTTCATGGTGGAGGAAGGTTAGCGTATGAGAGGAAAGTAGTAGAGTAATGCTGAGTAATGGGCACCAAGAAGAACCCATCTCAAAGCAAAACTAAAGTCTCTAACAGTAACTTCAGAAAGGGCCAAGGATATTTGTCACGTGCTCACAATGAGGCTGGTTCCTCATCTGATGACAGGACTGATCGCACGGAATTTCATAACTTGACTAAAGAACAGCTTAAAGCAGAATTGAAGAAACGTGGCTTGAAAGTGCATGGGAGTAAAGCGGACTTGGTATGCCCAACTTTTATATGTTGCTGTGTAGTTACTTGTTAGATTTGCTACGTTGTGGTTCTTTTATTTTGGAAATGCATGTGTATTATTGTTGCTACAGAGTTTTGTGAGCTAGTATTTTGTGGGAGGTAATGAAAGCCCTTAAGGTATGCAGGTTACAAGAGCAACCATTTTTTTTTCTAAATACTGTATATAAAATAATTTATAAACTATCATTTCTCACAAATATGAAAGAAATATTCAAATGGTAACTTTTTCGCTTGTAATTGCTCAGACTTTTAGAAACAGCTAGAACTTCATAATTCTTTGTGTATTTGCCCATGGTAGTACGTTGTTTTATTTCTGAACAGGGTCTTTATCTCCATGTCTGTGACCTTTGCTATCAGTGGTACTTAATTGACTACTTGACAGGCCATGTAATATCTTTTCTTACTGAGCTGGCAAGTGTATTCTGAAATGCCTCTGAATATCAGAAATGAGTGAGTCGCCAGATATTGTGATAGATATCCCAGGACCGTCATATAATTGCTCTGTAAGCAATGAACGTAATTCATTTAATATAGATCTGTGTGTCCTATTTTCCTGCAATATTAGCTAGTCTCGTGCATAGTCTTGTCACTGTTTACATTTAATTTTAGTAACATTGTGTCTTATTTAAATTAAGTAAATGCAAATTACAACCTTAAATTGGTGCATACATAAACAACTGTAAAACAGAATAACTCGTGTCTTAATCTGAGAAATATTTATTATTATTATTATTATTATGTTGTTTGAACAATATGCAATTAAGATGGGCAGACATGAAAGTTTGAGCTCAAATAGTCTGTACTCGCAATGCAGTTGTGTTAATTCATACATATAATCTCTGAAGCTTGTAAACATGCTGGTGTGTGGTTAGGTATTCAAAATGTAATGTCTTTTTCTTTCTTCTTTCTCCTGGCCTTATTCCAAGTGTGATTTGGTAGTATCAGTGATAGAGGGTTGCCAGCTGCCCTCCTGTCACCACCATGCACCCTGTCCCCCCCCTTCCCCATCCCTCTCTCCCCCACGGGGAATCAGTTTGTGTGCTCCATCTCTGTGTGTCTGTTATCCCATGTGAAATAGTCTTGTCATTTTTTAAATGTTTGCAAGTCGTGTAACTCAGATAAGATATAGGTTGATGGCCCAATATTCACATAATTGGACGTAGGAAACTACCAAAAGCCACATCCAGGCTGGCCAGCATACTTCCCTGCATCATTAATCTGCCAGCCAGATTTGATCTGAGGACCGCCTTCCCGAATCCCAATCTTGGCTTGCTAACATGAGTGATTATCTGAGTGGTAAATACTTGTATGTAGTGTAAAAATTAATTTTAGTTAGCGATTTTGATATTGTCTGAATGTTTGATGATGAATGCGTATGTGTGGGGTTCTGTGAAATCCTCGCCATTTCCAGTGAAAAGTATTTACGGATAGTCAATAAAAAATGTAGATCAAATGTGCCGGCCGGTGTGGCCAAGCGGTTAAAGGCGCTTCAGTCTGGAACCGTGCGACCGCTACGGTCGCAGGTTCGAATCCTGCCTCGGGCATGGGTGTGTGTGATGTCCTTAGGTTAGTTAGGTTTAATTAGTTCTAAGTTCTAGGTGACTGATGACCTCAGAAGTTAAGTCACATAGTGCTCAGAGCCATTTGAACAGTTAGAACGAATGTACAGTAATTCCTTTTGTGTTAGTTATGAGGATCATTGGGAGCACTCGATTCTAACTGTCTTCTTTGACCCATGACTTAATGGTGGTGTGTGTGACGTGTTAGAACACTATGGCAGCGTATTTCTGAATTTGTTCATATCTGTTGTATTTGATGACACCCTCTGGTGATGGATGTTATACATTAAGCTAAACATGTGCATTTGATCCTTGGTTTTCACTGTGGTAACACGGATTTGTTTGAGTTTGGGTAGTCAGTGCTGTAACGTGGATTTGGAAGTGTGCTTTATTTTCAGTGAGTTGTTATGGTTTTGTGTGTGTGTGTGTGTCCAACCTAGATGGTTTTGTTGGAGTCTTTTTGTTGGCAAGTAACTTTTGTTTTTAATTATTCTGTTTTGCCTTTTTTATATTATTTTGGTTGTTTTTTAATTAATGTAGTGAATATGGAGGGGTTCTGGGTGTTTGTGTTGTTAGGGTTTTGGTGGTGCTTTGTGAGTTATGTAGGTATATGTTTGTGTTTTTTTGTTTTTATTATTTTTTATTTTATTTAAATAGCTATATAGGTCAAGGTAAATGTCAGATTCCACTTTTCAGAGTTGTAGGTATTAGTGTTATATATATATATATATATATATATAATCTCTCTCGAGGGCTTCGTTTGAGCTATATAGGTTAAGGGACATGTCAGATTATGCTTTTCGGAATTGCAGATGTTGGTTTTTTGATATTGTGGGATTGATTTGAGCTATATAGGTGGAGTGAAGTGTAAAATTCCTGTTGGTTTTGTGGCTGAAGCATTATGTTGCAAGTTGAGATTATTACTATTATTATTATTAATTTTTTTTTAATGGATGGTGCAATGTGTTATATTGGTATATAGCCAGCCGTGGTGGCTGAGCGGTTCTAGGTGCTTCAGTCTGGAACCGCGCGACCTCTACGGTCGCAGGTTCAAATCCTGCCTCGGGCATGGATGTGTGTGATGTCCTCTCCAAAGAAAACAAAATAACATCTAGACACCACTCTCCATCCAGTAACAACCTTGTCAACCCCATAAACAATACCCACAACCCTATCCCCCCCCCCCCCCCCCTTGTACCCAGCCCCCTCAACTCCCTACCCTCACTCAGCATATACATCCTCCCCAGAGCACTCACAAAACACAATAATCCTATGGAAATCTGTTCCGCCAGCAGTAATCATCTAAATGAGATTACAGGTTGGAAGAGCAGCTCTTCCCCCTTCCTATAACAAATTTAACTGCCCCATAAACTATATACTGTTGTTAACTACTAAGTGGTCATAAAAACTCCACCCCAGACCATTATAAGATGAAAATACATCTGACAACAGTACTACCGTCTTCAATATATTTCTCAGTAAGCCCCACAATTGCCCAACTGCCCTCATAACAAGACTCTGCAAAATCCTAACTACACAGACAGAATACCCCCATCCACCCCTGCAAAATAAAGCACCTCACACCCACAAACCAACGTGAATACCATCCCTCTCATGCTTCCACTTATTGACCTGCGATTCATCAGTTTCAGCAATGATCCCTGGCCCGCCCTACTTGCCCCTGTACTTCATATACTCTGAACACCCCTCAGTATAGTAAGCAAACCAATCTAAAACAGTTCTAACACTCACACCAATTTCATGCACATGAAAATTCATAGAGGACCTATAACAAAAGTAATATGTAAGCAACACAATCTCCCTTACTCCAAACCTAGATTTCTCGAACTAGGTACCACCACATATTAAAAGCCAGATGATGTGCTAACAATGTCACATGTATAGAACCCTGGTCCAAGACACTGGAAAGCTCAACAACTTCATGTGCTGCCCATAGGCATGGCATGTAACATATTCTGGTATTAATCCAAAAAGCTGTAGAAACTTTATCGGTGACAGCATATATTTACTCATAGCAGCACATAACGAAAAACTGGTAAACTTATCAGTCATATCCATCTCTAACAAAAGCTCAATAAAAAAATATTAAATTTCATTCTGCACAACAAGCACCAAACTAATCAAACCCAACAAAAATGCCAAATACATAAACCACAGGAAAAATAATAGTGAAAGCCAAGCAAATGCTTCCAAATCCATGTTACAGCACCAACTATCCAGACTCCAATAAACCCATGTTATCACAATGATTATGAAGATTCAAATGAACCCAATTCCATATGTTAAACTCCACACGTCAACATCCATCACCAGAATGTGCCACCAAATACACCACATCATCAACAAATATGAACAAACTCAAAAATACCATGCCATACTGACGTCACATACAGCACAATTACATCATGGGTCAAAGCAGATGGGTAGAATTGGATACTTCCAATGACATTCCTGACTACTGCCTATCCATAAAAGAGTGATATACAAGACTACCAAAAAAATCTTTGTTCAGGATGGCAATTAAAGCAGTCAGTTCAAGACTTTGTTTTACTGTCAAGATGCTTTACTGATGACTGTGTTCTAAATGCTATGACATAACATTACAAGTGACTTTAACTGAACAGTAATAATATGAAAATGCAACTTTTCATGGCAATATACTTTGGCTTCAGAGTTGTTGCTGAATCAGATTTGTATTTGACCTCTCAGTGACTTCCTCTGTCACCATTATCAGGACACTTCATTAGGTTGTTAGATGGCCAACTAAGTGAAGTACATAAATGCAGTACCTAAAGATTCCACTACACTCTCCTGAAAATGATGAAGGAAGTCATTGGAGCGGGAAACCGAATACAAATCTGATGTGGTAAAAGCGCCCTGAAGAAGATACTCCTCAACAGAAAGAACTCTCTCATAGTGCAGGTGTAGAGGAAGAATTATATTCCTTGAATTAGTCAGCTGTAGAGGTAAATTTTTGTCCAGTTAAGAAACCAGTGAAGTGAAGTCATAAGCAGTGAGCATCAAGAAACTGCAGAGAGTACACAAATGCAAAACTGACTGCAGTTGGAAGTAGGAATTCCACCTTCAGAGGGAAATTAATCAAAGGATGTTAGCACAATTTTCCAGGTATTGATATCGTAAATTAATTTGACCATTGGATTGTGTGCATACTAAGCTGAAAAGGTGCAACTTCTAACAGCTGTCCAGGGGTCCTTTTCAAAGAAAACAGTTTTGCTCCATATACCATCTGTATCAGAATACATGGTGGACAGAACAAGAAAGCTAAGCTCTGTGAAAGGACTATATGGAAGACCAGATCACATAAAAAGTGCACTTATAATGTCGGCGCCTTTTCCATTACGTACTGATGATGGCCATGGTTTACATGATGAATCATGGAAGCCAGTACTTCTGAATGATTTGTAAATAAAGTTAGCTGACATTTTCTTTTTTTAGGTTAGAATGTAACTACGTCACTGGAATTACCAGCATATCAGAAATAAGATGTACAACATCAGTCTGTTATAATAATGTTATTTTCTATTTTTGTGTTGAGATTGATTGGCTTCACCAACTCAAAAGCACATTGTCACACACCAACCTAACCTGGGCCTTGCGCCAAGCTATAGGTCCATCTGTCAACAAATAAATATTAACATCAGTAAGCAACCTTAATATTCATAGCAATCGGATCAGTAAAAGTTATTCTGTCACTCTCGATATCGGAAACAAATATAATAAGTTCATATCTTGTGCCAAAAGAAACCATTACATTCAACCATTCTCATTGGTACAGTACATTACTACCCTGAGGGAACTCCCCCCTCCCTCAAGGCCCTCACCATTTTGTGGTGAGCATGTACATGGTTACCACAAGTCCCAAACTTTTGCAGCATTGCTTCCTCTTTCTGTGTTGCAAACCTACACTACTTCTATCTCTTCGCTCCTCTACTTTCCGTCAGATGGTGCTTTTGGTGCAGACCCTGCTTGGACTTGGCATACAATTTGGGTCTGAATTTCTAGTTTCACTCTCAGCACTATCTTCACCTTCCGTTAATGATTATATAGTCCACATCATTGACTTTGACCTGCCATCTTTTCCAAATTTTACAAAAATGAATGTCGTGCAGGGAAGGACGCTGACTATGGTGTATACACTGACTCTGTACCCTACCATCTTGGCATCCTTCCTTCCTGTTGTAGTACACCCAGAATACATCGTGGTAGCCATCCCATTGTTTGGCGGTTATCAAGTACCTGCACAATGGAAGCACCTGACCACTGTTGGTGCCTGTGCTGCACACTCCCGATGTATGCCATGGAGTATGAGCTTGTCATGCCTGGGGCACAGGGACTACAGATTATTGGCCATGTGGTTGTTGTTGTTGTTGTTGTTGTTGTTGTTGTTGTGGCTGAGTGGTGCCCATGTGGCAAGCCCCAGTTTGGAGTGAGTGGCGCCATGGTGGATAGTCCGCACATGAACTGACTTAAACTTTCCCCACTCACAACCCCAGCAGTCTCTTCAAATAGAACAGCCTCATATGATGCTATTAAGTACGATCTGAAAGAATTTTCTTCCATTACCATGCCGTAGGAGAAACGCAAGACTAAACAAGGAGAAACCTGATGTGCTGCTACCAGTGACATCGTTGCAACCACACTCTTATGTCGTGTCAATACCTGGCCAAATGTGTAACCTGTGGTAGAGAAGTTCACGACAGCAAGTGTCTACCTCCTTCTGCCCGCTGTATCAACTGCAGTGGCGAGCATGCCGCTGCCTCCCAATCTTGTCTCGTGTATCTCGAAGAGCGAACTGTCTAGGAGATGCGGATGAAGGAAGTGCCTTACCCAGTCACTCGCAAGTTGTTTGCTAGTCGGAAACCCTGCATTCTATCATCTGACACTTACAGTACTGTGCGTGTTATGTCTTGCTCCATGAAGGACGTGGCCACACATACATGCGATCTTTAATTCACCACTGCAGTTGTGAAATCGTCCAGTGTCGTGGTAGCATCCCTGCCTCCTCCTCCTCCTCCTCCTCCTCCTGCTATGCAACAAGCCACCAAACTTTCACCTTATGTGGCGAAGTCACCTTCTGCACAACAGTCAGGCCAGAAAGGACAGAAGGAATACTCCTGTGAAGACTTCCTTTATCCTTTCAGCCAACAAACATCTGAGTCTTCCTCCACCAACCGGAAAAGCTCCAAGAAGTCAAACAATGGTAAACAGTCTTCTCTTTCTACTGTTTAGAGATCCTCTTAGACGGGGTTTCCATGTGATACCCTCGCCCTTACGATCTGCGTGTTGCTGGTGTGTGTTTTGCTGCCCTGGACTCTGCAGACTGACAGGGAGACAATGCCAGTGCCTCTATAGATCTCTTGGAGCACGATTCTTCAAGCCTCTGCAACCTGTAGCAGAGAGTCTTTGAAGGCTGGCATTTAGCAGCCACCATTTCGTTTTTTTCCCTCTTCCCCTTTCCTCGCTATGACTCTTCTCCGATGGAATGTTTGCAGCCTTCCCAACAAAGCGAACTTATGGCTGCTCTTAGAATCACATTGTCCACCTGTACTCTGCTCCCAGGAAACAAAATTGCATCCTCGTGACTGCTTTGAGCTCTTGCATTTCTTCCTGGTCCACTTTAACCTTCCTCTCAGGTGGCGTTTGCTGCGGGTGGGTGGCGCCCGTGGGGAGGCCCCCTCGTCGGAGTGGGCGGCATCAGGGCGAATGACACACGATGAAGCATAGTCCATCATCTCTTGCTGGTGTTGAAACACAAGCAGTCTCTAAGTGATCACGAGCTCAATTCAAAGCACAGAAGTACAACCCCAAGTTGTTTCCCTCCCTGGCCATACCATGGGTGGAACGTCAGACTAAGGATGGCAGCGAATCTTATTCATTCCAGTACCTTGTATGTTCGAGAGCTGATGGGGAATCATTCATGATGATGACGCCTCAGTTTTTTGTTGAGCATTTAGAGGACAAGTTCGGGGAGGTGGAGGGCTTGTCCAAAATGAGATCTGGGTCAGTCTTGATCAAAACAGCATACTCTGCCCAGTCATGGGAGTTACTCACTTGTGACTAGCTGGGGGATGTTTCTGTAACCATCATACCCCATAATAGCTTAAATATGGTCTAGGATATTATATTTCACACAGACCTTCTTTTGCAGTCCGACAATGAGCTGCGTGCCAATTTAGAGTGGCGAGGTGTACATTTCACCCAGCGTGTCCACCGGGGTCTGAAGGATAATCAGGTTGCCACCAGTGCCTTCATCTTGGCCATTGAGGGTGATACATTGCCCGAGGTGGTCAAGGTGATGGTCTACCGGTGTGATGTAAAGCCCTATATCCCTACCCCGATGCGATGCTTTAAGTGCTGGAAGTTCACCCATATGTCTTCACGCTGTATTTCCAGCACCACATGCCAAGATTGCAGATGCCCATCACATCCCAATACTCAGTGTGCCCCACCTTCCATCTGTGTCAGCTGCAGAGAGCACCATTTGCCTTGCTCGCCTAACTGCAGGATTCTCCAGAAAGAAAGGAAAATCATGGAGTACAAGACCCTGGACAGACTGACCTACACTGAGGCTAAGAGAAAATTTGACTGCCTGCACCCTGTGCATATGACATCGTCTTACACCTCCGCTACAACAGTTCTGGCACCATCAGCTCTGCCAACCCAGGTCAACTCTCAGAACCAGAAGACTACACCTGCCCCCTTTATGGTGGGAGGCGTTTCCCTCCCTGTCGCTCCTGCACCACCTACTTTGGGAGCAACCCCACCCCTCCCCAACCATCGGGGATGTCCGTCCCCACTTCTAAGCCGGAGAAGTGGCTTCTGTGGCTTATTTCGCTAGGAAGGGATCCCTTGGGTGACTCCCCAGGTTTCTTCTCGTGGGAAAGACGACACCCACCAGTGGCTGAAGAGCCCAAAAGCAGCTGGTCATAGGGCTTCACGCTCATCCTCAGTCCCGGAGCCTGAGCCAGTGAAGTCCTCCCAGGCAGGGAAACCCAAGGAGCAGCGAGAGAAATCCAAAAATAAAACACCTAAGACCAATATGGTCTAGTTCCCGCTACCTGCAAGCTGTGCGGCTGAGGATGGGGTTAGAGATCTTGGCGTTTACTGAGGACCTAGATCTCGCCAGACCCTCAGACACAATGGATATAGACTGCTCAGGCAATAAATCGGTGGGAGCAGGTGACTCTGAGGCGTAAATTGCCTCATTGAATGTTTCATACCTTCTCAGTCTCACGATGTAATCCTCTAGTGGAATTGTGGCGGTTTTTTCCACCCCCTGGCTGATTTGCAACATCTGTTAAGCTTTACACCTGCTATCTGCATTGAATTCCAGGAAACCTGGTTCCCAGCATTGCGGACACCTGCCCTCTGCGGCTATAAGGGATATTACAGGAACCGTAGTGACTATTGTCGAGTGTCAGGAGGAGTTTGCATTTATATCCTAAACTCGGTCTGTAGTGAACATGTGCCCCTTAAAACCCCTCTTGAAGCTGTGGCTGTCAGAAGAAGGGTGACACAGGAAATAACTGTCTGCAATGTATATCTTCCTCCAGATGGTGCAGTACCCCTGATTGTGTTAGCTGCACTGATTGATCAACTCCCTAAACCTTTCCTACTTCTGGGAGATTTTAATGCCCATAACCCCCTTTTGGGGTGGTACCATGCTTACTGGCGGAGGAAGAGATATCGAAACTTTACTGTCACAATTCGACCTCTGCATCTTAAATACTGGAGCCGCCACACATTTCAGTGTGACTCATGGTAGTTGCTTAGCCATTGATTTATCAATTTGCAGCCCAAGACTTCTTCCATCTATCCACTGGAGAGCACATGACGTCCTGTGTGGTAGTGACCACTTCCCCATCTTCCTGTCACTGCCCCAGTGTCAAGCACACGGACGCCTGCCCAGATGGGCTTTGAACAAGGCGGACTGGGAACTTTCACCACTGCTGTCACCGCTGAATCTCCCCCACATGGTAACATCAATGTGATGGTTGAGCAGGTGACTAGCACAATTATTTCTGTGGCAGAAAACGCGACCCTCGCTCTTTAGGGTGCCTGAGGCGTAAGGCAGTCCTTTGGTGGTCGCCGGAAGTCGCTGAAGCAATTAAGGAGTGTCAGCAAGCTCTACAGTGGCATAAGCGGCACCCTTTCCTGGAGCACTTCATAGCCTTTAAACAGCTCCATGCTTGTGTTTGCTACCTTATCAAACAATGGAAGAAGGAGTGTTGGGAGAGAGACGTCTCCACCATTGGGCACCACACGTCACCTTCCCAAGTCTGGGCAAAGATCAAACGTCTTTTCGGGTACCAGGCCCCAACAGCTGTCTCCGGTGTTACCATAAATGGCGAGCTATGTACCGACGCAAACGCGATTGTCAAGCACTTTGCTCGAGCTTCTGCATTGGAGAATTACCCCCCAGCCTTTCGCACACTCAAACGGCAGCTGGAAGGGAACATCCTCTCATTCGCTAAACGCTGCAGTGAATCCTACAATGCCCCGTTTACTGAGTGGGAGCTCCTCAGTGCCCTTGCACACTGCCCCGACACAGCTCCGGGGCCTGATCACATCCACAGCCAGATGATTAAACATCTCTCATCTGACTACAAGCGACGTCTTCTCCTCTTGATGTGGATAGCTATCAGCCTCAACAGCGTTC
Organism: Schistocerca americana; assembly: GCF_021461395.2. NCBI lineage: Eukaryota > Metazoa > Arthropoda > Insecta > Orthoptera > Acrididae > Schistocerca > Schistocerca americana. Next base: position 163,149,134 of record NC_060126.1, on the reverse strand, counting down.
TTTGTAAGCTGTTAGACTGTATCGTAAGTCGGCGGCTGTGTTGGGTCCTGGAGTCATGTGGCCTACTGGCTCCACGCCAGGGCGGTTTCCACCAGGGTTGCTCTACCTCTAATCTAGTTTCCCTCGAATCTGCAATCTGAACAGCCTTTTCCAGACACCCACACCTGGTTGCTATCATTTTTGATTCACGAAAAGCTTATAACATGACCTGGCGACATATCCTTGCCACATTATATGAGTGGGGTCTCCGGGGCCCGCTCCCGATTTTTATCAAAAATTTTCTGTAGCTCCGTACTTTCTGTCTCCCATATTCCCCCCATATCCAGGAGAATGGGGCACCACAGGGCTCTGTATTGAGTGTATCTCTATTATTAGTGACCATTAACAGTGTAGCAGCAGCTGGGGGGCATTGGTCTCATCTTCTCTGTATGCAGGCAACTTCTGCATTTCATACTGCTCCTCCAGTACTGGTGTTGCCGAGCGGCACCTACAGGGAGCCATACACAAGGCACAGTCATGGGCTGTAGCCCACAGCTTCCAGTTTTCACCCCTCAGGAGCTCAGCATTCATTTGCTGAGTACGGGCGTGGTGACCCTGGGGTTCCTGAGCTGGGGAGTGGTAAGTGCCATCAGTCCTCTGTCACTGTAAGCTCTGGTTATACTTCAACGACCACCGTGTGGTGCAGCGGTGGAATGTTGTGTGTTTCGGAGAATGGGGTTTTTGGCTTCATCGCCTGGACTGCGAGGAAGGTACTCACCTCTTATTAAAAAATCCCTCAACCTCAAGGTGTGCTACGTGCTGAGAAGGTGAATGGCTGTTGAGGTGAAACAGTCTTTAGCGAGCAACCTCTGGGGCACCTGCCGCACCCCAGTTGAATCAGGCTTGCTCAGGCATGCAGGGCTCTGCCTGGGTCGATGGTTGTTTCCTTAGCGTCTTGTGGGATCCTTATAGAACTCTCTCATGAAACTGCTACTCCCGACAGGATGGGTGTACCGTCAGGCAACACTTACACCCACTCCTCAAAGAGAGCTAGGTTGGTCAGTCCTCCCGAAAAGAAGTCTCCGAGTAATAGTAACAGGGCATTAGTGTGCCATAACACTTTCATTGTAATGAAGCAAAACGGGAGAAGCTTTGAGATGATGTCCCCATTCTATATTAACAAGGCATTAGAAGTTATTGCTGGGTCTCTGAAAAGTGTCAGATGACTACGTAATGCAACGCTTTTGGTTGGAACTACTAATTCCACCCAAATATCGAAGCTTCTGGGATGTAAGGCCTTAGGTGACTACCCAATCAAGGCTGAATTGCATAACACCCTTAACTATAGTAAGGGAATGGTTACCTGCTCCGATATAATGGAGGTTGGCCCCGCGGAGTTGCGTGAAGAGTGGAAGAATGTGGGGGTCACAGAGGTGCAGAATTATGAGGAGAGTTAGTGGCAAAGTGGAAAAATCGGCAACGTTTATTCTAACGTTTAGTACTCCCGTATTACCGAAACATATCCTTGCCAGATATATCCGCCTTAAGGTTCGCTTTTTTGTTTCTAACCCCCATGTGATGCTATAAATGTCAAAGATTTGGCCATACCACTACAGGATGTAACGGGAAGGCTGTGTGTGGCAATTGTGGAGGCTCCACTTATGAGTTGGGGACTTCTTGTTGTACTTGTTGTTATCTTTCTTGTTTCTTAGATAACTGAAAAATTGTTTGTGGAATCTTACGCGGTATATTGTGGTAGGACAACTCTCTCACCACGTGTTTTTGAATGTGAATAATACGACCAGTTCCAGCACAATTTCAGCAAGAATTATTTTTTAGTTGCTGCTGAAAGATTATACACTGCAGATCTCGTTTGTCTAGGGTTTTTTTGTAGTTTTGTCTGCAAAATAATCTTTCCAATATCAAGCATGGCCTGGGTGTTCTTCTGTTTGAAATAGACTCCACCGGATCTGAAATACTTTCAGGTAAAAATTATATTTATTCGTACTTTCACCATTTTCACTATCAACATTGATAATCTAAATCCATTATACTACACTTGTCACAAAAGCACATCCATCTTCCTCCAATACTGACAAAGAAGTGGCGGGCAAGCCAACATGTGCCCGGAAGTTGCAGACATTCCTTCTTCCAAAATTTTTTGGTCTACTGTCCTTATAAACTCCTAACATCTTAAACAAGTCCATTAATCATAAAAGAACATATTCACAATTAAATAAATTAAACACATTTTCTGGCAATGTAATAAATTACCTTACTCTTTACTGTGTGCATCGTACTTTTCACATCAGATAAACTGTATCTCCGACAGTCGATTACATTACGTTGTACACTTTCTCTGAAATGTGTTAACTGCTCTGGGTATCACCCAGTGTTGAGCAGAAAGTGTGGGGTTTACAATGAGGAAAAGAAAATTCAACAGTTGAAAGTACAGAGACGCATACCCTATGGTGAAGCTAAAAAGGCTTACAAAGCCATGCAACCACTGGTTTTGCAACTTCTTTTGCATCAGCCCTTAAAACACCAATAGTTAAGTGTGATGCCTTCACACAAACTCAGACCACAGATTCAAGTACGAGCACATGGCACTTGTCGCTGTACCTGTTGGGGAAACGCTCCACTTGCAACTGATGTCGCTCAGAAGCTGTCAGCAGTAGCCTTACCACCTAAGCCACATACCATTCCCCAAACTTCAGAAGCAACCTAAGATAAGCCATTCCAGCAACCCCGGCAGCCTCCTCCTCCTGTCAGTAAAGAAAAACATCCTTCTAAAAGTAATTCTAAGTCCAAGAAAGCGGTAGGTAAGCCTTCGGATCAACGAGGACACTCCCTTTTTAATGACGACCATGCTCTTGAAGATACGGACTCCCAATTGCAGAAACTAAAGAATGCGGAACCGGTAACGTTCCCCCTGACCTCCCCGGTCCTGCTTACAAGAAACACATCTTAGTCACAGACACACCTACATTACGAGGCTACCACATATACAGGAAAGACGATACTACTGTAGGCAGGGCTAAAGGTTGAGTGGCTATTTTTCTCTGGCAGACCTCTTCCAGGCACTCCCGTGCCCATTCCTTCTTGTGGGGGACTTCAGTGTGCTGTGGGGCTCGGCTACTACTTGCTCCAGGGGTCAGCTGATCGAGCGACTCGTCCCTTCTGAGGATATCTGCCTTCTGAATGCCGGTCAGGTGACTCACTTTTCCACAGCTACAGTGTCTTTCAGCTATTGATCTTTGCTTTTGTTCCTCAGCTATTGCAGAGTCTGTTCAGTGGGAGTGGCTCCAGATTTATGTTCTAGTGACCCTTTCCCAGTGTGGATTCATCTGCCGCCTGGGACAGCGACCAGTAGGAGACCACACAGGTGGATGATACAAAGGGCAAATTGGTTTCAGTACAGTCAACTGGCTATTTTTGAACAAAAGGATTGTGCACAAGAGGCGGTGGCCCATATCACTCATGAGATCCAAAGGGCTGCCACAGAGTCCATCCTCAGGTCTAGTAACCACCTTGGACAACGGCCTGTACCTTTGTGTAACCTCTGGATGTTAGATGCTGTCCACCATGCGGGCATTCAGATATCGCCTGGAGCCTTTCGGTCCAGCCCAGTTCAGAGTCTGTGTGCAGAGGCTGGTGAACCACCACTCTGGATTCGGCGGCGTATCCTTTTGGCTCAATAGGCGCTGAAAATCTCAGCGTCACCCCAGTCATTCGTATTTAGTTCAGTGATCCAAACCACCTTCGAATGACTGTTCAGGAATCGTCCCCAAGCGACCCACCATTTGGTATACGTGCTACGGACTGCCTCAAGGATCTGGATCTCTCAGGCACGAAAATACACACCCAGGGATGGAACGCACTGACGCCTTGCCGTCTTTGGAGGCCCAAAGTGATTTTAAGCTTGACGCAGTACCTGAAAAATTGTACTCCAGATATGGTTTCTACAACTTTTGTTTTCTTCTATTTTAAGTAGGTACCATAGTTTTATCGTTATTTATATAGATGGATCCCAGCAGGGGAATGCTCTCGGTTGTTCTGTGGTTTTCTCTGATAGGGTTTTTAAAGTACGTCTTCCAGAACAATTTACAAATTATGATGCGGAATTATATGGCATTTTAATGACACTGGAGAGGATTCATAGACATCACTGTAAGAGTTTTCTTGTCTGTTCCGACTCTCTTAGTGCACTGCAAGCGCTTCACCAAATCTATCTGGTAGACCCGCTGATTCGGCTCGTCCATGACTGCTTACAGTGGCTCCAACGCGCGTGGCAAGAAGGTGATATTTTGCTGGGTACCTGGCCACGTTGGGATGCAGGGTAACGGCATGGCTGATAAAGCTGCCAAGGAAGCATGTTGGGATGGTGCTGTCCATCAGTGTCCCATCCCGTTGCATGCAATTATCTCATTTTCTGACAGACACATCATGTGTCAGTGGGAGACTGAATGGTTGCTGGTGTCAGACAACAAACTGCGGTTGCTCAAACCGACCACAAAAGCTTGGCGGACTTCGTGTCAGCCTCGCTGCTGGAAGGAGGTTTTGCTCACCAGACTGCGCATCAGGCATAGCCCTTTCACACATGGCTTCCTCCTACGGGGGGAGGCTCCACCTTTCTGTGAAGTTTGTGGTGTGCCGCTTTCAGTTCAGCATGTTGTGGCTACGTGTGTCCTGTATACTGGTATTAGGGCAGCCCTGGGTCTCGCTGGAGATCTGCCCACCGTCCTCGCAGACACCGATACCAGTGTTAACAGGGTGGTGAAATTTTGTGACCTATCAGGCCTCATCCCTAAACTGGTGGGGAAGGGCGGCAGACTTTAGTGCATTATAAACTGCTCTGCATGTGGGGACAGCCTTCATCCTCACCCGTGAGACTTCATGTTGACTTTTCGTCAGGGCACTGATGACAGTGTTGTTGAGTGCCCCCTCAACACAACTCATCATCATCATCATCATCATCCAGTTTTCAGCCGTGAAGTTGTGTGTCATGCACTTCTGTAGGCGTGGTACCATTCATCCGGAACCAGAACTTTATGATGATCCCCTCACTGCGGTGGAGACATATCGATTCTTAGGACTGGTTTTTGACACCTGATTGACGTGGCTTCGTCAGCTGAAGCAGAAATGCTGGCAGCACCTCAATGCCTTCTGCTGCCTGAGCAACACCAACTGGGGTGCAGCTCTACAGAGCTCTTGTTCAATCCCGCCTTGACTATAGGAGTCTGGTTTATGGTTCGGCGGCAACCTAAGTGTTGCATTTACAGTGCACCCCTGTGGCATTTGACTGGCAACAGGAGCTTTTAGGACAAGTCTGGTAATCAGCATCCTGGTGGAGGCCGGAGTCCCTCCATTGCAGATCTGACGTGCACAACTGCGTGCCAGTTACGTTGCACACATATTCATAGTTCTCCTGAGTATCCGAATTACCGTCTCCTTTTCCTATCCACAGCAGTTCATCTCCCACATCGGAGGCCCAGGTCAGGGCTTAAGACTGCAGTTCTTGCCCGATCTGTTCTGTCTGAAGTGGAGTACTTGCCTTAACCACCTACACTCGAGGTCCATTCATGTACATCTCCATGGTGTACACCTAGGCCCAAGCTTTGCATGGAGCTTTCACATGGTCCTAAGGACTCAGTTAACCTCACATCTCTCTGTTGTCACTTCCTCTCGATTCTTGACATGTACCAGGACCATGAAGTGGTTTACACTGACAGCTCGATGGCTGATGGTCACGTTAGATTCGCGTACGTTCATGTTAGCTCATATTGAGCAGTATTCCTTGCCAGATGGCTGCAGTGTTCTCGTTGCAGAGCTGGTGGCCATTTCTCGTGCTCTTGAGTGCATCCACTCGTGCCCTGGCGAGTCGTTTCTTCTCTGTAATGATTCCTTCAGCAGCCTGTAAGCTATTGACCAGTGGTACTCCCGCCATCCTTTGGCAGCGACCATTCAGGCCCTGGAATAGTCCAGTCTCTCCTTGGTGTTTGTGTGGACCCCAGGTCATGTCAGACTCCCAGGAAATGAACTGGCTGACAGGCTGGCCAAACAGGCTACACGGAAACCACTTCTGGTGATCGGCATCCCTGTAACTGACCTGCAAACATTATTATGCCGCAAGGTTGTTCAACTTTGGGAGACAAAATGGCATAATCTCAGTACACACAGCAAACTGTGTGCCCTTAAGGAGACAACGAATGTGTGGAAGACCTCCATGCAGGCCTCTCGCAGGGATTCTGTGGTTCTCTGCCAGCTCCACATTGGCCATACGTGGCTAACACATGGCTACCTCCTCCGCCGTGAGGACCCACCTCAGAGTAACTGTGGCTCACATATGACTGTCATCCACATCTTGCTGGACTGCCCACTTTTAGCCCCTCTGTGGTGGCCTTTTAACTTTCTCAGCATGCTACCTTCAATGTTGGGCGACAATGCCTCAACAGCAGATTTAGTTTGACGTTTTATTCTTCAGTGTGGGGGTGGGGGATGTTATCATATTATCAAAGGATGGGCATTTAGCCTTCTTTCAGAGAGCGCCATCCTCCCTCCATTTTAACTCTGTGTGCACTTTCTTTGCATTTGTTTGTTTTCGTGATCGTCTTTTCCCTACATGTGTTCATATCACCTTGTCTTTTTGGGGTGGAAATTTTAATGTGTTGCAGACCATATGCTCTATGGGTTTAATACTTTCCTCTACTTTTCCTTGTGGTGTATGTTTTCTCCATTTTTTTGTTCATTCCATTTGTTTTCTTTTTAGGTTTGGTGTTTTTGTACCTTGAGTCTTGCTTGCATCAGGAAAAAGTGACTGATGTCCCTGTAGCTTGGTCCCTTTATACCCCAAACTAAACAACCAATCTGACAAATAAATACTTTGAAGTGCAATCTGTGGATATAACTAGATATCATTTGTATCAAATTTGAAACAGAGTTAGATTCAAATCTTTGGCTTCTGAATTCTTTCTGACAATACCAAAAACACAGACAAAGAATGAACTACTGAAAAGATCTATTTGATTATCTTAGGTGTAACATAGTCCATCAGCAGACATTACTTTTGGCTGCTAAATTGTTAAGTGAGATACAAAAAAAATCATTCCTTTTCCTCCCCCCCCCCCCCCCCCCCCCCCCCAAGTTACCTTTTTTATTGGTGTATGAGGCAAGCTGTATTAAAGCTGTATTAAAAGTGAACAGTGGAAAATCCAGGACAGAATGTAACATTATTATGAAAAGGTGAATGCCTTAATGACCGAAAGCTTTAATTGTGAGATTTTTTTTTTGTTATGCGTATCTGCAACTCAGCATCTCTGCTATATGATGAATAGCAACTTCCCTTTTCATGATAATGCAATATTAATAGTGGAGATATAAGTGAAATCTAATGATAAACTCATCTCCCTTTCCCTCCAGTAGGTAGCTTTTTTTTTAGAGTGGTCTTTTATTAACTTCTTACTTTGGCTTCTGTACAAAAATTCACAGAAAGCAACATATGACCTCACAAACACAGTTGTGGTAGATTCAAATAAGAAAAGTATTCTGTGCTGACATTTTCTGTGACATTGCCAATTCTTTTGTGCAGATCATAAAATTTTATTAAGATAACTAAAATATTAGGCATTAAAGCATCCTTCTTGCATGAATGAAGTCTTACTTAAACAACTGAAAATGGAGGCACACATTAACAAACGATAGCGTGCGAACAAGTTTAAATTTGGAATGGAAGAGGGAAAAAAGTAGTATTCTGTGAAGCTGAATACTTTTCCCACTCGTGTTCTTGATCTGTGGACCTGATTTGTCAAAGACCTGAGAGAACTTATCAAAAACTTTGTCTGAGATTACATGAATGTGTCGATGAACAGCTTCGACACATCCACACCAGGCACATCAGGATGATAGTGGAACAAGTGTACACCAACTTCGCATCAAACAGCAAAACTCTTAATTGTACATAAAATAATACTAAGCACTTCCAAACAAATAAAAATTACTTCCAGGTACAAAAAGTTGAGATCAATGAATGCACCTTAAACAGTACTTCATCATGAAATTCAGAGGCATCAAGGTGTATAATAAGCTGAGATGGCATCAGTACTTGTAGAAGTCATTCAAAAAGCGCAGTTTTGCCTGCTTTGAACCTACAAATGTCTCACACTGAATTGTACATGAGATTTTTGTAAAGGACATGATTTTCTTCACTTACTATAGAAATTATTTCGCTGTTGTTATTCAGCCTTAAAGCCACTATCAAGTGATACAGCAAAATATTTTGCTTCAACATGTCAGTCTTTAAATTCCCCTGACAAGTACATATGTCATCGTCACCTTAACGCATATCACTATAAGCTAATGTTATACACACTGTTCACATGTCTTAAGCACTTCTCAGGGGGCTCGCCACTCGCTGTCGGATTCATACTTGGCTACCACAGGGCCCCAGCCTTTGCAGCATTTTTTCCCATCTGTGCTGCATGTCTATCCTCTTGCTATTCTTTTTCTCCTCACTTGGGGAACATGTCTAGGATATTATTGGGAATGCTCTTCATTCTCTGTCTCTGACACAAGAACAGTCTCACCTTTGTTTTTCACTCCATTTTCCTTTCTTTGTTTCCCATTTCCTCTCATTCCTCTGCTTTGGCGTTCGAGGTTCCTCTTCTTCTTCTTCTTCTTCTTCTTCTTCTTCCCTGTGCACACCTGAAGGCTGGCCTATGCGTCTGATGAGTAGTAGGTGACTAGGTACCTTATAATTCCCAGCCACGGGTCGACAGGTAGTGTTCGCACATACCCCATATTACAGGCCAGGCATAGGGAGGGGTGATGGCCTGAGCTATAACCTTCCATAATTGCTAATTGGTCCCTCTGCCAGGTGTTCGGGAGGTGTGACCTGAGGTGTGAACAATCACCTAAGGCGGTTGCGTCCCCTTATGAAGGGGCCCCCCAGTTGAAAGGAGTGCACCATCCGAGACACTGGCAATCGTGGGGGATTTCCTCACGATTAGTCAATCCTCTTCCCACTCAGCATCTACAAAACGTAAATGTAATGAAGCTAATGATTCAAAGACTGCCACTGCACCATGGTTTCTCGTGGTCTCACGTACTGAAGATGGACAGTCCTTCGCCACAGTAAATCCATTTACTATTCAGAAAGGTTTAGATGCAGTTGCTGGCCCTATGAAATACTGATCTCGTTTATGGAGTGGCACTTGCTTTTCAAGACCGCTTCCAATTTTCAAGTGCAACGACTGCTTGCTGCCTCACTTCTCCATGGCTACCCTGTTTGTGTTGAAGCCCATAGGACTTTGAATTCTTCCCGCAGTGTAATTTACACTAGGCTGCTCGACAATCTAACAGAGGCCGAAATCCATTCTTAACTCTCTGATCAGGGTGTCATTGCCATCCATTGTGTAATGAAAACAGTAGATTCCTCCTTAGTGTCCACCCGCACTCTCTTTCTCACCTTTGATAGTGTGGTGCTTCCGTCCAAGCTCAAAGCAGGCTATGAAGTTATCACCATCCGGCCATACATTCCGAACCCGATGCGCTGCTTCCAGTGTCATGGTTTCGGTGCCTTATCCGGTCACTTGCAAGTTACTGGCTAGTTGTAAAACCTGCGTTCTCCCGTCTGGTACCTATAGTTCTGTTTTTGTTACCCCTCATTCCATGAAGGACATGGCCATGCAGACATGCGCTCTCCAATTCAGCTTTGAGGTTGTGAAATTGCCCAGTGTCAAGGTAGCATCGCCATTCTCCCATCCAGATGTGCAACAATCTGGCAAACACTTGCCTCAAGGGGCAAAGCCACCAGCTACACAACCGGTAGGCCAGAGAGAGTACTCCCGTGAAGACTTCCTCCATCCCTCCAGCCAAACAACACTCAAGACTTCCTCTAACCAGAAAGGCTCGAAGAAGTCCACCAAAGGCAAACGGTCTTCTCCTTTGCCGGCTCGAAGATTCTCTTCGACGGTGCCGCCACATGAAACCTTCGCCCGGCTGGCCTCTGTGTCGCCGGTGCGCACCACCAACTGTTTTTCAGCGTAGGACTCCACAGACCAACTGCACAAGCAGGCTGATTCTTATGTTGGACCCCATGGAGCACTATCCTCCTCCTTCTGTGCCCTGTAGTAGCGATTCTTCACCGGCTGTCACTTGGCAGCCACCGAGGTGACACCACTACATCTCTTCATCACGACTCTCCTCCAATGGAGGATTTATGGCTGCTTGTAGCATTTCAGCGTCCCCTTGTACTCTGCCTGAAGGAAATGAAATTGTGCCCTCATGACCGCTTTGAGATTTCACATTACTTACTGATTCGTTTTGACCTTCCCTCTGAGGACGGCGTTCCATCTCATGGGGTGACTGACATTGACAGTCAACACATCTCCTTGACTACTCGTCTTCAAGCTGTTGCAGTTCGCCTTTTCCTTCCCCACCTGACTTCTTCCATCTGTATCATTTATGTACCTCCATCATTCATTTTCACCAGGGCAGACTTCCTTTAGCTTATTGGGCAGCTACCACCCCAATTTTTGGTACTCGGTGACTTTAATGCACATCATCCCCTTTTCAGTTCTCCCAGGACCTGCCAGAGAGGTGTCCTCTTGGCTGACCTTCTTAACCAACTTAACATCTTCTGCCTTAACACTGGAGCACCCACTTTCCTTTCCAACTCGTCTCACACCTATTCCCATTTAGACCTATCCTTTTGCACTGCCTAATTGCCCATCGTCTCGGGTGGTAAATTCTTACTGACACCTACTCGACTGACCATTTCTCGTGTGCTCTCTGTTTGCTCACTCCTACCCCATCCGCGTGCTTGCTCAAATGGCAGCTTACTAAGGCTGACTGGCAGCTTTACTCCTCCCTGGCGACCTTCTAAGAACAAGATTTCCCCAGTTGTGATGACCAGGTGGACTATCTCACCAACGTTATCCTTACTGCTGCAGAAAATTCCATTCCTCACACTTCCTTTTCACCATGTCATGTCTCAGTCCCTTGGTGGACTGAGGCATGCCGCGATGCAGTTCGTGCACGGAGACGTGCTCTCTGCGCTTTTAACTGTCATCCCACAATGACAAACTGCATTCGTTATAAACAGATGCGTTTGCGTTTGCAAGGCGATAGCAAATGAGCTAGTTCTTTTAACAGTTCCACCCCTTCCTCTGCCGTGTGGGCCAACTGCACACTACCTGCACTTTTCCTGGTGAGTGTGAGCCCTTCACCACCTTAGCTTCGTGAAGGGGCCCATGCTAACCTTAGCCTTCATTTGCTTCTTAAGGACAATACTCCAGCCTTGGTCTATCACCTTCAGTTTCAAGACCTTCACATGGAGCTTCGCGATAGTAGCTTTGTATACACTGATGGCTCTCGGACTGACCATGGGGTTGGATATGCCTTCGTCATTGGCACCCGTGTCTTCAGATATCAGCTTCCGGCACACTCCTCAGTATTTACAGCTGAGCTCTTTGCCCTGTTATCAGGCCACAGAATACATCCGGCCAAACAGCCTTTTCAATTGTTTCCTCTGCTCAGACTCACTTGGTACTCTTCAAAGTCTATTTGTGCTGTACATCGCCCATCCCTTAGTGCAGTGAGTCCAGGAAAACTGTCACTTGCTCACTCTTGTTGGAGCCAGTGTGATGTTTCTGTGGGTTCCTGGTCATGTCGCTCTGCTAGGGAACGAGGCGCTACCAAAGCTGCAGTCTTCGTCCCTCAGTCCTAGAGTAATTATATTCCCTGCACATGCGCTTGACTGATTTACTTCAAATTTTTACATGATACTCCAATAAATGTTCAGTCATGGGCTGCATCTGCATATTTCTTAGGGTGATTCTTATTAATGTTTAAAACCTCTGATGCGACATAGATGACACTGAGGCAAGTAATCTAAGACACATGGGGTTGAAAATGTTGGGAAATGCCCCAAAAGTGGATGACAGATGTTGAATGTGTGACGTCACCAGTTGACGTTCATCGCAGCATGTGCAGCGATTGAGGCTGTTGGTCTGTCACATCTGATTGTCCCAACCCAAGTCAGGTATTCATGTTGGTGTGACTTTGGGCCCGTATGCACAGCTTTAGCTTGTGGAGCTCGGGGTTCGAGTCTTGCATTTGGCAGGCAGTACATTTTTCACTATGTTAAACAATTATTTGTTTACATTGAGGTAACACTTATTATTTACTGGTCTTGCTGTCTCCACTGGTTTGTTGTAAAGTACAGTAATAACAAAAGTCTGCTGTATGGTGTCACTAGTAGATGAGTATAGGCTTCCAAATCCCGTCATTACTAGGAAACGGCGTACGGTTTCTATACTAAATATTGTCAGTAAACAAAAAAAAAGGAACAGAAGGAAAGAAATACAAAATAACAACAGCTTTTACTTCATTACAGTGAGGACAGTAACTTCTATGTTTACAGCAGATCACATTTACAAAATGTGTTCAGAATTGACACAATTTGCTAAAAATCAAATCGGAGGGCCTACATAAAATGCCCGCATCACTCAATCATCCCTGTAGGCACAGGCCAGACCACTGCACTTACAGTGAGATATGTCATCCGGTGACATCATATGTTCAAATTTTTCACCTATTTTTGGGATATTTCTGTACATTTGGGACATTGTTTTGAAGTACCATTTCATATATAGGCTATTATTACAATGGGGTCGCCACTCCCAAAGGCATTTTAGAGCTGCTGCCAGTATGTGTTTAGGCTGCTCCTAACATGGAGAACAGACGCTGTTTGTAGCTGTCCCTCTGGAGTGCAGACGCTACAGGAAGTAAGATACGAAGACAGTTCTTCTGCTTTTCCACCGTTGGGACTTGTAACATCCTCTTCCGCTTTCCAACCATTGTCTGTCTTCACCTGTTACCCTGATGAGGGGCCCTTACAGGGTACTACCATCTGGACCCAGATGGACCCAGGTTTTTTAACGAGGTTGTTACTCCTCCCCCTCCTCCTTCCTCACCACTTGCAAGGTGAGGCCCCGGGCTTGGGACCGGCACTGGCGGAGAACTGAATGGTTTAAGAATGTTACGGGACTAAGACAAGGAAGCGTGATATCACTTCTTCTATTTATAATGGTGATGGTTGAAACAGAGAGATGAAAGAAGCTCATAGAGGAAGGAAGATGAAGCTGTTACTATTTGCGGATGATATTTTGGTGTGGGGCACAAGCAGTAAGGAGGTACAAAAAGAAAATAGACATCCTAAATGATAAGGTCGAGAAATATGGAATGAAATTTACTGTGGAGAACAGCAAGACCAAGGTGGTAACCAGAGGTGATAGAGAGGGCGAGGGACAAATTCATATTGAGGGAGAGGAAGTTGAAATAGTGGACAGCTTTAAATGTTTGGGAAGTGTATTAATGGGGAATGCTTGTTTGGAGACAGAAATTAGCAAAAGAATACAACAGAGTAATACATTTTACCAGTGTGTGAGGGGCTTGGTATAGGGAAGGGAAGTGCCAATGAGGTGCAATCTGGTGCTATACAAGACTTACTTCACACCTATACTAATTTACAGCTCAGAGACTTGGACTATGACTAGAAGAGAGGAGAATAGGATGCAATCCAGTGAAATGAAGTTTCTGAGAAGTATGCTAGGGAAGACGAGGAAGGAGAGAATGAAAAATGAAGATGTTAGTAAGGGAATTGGAGTGGAAAAGTTCACTGAAAAAATTGAAATGAATAGATTAAAATGGTTTGGGCATGTGAAGAGGATGGGAGAGGGAAGAATACCAAGAAAAATGATGGAGTTCAAGATTGAGGGCAAGAAGCCAAGAGGAAAACCGAGAAGAAGATGGATTGATATAATAAAGATGAGTTTCAGGAAGAGAAACCTGCTATGGAACCAAATGGTGGAAAGACCGATCAAAGTGGCGGAGTACCATTGATACCCCAACCCAACGAGATGTTGGATAGAGGGGAAATGATGATGATGATGATGATGATGATGATGAGGATGATTTGTGACCCCATGTGTCTTGTATAAAATTACTTGTCTCGGTGTCATCTATGCCGCTTCAGTGTTTCTAAACATTAATCATCATGTGTGTGTGCGCGTTTAGTCATCATCTAATGTTGTTACCAAAAAAAAAATCTCATAATGTTCTTCACTGATTTACTTGAAATATTTACATGACACTGTAATAAATATTTAGACAAACATAGACACTTTTTCTGCTAAAACTGACTGTTCATGTCAGAGTGTCAAGGAATGGAGCTGCTGTTGCCGCTAAGGCTGCAGTCTGACTGCCTAGGCTGTTTAGCTATTCTGTCCCTTCAGATGATATCTGTGTTGTTGCACATAGGCACATTGGGTCCTCTGGCATGAACATTGGTCTTCTCTATATGGGAACAACTTGACAGCTTGGAGGACTTCCCACCCCTCTCGTCATGAGGAGAGACCTTCAGCTTGACTGCTTATTGGACACTTATTTGTTAAGTGCAAACCTCGCACCACTCTGTGCTTACTGTAACCAACCATTGACAGTGTGCCATTTTATGAGCCAATGCTAATTTTAAAACTGTTTACATTTTAAGCTATGTTTGCCATCTGAATTACCAGATATTTTAGCAGATGCAGCATTAGCTGGAGATCACGTTTTACTTTTTATTTGTTGTAATAATCTGGCGAAGAAAGTTAATTTTCAATCATTTGAGCATTCTCTTCAAAGGCGAAGTGATTGTTTTTAGCTACCCATCTACTGCAACCAATTAGGCTATGAGTATTATCGACTTGAACTTCATATGGTAATTGACCACTTAAAGTTATGACATGAACACTTATGACCTCAGCTGTGTTACACCTTAAGGCAGCAGCAGCAACAGCTGTCTGCTAACCACCCCACTACACTATGCCTGCTGCTTGCGGTATTCATTGCTCCAGCACACCTACTGTGCTGTGGGGTGCCTAGCATCTGTCTGCAGTGTCCTACACTTAAGCGGAAAGAATCTGACTTTGATGTTGTTTTACTACTTTGTGCTTCAGTTGACTTATGCATTGTAATTATAAGTGTGTTTGCCCTACTGGAATGCAGTCCTTATAATTACATCAGTGTATTCTTCACTTCTTCTATTTAGAAATGAAGAATCTGTCTAAATATGTAATGGAAATTTCTGGATGGAAAAAGAAGTACAATAAGGGAGAGAGAACCATTTACCTATAGCTATATAGGACTGGTGCGTGGTACACAGAAACACACAATAGAAAACGGTGAACAATAGTTTTTGAGCTCTTGCTCTTTTTCTAGTAAGAGTACCCACAGAATTGTATGTACCATTACTATTACAGGTATGCCAGACACAGTCCTCTATAGGTAAGTGATTGCCTTCCCTTAGTTTACATAAAGATAGTCTGTGATTATTATTGCTGTCACATGAACTCTTCTGATCGTAAAAAAGTGCCATACCTGTGTGACTGCTATAACTTGTTGAAGTTACAAACTATATGTAACCTGTACTTTCTTGGAACACACTAAAACATTAATTGTAACTGCTGCCCACCAGTCCCTAAATATTTAATAAAAATTATAATAAAGGAAAAGAAATAATAAAATTTGCATACTGAGGCAGGATGTCGTGCAGAAGAGGCAACAAGCTGTCCTGGTATACAACCCAGCAGGTTGAGAAAGTGACAGACCATCAACCCATTGCGGGTGGCAGGTTGCACTCACCTGCTTAGTGTTGGGAACCCATACAAGCTGGCCGATGCACTGTCAGTGTCATACTAAAAGACATGAGCTGGGTAGACTGAAACGAGCACCGTGCAGGGATTGTAATCGCCATCCAGCAGATGCATTAATGGCAACAGTATGGATGCCCTTGTTCCATGAAACAACACAGAAAAGTTTTTTGTTTTAACTCAGAACGTTGGCACAAGTACTAGCAACAGGGAATTTTATTGCCATGTCTCTAGCATCCTACCAGGTTTTGAACTGGTCATTTCTGAGGGGAATGCCACATCAGTAATATACATTAGTAACCTTGACTAGTAAGGCTAGTTGCCCCAGAGAAAATTCTGTCCAAAATTCAGGTAAGAAATTTGAAAAACATCATGTTGATATATTTTCTGCATTAGAAGGAAAAGAAATGTGTGTTTGATAATGTGTCCTTGTGTCCCTTTGTACTCACAAATTTGCATGGGAAATATTTCTGTGAAATGTTTCTGTAATGTGTAGGTCAAATAAACTATGTGAATTGTGACATTGCAGCATGTGTGTGAGGAACTATATGGCCTGCTTCGTTGTGCATATAGGGACTGAAGACCCTGTAGTTTGGTCCCTTTCTATCCAATCCACCAACCATTGTGCATGTTAACTATACAGGCAATTCCATGTTTTGGAGGAAGAATGAATGCAGTAACCAAAAATGACAAGTCTTTTGAGCTGTAATTTATTGGAGCAGGTTTGCGATTTATAGTGAGAAAGTTGTGGGAACGGATGGTGTGGGTTCATAGCTACATTTCCAAGATAGCCATGTGATAATGAATCCAGTCTAATCAAGTGCATGTCCAAACATTGTGCAGCTGTTATAACTGAAATAAAAGTCCGTTGCCTTGTACATGGTATCTAGTCACTGCCATCTGTGACACGAGAGCTCGAGTAGAGTGCTCTGCAGATCTTCACCTTGAACAGTTTTGTTTGGCATGTGATAGTCCTTTTT